>NC_138340.1:126371909-127571909 GCF_046562875.1 Panthera onca
CCTCCACCACTGTGGTATGGCTTGCCCTGTCCATATCATAGCATGTCAGATGGCTCATGGCGTGAATTTAGAAGGTATTGTAATCCTGTGGCACAGTGGTAAGCAGGAAAAGCAGAACGCAAAACCATGTGCATCTATACGGACAGACAGATGTAGTAACAAACTCCATAGGAAATAGCCTGCAGGGAAATCCACAAAAGGTTGGCAGTGCTTGTCCTGCCCAGTGGTATTCTGCTTAGATTTTTCTGTGTTTCTCTACTTTACAAATTATCCTATAAGGAGCTTGTGTTCGTTTATATCCAGACATAAGCCTCAATTTAAAGAGAAGGGAAAAAAAGCCACAAAACTATCACAGTCTTCGCTCCTAGCTGAGATGAAGAGTCTTCACATCCGAAGACCTTTGGAGAAGACAAGAACCTTTGGAAGTGTCCCTGAAGGGCGACAGTGAGGGATGATGAGGATGGTGGTGAGGGTGGTGGCAGTGTGGGATCCCTGTGCCCCGTGTGGCTCCGTCTCCTCCTAACCTAACTTCCACCTCTATGAAATCTCCCCCTCCCTCTGCTCTCCATTTTACAGTTCCCCTTGCAGAAAAATGTTTTGATTGTCCTTGAAAGGCTTTTTAGCCCTTTGTTATTTTTTATTATTATTAAAGAAACTTTTTAACACTTATTTATTTTTTGAGAGATGGAAACAGAGCATGAGCAGGGGACGGGCAGAGAGAGAGGGAGATGCAGAATCCAAAGCAGGCTCCAGGCTCTGAGCTGTCAGCACAGAGCCCGAGGTGGGGCTGGAACCCACGAACCACGAGATTGTGACCTGAGCTGAAGTCGTACGCTTAACTGACTGAGCCACCCAGGCACCCCCCACCCCCACCACCTTTGTCATTTTTAACCATCTTGTTCAGGAAACCCATGATGAGTAACTTGGGAGAACACAGAGGAGAGGTTACCAGAACCAGCAGCGTTCTGTTGACAGGAGTGCCTATGGGTGTCCCTTCCCTTGACTCTGTAAAAGCAGCTAATGATTAGCTGTTTGTGGAGGGTCAGGAAATGTCTCTGTTTGCTTTTGATCTTCCTCAGCATGATAATGTTTAAACAAGGATGAACACTCGCCCAGAATTCCTTTCGGGTGCCCATGGAAAGAGCGTGTTCATGGAGCTGATCTGGAAGTGGCCCCTGTGCCGAGTGATGAAGGGGCTGTAAGCTCACTGCCTCTCCCCGCCGATGAGGAAGGATGGGGTCTGAGCTTTAGAGCAGGGGCTGCCTTATGAAGCTCTGAGTGCTTGGCTCTAGGTTACAGAATGGGCATGTCCCGCCAGTGCCTGGTCCCTGCCAGGAGGTAAGCTGTGGTCTGATGTGGTGACCTCTCCAGAACTCTGTGTCCCCGGGACCCCGGGGGCACTGATGATGAAACTGACTCAGTTCCAGAGAACCCCAGATTTGGAAAGCATGTGGTACGGTGCCTGCACCACATACACCGTCGCCTAGATCAGTTGGCGGGCTTGTTTTCTGAGCTTTCTCCCCTCTGTGCGTTTCGGCATTAGAGCTGGCCAGACCCGGTTCCCATCCCACGTGGCCCACTTGCTGGCAGTGAGTGACCTTGCCATGGTGCCTGGTTTCCTCAGGGGTCAAACGGGAGCATTATTACCTGCCTCGCAAGGTTATCAGTAGGAGTAAATGTGATAATCTGTGAAAAGTGTCTGTCAAATTATTGGCACTTACTTTCCCTGCCCTTCCCTTCCCCCTCCGGCTCTTACTTTTTTACAGGTTTCAGAAGCTGACTGGGCTGTAGGTTACTGGCCACCTGTGTTTCTGACTATTGTTGGACTTAGCCAAACTTAACCTATTAAAATTACTGCCTATTAAGAGTATGCTCTTATTCCAGGCAGTTTAGTGAGGGGTCTTCCGGGTGGAGCCAAGGGGACATGAAAGAAAGCTGATGCCGTTTTTTGGAAGAGTGGAATCCACTCTCATGGTTTGGGGGAAAGGCCTTTGGACAGTTCAGTGTCCTCTCAATGCAATCAGCTTCTCCGTGGAGTTCATACAGCAATTATCACAGAGAAAGAGGGAGAGAGGAGTTTATGAGAATCTTGTATTTCCTCTCCCTACGCTTCCTTCACCCCTCCCCCCTCCGCCTTTCCCTCTTTTCTCATCCTCGCCTCCTAGAATTCCAGAATCATATGGTTTTGGAGCTGGAAATGCCCTTGGACGGGGTCATCTCCTCCCGTCCCTGCACTTGATGGATAGGGAGACCAAGACCTAGGGTCTCAAAGCTCCTCCTCTTCTTCTAGCCCATGAAGGTGGCCCACTGAGGAAACTTGCGAAGCTAGAAGAAACCAAGGCCAGTTCTTCCTTTTAATGTTGGAATATGGTAGTTGCTCAATGAGCCCCCAAGGAGCAGAGAGAATGACCGACGCTCCCCCTCTGCGGATTCCTGACCCTGTAGGGAAGGCCCTGTAGGCAGTGCTGTAGCAGTAAAGTCAGAGGTGCTCAGAGCCCTGGAGAACCCTCACCCTATACTGCTCTCTGTCCCACATTGCACCTGTCTCCCCTCAGGGATACGTGCCTGTGTTTGCATTGACCTAAGACAGGGGCTTCTTTCTTCTATGATAATCCTGGCTCTTTGGGAACATAGGGCATAAGCCACCGAGCAAACTTGATCTCTTCTGGACAGATTGAGACAAAGAGGAGGTTGAAAGACTTTTCGCTTTTGCTTTGTGTCCATGTTATACTGTGTGTGTGAGCCCTTGCTCTGCAAAGAGGCGTGCCAGGGCCGTTAAGACCGCTGATAACCATTAAGGCACTTAGCTCCTAGGAGAACTAAGCAATGTAACTGAGTACTTGGCTGCCCCATCGACCTTCAAAATATCAACATTCTAAAGGCTAAACAAATATCCCAGAAAAACTTTGCAATAGGCTTGTTACACTTAGAAGGCCAAACATGGTTCTTATTGAGTTGATACTGAGATGTAATTTGCTTTTGCGTTGGTGTTTTCTTTTAGAGTACAGTGACGTTTTTTAATGACCTCAACCATTCTTTGGTTTCACTCCAAATGGGATCATTTACAGATACCCATAGATGTGCTGGCTTCTATTATTGTCCATGGCATTTCCGCCCTTGGAGATGCTGGCAAAGATAAGCCCTTGCTTACAATTAACGGTACAGAAACTGTTGTCTCTGTCATTTGCTCCCATGCCTGTGGCATCCAAATGAAAGTTTAGTCTCTTGACCTTGCATGGTCTGAGTCGGGGACTTCTTTATTTTATGATGGCAACTTATCTTTTTTAAGGAAGCTCACCTGTGCTGCTTTAGCCATCATATACTGCGTTTTCAGAAGCTATCATTGAGTGTGCAGAGAAAACTAACGGTTCACATGTGGAAAACTCACTGTCCAGGAGGTCACCTCCAGGATCCATAAAGCAAGCAAAAACAACCAACTCAAAGCAAAGCAACTTTATCTGGAAATTTGACCCAGAGGGTTCCAAGTGAGGACACCCCTCCCCCACCATCCAGGATGCAGGATAAGGGTGGCCATTTGGAGTTTGCTTTTGAAAATGCCTGCCAGTAGTCCTAAAAGTCTGTCTCCAGCTAACTCTGTGGGCACCACTGTAACACATCTTAATACCTAGCTCACAGGTATTTTAAGTTAACTGAACGGGGAAGACGAAAGAAGGACCACTGAGCTTGGTGGTGGCTGGACAGGCCACCAAGTGAAATTAGATTGCTTTTCCTATTTGTGTTTCTCACTCAGGACCGGATGAGCAAGGAATATTTGTTTCAGGAAGGGGGAGGAGTAGAAAGAAAGAAAAAAAAAAGTCCAAAGGTCCACGAACAAATCGCGGTTGGTCTCAAGCCTTGGAACCCTTCTGTCACTGCAGAGACAAGCTGAGTCAGCTGATCCAGGGCAGGCCCAGGGCGCAGCACATCTGAAACATAGCCAAGAGTCTTTTCTCTTAGGACTTGGCATTTCTGAATGCCTATGCCTTGGGCATCTTGTAGATTGGAGTTAAAATCTCTGACACTGAGTCCCATGATTGCTGAGCCAAAGAGCAGAGGGGATTTGGTGTTGATGAAGCTGGTAGTGAGGTGGGTGTGGAAGAATGACGATATCACCCATGTTTGGTCTGAAGCTAGAGGAACAAGTCCAGCCTATGGTCGTTCTTGTAACTCATCTTGGGAGAGAGAAGCCATAAGGTGGGATCCTCAGGAGACCTCTCTGATTCATCCACTCAGCGAGTATGTGTCGCATGCCTCCTGTGCGCTGGGCTCCCTTCATGTGTTACCTCATGGGATTATCTGAGAAGAGGCCCAGTCAGATGCTTGCATGGGGTGGGGGTGATAGCTGAAATGGTAGGTTTGTTTTGAATAATGAAAACTGTCTTTCCAGACCACAGGTATGAAAAATATGAAGGCTGAGTTCAAAATAAGCAATTGCAGAGCCTTGTCTGAGTTGCTCACGCTTCAAAGCTGATCGGGGATCCTGTGAGAAATGCACAGATTGGCCCTAACCTCAGAGATTCCGATTCTGTGAGGGATGGAGTTCACAGATCTGTGCTTTTAAAAACAAGAACCAGTGTGATTTTGATGGAGGCAGATGGTGGGCTAGCCCCCAGGATTCTAGAAATACATTTGTAGGGTCGTAGTTTTGGGTTGTGCAGGTCAGCTCCCTGGGAGATTTTGTCCCAACCCTACACACCCCCCATTTCCACCCTTTCTGCCCCGGTGAGCCTCTTTTACTTAGAAGAGTATTGTTTCTACCTGCTGATATGGGGAGGAAGCAGAAAATTTGAGAACCAGCTGTTCTAAATAAAACAATTTTAGGCAGAGTTCAGAGGGAGGGCTCTCAGAGGTTGCTTTTGTTTTCCTGTGAAGTTTTCAGGAGGAAGGACCCAAGGGTCCGTCCAGTAAGGCGGGCTGGCCTCATCTGAGAGCCTGCCCTACTCCGTCTCTTATACCTGCCTGGCCAGGAGATAGAGTAGTGGGAAGCAGACCTCAGTTCAGACCCTCCTCTAACTCTTCTCCACCGTGTGATCTTGACTGGAAACTCACAGATGGCTTAACCTTTCTGTGCTGTAGTTCACTCACAAATAACTGGTAGGGTGTTCACCTCATGCAGGCCGGCTGGGGCAGGTAATAGGGACGATGTCTACAAAACAAGGAAGGCTCCGAAGCAGGCTTCTCAAACTTGCCAAGCTTGTAAATCACTCTGAGGTCCTGAGAAAATGCTGATTTCAAGGCAGTAGGTATGGGGTGAGCCTGAGACTTTGCATTTCTGACAGACTCCCAAGTGAGGTCAGTGCTGACGGTCCACGGACCGCACTCTGAGTAGCAGGAATCTAAAAGGTGCTCTTCAGTGTTGCTGTGAACTGGTAGTGCAGTCAACTAAGTTAACAAACTGGCAATTCTTTTTTCAGCCCTAGAAATAGAAGACAGTCCTACCCCTTACCTAGCACTGAGGTCTGTGCATGCAGATGTGGGCATAGAACGCTTCTAGCCATAAATAATTTTCCCCTGGTTCCTTAAACTATTAATTGTCTCTGATAATATGAGATACTGAATAAGAGGGCATAGCAGGGGGATCGTCTACTCTGTGGGCTGAGAGAGGTTATCAAGATCAAGGCTTCAGATGTACAAAATATAGGTAGCCCTTAAAGGTCAGGAATTAGGGTTCCTTAAATCTCCTAGAGTTTACCCACGAAAGAAAAGCTTTTAGATAGAAAACAAAAGGAGAATGTCTTTCCCTCATCTGATAACACCAGCTTTAAAATTGTATCCAAGGCACCTGGAGGGGCTGTTAAAATGCAGATCACCTGGCCCCCGCCTGGAGTTACTAACTCAGTAGGTTGAGAGGGGCCTGGGAATATGCATGTTTCATGAATTCCCAGACGATACCGATGATCACACTTTGACTAGCTGACTTTAGGCTCCAAAGGCCTTCTCTGAGAGTCGTAAGCATGGAGAGCAATGGAAGCCTGTGTCGCTTCTTCCTTCGCATGCTAACCCTTCCGATCACAGTGGCGTTGCCTGGAATGGGAGTGTTTAAGTGGGGCTGGCGGTTACAGCGTGAACAGGAGATTCACCTGTCTTCAGGTATCTGAAGGCTCTCTGAGGGTTAGGAAAGATGTGATTTGTGGCTCCTACATGTTGCAGTTCCCAGCACAGCAGGGTCCTGCGGGTTCTCTAATCTGGGTGGCTGGCTAATCACCGGAGGGGGTATTTAAAAATAGAGCCTCCCCAGGGTGCATCCTGAGAGATTTGGGTGAGCAGCCAGGTGCGGGACTCCCTGCGTGGAGAAGAGCGAAGCACCAGATGGGCATTCGGAGCTTCTCTCCTTTTTAATGATTTTCAGATTCAGCTCTAATGATCACTCAGCAAGCAAATGATTCCCTGGCAGGAAATTGGACTCTTTGTGGAGTCCATTTCCTCGCTAGATTCCCTAAAGTTATAGTCAATACATTCCGGCTGCATTTTCCAAAGTGCTTCATTTCCCATCCAAGGATGGCTTCCAGCCAAGACCATCTGGCCAAGGGGATTCATCTGGGGTGAAGGCCCTCATTAGGAATAGCACACTGTCCATGGTCGGAACCGATAAAAGCCCTAATGATCAAATCCCAAAGAGAACACTTCTCAGGCAAACTCAAAGTGAGGTTAAAATTGAGGCAATTATTTAGATAATCAGCTGCAAGGAGGAGTCCGACCCCCCCCCCCCCAATTTGTGTGTCATACATGGACTGGGGAGTGCCGTCTTCCCTGGCGTTTCCTGGTTCACCAGCAGAGGCTTGGTGAGTGTCAGGGAGCACCGTGCTCAGTGTCAGCTGAGCTTTATAAAGGCGACTCTGGGAGGTGCCGGGTGGCTCAGTCGGTTGAGGGCTTGATTCTTGATTTTGGCTCAGGTCATGACCTCACAGTTCGTGAGTTGAGCCCTGTATCAGGCTCTGCGCTGACATTGCGGAGGCTGGTTGGGATTCTCTCTCTCTCTGTCTCTCTGTCTCTCTGTCTCTCTCAAATAAACTTAATAAAACAATTTTTTTAAAGGTGACTTGGGTACAGTCTCTGTTCTTTATGTTATCTGCTATCAGGGAAAGGCAGACACTTAACCGTCTACTGTAAAGCAGAACCCCAAGAACAGCACATCTCTTTTTTTTTCTTTAAGATTTTTGAAAGTTTATTTATTTTGAGATAGAGCGTGCAAGCATGAGCTGGGGAGGGGCAGAGAGAGAGACCGAATCCCAAGCAGGCTCTGCCCACTGTCACCACAGAGTGCAGTGTGGGGCTTGATCTCATGAACCGTGAGATCATGACCTGAGCCGAAATCAAGAGTAGGATGCTTAACCAGTGGAGCCACCAGGCGCCCCTGCTCTTCTTTTTTTTTCTTTAAGTTTATTTATTTTGAGAGAGAACGGCACGTATCTAAAGTAGACCTCCTGCCATGCTTCCTCCCTTGCCCAGGGAGGGATGCTCATCTTCCCTCTTAAAGCTAAGCAGCGTGAGGCCCGCCCAGGAGGGGCCAGGAATGCAGCTCTCTGCAGCTGAGGTGCTCCTGCAGAGGGCTGGCAGCTGACAGCTGTTTGCCCACAGCACTGCCTGCCTCTGGGGCAGAGGCTTGTGAGGGTCTGGCCAGCTGCAGTTCTCCAACCTTCGCAGGGATCAGAATCACCTGCAGGGCGGGCTCGTTAACAACAGGTCACCGGGCCTCACTCGCCTTTCTGATCCAGTTGGTCTAGGATCAGACCCTGGCCGGAGGCTTTCTAACAAACTCCCAGGTGATGTTGAAGCTCCTGGGCCCCGGGCAGTACTTTAGGAACCACAGGGATAGCAGCTATCAGCATGGCCATCACAACTTACCCAGAGGACACATGGAGGGTGACTGAATGACAGAGAGGCAGGAAGACTTCACGGCTCTGCTGGTGACCCAGGTGAGAGAAGATGGGGCTCTGAAACAGGCCACGGCCATGGGACTAGAGAACAAAAAGAGGGAGCTCCGGACCCATGAGGCGGTGGAATCAGTGGGCCAGGCCGGAGGAGGAGAGGGACGAGTCAGAGCAGCTCTAAGGATGGAAATACCAGGAACTGAGATAGACATGGGGGGAGGGGAACGGCAGGTCCCTTTGTGACCCCGTTGGGCTTGTGGTTCTGTGGAGACATTCAGGTAGAAATGTTAAAAAGGTTGTCGAAATGCCGTTCACACCTTGGGAGAGAAATCTGAGCCGCAGGTACAGGTTTGGGGGCCTTCGGGACAGAGGTGTAAGCGGAAGCAGTGGAGGGAAGTGAGGTTAGTTGAGGACAGCTCACGGGAGAGGGGGTGGAGAGGCGCCCAGGGGAGCCAGAAGACTCACTTTGCAGGGCCGGACACAGAAACGGGTGACTGGCATGCTCCGCCTTGCATGACACACGGTGTCCCCCCAGAAGGGGCGGAATCCGATGCTGGAGCATCTCACAAACGAAACCCAAATATGACAAACGCTGGGGCCCCCTCAAAGGAACCGTCGTCAAGAGGCTGGCTTGCGACTGAGGCGTGAGTTCGAGGAGCTGGTCCACCTCTTTGGGAGCACGTAGTTTGTTAACCCTTCATTTACTTGGCCGGTGCGGTTGTCTTTTGCCTTGGTGATCAACTCCCTCTGTGGTTCCCATGCCATTTTGGAGGAGCCGCGCAAGCGAAAAGAAGCACAGCCTATAAACACACGTGGAGTGTCAGAGCCACGACAGCAGGGCTTTCTTCTCGGAAGAGCATCAAAGCGAACATATGGTGGTTCTAGATGGGGGGAGGGGGGGCGGCTTTTCCACCTGTGAGCTAGGCTCGGGGGAGAAAAGACCCCCACGTGTTCCTCTTCCTTCCTCCACGTTTGGTATCTAGACCCTCCTGGGACCTTGAAACCACCGGTTTTACAAGGATCGAAAGGATTCTGACAGCTTGTTTTGAGCTATCTGTGCTAGAATGCTACAAAGCAAATTGATGATTATGAACTGAGAGCCCCCCCCCCCAGGTGATAACTGTGCGTTTATAGGTAGTTTGCTTTTTAATTTGTGGGGCTTTTTTAGTCCTCTGCGTCTTCACGAACCCTAAGAACAGAGATGAAGTCCAACAAGCCTCTGAATAAGGCTGATGAGTCGGGCTCAGGCATCTCCTGGCTCCTCCGGCTGCCCCCAGCTGGGTGTGCTTTCGGTACGAACACACACCAACTTGTGCTCTGTCTTTGCAGTTCTGTACGGAGCTAAACCAGCCTCTCCTGCCCAACATCCGCAAGTGGAAGCAGCCCCGGGGATGCTGGAAGGCCGTTGTCGCCGAGATGCCCTCCACGCCGCTCCAGAAGGTACCTTCGTCTGCAAAACTTGGATTTTATCTCCGTTTTGTGGACACCTTTCTTTTCCCTAATCACAGACATTTGAAACTTTCCTTTGCCAACATCCCTGGTGCAATTTTGTGTTGCTGCACATTTCTTAGCTCTTTGCTATTCGTTGCAAAATGCCCTGGTTCTTGCTTCATGTTTCGATCGGGAATGGACGGCTGCCCAGGCGGAAACGGGGGTTTGGGGTGTTGGGAGGAGAGGAGAAATCCTGTCTGGAGCCAAGGCTGCAAATGGGGTATTTCTGTCCTTTGTCCTCTTAATCCTGTCGCCACAGTTCTATCCTCTGCCAAGTTTGTGGAGAGCCCATTGTTCATTGACTGAAAACTTCAAATTCACTTAATTCATAGGCAAAGCATTTGCTTTTGGTGGTAGAAATTGTGCACATGGAAATGTTCTGTGGACATTTTGAGCAGATTTTAATTTTGAGTCTTCTTTCGTTGGTATTTCCCCTGTGGCTGTGGGTAAATCACTGTAAGGATATGTTTTCACTCTGACAGATCTATTCAAGACTGAGGTTTTTACTCATTTGGAATGTTTGATATTAGTGGGGTTTTAGATTTTAAAATAGAGTTCTGGTAGCTAATCTTGAGTTGGAAATTGTGTCATCACATAGTTTTTCTATAAATGCAGATGTTGTATTTCTTTCTCTCTAGTATATCCAACATGTTTATAAACACACAAATAGCATTTATGTGAGGGATATTGAGATTTGGAACTTTTAAGTTATAAATATATACTGGCTTAAAGTTATCTGGTTAATTATTGACCATAAGCTCTCTTTTTTAGCCACGACTTAAAAAGGTGATATAAATCTTATTTCTCTGGGATTTATGTTTTGGAGTGTAAATTGTTACTGTAGGCGATGGCCAGTGTACTTTCCCCATAGGCTGGAAATTAAGCCAACTTGGAACGTGTCTAGTCTTTCCCTTTGTAGCCCATGGTTGTTCCTACTCAGTCTACATAGAAATAACACTACCACTTTGCCTTTTTCTTTAATGTTATTTATTTTGAGAGAGAGCAAGAGAGTAAGCATGAGTGGGTGAGGGGCAGAGAGAGGGAGAGCGAGAATCCCAAGCAGGCTCCACACTGTCCGCACGGAGCCTGATGTGGGACTTGAAATCGTGAAACCGTGGGATCACTACCTGAGCCGAAACTAAGAGTCAGCCGCTTAAGCGACTGAGCCACCCAGGCGCAACCCCCCTTGCCCCGCCCACACCTTGCCTTTTTTAAAAAAATAGTATCTTTTAGGTGGGTTCATTAGGATCTTATAGTCCATTTAACACTCTTTATTTGTCCACTGAAAAATTAGAAAGGTTACTACTGCATGCCAGGCACTTTGCTACACGCCAGATAGACATCGGTAAGAAAAACAGACCCGGTGACGCAGCCCTGCCTGTTTTCACTCATTGTGAGCCCAGGGCAGGGATTCAACCTGAGCTGATGGAGCCCCTCCCTCCGGGAGCTCACAGCCTGTTGGAGGGACGAGGCAGGAAACCCTGCTCCAGCCTGGGGCATCAAGGCCATTGGAGAACAGTGTGCCGTTGCAAGGAGACCCGAGTTCAAGCCACTTAACCTTCTCAGCCTCCGTTCCTTCATTTCTAAAATGGGAGCAATAGCCCCTTCCTTAAGTCACTGGGTGGCTGTAGGATTCAAAAAGATAATGTGCATTGAAATGCTTTATTAACTGCACACAGGCCAGGGCCTGGCAGCGTCCACGTGAGGCGGCAGGCTGTGCCAGGCTGCAAGGCTGTGCCCACGCACTTGTTGCCGTGGAGGGTTGTGGGCCTCATGTGGACAAATCTTCTGGTCTCTCAAAAGATGCACATACCTGGATTTTAATGCGGCATTTACTGAATCTTAAATATGGGCAGATAACCTAAAAATTCTTTAAACACTGTTTGATAAATTGTATCTGTGAGTGGCACATGTTCGATCTCTAACCGAGATGGAGATGGGAGAGGGGTAGCTGCACCTGCCGTCTGCCCCATGCCTGCAGTGACGTCCACACGCCTCTCTTCAGTTCTCGGGTCCTTGCCCCACAGCTGGAGGGACAGCCGCACAAGAGAAATTGCTATCTGTAAAGACAAAACGACTTGCCCCAAAGTCCTCTAGCCGCCACCAGGTGGAGTCAGCCCGGAATCCCATTTGAGAGCTCTGGCTCTAACACCTGATCTCCCGTGGCCCGGCTTGGAGGCACAGCAGTTCTTCTGCAGGTGGGGCCTCCTGGGTCCCGGGGCTGGGAGACGCTCCCAGGAACACCCAGTCCTGCTGGGAACGTGGGTGAGCAGGTGTGAAGGGCTGCATTGAACAGGAAGGTGCCTACTGGGAGGGCCCCTCGGGCAGTGGGTTGTGCACACTGGGGAGCCACTGAAGGTTCTTCAGCAGAGCTGACCACCTGAATGGTACTTTAGGAAGTTTACTCTGGCACCACTGCTTGAGAAGCAGTAAAGGGGGGATAACCCTCCCAAACCAAAAGGGCAAATCCCGTTTTCCTCACTTTGTACCCAAGGAAACAGGTTTAGAAAAGTGGGGGGGCTCCCATAGTCCCGCAGCTGAGTGACACAGGTGGCCCTGAGATCCAGCTCTTCTGATTCTTAAGCTGGTGCTCTCTCCAGTGGGCGGGCAGGCCTATGGTTCTATAAATACCAAAGCATGCAGAACACAGTTCCCTGTTCGTTCCTTCCCTCCTCCTCAACACAAGTTGGTCTAGTTGAGGTGCTGAGCCCAGCAAGGCATGCGGCTGGGGTTCAGCCGATGTTGGGGACTCAGCAGAGGCCACTTAGGTTGTGCAGAGTCACTTCCTTTCTTTTCGCAATGAGCACCACCGGCCCCTCCAGCGATGCCACGGGTCCCGCTGCCAGTCTCGGGCGGCAGAGCCTCTAGATGCTGGAGTGAGGTGGGAGAGGAAGCTTTTCCTCTTTGCAGAAGGCCCCCAGGGATAGCAGTGAGAAGCTGGCAGATTCTGAAGCCGGAGATGGCAGCGTTTAGCACCAAGCCCTGGGACACTCCTGACACGACTCTCTGGCCCTCATGGGGCCCTGCACCGGGGCTGCAGACCTGTTCACCCGCAGAGGGCCCTTGACCACTTCTAAACCACTGTGACTCTTAGCACTGACCTCCATTCATCCAGCAAATACTGAGGATTTGCTAGGTGCTGATTGTTGTATGCAGCCACTAATTGGTAAGCAAAGCCTACCGCTGAGAGTCTTCTATTTGGTTCTCAGCATTGCTGCTTACCAGCTGTGGGATTTTAGGGAAGTTACTTGACCTCTCTGAGCAGCTGACCCCCTGCCTGGTAGACAGGGATATGAGTGTCTGTCATAGGGATGTGATGATTAAAAAGATAATTCTGTGCTTAGTTGGAGCCTCCCTTCACTTCACCCCCAAAGAGATAACAGCCTAGGCCCCTCTGGCTCCACATAAAACTCTGAAATTGGCAGCGTGGGATATTTGGGGCTGGGGGCAAGGAGGAACGTGCTGTGGCTTTGGGGGTGTGCTTTTGTTTCTGAAACAGTCCCTGTGCATGTGATCTCAGGACCCAGTGCAGAACCAACCAAATCTTCTCCTGGCTTCCCCTGCCTCTTCCCCCAGCGTGGGGCTGAATCCTGATTCAGACTGATAGCTGTTCCTCTCCCGCAGGGGGCTGGATTCTCTGGATTCCTGTGGGACTCTGCGGCCGGGGTGGAGCTGAGAGACGCCACCTCACAGGAAAGTTCACCTGGCAACGGGCATGGGAAGCCCACGGGTCCCAGCCCGTACCTTGCGAGGTTCAAGGTACCATTCCATGTTTCTGTGAAGGTCTACTTCTAAAAGCTGGGGGGTGGGGGTGGGGGGTGGGGGTAGGGGGTCCCTTTCTAAACTGAGATCCAGAGCGGCCTCTTCTTTTTGTCTTGATTTCATTCTCTTTGAGGGTCAGGTCAGCATGTCCTCCTAGGGTTCCCTTGGCCGGTGAACTTGTCCAGAACAGGAATGAGAGGGATTGGGGGTGGGGGGCGGGGGGCGGGGGGCGGGGGGCGGTGAGGACTCTAGCTCTGATAACTCTGGCATCTGGGCACAGAAGATCAAATGGCTGGCTCCCAAACCTAACGTGTGTCAGAATCACCTGGGGGGCTTGTCTTAAAATCAGGGATTCCTGGACCGTACCCCAAACACACAGAATTTCTGGGACAGGGCCCAGGACTGCCTATTTTTCAAAGGTACCTTCAGTGCTTCTTCATTCCTCTGGCATTTGGAGATCACTGGATTAGAGGACAGCAGAATGGGTTCTGAGGATATGCTTCTCCTTACCAGGAGGTGGAAGGGTGGGGTGGGAGGTTGGGGGTGGGGAGGGGAAGACCCTCAAGGGGTCATCTGAGTTTGGAGGGTTTCAAGAGGAGCTTCTGGGTTGTGGAGTCAGGGCAGCCCCACCACTGACCTCTCCAGATGAGCCCTTCCCTACGTGAGCATCGATAGGAGCAGGGGGACTGATCTGAGCTGTCTTTTTGATTGACCGGGATGCACCTGGGATACGTCATGAACAACAAACAGTCAGAAGCTGGGCATTAGGAGGAAAAAAGAAGCCAGCAGCCAAAATAGATCTCCCAGTTGGCACTCAATTGACCTTATCCCCATGGCACTTACCTGTGAAATCCAGGGTCAGGCAAGAGTGGTCCCTTGCCACAGAGCCTGCTGGGTGTTTGAGCACCCCCTGCCCCCCCCCCCCCCACTTCTGTGTGCTCCAGAGCAGTTCTGGAGCCTGAGAGTTGCCTCAAATCACAGCACGGTCTCTGGCGGCACGTGGCAGGGGCAGCCTCTGTGCTGGGAGCTGTGTTGGTTGCAGCCGGGATCTGGACCAGGCTCTGCCCCCGGCTGCAAAGTTGCTGGGGTTCTGTGTGCACACGCACGCCTGGGGGTGCCTGTGGTTGTGCTTAGGAGATTGATGTGCAAAATCTGCCAGTTACCCTCTTCAAAACCTCCTAGTGCCACCCTGGATTTCTGTTTTATGTAAAGTGGTCGCACTTGCTTTGACCTAGCAGGGCAACAGCCAGACCAACCGGTGTCTCCAATTTTGTTTATTTTTTTTTAACGTTTATTCATTTTTGAGAGATAGAGTGTGAGTAGGGGAGGGGCAGAGTGAGGGAGACACAGAATCTGGAGCAGGCTCCAGGTTCTCCTCCTAGGCAGGGTTTCCCTGCCTGTGGCCTTAAGGTGGTTTCTCTGTGGTCAGAGCCACAGCTGCAGAGGGCTCTCCAGGCTGGGTGGTGATGATGGTGAACTGGGGTCATGTCTGTAAGATGAAATGAAGTGAAGCCTTCACTTCGTGGGGGCTCCCCCTGCACCCCTGTCCTTCCTGGCAGTATTTAGCGTTTGTCACCACGACAAATGGAAGGGCAGGAGTGCCAAAACCCGAGCAGCTGAGCAAAGCTGCTGTGCCCAGGAGACCATCTCTGTGTGTTTCTGTCCCTGCCCACCACGACACCTGCCCTGGGGACCCAAGGCTGCGACGTATCCCGTGCTGCCAGGCTTCAGCTAGCTTTCCTGTTCCTTTGAAATCTGGTGAAAGTGAGCAGCAGGGCACAGTGGTCTCCAGAGAGAAGAGAACACAAAGGGGGCGGGTAGGTGGGATGTGTGTGGGGTGGGGAAGGAAGTGGGTCCCAGCGGTGAGTCCTGGCAGAGGGATCACGGTCTAGCCCTAGAGGGTAAGACCCCAGTCTTGCTTAACCACCAGCTGCGGGAACCACCGCCTCCCGTTTTGTGGTTGCTTACAAGGAAAAAACAAAAAACAAAACCTGACCTTTCCAGATGCACCTGGTTTTCCAGACCCTAAGTTGGAAAGGGGAGTGTGATGTCCTACAGGGGCCTCAAAAGAATCCAAGCGCGATCTGTCTTGCATTATCTCTTGGAGTGTGAGCTTGCCTTGTTTGTGTTTGCTGTTGTCAACATCGTGCAGGAAGCTGTTCCTAAGTCAGAAGCAACGAATACAGGAAATATGAGCATCTGAGCCTGTCCCTGTTGCTTTGTTTCTTCTTGCCTAGGTGGGAAGCAATGACTTGACCCTTGTGAACCTTCACCTGGCATCCATGATCCTCCCAGGGGGCGACAATCCAAGCAGGAATCACAGTGACAGCCACCGCTTGGCTACCTTTGCACAGACCTTGCAGGAAACCCTGAAAGGTAGGAGATTGTCTTTATCCTCGGCTGGGCCGACAGCTCCCACTTCTGCAGGGGGCAGGCAGGGGGCTGCCTCTTCGGAGCATCCCTCCGATCCCTTAGGCTGACAGGGCTGTCAGCAGCAGTGCATGCTGGGGGCACAGAAGACCGTCTGTCAGCCCCTGCATATCGTGGAGCCCAGCCACCCCTGTGCATGGTGACACCTCCGTCTCTGGGCCTACCATGCATGCTCCACACTGTCGGCTTTGGGGCTTTTCAGCCTCTCTTTGATGGAAAGGATTAAGGGGGAAAAAAGTGACGACACCCTCCCCCGTGACAAGTCCTCCTGCGTTCAGCTGCTGCTGTGGTGATGCCACCTGCAGATTGGCACGTGCTCGTCTTGTGAAGGAAAGACAGTTGGTGACTGGGAAAGTCCTGATTAGCACAAGGTAGATTTTTTTCTCCCTGCTGGGATGCAGATCAGCCCGGAGCTCTCAGAAAACCCACATTTCGTCTTGGCTCCTTCAGTCGCTGTAGGACCTCAGGGAAATCACCACACTACTTGTAGCCTGTCCAGTCAGGGACTGGCCAGCGCTCGCCTCAACAGGGGCGGCTGGGGAGGCGTGGTGGTGATCTGTGGCTGTACCGGGCACACAGTGAGGGCTCAGCGGACACGAGCTGACTCAAAACATACCAGAGGATTAAGAGAGCAGTGAAAAGAGCAGAGCTTCAGTAGGAAGTGGGCTCTCTGTTTCCAGGCTCTGCCCCAGCAATACAGAAATTTTCCCGTGTGCACGTTGACCGGAAGGAAGAGTTAACGCTGCTGTAAAGACTGGGCTTTTTGGCTGGACTTTTCAGAGCCCTGCCCTTCTCTAGGTGGGCGTTTACAGCCGGAGGCCCAGAATTGTCTTAACGTGTTCTTGAGTTTTCACCAATAGTCTCTAGTTTTCTAAGCCTTGTCCATGTTAGATTGGCCCCTCACAGGGGTGACTCGTGAGAATTCGGCTATAAAAATAATTTGGTCAAATTAGAGCTTTACATTTTAAAAAGACTTTTTGATTGTAGTAAAACATACGTAACAGACACTTACCATTTACCGTTTTTTTTAAGCGTTTGGTGGCAGTACGTACATTTACATGGTTTTACAACCATGATGTCCCTCCGTCTGCAAGACTTCTTCATCTTCCCAAACCAAAACTCTGTGCCCGTTCAACATGAGCTCCCCACCGCCTCCTTCCCCAGCCCCCAGCAGCCACCCTTCTACTTTCTGTCTCTATGAATTGGAGCACTCTAGGTACCTCGTACAAATGGAGTCATGCGGTATTTGTCCTCTCGTGGCTGGCTAACTTCACTTACATCGTGTCTTTATGGTTCATCCATGTTGTAGTATGTGTCACAATTTCCTTCCATTTTGGGCGCCTGGGTGGCTCGGTCATTAGGCATCTGACTTTGGCTCGGGTCATGATCTCACTGTTCGTGAGTTTGGGCCCCACATGAGGTGAGTGTGAGCCCCGCTTCAGGCGAGCCCCTGATAGAAGCTTCTCTATCTCTTTCTCTCTCTCTCTCTTTCTGCCCCTTGCTCACATGCACATGCTCTCTCTTTGTCTCTCTCTCTCTCTCTCTCAAAAAAAATTCCTTCCTTTTTAAGGCCAAATACTATTCTGTTGTGTATATATACTGCATTTTGTTTATCCATTCATTGGTCGGTGAATACCTGGTTTCCATCTTTTGGCTGTTGTGAATAATGCTGCTGTGGATGTTGATAGGCAACTTACATTGTGAACCAGGATGTGCTGTGACTAGCATTCTACTTAAATCAGGGGTCTTCCGGCTAAAAAAAAAAAGTCACAAAGATGTCTAAGCTGAGATACTCCATCCAAGAAGCAGCTCTGTGGGAAATTGTTCACCCACAGCTTGTCTCTAGCCTATTAAAAAGATGACTTCATAGCATTTAAAATCTGTGGACGTTTCTGTTCTCGACCTCAAGCTTTTCCTTGTCTGTACACGGAAGCAGAAAAAAAAGATGCCAGTTCCTATCTTCTCTGATAACGTCTCACTGTTTTTTCTGACATCCAGAGTGCGGTCAGGTTTTCATTCCAAGTTGCCAAGGAACTGTTGACCCATAGCCCGGCTTGCCTTGACTTGTCCGGGTATGGACAGTGACTCATGTTCCCAGTGCCCTTGTGCTTATAACTAATATCCAGTTGTTAACTGGTGACACAGCAGACCCAAGGGTTCAGGAAGTTCTCGAGCGTGCCCAAGGTACAAGGGCAAATTGATTATTAGCAGAGGTGGCTGAGCTAAAACAAAGACTAAGCTTTTATTCCACAGCTATCAGAGCAAACAGAGCCAATTTGATTAGCGAACTCTGGGCCTTTCTGCCTTTGTCTGGAATGCGCATCTGGGTTGACCTCAGTGTGTGGTGTGCCAGTCCTCTGATGGGATGGCTTTCTTTCAGACCCCCCTGGGGCTCTCTCTGTGAACTCAGCGTGAAACAGGGTGCATAGTATGGCTTGGCATCTGGGTAGGACTATCCCTCAGTGGCGACCAGCTCTTGCTATTGTCACTGGCGTCCTGTAAATCTAGGAACTATCTGAGGAAGTCAGCCCCAAGCATCCTCCCTGCCGCTCCTGGGAACTAAGGATCCCATCCCAGGCAGATGGCTTTTTAGGAGAATTCAGGCCTCTGTGCACCTGTGGATTCTCGGAGGCAAGGACTGTGCTTGCTGCCAGCACAGAGCCCAACGTGGTGCTTGAACCCACAAAGCCAAGAGACCTGAGCCGAAACGCAAGAGTCAGATGTGTAACTGTCCGAGCCACCCAGACGCCCCATCACGGAGAGCAATTTAACCAAAAGCGGATGAGTTGTGAGAGACCTGGATGTGCGCATTCAGAAAGAGCTGTGGTGTTGTCATTCCTGAAGTCACTCGGAGCTGTGTCTGCTGACCTCTGACACCAGCATCTCTCCTGGTTTCAGAATCGCTTTTGGCCCAAACTTTTTCGGGTCTGCGTCCCAATGAAAACGTGTCTCGTTATATGGGAACGTCCTGCCTCATTTCTCCTAACCTTCGGCTTTTCTTGTTATTTAGTAAACATAGCATCCTTGTCTTTTCTCCTCTCAAAAAGTACACCTTAATTCTGGGGGCTTTCCTCGTGCCTCATTCACCCATTTGTTCCATACGTGCTTATCGAGTGTCTGCCGTGCAGCAGGCACTGTTCCAGGCACATGGGATTTTGTGAACAGCCGCCCACGTCCTCATGGCTCTCGCATTCTAGCCCTTTATGAAGAGCCGTGAGCTTGAGGGCTGGCAAGCCACTCAGCCTCTCAGAGACTTAGCTTCTTACCTGTGGAGAAGGCCCAATACCAGGTGAAGGCTCATGGATGGCCAGGATGAAGGCTCATGGATGGCCTTAGCACTGGCCAGGTAGGAGTTGTTCATTTTATTCTCAAGTCTGCTTTCCTGTTGAAGTTGGCACTGATTTCTCAAGTCATGTTGAGATGTTGTTGAGATACAGCCTAGGGGTACCATTACATCTCTGTAGGCCACAGGTGGAACCCCAGGAGGGTCTTCCATCGCACCCCCTTTTGTCCCTCATGGTCCCCAGAGCGGGTGTCATCTGCAGTGCACGAGTGCCCTCTGCTGGTGGCTTTTGTCATTTCACTTCAGATTTCTTTGCCTCTAGCCATTATTGCTGAAACACGTTGGTGTCCCGGAGAAAGACTTCCTGCAGGTCTCGGATACCTTGGGCTCTCGTTTATGAACTGCCTTTCTTAAAGACTCCCTTGAAAGCTAGGACAGACACCCTGCTAGCCACGATAATGTGGCTCCCCTGAAGGGAATCTCGAGACGGCAGAGGTATGGGAATCCCAGAGCCTAGCTGGGGTCCACTGTCCTCTCAAAATGTCTGCTCCTTCCGGGAAATACTTTGTGATGACTCAGTACTTCGTGATGATTAAGTTGCTTTAGTGAACATCAAACAATGGTAGAAATGTTGAAAACAAGGGGAAAAACCTCTCACTCTGGCCCTGTATTAGTCTGCTAGAGCTGCCATGACAAAATACTATACCCTGGGTGGCTTAGACAATAGGAATGTATTTCTTCACAGTTCTGGAGGTTGGAAGTCTGAGATCAAGCTGTCAGAGGGACGATTTCCTTGACTTGTAGATGGCCACCCTCTTGTAGTATTTGCATGTTTTTTCCCCCACTGTGCCCAATAAATGTTTTTTCCAGCTCTTGTTAAATATCTGGACAAGACCCTCAGGCTTTTTCTGCCATGAGATTTGGAACACCTGAGCTGGAACAGAGGCGCTCTCTGGTTCACATATCTTTCCTTTTCCAAATGGGTTACAAACCTACTCTTAAACTTTTGCGTATATTTTGGTTTTATGTTTGTTGTACACGGTATTGGGAAAAATTGGAAGAATGAGAAGCATATGCATTCCTAACCCTGGGGAGTCCAATCAGAGAATCAGGATCCCACTTAGTGGGTTATAGTGAATATTGGGTTTACCTCCCACAACCTCTTAAATACCTGATTTTCTTTGTTCTACCTCCAGGAGAAAAAGACATGATTGTTTTAGGAGATTTCGGCCAGGGACCTGACAGCAGTGACTATGATATCTTAAGGAAAGAAAAATTCTACCACCTGGTCCCTGCACACACCTTCACCAACATCAGCACCAAGAACCCCCAAGGCTCAAAGTCTTTGGACAACATCTGGATCAGTAAAAGCTTAAAGAAGGTTTTCACAGGTAAAGCAGAAGTCACTCGGTCTTTTTCCTGTTCAGAAATGGTGTAAGAGAGACCCATCTGAACTGATAGTTCCAGGTCTTTTGGCTTGATAACTCTGGTCAGGAGTTCTCACCGCCTCCGTGGGCATTGACAGGATTATGTATCGTTTAGGTGCCTGTATAATTATCATTCAAACAGAGCCACTTTTAAGGGCTAAGAGGGGCTGTGAAAAATAATGAAGAGGCATTCACTGGTCTTCAGGAGTGGCAAACTGACTGTGTCTTAGGCAAACCTGGTTCTAGGCCAGCAGGGTACCGATTCAGAGATGAGCTGATAGCTCACTTTAATTTAAGGACACTCAGTCATTTAGCAGACACTCCTTAAGCATCATAACATTCAGGCACCGTGCTGTGGCCCGAGGCTTCCTGCCGCACTGTCTGGGCGAGGGACAGCCACTGAGGATGAGCAGACATGTCTCAGAGCGTCACGGTAGGACAGGGGACATGCTTCTCACAGACTGTATGAGGATCAGGGTGCGGTGGGGAATCTGAGCGCCGCAACGGAGCCCCCGACCGAGTCTGCTGAGCAGACTTTGGGTCAGGAAGCAATCGGTCGGAAATACGACAGTGACAGTGACGGTAAGGTTTTTTGATGAATGGCGAGAACAGTAGTCCTCAATCCTGCCTGGTTGTTTCACTCAGTCCCAACGTGTTACACATATTATACTTCAGGGAGACATTCCACATTGGTGAAAGTGCAATTCTGGGGTCACCTCTGTAGAAGCCTAACGGGCAGCCAGGGCTGAGATCTTCTCGCCAGTCCGGACTGTGTCACCAGCTTCTACCTCTGTCTGGGTGCCAGTTGCCTGTTGGACTGTGTCGGGGAGGATCTGAAGGACGAGGGAAGCGGGTCTCGGGGGGAGTGACCGTCATCACACTAGGCGAGATGCAGCTTGCAGAAAATGCGCGGTGGGCCGGAGAGCGGCCACAGCCTGCCCAGCTGCCAGGAGGTGCCTGCAGAGAGCGGCTCTCATCAGGAGAGCTGGACGGTTGAGAACACAGGGCCAGAAGGAAGGTAGGAATCATTTCATCCGTCCCCTTGCTGCGAAGCTAGAGACGAAGGTACAGGGAAGAGTGGCCACCATCATGGAACTGTCACGTGGGCAGGCCGTGGCTCAGCCCAGACCTGTTCGCGTTTCCACTAACGTGACCTCGCTTCTCACTGGAGGTCTCTGGCCGTGCTCCCTCACTACGCTCCCTTCTGTAACTATTCTGTTACTGTTTGTGTTTTTGTTTTTTTAGTTTTTTTGTAATGTTTGAGAGAGAGAGAGAGACAGGGCACGAGCGGAGGAGGGGAAGAGAGAGGAAGACACAGAATCCAAAGGAAGCTCCAGGCTCGAGCTGTCAGCACAGCTCAAACTCACGAACTGCCCTGAGATCATGACCTGAACCGAAGTTGGATGCTTAACCTGCTGAGCCACCCAGGCGCCCCTCACTGTTTTTCAAATATACTTGTGCTTTATATGTTTCTAAAGCATTAGAGTTTTTTTTTTTAAATTTTTTTTAATATTTATTTATTTTTGAGAGAAAGAGACAAGGGCAAGCAGGGGAGGGGCAGAGAGAGAAACACAAAATCTGAAGCAGGCTCCAGGCTCTGAGCTGTCTGCACAGAGCCTGATGCGGGGCTTGAACTCATGAACCACGAGATCATGACCTGAACCAAAGTCGGACGCTTAACTGACTGAGTCACCCAGGCACCCCCTAAAGCATTATTTTAAAATACTTTTACTTGCTCATAAGCCTCTGTAAGAACTTTTTCCTTTTTACTCTTTCCTGTAGAACTCCTTTACCTCCCCCACTTACTGCCTTTGCTTTGTGAAATAAAACTTTCACTTTGGACATCTTTGAGAGACATTTGACCTTATGTCAAATATATTTACTCTTGCTGCTCAGATTAGAAAAGCTGTATAGTGAGGAGGAGGTCAACCATAGGCTGATACGTGAATGGGCGGGAGGCCTAGACTCGGGGGGCAGGGGGGTGTTCAGTGCCTACATGGTAAGCCCTCACTTTTCCAGGAAACCAAATTGGCTGGAACATTTTGTTTGCACAGGCAAGCTGGATATCTGAGGAGTATCGCCAGGGAATCCTGACTTTACAGACATTGAACAGAGGCCTCTTCTTGCCAGCCAGGACCCCACCCAGCCCCAGGCCTCATCTCTGCGTCTCTTTTCCCTCTGTCTCTCCAGGTCACTGGGCTGTAGTGAGAGAAGGCCTCACGAACCCTTGGATTCCAGATAACTGGTCCTGGGGAGGAGTGGCTTCTGAGCACTGCCCCGTGCTAGCCGAATTTTACACTGAAAAGGATTGGAACAAGAAGGAATGCCCTCGGAGTGGCAACGGGGTCACTTTGGAGCGAAGCGAAGCCAACATTAAACACGAGCGATGATGGCACCAAATCTCTTTTTTCACCTCTGACCCGGAAGGCCCCGGGCAGGGAGTTCGCCCTTCCAGGTGAAGACGAGGACTCAGAACTTTGTCTCAGTCTTCATCCTGACAACACTAGCACCTGGGCCTCGACCTGCCTGCCTTCTTTGTGGACATTTTTGGACCCCTAATGGGGGAGGGAGGTACCGGATGGTCAAATCGGAAGCACAGTGGGGAACTAAGATGGCTTCTAACGTGTGGATGCCATCCACCTCAGCAGACTCGGGCTGGCCGGCTGCCGCCCTGGGTGGCAGCATACAGAGGACAGTAGTGGGGCTGACAGGGCAAGAGAGGGCCGTCTCAGGCTGCCAGGCCCTGTCTGAGCAATGCCAGAAGTTCTCCTTTCTGACCACCAGTCCATGATGCTCTGGCTGCAAATTACATAAAGCTTTTAACTGTGATTGAGCTGAGCACTCTCCTCAAATATTTTGAGTGGTGATTTTTAGTTTTGTTCTGAAAAAAATAAACAGAGATGAACATGCCTGGTTGCAGTGAGAGTCCTGGGGGAAGGGGCCGGGTGCTCCCTGGCCCGGGTGTTTTGTGCCCACTCCCGTGCCTCTGTGACGCCGTCGTCCGGGGAGCCTGCTCCTTTACACCCCACGTTGCAGCGATGCCTCTCGCATCCCTGTCGACCCCCTGAGATCACCATAAAATTCATTCTGTGACCTTCTCCCTCCCAGCCTGTTCTTTGTCTTCTGAACCCTTGGCTAGACTGTCCTGTACACTGAGCCCCACTTGTGCCTCTGGACGCTCGGCAGAGGTTCCTGTGCTGGACAAGAATTCTGTCAGGGTGATATCATTTCCTCCCTCCCCGCCCTCGTCACTTTTCAATCCGATCCCTAGCCCAGAGCTGCCTGATAGTGCTTCTGAGGAATATCTGTTGATTCTGGGTCCGCAGGAAGCTCAGCCTGGGAGTATTGAGGGAGGGTCTATTTTGGGGGGCAGTCGGGCAGGGGGGCAAGCACATGTTAACCGCCACCAGGGTCCCTCTCCTTAGATGGCATGGTTCTCCCTGAGGTCTCCCGTGAGACCAGGATTATAACACCCACTTCACAGCCAAAGGAACGAAGGCTTAGAGAGCTTAACCTCCTGCAGCTTACACAACCGGTAAGTAAATAGATGGAATCCAAACCCAGCCCAAAGTCCAGGCCCACATATCAACTCTACACTTGCCAACAGCAGTGCTGTGTAAGTAGCACGGTTGATAGTGAATGTGTGAGTCATGAGCCTGGATCACCTAGGTTATTCCAGGTCACCATGGGAGCTGAGGGTTTATTCTTCTTCCGCACTGAAAACCTGATGCAGACCAGCACCCAGAAACTGTTGTCACCACACAGTGTGATCCCTGTGACTCGAGTCTGGGGCTGGATGCAGTGAAAGAGGCCGATTTTCCACCAGAAACCATCTTTGGGACTGCCCAACTCCAAGGAGCATCACTGATCATGGGTGCAGGAAGAAAGGCCTTCCTTGGGGCTCTGAGCATCCCTGGGCATCAGCCATGCCCGCTCCGAGGGACTGTCTCTCCAGTAGGAGGGTGAGTAGTGCCTCTCCCTTGGACTCAGACTGGACCACTGGAGGCACGGAGTCTGTGATGGCTGAGCCTTGACCCAAAGAGCTCTAGTTAGAAGGAAACAACACGGCAGGGAGGAAAGGGTGAGCTCAGCTTCCCAGCTGAGCAAACCTTTTTTGGTGCCTCATCTAGAGTGCAAACCTCCACCAGCATTTGCCAGCCAGCTGCCCCAATCCTTTTAGCCAGGCTGACTTTTGCACCAAAACTATGGAAATAAAGGCTTCTTAAGTGAGAGGAAGGGAAAAGAAAGCCAGTTAAATGGCCCTGATGAAGGCCATTCTGTTTGAGCTGGAGGCAGACTCAGCAGCCACACCTCATATGCAGAGTGGCCTCAGCTTTAGCTCCTAAGGTCCAAGCCATTGCTCAGGAAGCTGTGTGCTGAGGCAGCTCTTCTAGTTCGAGACCCAGCCCTCCTGGTTTTTGCTTTGGGGGATGGTTTGGGCTTGGGTTTTGCTTTGCTTTGTTTTCTTTCTTCTCGTTTTTGCTGTCTTCAATAGATTTTATTTTTATTTTATTTTTAATTTTTTTAATGTTTATTTATTTTGAGAGAGCGAGAGAGAGAGCAAGCAGGGGAGGGGCTGAGAGGAAGATAGAATCCCAAGAAGGCTCTACACCATAAGCACAGAGTCCGATATAGGGCTCGAACCCATGAACAGTGAGATCATGACCTGAGCTGAAATCACGAGTCAGATGCTTAACCAACTGAGCTACCCGGGTGCCCTAATAGATTTTATTTTTAAAGGTAGTTTTAGGTTTGTAGGAAACCAGAGCAGAAAACACAAGAGTTCCCGTACTCCCCCTGAAGAGTTTCCCAAGTTGTTAACATCACTGTGGTATATTTGTTACCACTGACGAAACAGTATTGTACATTATTAATTAACCGAGGTCCAGAGTTTACATTAGGGTTCACTCTTTGTACATTCCATGGGTTTTGACAAATGTATAAAGACATCTATCTACTTCAATCCAAAACTCCTCTGTGCTCTGCCTGTTCATCCCCTCCCCCTGGCAACCACTGGTCTTTCTACTGTCTCCATAGTTTTGCCTTTTCCAGACACCATATAGTTGGAGTCATACAGTCTGTAGCCTTATCGGGTTGGTTTCTTCTCTTAGCAACCCGTGTTTAAATTTCCTCTCTGTCTCCTCATGGCCTGACAGCTCATTTCTTGTTGTTGCTGAATGAGAGTCCATTGGATGGAATGTATCTGTCCCCCACTGCCCCGGGGATTGTTACTAAGCCCTACCCTTCTCCAGAGTTTCCTTCCACCCCATCTCCAGCTCTGTGCGCAAATGTAACATTTCCATCAGATTCTTCCTTCCCTCCCCATTCTTTTCTATCTTCTCCCACCAGGATTGTTGGAGAAGGGACCCCACTGCGAAGCCACTTTGTTGGAAAAGCCAAGAGGATTTTTAAGAGGATTAAGCACTAGGGAACCGGAAAGCCCCAGGCACCAAGCAGAAGCCCTGGCATCCTCCCTGGGCCTCGCTCACAGGAGCACTGCAGGCGACCAGAGCCCCTCCTCTCCTGCCCCAATGGAACCTTCCTCTCCTGACAACTGTCCCACAGAGGTCCTGTTATCCGAGAGCTCTCATCCTCTCTCTGTGCAGGAGCCAGTCAGTAGGGCTGTCTCTCTCAGTTCTGCCCCACCAGCCTTGTCCTTTACTGTCAGCAGACTTAGTGGGACTGACTAGGAGGCTAGCCAGAAACCCTCCTGTGCTACAAATAATTGGGCCCAAGCTATGACTCCCTCACTACTGCTTGGAAGATGTCAAGGGAAGCAAAAAGGGCGTGGCCCTCAAGAGAGGGCTGCATTCTTTCAAAGCCAGAGGGAGGTGGTTTTCTTTGTGTTTCTTTGGATCTAACTGTTGGAGTTCTCCTCCCCTGCTCCCACACAGACACCGTCCCACTCGGGTGAGGGAGAACCCAGCCTGGCATATGTCGCCACCATTGTGCGATGGGAGGTAAGTGCTCATCACAGGTGACTGTCACAGGGTTTGCTTTCAAAGGAAAGGAATTAATGGCTTCCACACTGCTCACTTATCTTAAATAATCCTTGCCCTTGCTTATTGGCTCCTTCCTGTCCTAAGCACCTTACACTTTTAACTGCTTTTATTCCTCAGAAGAGTCCAGTGAAGTTGGTACTATTGTTTGTGTGTTCTTTTACAGATGAAGAAACTGAGGCACAGAGTAGGTAAGAGACAAGGGACTCTGGTTTCATGGTGATTAAGGACTGCAGTTGGCCTGGGACATGTGAAGCAGACAAGGAAGACTATGGAAAGAAAACAAGTGGCCTTGACAAAGGCAAGTTGAAGTAATGCAAAAGGGACAGGCCAAGGAGCTTCTGCTGTGACATCCTGCTTTCCAGAAACCTCTTGGGAGGCCGAGTAGCCGAGAGTGACTCAGCGTTGGTCTTGCCCCAGCAGCACACAGACCGAGGAAAACAGGTGGGAGAGAGTCAGGGGTGGCCGGGTCCCTCAGCCATCACAGCCCCAAACAGCAAGGACAAGATATGAAGGCAGCAGGGAGGTGTGGTCTGGGGGGACCCTGGGGCCTCTGGCTGTTGCCTCCAAGGGTGTCTCCAGCTCCTCCCCTTTTATCTGAGCATCTGGGTGGCCAGCTAGGGTTTGGTAACATGGACAATTCAGGCCCATGGGAGCAGTGAAGTTCAAAGGCCTGTAAAAGAGAGCAGCAGAAAAAAAAGTGCGTGCTACTTCGTCTCTGGAGAGACCTGTCCTTGTGTGACAGTGGTTGCCTATGGCTGGGGAAGGAGGGAGAAGCGAGACAGCGATACAGCCTCAGACCTTTCCCATCTGCTTGTGTTTTCCTGAGTGTGGGGTCAAATCACACGAGGCAGGAGGCTTCACTTGCTGCTTTGGGTTGTGGGGATGCTTAATAATAGTGTCTGCTGGGGCACGTGGCTGAGTCCGTTAAGCAGCCGACTCTTGATTTTGGCTCAGGTCGTGATCTCATGGTTTGTGAGTTTATGCCCCCAGTCGGGCTCTACACTGACAGCATGGAGCCTGCTTGGGATTCTCTCCCTCTCTCTCTCTACCCCTCCCCTGCTCATATTCTGTCTCTCTCCCTCTCTCAAAATAAACTTAAAAAAAAAAAGTGTCTGCTGAGCAAGCTGGGTTCCAGTTAATAGTCTGTGTTGGAATATGGACTTGCCCAGGCACCCTGCTGACTTCCATTATGATGAATTATTTAATTAAGTGATTATTGTGGAGGGCAGAGAGCAGAAAGGACTCCGGTTTTACTGTGATGAGGGAGTGCAACTGGCCGGCATTGTGTGATAGCATCACAACCAGTAGCCTTGGACAGAGCCTGACTTGGCAGCTGGAGGAAGGTGTCAGGCTACTGGGCCCAGGCCCACTGTGTTTCCTCTGATAGTTTCTTTCTTCTGGGTTCTGAGATGTGCTGAGGTAGCATTTTTAAACAGAGATTCCAGAGATGGCTTTCTCTGGAAAGAAGGGCCAACAGGACACTATCCCTATTCTTTGCTTTAAAAATAGCTAATGAATCCTGGCTAACCATCCCCCCACCCCCCTCCACATAACCCCTGCTCCATTCACTGACTTGAAAAGCCCAAGGCCAGGAAGCAAGGAAATGCCAGGATGAGGCCAGCCACAAGCACAGATTTGCTGGGAGCTGGGGGGCACCTTGTATACTTTTCCCACGCCGTCACCTTACCTTCTTCTCTAAAGTGTTATGTCTGAACCAGCTATCAAGCAAGGGGAAATTCTTTCCGGGTCAGTGGGCCTCCCACTCCATTGCATGGAAGAAGCACCCAGGAGCTTTCTGGCAAGCAGGCTCCTAAGCTGTAGTCCAGAGAGTCTGATGATAGAGCACTGAGCCCAGCAGGATCCATGAAGGTGCCCTGAGACTCCCACCTTAAGAAATAGCAATGAAGGAGGGTCTTTAAGTGCCTAGAAACACAGCTGAGCCTACTATAAATAATACTAAAGCTAGCGATGGGGGTGGGGGGGGTGACTAAAGGATCAAGAAGGAATGTGGCAGTTTATTAGAATTTTAGTGTGGCTTTTAATGAGTAGCTAAGAGATTCCTTCGGTGGGGACAGTAACTATGAATAGTCCCGGAATCTATGTCGGAGATCAACAGTTACTGAACAAGTGAAGGATCAAAGTTGACAGGCGTCGGAAGCATTATTACTGTGACTGCCGGATTAAGTGTCTGAGCCATTGGCTTGCTGATGCCAAGGGGGTCTCTTCATTACTTTAATTACCAAACCCAAGACCAGGTTTCAAAGACTGATGTCGAGTAAATGCCCACTATTTGTAGAACTGGTAAACAACTGGAGCTCTAGGAATTTGTTTAGTTTTCCTTCTGAATTTTTCTGAACATCATGGTTCACCACTTATTTATCCAAGTTTAAATTACCAGAGAATCTTTTAGAAGTCCAATCTTTTCATGTTTATCACACTAAGGAGTCTCATGGGCCTACATGCAAGCAGCAGTTGGACTGAGTAGTTTCGGTGATGAGGCCAGCTAGACCCAGTGAATTTATGGGATCAGACCTGAGAGCCTTTGCAGGCAGCTTCCAGACAGACCCTGGAGGCAAGGGCTCTAATTCCCATCCTCAACATACAGTATGCTCATGTTCTCAAAGCCTAGGCTTGTCCCTGACAAGTCTAGTCACTTATGTAACCCCTAAATGCCTCAGTTGCCTTCCCACAGACCCTCCAGAATCCCAGTTTTCAGGACCCTGTTTACCTGGGGGTATGGAGTTAGGGAGGTGAAGTCCTTTGTCTGCTTTCCACGGTTTCATTTGAAGACAGTCCAGAAGCTTAAAGAGCTTGAAGGGTGCACTGTTACTGGGTATCTGGGGTCTGGGACAGAAGATCTAAAGATGCCACAGAGGTGTGGTACATCAAGGTGGGGCTTGGGGTCAGAAATCGTGAATTCCCTAGCCTTGTCTGTGATCCAGAAACAATGGGGACCTCAGTTTGTGGGCCACTGTTAGCTGTTGAGCTGAGAAATCTCTTTGACTGGAGGATCTGGTATCTTCTCTCTCATTTCTCTAAAAGGAAAACACTGGTTTTTCTTTTTTTTTAATTTTTTTTTTAACGTTTATTTATTTTTGAGACAGAGAAAGACAGAGTATGAACAGGGGAGGGGCAGAGAGAGAGAGAGACACAGAATCGGAAGCAGGCTCCAGGTTCTGAGCCATCAGCCCAGAGCCCGACGTGGGGCTTGAACTCACGGACCGTGAGATCGTGACCTGAGCTGAAGTCGGACGCTTAACCGACTGAGCCACCCAGGCACCCCAACGCTGGTTTTTCTAGGAAGTGTCTTAGGTAATTGTGTTAGGAAGCAGTGGTAAGGTAAAATAGCATCTGAATTTCAAATTGCTCTTATCTCACATAGGTGTTGCTTGTTTTAAATAGACATATTGCAATACTACTGAAGATATCCCTCAAGACTGTAAATAGTATTTAATATACTTTAGCATACAATATACTTCATATATTTATACACAGTATGAATATTGGCTTTTAGCCCAACTCAAGGAACTTTTATGAAAACTTATTAGAGATTTAGATTGGACAGAAGAGGGCACCCAATTTTGGAATAGGCCTGCAGGAGACTTTAGTAACTACTTCTCTTGAGCTCTTTAAAGGGATATACAAATATTTCCTAGGAGAATTATGCTTGCTTAAAGTTAGAGTGTAGGTCTGGGCTTAAATTTAAGGGTTAACCAGCAAGATTAATCATCTAGGGGGTCTCCAGCCTAAAATAAAATAAGGAAAGGAAGAGCCAGAGAGAAGGGAAAAGAGCTCGTCCTCCCTCAAGTGGACAGCTGTGGAGTGGCACTCAAATTTCACTCCACTCCCACTACTGCTCAAATAACTCACTAGAGAGAGAATTAGGTCTTCCCAAATCCAGGAAGACCCATTTACCTGTAAGATCCAAGATACTTAATTTCCTGGGAGATAATAAAGTAATTAACAAAGAAGCATAGTAAATATGATAGTGGTTATTTTTTTTTAATGTTTATTTATTTATGAAACAGAGACAGAGAGAGATAGAGGGTGAGCAGGGGAGGGGCAGAGAGAGAAGGAGACAGAATCTGAAGCAGGCTCCAGGCTCTGAGTTGTCAGCACTGAGCCCGATGGTGGAGCTCAAACTCACGGACCATGAGATCATGACCTGAGCCAAAGTCAGACCGCTTAACCAACTGAACTACCCAGGTGCCCCTGATAGAGTTTATTTTTAAAGGGAAAGAGAAACAAACATCTGTTTTATCTAAATTTGAGATATTTACACCTGAGATAACCACATACTTGCTGCTGTTAAGAACTTTGATATAAATGGTGTTTGTGATTTTTTCAGGTTTACCTCATCCCCATATTGGAAAAACTGTCCAGCATTCCACAATCTCTTGAAGTTATCACCCACTGAAATTCCACCTATTTTTTTAAAAGAACAAACCCCCAAAACTTTATTTGAAGAGTTCATGTCTTATAATAATCTGATATATAAAGTGGAAAAATCAAAATACAGAAAAGTATGTGTATTAATTTACCATTTGTGCTAAAAAATAAGGCAAAGTGTTTTTACATATTTGGTATCACATTTGATAGATACGCATAAAATATCTCAGGGCTACAACACACACACTCACACACACAAACTAGTGAAGCTGGTTGTCTTCTTTTCCCCAGATTTACTGAGGTATGATTCACATATAATATTGGGGTATACAGTGTGATTGATGACTTAATACATTTATATATTATGAAATAATTACCACAGTAAGATTCTTAACACCTCAATCACCTTACATAATTACCATTTCTTTTTTGTGGTGAGAACATTTAAGGTCTGTTCTCTCAGCACCTTTCAAGTATACAGTATTGTTTACTATAGTCACCATGCTGTACTTTAGACCTTTCAGAACTAACTGGAAGTTTGTATCCTTTAATATCTCCCCACCCCCATTCCTGGTAACCATCGTTCTATTCTGTTTCCATGAGTTTAGCTTTTTTAGATTCTACATATAAGTGATAATCATAGAATATTTTCTTTCTCTGATTTATTTCACTTGGCATAATGCCCTCAGGGCTCATCCATGTTGTTGCAAATGACAGGATTTTCTTCTTCCTCCTAGCTGAATAGTATTCCAGTGCGTGTGTGTGTGTGTGTGTGTGTGTGTATCACATCTTTATTCATTCATCTTTTGAAAGACACTTAGGTTATTTGCATATCTTGGCTATTATGAAAAATGCTTCAGTAGTTGCTGAACTGATTTATGTTCTCACCAACATTGTACAAGTCCCTTTTCTCCATATCCTTGCCAACTTGTTACCTCTTGTCTTTCTGATAACAGTCATTCGAACAGGTAGGTGGTGGTATCTCATTGTGGTTTTGATTTGCATTTCCCTGATGATTAGTGATGTTGAATGCCTTTTCATTTACATGTTGTCAATTTGCATGTCTTCTTTGGAAGAAAAGGTTCAATTCTTTTGTTCATTTTAAAATCAGATTGTATTTTTTGCCACTGAGTTGTGTGAGCTCCTTGTGTATTTTGGACATTATCCCCTTATCAGATACATGATGTGCAGAGATTTTCTCCCATTCCATAGGTTGCTGTTTCATTTTGTTGTCTCTTGTTGTGCAGGAGCTTTTCAGTTGGATGCAGACCCACTTATTTTTTCTCTTGTTTCTACTTTTGGTGTCATATCCAAAAAAATTAGTGCCAAGACCAGTGTCAAGGAGCTTTTTCCCTACATTTTTGTTTAGAATTTTTTTGGGTTCAAGACTTGTGCTTAAGTGTTTAATCCATTCTGAGTTAATTTTTGTGAGTGGTTTAAGAAAGAAAGACATCCAATTTTATTCTTCTGCATGTGGATATCCAGTTTTCCCAACACTGTTTGTTGAAGAGACCACCCTTTTCCCATTGAGTATTCTGGGCTCTCCATTCTGTTCTATTGGTCCATGTGTCTATTTTTATGCCAGTACCATACTGTTGTGATTACTATAGCTTTGTAGTATAGATGGAAATCAGGAAGTGTGATGCTTCTGGCTTTTTGTTCTTCCTCAGTATTGCTTTGGCTATTCAGGGTCTTTTGTTGTTCTATGTGAATTTTAGGATTATTTTTTTTCTGTTTCTGTGTGGGAAAAATACTCTGGGTCCTGGGCTTTTCACACTGGAATTTTGATAGGGATTGCATTGAATCTATAGATGGCTTTGGGTAATACAGACATTTTAACAATATAAATTTTTATGATCCATAAACATGAGCTGTTTTTCCATTTATTTGTGTCTCTTCAATTTCTCTCATGAAAGTTTTGTTGTTTTAGGTATATAGAACTCCTTGGTTAATCTATTCCTAAGTATTTTGTCATTTTTGATGATATTGTGAATGGGATTGCTTTCTTTTTTTCAGATATTTCATTGTTAGTGTATAGAGACACACAACTGATTTCTGGTATCTTGCAACTTGACTGAATATGTTGATTAGTTGTAATAGTTTTTTGGTGGAGTCTTTAAGATTTTCTGTATATAAGATCATATCTACAAATAAAGACAGTTTTGTTTCTTCATTTCCAAGTTAGCTGCTTTTTTTCTTTTTCTTGCCTGATTGCTCTGGCTAGACTTCCAGTACTATGTTGAATGTGGGTGGTGAAACTGGACATTCTTATCTTGTTCCTGATCTTAGAGGATAAGCTTTAAAAAGTTTTTTTAATGTTTATTTATTTTTTTAATTTTTTTTAATGTTTATTTATTTTTGAGACAGAGAGAGACAGAGCATGAACAGGGGAGGGGCAGAGAGAGAGGGAGACACAGAATCTGAAACAGGCTCCAGGCTCTGCTCTGTCAGCACAGAGCCCGACGCGGGGCTCGAACTCACGGGCCGTGAGATCATGACCTGAGCCGAAGTCGGACGCTTAACCGACCAAACCACCCAGGCGCCCCAATGTTTATTTATTTTTGAGGGGGGGTGAACACAGCATGAGTGGGGGAGGGTTAGAGAGAGAGAAACACAAAATCCAAAGCAGGCTCCAGGCTCTGAGCTGTCAGCACGGAGCCCAACATGGGGCTTGAACTTGGGAATGGCAAGATCATGACCTGAGCTGAAGTCAGATGCTTAACTGACTGAGCCACCCAGATGCCTCCTTACAGGATAAGATTTTAAACTTTTCTCATGGAGTATGATGTTGACTTTGGGCTTCTCATATGCAGCCTTTATAATGTTGAGATTCATTCCTTCTATACCCTATTTTTTTAGTTTTTTATCACGAAGGATGTTGAAGTTAGATATTTTTTCTGAATCTATTGAGATGATCATATGATTTTTATCTTGTATTCTATTAATTTGGTATATCACATTTACTAATTTGTGTGTGTTGAACCATCCATCCCACTTGATCATGAAAGTGTGATCCTTTTAATGTTATGTTGAATTTTCTTTGCTAATATTTTTTGAGAATTTTTGCAACTGTACTCATCAGGGAGATTGGCCTATAGTTTTGTTCTTGAAGTATCCTTATCTGCCTTTGGTAGCAGAGTATTATTAGCCTTGCAAAATGAGTTTGGGAATGTTCCCTCTTCAATTTTTTAGAAGAGTTTGAGAAGGAATGGCATTAATTCTTCTTTAAATGTCTGGTAGAATTCACCAGGAAAATGATGTGGTCCTGGGCTTTGCTTTGTTAGATTTTTTTTTACGACTTATTCAATCTCCTTAATTATTGTTCTATATTCAGATTTTCCATTTCTTGCTTATTCAGTCTTTGTGGGTTCTATGTCTCTAGGAATTTACCCATTTCTTCTAGGTTATCCAATCTGTTGCTATATAAGTGTTCATAATAGTCTCCTATGATCCTTTGTGTTTCTGTGGTATCAATTATGTGCCTTTCATTTCTGATTTTATTTGATTCTTCTTTTTTCTTAGTCTAGCTAAAAGTTTGTCAATTTTGTTTATCTTTTCAAAAAACCAGCTCGTAGTTTTGTTGGATTTTTTTCTACTGTTTTTTGGTCTCTAATTTATTTCTGCTCTGATCTTTGTTATTTCTTTCCTTTTGTTAACTTTGAGCTTAGTCTGTTGTTTTTCTAGTGCCTTGAGGTGGAAAATTAGGTTGTTCAAGATTTCTTTTCTATTAATGTAAGCATTTATCATTATAAACATCTTTCCTAGAACTGCTTTTGCTGGATCCCATAAATTTTGGATCCAGCAAATTTTGTTATGTTGTATTCCCATTGTCATTTGTTTGAAAGGTATTTTTTAAATTTCCCTTTGATTTCTTCTTAGACCCGTTGGTTTTTCAGGAGCATGTTGTTGAATTTCCACATATTTGTGAATTTTCCAGTTTTCCTCCTCTTATTAATTTCTAATTTCATACCATTTTGGTTAGAAAAGTTACTTGGTATTATATCAGTGTTCTTAACTTTGCTAAGATTTGTTTTGTGATCTATTATATGATCTATCCTGAAGAATGTTCTGTGTGCACTTGAGAAGAATGTGTATTCTATTGTTGTTGGATGGAATGTTCTGTATATGTCTTTTAGGCCAGTTCTCTCTAAGGTGTAGTTCAAGTCCAGTGTTTCCTTGTTAATTTTCTGTCTGGATAATCTATCCATTGTTGCAAGTGGAATATTGAAATTCCCCTACTGTTACTGTATTGTTGTCTATTTCTCTATTCATGTGTGTATTTGCCTAATATATTTAGGTGCTTCAATGTTGAGTCATGACTGTTAAATCCTCTTGAATTGACCCCTTTATCAGTATATGATGATCTTTGTCTCATTACCATTTTGGGCTTAAAGTCTATTTCGTCTGATATTGGTTACCTCTGTTCTCTTTTGGTTTATAGTTACGTGGAATATCTTTTTCCTTCCCTTCACTTGGAGCCTATGTGTGTTCTTAAAGTTGGGGAGCCTGGGTGGCTCAGTCAGTTAAGTGTCTGACTTCAGCTCAGGTAATATCTCATGGTCTATGAGTTTGAGCCCCGTGTTGGGGTCTGTAATGACAGCTCGGAGTCTGGAGCCTGCTTTGGATTCTGTGTCTCCCTCTCTGTCTCTGCCCCTCCCCCGTTCATGCTCTGTGTCTGTCTCAAAAAAATAAACAGTAAACCTGAAATAAGTTTCTTGTAGGCATAATATAGCTGGATGTTGTTGTGTTTTTTTTTTTTAATTTAAAAAAAAAATTTTTTTTTAACGTTTTATTTATTTTTGAGACAGGGAGAGACACAGCATGAACAGGCGAGGGTCAGAGAGAGGGAGACACAGAATCTGAAACAGGCTCCAGGCTCTGAGCGGTCAGCACAGAGCCCGACGCGGGGCTCGAACTCAGAGACCGCGAGATCATGACCTGAGCGAAGTCGGCCGCTCAACCGACTGAGCCACCCAGGCGCCCTGGATGTTGTTTTTTTAATCTATCCTTAATCTTTCCTTAATCTATCCAAAAGGCCAGTCTATGCCTTTTGTTTGGTGTGATTATTTATAGGTAAGGATGTATTAATGTCATTGTAATGTTTTCTAGCTGTTTTGTATTTTCCTTGTTTCTTATTCCCTCTCGTGCTTCCTTCCTTTGTAAATTGATAATTTACCATGGAGATATGCATTGATTCACTTCTCTTTTGTAAATCTTCTGTAGGCTTGTGCTTTGTGGTTACCATAAGGTTTACATAAAACATAGATGCAGCCACCTATGCTGATAACAATTTCAATTGGATACAAAAACTCTATCCTTTTTTCCTCCCACTTCTGAGTTTTTGATGTTACAATTTACCTCTTTTTATATTGTGTATTCATTAATAAGTTATTGTAGTTATAATTACTTTTAAATACTCTTGTCCTTTAACCTTTATACTAGTCTTATGTGATTAATACTCAACCATATTACAATGGGAGTATTCTGAATTTGGCTTTATACTTACTTTTACTAGTGTGTTACTAATTACTTTTATTTCAGCTTGAACTCCTTTCATCATTTACAATTTTTTAAAATTTTCCAAATTATTTTTTGTGTCTTCAAGTTGACTATAATTTTGATTAGGCAAGCCTGTTATAGAAAGACCTGCAGAGCAAAGTGTCAGGGACATGCAGGAAAAAGGAATCCAAGCATTTTAGAGAAGGAGCCACCAGGTGGGCATAATTAGGAGAAGATGTGGGGTGGTAAGAATGCAGTAAAAGAGGGATGAGACTTCCTAAGGATGGATGGAAATCTAATTTAGAGGGGAACAAATGCAGAAAAAATGAAATACAGATGCTGCTGTTTAAAATTCATCTAGGGGTGCCTGGGTGGCTCAGTCAGTTAAGCATCTGACCCTTGATTCTGGCTCAGGTCATGATCTCATGGTTGTGAGACTGAGCCCTGTATCAGGCTCTGCACTTGCTGACAGCATGAAGCCTGTTTGGGATTCTCTCTTCCTCTTTCTGCCCCTTCCCCACTCTTGTGCTCATGCTGGGTGCATTCTCTCTCTCTCTCTCTCTTTTTCTCTCTTTCTCTTTCTCTTTCTCAAATAGCATTTAAAAAAATAAAATTCATCTAAATTTATATGATACAACAGGATTCCTGTGATTTGGGGATAGACTTTAAAGCATCCTGTGTGAATCACAGAACCCACGTTAGTGGTGTAAAATCATGACAGACTCCATCTCTTGCTACGGTGGAACTACACTGGCAGCACAGAACAGCTACCTCATGATAATATAAGCTGAGACCAGTTCTGCTATTAACATTTTACTGAGTCAGACTTTTAAAAATCAGTTTCTTGATTCCACCAGACTAAGTTCCTTGCAACAGGAATTGTTCTCTAAGTTGCACAACTATATCAAGTATGATACTTGGTATAATCAGACTCACCAAGTCCCAGTGGGATCAAATGAAATATCTCAGTTCAATTTCCAGTTAACGTTTCTTGAAGCACAGCTTTAATTTCTCATTCCCTAGTTCAAAAAACTACAAGGGATCCCTCCTAAATCTAAGATAAGCTTATTAAACTTGCTGACCTTTAAAAGTCCTTCCACATTTCTACTCACTTTTTAAAAATTTTTATTCCAGTATACTTAACATACATTGTTATATTAGTTTTAGGTACACAATATGGTGATTCAACAATTCTATGTATTACTCAGGGCTCATTGTGGTAAAGAGTACTCTTAATACACCTTGCCTATTTCACTCATTCCCCTCTCCCAATTCTTTTCTAGTAACCATCAGCTTATTCTCCATATTTAAAAGTCTTATTTTTGGTTTGTCTCTTTTGTTTCTTAAATTCCACATATGAGTGAAATAATATAGTATTTGTCTTTCTCTGATTTCACTTAACATTATATTCTCTAGATTCTTCCATGTTGTTGCAAATGGCAAGATTTCATTCTTTTTTATGGCTGAGCAATATTCCAGTGTGTGTATGTGTGAATGTGTATGTATATATGTCTCACATCTTCTTAATCCATTCATGTATCAGTGGACACTTGGGTGCTTCCATATTTGGCTATTGATAGTATGCATTTATTTCCATATTGTTACTTGTTTTATGGTTGTTTTTGTAGTTCTTCTGTTACTTTCTTCTCTTGCTTTCGTCTCTCACAGTTTGTTGGCTTTCTTCAATGATATACCTGGATTCCTTTCTCTTTATTTTTTGCGTATCTGTTCCAGGTTTTGATTTGTGGTTACCAATAGGTTTATATATAACATCTTATGCACATAGCAGTCTATATTAAGTTGATGGCCACTTAAGTTTGAACCCATTCTAAAAGCATTAAATTTTTACTCTTCTCCCTCCCCCCCCCTCACATTTTAGGTATATGGTGTCACACTTTACGTTCTTTTATTTTGTGAATCCATTGACTGATTTTTACAAATATTCTTATTTTTCCTGTTTTTGTGCTTATTACTTTTCTTCTGTTTATGGTCTTTCCATTCAAAAAGTCCCCTTTAACATTTCTTGGAAGGCTGGTTTAGTGCCAATGAATTCCTTTAACTTGTGTTTGGGAAACTCTCCATCTATTCTGAATGATACCTTGTTAGGGTATTCTCAGTTGCAGGTTTTCTTTCAACGCCTTGAATATATCATGCCCTTCCTTTCTCACCTGCAAAGTTTCTGCTAAAAAATCATCTCATAGGGTTCCCCTGTATGTAACTGTTTTCTTTTCTCTTACTGCTTTTAAATTTTTCTCTTGATCTCTACTTTTTGCCATTTTAATTACTATGTGTCTTAGTGTGGACCTCCTTGGGTTTGTTTTATTGGAGGCTTTCCTTGCCATCTGGATCTGGATTTCTCTTTCCTCCCCCAGATTCATGAACTTTTCAGCTACTATTGCTTCAAATAAGATTTCTGCCCCCTTCTCTCTCTTTTTCTGGGATCCCTACAATGAGAAAGTTATTATGCATGATGGTGTCACTGGTTCCTTTAATCTATTTTCATTTTTCATTCTTTTTTCTCTCTCCTGTTCAGTTCACTTAATTTCCATTACTCTGTCCTTCAGGTCACTGATCTATTCTGCTACCTCTAGTCTATTTATTTCCTCTAGGGTATTTTTAATATCAGTTATTGAGCTCTTCATCTATGATTGGTTCTTTGCAGAGCGTCTCAATGAGATCCTCCACTCTGTTCTCAAGGCCAATGAGAATTTTTATGACCAATACTTTAAATTCTCTATCAGGCATATTACTTATCTCCATTTCGTTTAGCTATCTTGCTGTGATTTGTTCCTGTTCTTTTATTTGGGACATATTCCTCTGTCTCCTCATTTTGTCTAACTCTATGTTTCTCTGTGTTAGGAAAGTCAATTACATCTCCGGCCCTTGAGAGTAGTGTACTTATGAGGAAGAGGTCCTGTAGTGCCCTGTAGTTCAGTGTTCCTGTTTACCAGAACCTGGCACTTCAGGGGTGTCTCCTATTTATTTTGTGTATGCCCTAATGTTGTGAATGAGCTACATTTGCCTTCAGTTCAGTCATCTTAAATGGTTCTATTTGCCTGGTTGTGGGCAAGATTTGGCCCCTGTGTTGTTAGCGAGCCAATCTGGGGCAGCCTTGGATTTGAGTTGGGTCAGAGCAGGTGTTTGCCAGAGTGCTGGTAGCATCAAACTGCAGGGTGCTTTCCCTCTGTAGTCTCCTGTGAAGCTTTTGTTGGTAGGGCAGGGTCTGGAATCATACCAGTTATCTGTCCCCTGCCCATTGCCACAGCTGAATCTACAGTCTGACTGGTGACTGTGGTTATCTTCCCTCTCTCCAGGGTAGGAGTCACTTTGGATGGTGCTGGCCCTTGTTGGGATTGCTTGTACCCTGCTAGGCTTATGGCACTGCTTTGGATGGTCTCTTGCTTAAAGAAGTGTTGGAGGGGGCAGATCTGCAGAGGAATGCAGGGGTGGGTAATACAATGCCAGCAAGATCTGCACCAGTCCACTGTGAGAGGGGACATGGAGCCATCCTGGAAAAACTCCTGCCCAGACCACGATGGAGGAGGGCAGATCCACAGAAGAGCACAGGAGTGGGACATGATGTTAGCAAGCTAGGTGAGAATATTCATGCTGTACTCATTCCCATAAGTGTCTGTGTGTCAAGGTTAGGGTGCAGGGGAGGAAATGGTACCCACTCTTCTGTTCTTGAAGAAGTCTCCCAAAAGTTCCTGCTCCTCCAGCACATGCTCTGAGATTAGTAAATAAATCTCTGTATACCGAAGGTACTTTCAAACTGTTTCTATGCTATATCTCAGTGGGGTTGTTTATTGTGCTATCTCTTTAAGGATGAAGACTTAGTTTCCTATTGCCCTCTGAGCCTGCTGATTTATAAATTTCCAGGTGTTAGGTCCCACTGATTATAAGAACTCATAAAGTTAGGCCCCTCTGGTTTCAAAGACAAATGTTACTGGGATTCATCTTCCAGTATGGCTTCTTTGTGTCTGGTGTGGGATCTGATCCTCTCCCCTCTCCACACCCAGGGTATCCCTCTCACCGGTGGACAGTCCCATAGGTCAGACACAGGTCCTGACTGTGTCTCTGCCCTTCCTACTATCTCTGATGTGGCCTCTTCTCTACTTTTAGCTGTAGAGTCAGTTTTGCCAGTCTTCAGGTTGTTTTCTGGTTTATTTCCACTGATATGGCAGTTATTTGGTGTAATCCTAGGAGGAGGTGAGTTTGGGATCCTCCTACTCCAATGTCTTCTCTGGAAGTCAGAATTTGTTTTATTATTGAATTTTAAGAGGTCTTTATATGTTCTAGGTTACACGTCTCTTATCAGATTTATGATTTGCAAAATTTTTCTCCCATCCTGTGGGTTGTCTTTTCACTTTCTTCATGGCATACTTCAAAGCACAAGAGTATTTAATTTTTAAGATGTCTAGTCTACTTTTTGTGGGTTGTAATTTTTGTTCTAAGGTATGTTACTAAGTAAAAATAGCCATTGTGCAGATTTGTTTATATAATAGTAATTTGTCTTTGTGAAAAAAAGGATGAAGGACAAGGAGAATATATGTGTTTGTATTTGCTTATATATGCATAAACTGGTATAAAAGAAACTGAATATAGTTATCTCTGGTGGGGGAGAACTACAGGGATAGGAGTCATGGGTAGGAAGAAGACTTTGCTGTATACCTTTTTTTATTTCATTTTTGAATAAAATAAAATATTGACTCTGCAAAACAATTAAAAAATAGTTATTGAATAAACCTAGGATTCTCATACTCATACTGAATAAAACAATATGCCCTCAAAAGGCAAGAATAATTGATTATGTGCATATGGCAGAAAAATCCACACAATGCAAGAGTATGCAGTAAAAATGAGTCTCTTTTTCACTCCTGATCCTCAGTCCTTCAGATGTCACCACTCTTACCAGTTTCTTGTGTAGCCTACCAGAGATATTATGTGACTATGCAAGTGTGTATATACCTGTATGTATATGTACCACCCATCTCCTCTCCTTAAGGGTTGATGGAGGAGTGGGGGAGAGGGGAAAATGGGTGATGGTCATGGAGGAGGGCCCTCGTTGGGATGAGCACTGGGGATTGTATCTAAGCGATGAACCATGGGAATCTATCCCAAAAACCAAGAGCAGACTTTACACACTGTATTTTAGCCAATTTAAAAATAAATTATATTAGAAATAATAAAATAAAAATAGAAACAGACTATAAACATTTTTCTGCACACATGCCCTTTACTTAAAAGTAGATTTTGGAGATTGTTCTACAATGATGTAAAATGTGCATCAATACTTATCATCAGTCTACATAATGTTTAAATAGGCTATATAGTTTTAACACATAAATATGTCACTTAACTAGTTCCTTGTTAATGAATTTTAAGGTTATTTTCTACTCTATTGTTACTACAGTGTTGCATTGAATATCCTTGTACATATATGCAATGTATGTGTGATGGATATGTGTATGTGATAGTATATACATTAGATAAATTCCTGATATGGAACTCTTGGGTCGAAGTGTATATGCTCTGAATTTCTTCATGTATTTTTCTAACAATTCTAGAATCAAATTATCAAAACATCCTCTTATGATTGTGATTGGAAGCATTTCTCATAAGGCAGGTCTAGTGGTGATGAACTCCCTCAGTTTTTGTCTGGGAAAGTCTTTATCTCTCTTTCGTAGCTGAAGAACAACTTTGCCAGGTAGTATTCCTGGTTGGCATGTTCTTTTCTTTTATATAAAAAAAATTATTTTATTTTATTCATCATGATATGTGTACTCTTTTATTTCAATTTCCTACTTCCCCTATTCCCCCACCCACCTCTCCTATGGTAACCATCAGTTCTCTATAGCTAAGAGTCTGTTTCTTGGTTTGTCTTTCTTTTGTTCCCTTTGCTTACCTTTTGTGTTGTTTCTTAAATTCCACATATGAGTGAGATCATATGGCATTTGTCTTTCTCTGACTTATTTTGCTTAGTAGTATACGCTCTAGTTCTATTGATGTTGTTGCCAATGGCAAGATCTCATCCTTTCTTATGGCTAAATAATATTCCATTGTATATATGCCACACCTTCATCCATTTGTCTATCAATGGACACATGGGCTGCTTCCATAGTTCGGCTATTGTGAATGATGCTGCAATAAACATAGGGAGTATGTATCCCTTTGAATTAGTGTTTTTGTATTTTTTGGGTAAATACCAGTAGTGCAATTCCTGGATTGGAGGGTAGTTCTATTTTAAATTTTTTGAGGAACCTCCATACTGTTTTCCAGAGTGGCTGCCCCAGTTTGCATTCCCACCAGCAGTGCAACAGTATTTCTTTTTCTCCACATTCTCATCAACACTTGTTTCTTGTGTTTTTGATTCTAGCCATCCTGACAATGAGGTGATATCTCATTGTACTTTGATTTGTATCTCCCTGATAATGAGTGATGTTGAGCATTTTTTTGTGTGTCTGTTGTCCATCTGTCATCTTTGGAAAAATGTCTGTTCATGTCTTCTGTCCATTTTTAATTGGATTATTTTTTGGGTATTGAGTTGTATAAATTCTTAAATTTTTTGGAAAGTAATCCTTTATTGGATGTATCATTTGCAAATATCTCCTCCAATTCAGAAGGTTTTCTTTTAGTTTTGTTGATGGTTTCCTTTGCTGTGCAGAAACTTTTTATGTTGATATAATCCCAATAGTTCTTGCTTTTATTTCTCTTACCTCAGGAGACATATCTAGGAAGATGTTGCTATGACCCATGTCAGATATTACTGCCTATGCTCTCTCCAAGGATTTTTATGGTTTAAGGTTCTTAAATGATTTTGAGTTAATTTTTGTGTATGGTGAAAGAAAGTGGTCCAGTTTCATTCTTTTGCAAGTGGCTGTCCAGTTTCCCCAACACCACTTGTGTTTTTCCCATTGTATACTCTTGTCCCCTTTGTCAAAAATTAATTAGCCATATAATTGTGGGTTTATTTCTGGGCTTTCTATTGTAGTACATTGATCTTTGTGTCTATTTGTATGCCACTACCACAGTGTGTGTTGTTGTTTTTTAAAGTGTATTATTATTATTATTATTATTATTATTTTAGTAATCTTGATACCCACTGTGGGGCTCAAACTCATGATTCCAAGATCAAAAGTCACATGCTCTTCCAACTGAGCTAGCCAGGCACCCCATCATAATGTTTTAATTACTACTGCTTTGTAATATAATTTGAAATCTGGAATTGTGATACCTCCAGTTTTGTTTTTCTTTTTCAAAATTGCTTTTGCTATTCAGGGTCTTTTGTGGTTCCATACAAATTTAGGATTATCTTTTCTATTTTGTGTGAAAAATGCTATTGGTATTTTCATAAGAATTGTATTAAATCTGTAGGTTGCTTTGGGTAGTATAGACATTTTAACAATGTTTCTTCTTCCTTTTATTTATTTTTTGAAAGAGAGTGGGGAGGGGCAGAGACCGAGGTGGGGGGGGGGGGGAGAGAGAGAGAGAGAGAGAGAGAGAGAGAGTGAGTCCCAGGCAGGCTCTTCACCATCAATGTAGAACATGACATGGGGCTTAAACTCATGAACCATGAGATCATGACCTGAGCTGAAATTGGACACTTAACTCACTGAAGCACCCAGGTGCCCCTCAATGTTTCTTTTTCCCATCCAAGAGCATGAAATGTCTTCCCATTTCTTTGCGTCATCTTCAATTTCTTTCATCAGTGTTTTCTAGTTTTCAGAGTATAGGTCTCTTAACTCTTTGGTTAAGCTTATTCCCACGTTATTGTTTTTGATGCAATTGTAAATGGGATTGTTTTCTTAATTTCACTTTCTGCTGTTTCATTATTAGTGTATAGGAATGCAACAGATTTCTATACATGGATTTGTATCCTGTGACTTTACTGAATTAATTTATCAGTTCTACTAGTTTTTTTGGTGGTTTTAAAGGTTTTCTATATAAGGTATCATGTCATCTACAAACAGTGAAAGTTTGTAAGTGAAAGAAGAAAGTTACTTCTTTACCAATATGGATGCCTTTTATTTCTTTTTCTTGTCTGAATGCTGTGGCTAGGACTTCCAGTACTATATTGAACAAAAGTGGTGAGAGTGGACCTCCTTGTCTTGTTCCTGATTTAAGAAAAGTGGGGGTGGGGGGTGTAGTTCTCAGTTCTCACAATTATGATGTTGGCCATGGGTTTTTCATATAAAGCCTTCATTATGTTGAGATATGATTCCTCTACACTAACTTTATGGGAGCGGGGAATGGTTATTATGAATGGATGTTGTACTTGGTCAAATGCTTTTTCTGCATCTATTCAAATGATCATATGGTTTTTAACCTTTCTCTTATTTATGTAATGTATCAAACTTATTGTTTTATGAATAATAAACTACACTTACATCCTGGGAGTAAGTCTGACTTGATCATGGTGTATGATTTTTTTTTAATGTTTTGTTGGATTCAGTTTACCAATATTTTGTTGAGGATTTTTGTGTTTATATTCATGAGAGCTATTGGTGTGTAGTTCTCTTTTTTTATGGTGCCTTTATCTGGTTTTGGTATCAGGGTGATACTGGCCTCAAATTTCAATTGAAATTTTCATTCTTGTATTTTTTGGAATAGTTTGAGAAAAATGGATATTAAGTCTTCTTTAAATGTTTGGTAGAATTTGCCTGTGAAGCCATCTGGTCCTGGACTTTGTTTTTTGGGGGGTTTTTTGATGACTGATTCAATTTTGTTGCTGGTAATTGGTCTGTTCAAATTTTCTATTTCTTCCTGCTTCAGCTTTGGTAGGTTGTATGTTTAGGAATTTATCCATTTCTTCTAAGTTGTCCAATTTGTTGGCATAGAGGTTTTTTATAATATTCTGTTACAATTGTTTGTATTTCTTTGTTATTGGTTGTTATTTTTCATCTTGCATTAGTAATTTATTTGGGTCCTCTTTCTTTTTCATGAGTCTTGCCAGAGGTTTATCAATTTTGTTGATCTTTTCAAAGAACCAGCTCCTGGCTTCATTGATCCCTTCTATTGTTTGTTGTTTTTTGTTTTGTTTTGTTTTTTAAGTTTCTATATCACTTATTTCTGCTCTGATCTTTATTATTTCCTTTCTTTTGCTGGATTTGGATTTCATTTGTTCTTCTTTTCTAGCTCCTTTAGATTTAAGGGTAAGTTGTTTGAGATTTTTCTTGCTTTTTAATATAGACCTGTATTGCTCTGAACTTCCCCTTAGAACCACTTTTGCTGTATCCCAAAGATTTTGAACTCTTGTGTTTTCATTTTCATTTGTCTTCATGTAACCTTTTTTCCATTTTTTTTTTTTTAATTTTATATTTAAGTTCCAGTTAGTTGACATACACTGCAATATTGGTTTCAGGAGTAGAATTCAGTGATTCATCATTTACATACAAAACCCAGTGCTTATCATAAAAAGTGCTCTCCTTAATACCCATCATCCAACTAGAATATCCCCCAACAACCTCCCTCCATCAACCCTGTTTGTTGTCTATCTTTAAGAGTCTCTTGTGATTTGTTTCCCTCTCTCCTTTTCTTCTTTTCCCCCTCCCATATGTTCATATGTTCATTTATTTTATTTCTTAAATTCCACATACAAGTGAAATCATATGGTATTTGATTTCTCTTATTTCGCTTAGCATAATACACTCTAGCTCCATTGCAAATGGGAAGATTTTGTTCTTTTTGATGACATCTATGTCTATATCTATATATCTTTATCCATTCATCAGTCAATGAAAATTTGGGCTCTTTCCCTAATTTGGCTATTGTTGCTAATACTGCTATAAATATCGGGGTGCATGTGCTACTTTGAATCAGCATTTTTGTATCCTTTGGATAAATAACTAGTAGTGCAATTGCTGGGTCATAGGGTAGTTCTAATTTTAATTTTTTGAGGAACTTCCACACTGTCTTCCAGAGTGGCAGCACCAGTTTGCATTCCCACCAGAAGTGCAAGAGGGTTTCCCTTTCTTCACATCCTTGCCAACACCTGTTGTTTCTTGTGTTGTTAATTTTAGCCACTCTTAGAGGTGTGAGGCGGTACCTCATTGTGGTTTTGATTTGTATTTCCCTGATGATGAGTGATGTTGAGCATCTTTTTATAAGTCTGTTAGCCATCTGGATGTCTTCTTTGGAAAAGTGTCTATTCATGTCTTTTGCCGATTTCCTAACTAGATTATGATTATGATTATGCTTATGATTATTTTGGGCATTGAGTTTGGTAATTTCTTTATAGATTTTGGATACTAACCCTTTATCTGATATGTTGTTTGGAACTATCTTCTCCCATTCCTTAGGCTGCCTTTTAGTTGTGTTGTTTGTTTCCTTTGTTGTGCAGAAGCTTTTTATCTTGATGAAGTCCCAGTAGTTCATTTTTGCTTTTGTTTCCCTTGCCTCGGGAGATGTGTCTAGTAAGTTCTCCAGCTGAGGTTTAAGAGGTTGCTGCCTGTGTTCTCCTCTGGGATTTTGGTGGTTTCCTGTCTCACATTTAGCTCTTTCATTTATTTTGAATTTACTTTTGTGTATGGTGTAAGAAAGTGGTCCAGATTCATTCTTCTGCATGTTGCTGTCCAGTTTTTCCAACACCATTTGTTGAAGAGACCATCTTTTTTTCATTGGATATTCTTTCCTTTGTCAGAGATTAGTTGACCGTGTAGTTGTGAGTCCATTTCTGCATTTTCTGTTCTGTTCCATTGATTTATGTGTCTGTTTTTGTGCCAGTACCATACTGTATTGATGCTACAGCTTTGTAATATAGCTTGAAGTCTGGAATTATGATGCCTCCAGCTTTGTTTTTCTTTTTCAGCATTACTTAAGCTATTCAGGGTCTTTTGTAGTTCCATACAAATTTTAGGATTGTTTGTAATAGCTCTGTGAAAAATGCTGGTGGTATTTTGATAGGGATTGCATTAAATGTGTTGATTGCTTTGGGTAATATAGTTATTTTAACAATGTTTGTTCTTCCAATCCATGAGCATGGAATGTTTTTGCATTTCTTTTTTGTTTTCTTCAATTTCTTTCATAAGTGTTCTACAGTTTTCAGAATATAGACCTTTTATTTCTGGTTAGGTTTATTCCTAGATATCTTAGGGTTTTTGGTTCAATTGTAAATGGGATTGATTCTTTCATTTCTTTTTCTGCTGATTCATTGTTGGTGTATAGAAATGTGACAGATTTCTGTACGTTGATTTTGTATCCGGTGACTTTGCTGAATTCACGTATTAGTTGTAGCAATTTTTTGTAGAGTCTTTCAGGTTATCTGCATAGAGCATCATGTCTGCAAATAGTGACAGTTTGACCTCTTCCTTGCTATTTGGATGCCTTTTATTTCTTTTTGTTGTTTGATTGCTGAAGCTAAGACAAATAGTTATGGTGAGAGTGGACATCCTTGTCTTATTCCTGAGTATAGAGGACAAGCTCTCAGTTTTTCCTAATTAAGGATGATATTAGTTGTGGGTCTTTTTTTTTTTTATGCCCTTTATGATGTTGAGATATGTTCCATCTATCCCTTCTTTGTTGAGAGTTTTTATCAAGAATGGATGCTGTACTTTGTCAAAAGCTTTTTCTGCATCTATTGACAAAATCATATGGCTCTTATACATTCTTTTATTAATTTGGTGTATCACATTTATTTGTGAATATTGAACCAGACTGCAGCCCCAGAATAAATCCCACTTGATCATGGTGAATAATTCTTTTACTGTACTGTTGGATTTGACTTGCTAGTATCTTATTGAGAATTTTTGCATCCATGTTCATCAGGGATACTGGCCTGTAATTCCTCTTTATTGTGGGTCTTTGTCTGGTTTTGGAATCAAAGTAATACTGGTTTCATAGAAGGATTTTGCAAGTTTTCCTTCCATTTGTATTTTTTGGAGCAATTTGAGAATAATAGGTATTAACTCTTTTATCCCCGGTAAGCCATCTGGCCCTGGACTTTTGTTTGTTGGGAGATTTTTTTTTTTTATTTAAAAAAAAATTTTTTTTTAACATTTATTTATTTTTGAGACAGAGAGAGGCAGAGCATGAACGGGGGAGGGTCAGAGAGAGGGAGACACAGAATCTGAAACAGGTTCCAGGCTCGGAGCTGTCAGCACAGAGCCCGACGCGGGGCTCAAACCCACAGACCGCGAGATCATGACCTGAGCTGAAGTCGGCCGCTCAACCGACTGAGCCACCCAGGTGCCCCGGGAGATTTTTGATTATTGATTCAATTTATTTGCTGGTTATGGGTCTGTTCACATTTTCTATTTCTTCCTGTTTCAGTTTTGGTAATTTGTATGCTTCTATGAATTTATTTCTTCCAGATTGCCCAATTTGTTGGCATACAGTTTTTCATAATATTCTTATAATTCTTTGTATTTCTGTGGTGTTGGTTGTTATTTCTCCTCTTTCATTCGTGATTTTATTTATTTAGCTCCTTTCTCTTTTCTTTTTGGTAAGTCTGGCTGGAGGGTTACCAATTGTATTAATTCTTTCAGAGAACTGACTCTTAGTTTTGTTGATCCATTCTACTGGTTTTTTTTGGTTTCTATATTGTTTATTCTCTAATCTTTATTTTTTCCCTTCTTCTGGATTTCAGATTTATTTGCTGTTTCTTTTCTAGCTCCTTAAGGTGTAAAGTTAAGTTGTGTATTTCAGACTTTTCTTCTTGAGGTAGGCCTATGTGGCAATATACTTCCTTTGCTGCATCCCAAAGGTTTGGACTGTCGTGTTTTTATTTTCATTTCCTTCCATTGTACTTTTAAAATTTTTCTTTAATTTCCTGGTTGACCCATTCATTTTTTTTTTTTTAATGTTTATTTTGAGAGAGAATGAGCAAGAGAGTGCAAACAGGGGAGAGGGGCAGAGGGAGAAAGCGAATCTTAATCAGGCTCCATGCTCAACACAGAGCCTGACATGGGGCTCAATCTCATGACCTTGAGATCATAACCTGAGCTGAAGTCAAGAGTTGGACGCTTAACCAACTGAACCACCTAGGTGCCCCACCTATTCATTCTTGAGTGGGATGTTCTTTAACCTTCATGTTGTCTTTGCAATTTTTTTCTTGTGGTTGACTTCAAGTTTCATAGCTTTGTGATCTAAAAATATGTATAGTATGATCTTGATATTTTTGTACTTATTGAGGGCTAATTTGTGACCCAATATGTGTTCTATGCTGGAGAATGTTCAATGTGCACTCACAAAAAAAGTATATTCTGCTACTTTAGGATGGAATGTTCTGAATACATCTGTTAAGTGCATTTGGTCCAATGTGTTATTCAAAGCCATCGTTTCCTTGTTGATTTTCTGCTTAGATGATCTGTCCATTGTTGTAAGTGGGGTGTTGAAGTCCCCTACTATTATGGTGTTATTATCAATGAGTTTCTTTATGTTTAATTGATTTATATATTTGTATTGTTTCACAATAGGGGCATAAATACTTACAATTGTTAGATCTTCTTGATGGATAGACCACTCAGTTATGATACAATGCCTTTCTTCATCTATTGTTAGTTTTTGTTTTAAAAGCTAGTTTGTCTGGGAGTGCCTGGGTGGCTCAGTCGGTTAAGCGTCTGACTTCGGCTCAGGTCATGATCTCACAGTCCATGAATTCGAGCCCCACGTTGGGCCCTGTGCTGACAGCTCAGAGCCTGGAGCCTGCTTTGGATTCTGTGTCTCCCTCTCTCTCTGCCCCTCCCCTGTTCATGCTCTGTCTCTCCCTGTCTCAAAACTAAATAAACATTAAAGTAAAATAAAATAAAATAAAATCTAGCTTGTCTGATAGAAATAAGGTTACTCCACCTTTGTTGTCACATCCATTAACATGATAGATGGCTCTCCATCCCCCCCAGTTTCAATGTGCAGGTGTCCTTAGGTCTAAAATGAGTCTCTTGCATGCAGCATATAGATGGGTCTCACTTTTTAATCCATTCTGATACCTTTTGATTGAAGTATTTAGTCCATTTACATTCAGAGTGATTATTGAAGGATATGAATTTAATGCCATTGTGTTACCTGTAAATTTGGAGTTTCTGAAGATGTTCTCTGTTTCTTTCTGGTGTTTGTTGCCTTTGATCTATTTTCCCCACTCAGAGATTCCCCTTCTTGCAGAGGTGGTTTAGTGGTCATGGACTCCTTTAGTTTTTGTCTGGGAAACTCTTTACCTATGCTTCTATTGTGAATGACTGTCTTGCTGGATAAAGTATTCTTGGCTGCATATTTTTCTCATCCAGCACATTGAATATATACTGCCATTCCCTTCTGGCCTGCCAACTTTCTATGGACAGATCTGCAAATCTGATTGGTCTTCCCTTGTATGTTAAGGACTTTTTTTCCATTGCTGCTTGCAGAATTCTTTCCTGTCGGTGTATTTTGTGAATTTGACTATGATAGATCTATGTGATGGCCTTCTTTTGAAGAATTTTTTGGGAGTTCTCTGTGCTTCATGGATTTTGATGTCTGAGTCCTTCCCCAGATTAGGGAAGTTTTCAGCTATAATATGCTCAGATAAAGCTTCTTCCCCCTTTCGTCTCCATCTTCTGGGACTCCTATGATGCAAATGTTATTACATTTTAAGAAATCGCGGCATTCCCTAAGTCTGCCTTCATGATCCAATACCTTTATTTCCCTCTTCTCTTCAGTTTAATTTTATCTTTATCTCCAGCTTAATTCTATAATTTTATCATCTAGGTCACTGATTTGTTCCTCTGCTTTGTCCATCCTCTCTGTTATGGCATACATTCAGGTTTGCATCTTGATTACAGCATTGTAAATTTTGGCCTGACAAGATTTTAGTTCTTTATCTCTCTAGTAGGGAATTCTCTAGTGTCTTCTGTACTTTTTTTCAAGCTCAGCTAGTAACCTTATAATTGCTGTTTTAAATTCTAGTTCAGACATCTTACTTATATCTGTATTGATGAAATCTCTGGCCATAATATTTACTTTCTGTTCTTTCTTTTGCGGTTATTTCCTCCAACTTGTCATTTTGTCCAGAAAACAAAACATTAAAAAAAAAAACTAGATCCTAGGTGTGTTTTGGTATGCTTGTTAAAAGAAGCTATATCCAAAGAATACAGTTAAAATAGTTACTATTTATAAATAAAAATATTTTTAAAATACAAATTAAAAAATTAAAAATTAAAGGGGCACCTGGGTGGCTCAGTTGGTTGAACATCTGACTTCCGCTCGGGTCATGATCTCACAGCTCGTTAGTTTGAGCCCTGCGTCAGGCTCTGTGCTGACAGCTCGGAGCTTGCAGCCTGCTTCAGGTTCTGTGCCTCCTTCTCTCTCTCTGCCCCAACCCACTCGCATTCTGTCTCTGTCTCTCTCAAAAATAAATAAACAAAAAAAAAGAAACATTAAAAAATAAAAAGTAAGCTAGATTCTATTTCCCCTAAAGCTGAAGCTTTGCAGCATTCTATGATCAGACTTGGTGTGTGCACATGGTCTGTGCTGGTCTTCTGGGTGAGGGGCCTGTTAAACTGATTCTCAGATGGACTTCCCTAGTGAATATGCACCTGCAGGTCGCCGGCGGCGCTGGCTTGGTGCAGTGGCTTCAGTCTCCACTTGATGGCACTGTTTAGCTCACTGAAGTTGTTCGCTGGTGGTGGGCAAGGGGTGAAAATAGCTTTGATCCACTCTCTCATCTCCAGAACGGGGAGCTTGTGCCCACCACTCCTCAGTAAGCCCTCACAGACAAGTCAGTAATCACCACTCCTGTGTCCCAAGGTTCCATCATATCCCTGCCTTTATCCTGTGTACGAGCTGTCTGTTTACCAGGCAGCACCACCCTTCTGTGTTTTATCTCAGGTGTGGCTGTATTTCAAATCTCTAAACTTCTGAGACCCCCATGGTGTGGCCCTACTCTGATTTTCTGTGGAAGGGTCTTGCTGCACTGTGTCTGGTGCCAGCTTGTCCCAGAAGATGGGTGCATGATCATGCAGTGGTTCAGAGTTTATGGTAAATCACAACACAAAGCCAGTGCCAAGGTTTGCTGCCCTCAGCCAGCATCTTTGTTCCTATGCTGGCAAATGGGGACCCTGGAGAGGTTGTATTACCTCTACCAAATACACTCCATGAAGGGGAATTGTTTTTCCCTGTGTGCCCAGGCTATCCTTAGACCATGCTGCCCACTACTGGGTCTCTGCCCTCCTTTCCAAGTGGAGCACTGCCGGATGTGTCCCTGGTGATGGCACTGACCTCCAAAGCTTTAGATTCTGTGCTCTGCTGTTTATTAAAAACAACAACAACAACAAAAAAAAAAACAAAAACAAAACAAAACAAAAAATACTCACAAAACTCTCGTTTTTTTGCAGTCAGTGGTTTTGGGGAAGTTTTTCCTGTGAAACCCTCTGTACATGTTTTCAGTTTTTTCACTTTCTCTTTCCTCTTTCAGTGGTCAGGGATCCTTCCCCTATGCAAAGCCCATGGCTCTTTTCTCCCCAAAATCAACTCTCCAACAGTTCCTACCTTCCACAGTGTGGTCATTTTTTTCTGCTTGGAGATGCACAGCTTTGTTCTCTCCATCCTCAAATCAATTTCTTGGGTGTTCAGAATGATATTTATCTAGCTGTGTTCAAGGGAGGATGCAAGCTTAGGGTTGCCCTACTCCTCCACCATCTTAACTAACCCTGTGTTTTCATGTAATCTTTGATATCATCTTTGATTACTTGGTTGACCTATTCAATATTTAATAGCATGTTACTTAACCTCCATGTATTTTTGCTCTTTCAAGATTTTTTCTTGGAGTCCATTTCTAGTTTCATAGTGTTGTGGTCAGAAAATATGCATGGTATAACTTCCAAATTTTTTAAAAAATTTGTTGAGATTTATTTTGTGGCTTAATATATGATCTAGTCTGGAGAATGTTCCTTGTGCACTTGAATATGTGTTCTGCTCTTTTACAATGGAATGTTCTGAATATGTCTGTTAAATCCATCTGGTCCAGTGTGTCATTCAAAGCCACTGTTTCTTATACATTGATGTATAAATAGAGTGTTAAAAGTCCCCTACTATTATTGTATTACTATCAATTACTTCTTTTATAGGTTATTAACTGTTTTATGTATTTGGGTGCTCTCACGTTGGATACATAAATATTTACAATTGTTTGTATCCTCTTGTTGGATTGTCTTCTTTATTTATAGTGTCCCTCTTTGTCTCTTGTATTTGTTTTAAAGTCTATTTTATCCGATATAAGTATTGTTACCCCAGCTTTATTTTATCATCTATGTGCATGATAAATGTTTCTCCATCCCCTCACTTTCAATCTTCAAGTGTCTTTAGGTCTGAAATTAGTGTCTTGTAGACAGCATATAGACGGGTCTTTTTTTTTTTTTTTTTTTAATCCGCTAGGTCACCCTGTCTGATTTGAGCATTTACTCCATTTCCATTCTAATTAGTTGTTGATACATATATATTTATTGCTGTTTTGTTACTTGTTCTGTGGTTGTTTCTATAGATTTTCTCTGATCCTTTCTTGCTCTCTTTCATGGTTTGTTGTCTTTCTTTAGTGGTATGCTTGGATTCCTTTCTCTTTATTCTTTGTATATCTATTACTAGTTTTTTGATTTGTGGTTACCACTAGGTTTATATATAATATATTATGCATATAACAGTCTACATGAAGTTGATGGTCACTTAAGTTTAAACTCATTCTTTACTCCTATCCCCATGACCCCATGTTTTAGGTATATGGTGTCATATTTTTACATCCTTTTATTTTAGGGATCCCTTGACTAATTTTTACAGAAATACCTATTTTTACTTTGTGTTTTTTTACTTTTCATATTCTCTAACTTACGGTCTTCCTTTCCACTCAAAAATTCCCCTTTAGTATTTCTTGTAGGGCTGGTTTAGTGGTCATGAACTCCTTTAGTTTTTGTTTGAGAAACTCTTTATCTTTGCTTCTATTTTGAATGATAGCCTTCCTGGATACAGTATTCTTCACTTGATCTTAGCCAAAAGGCCGAGAAGCGATTGGATACAGTATTCTTGCATGCAGATTTTTTCCCATTTCCGCACTTTGAATATGTCATACCACTCCCCTCTGGCCTGTAAAGTTTCTGCTGAAATACCAGCTTATAGCCTTATGGGGTTTCTCTTGTAAGTAACTGTCTTTTCTCTTGCTGCTTTAGATTTTTTTCCCTTTATTGCCACTTTTTGCCATTTTAATTACCCTGGGTTGAATTTTGGTAAAATTTCTTGGCTTCTATATCTGGATCTATTTCCTTCCCCAGATATGGGAGATTTTTAGCTATTATTTCTTTCAAATAAAGTGTCTGCCCCCTTATCTCTCTCTTCTTTGGAGATCCCCATAATGTAGACATTCTTATGTTTGTGGAGTCACTGAGTTCCCTATGACTATTATCAATTTGCATAATTTTATTTCCTCTCCTTTGCTCAACTTGGTTACTTTCCATTACTCTGTCTTCCAGGTTGTTAATTTGTTCCTCTGTTTCATCTAGCCTATTTATTCTATCAAGTTTTTTTAAAATTTCATTTATTGTGTTCTTGATCTCTGGCTTTTATCACTGTGTTAAGGGTCTCACTGATGTCCTCCACTCTTTTCTCTAGTCCACTGAGTGTCTTTATGATCAAGTTCTCTATCAGGCATATTACTTGTATCTATTTTGCTTTGATCTCTTGCTGTGGTTTGGTTCTGTTCTTCCATTTGGGAGATGTTTCTCAGTCTCCTCATTTTGTCTGATTTCCTATGTTAGTAAGTCAGCTACTTCTCTTGCTCTAATGATAACAGCCTTAAGAAGAAGAGGTCCTACAGTGCCCTTCAGTGCAATGTCCCATTCCCCAGGGCCTGGTGCTTCAGGGAGTGTCTCCTATGTATGTTGCATGTTCTCTGCTGTTGAGCCTTGGCTTCTTTTTCCTTCCATCCAGTTGACTGCAGAGGCTCTCTTTGCCTACTGTGGGCAGTGTTCGGTGGGGCATGTTTTAACATTTAACATTTTAATGCAGTGATCTACTTGTGAAATGACACCTGGACTCACCACTGCAAGAACTGAGGTCCCACAAAATGTACAGTTCTGGAGATAGAGTGTTGGCACAGTTTGCATGGGTCTTCTGGGGGACCCACAGTTCAGGAACCAAGATGAGCTCGACCGGGAAGGGCAGATCTGCTGAAGCACGAGTGATGGGGCTTCGTGCCTTACTAAGAAAATTAGTAAGGAGTGTTGGTACTGCACTGGTTCCTGAAGATGCCCATTGTTTTTGCTGCGGAGTGGAAGAGAGAAATGGCACCTGCCAGCTCCTTTGTCCCTGACTCCTGGAGGAATGTCCCCGTGACCCATCTGTATGGCCACGCTCTGCGATCAGCAAATCACTCTCCCTTCTGTCTGACCCCAGCATTTTTCAAACTACTGGATCTGTGCTGTATCTGCACGTGCTGTTTCTTGAGCTCTTTAAGGGCAGGGACTCAACTTCCTGATGCCCTCAGGGTTGTACCAGAGCTGAGGCCACAGAATGTTTAAATTCCAGGCTTTAAATCACTGTTTTTAAGAACTCGTGAAATGCACTCCTTCTTACTTTCAAACGGAAATATTATGAAGATTCATTCTCCCCAGTTGTGGGATCCCCAGCGTAAAAGTCTGGTTTTTCACCCCTCATGCCACCAGCTCCCTCTCCATAGTGGTTGGCCATGGTCTGTTTTGCTTCCAGACTGTGTTGTTGCCTTTCCTACCTTCTTCAGGGTGGCCTCTTCCCAGCCTTTAGTTGTGGAGTTTGTTCTGCCAGTCTTTGGATCATTTTCTAGGTTATTCACACTGTTATTAATGTTATCTAGTTGTATTTGTGGGATAAGGTGAGCTTAGGGTCCTCCTATTTGTCTATCTTCACAGCTGACTCTTGGCAGCTTTTTTCTTTCAGCACTTTGAATACATCATCCCACTCTTCCCTGGCCTGTAAGGATTCTGCTAAGCAATCTGACAAGATGGGATTCCAAGTTACAAACTTCTTTACTCTTGCTGCTTTTAATACTCTGGCTTTTGGTAGTTTTATTATAGTGTGTCTTGGAGTAGGTCTCTGGATTTGGAAACCCATAAACTTTATGAACATGGATATCCAAATTTCTTTCCAGGTTTGGGAAGTTTTTAGCCATTATTTTTAAAAATAAGCTTTTAGCTCCCTTCTCTCTCTCTTCTCCTCCTGCAACTCCAATAATTTATAAATTGTTTCTTTTGATGGTATCCCATAGATCACATAGGCTTTCATCACACTTTTTCATTCTTTTTTCTTTGTTCCCCCTCACTGGATAATTTCAGAGTTCCCATCTTCTAACTCATAGATTTTTTTTCCTGCTTGAGCCTTTGGTGTTGGTGCTATTGTATTTTTCATTTCATTCATTGTATTTTTCTACTCCAGAGTATGCTTCATCCTTTTTAGGATTTCTCTTTGTTAAAGTGCTCATTTTGTTCATGTATTGTTTTCCTGATTTTGTTGAATTGTCTGTGTATTCTTGTACCTCATTGAGCTTCCTTAAATATTTTGAATTATCAGTTAAATCAGATCTCCATGTCTTTGGGTTCAGTTACTAGAGGATTATCATAATCTTTCAGTGGTGTCCTATTTCCTTGATTTCTCATGTTCCTTAAATTTTGCATTGTCTTTGTATTTGAAGAATACACCTCCACCAATCTTGACTGTTTTGGGGAACTTTGGTCACTTCTGGTAGAGAATCTGAGACTGTCAGACTGTATGGATATGACTGCCCCATGCTTCTTGCTGCCTCCTGTGGTAGAAATCTTGTAAATTTATTTTTGAGAGAGAGAGAGTGTGCAAGCAGGGGAAGGGTAAGGAGAGGGGGAGACACAGAATCTGAAGCAGGCTCCAGGCTCTGAGCTGTGATCAGAGAGTCTGATGTGGGGTTTGAACCCACAAACTGTGAGATCATGACCTGAGGCAAAGTAGGACGCCTAACCAAGTGAGTCGCTCAGGCACCCCTCTTGTGGTAGCATTAAGTTTGTATGCCTTCTCTTGATTTTGCAATGGACAAGCCTTGGTGTGGACAGTCTTTTTGCTTTCCCAAGGGTAGGGCTAAAGCTCTACCTCTCTGGCCCACAAATTTGGGCAGACTTTTTGTACCTGGTCACTAGCTGTCTGCCAAAGTATGCTCTCAGTGCTGTTGGGAGTGCAGAGAGCCAGCCACAGGGTGTGTGTGTGTGTGTGTGTGTGAGAGAGAGAGAGAGATGCATCGAGCACTGGGGGTTTCCCATGGGCTAGTCAGGGAGATCCACCGGTAAGGCATCCCCAGAAGCTCATGAGCCAGCTTAATGGAGACTGATGCAGTTGGTAGACTGTATATCCCTTTAATGGCCTCCAAAAGTCATTATCTGCTACCCTTCCAGCTTCTTCCCATGCCCTAGTCACACAGACTTGATTCAGTACTCTGGGATGAGAGTGAAATGGGCCTCTTTGGTAGCATTCTGCAAAGGTGGGGAAGCTGGACACTTATGTACTCTCATTTCCCCCCACAGGAGAAATCACAACCTGAGATCTCACTTGGCCTGGAGTTGTTCCACTTTGGGGGAGAAGTGATGAGGCTAAACTATTCCTCTTCAATGCATCTAAACATATTTTTTGCTCCAATGGTGTGCTGAAACTTTTCTGCTGGTAACTTTGACTTACACAAAGCCTCTCCGGTCCATGGGTTACTGCCTGAGATTTAGTGTTTCCTAGGGGTTTGCAGACTGCAGCTGAGAGGGGTTGAAACTTGTTCACAGGCCACTGCTGGGTCCAAGCCAGGATCTTGGTCTGTTTGTTACCCGATGCATGGGTGGGCAAGATTCCTCCTGGGTTGCTTGTGTGTGTTGCTGGATCCTAAAGCTCCCACAAAGGCATTTTTGCCTATGGATGGATGCCAAATTATTGGGAGGTTGGAGAAGGTGCACAAATGAGGGACGTGTTATTCAGCCATGTTGCTGACATCATTTTCTGAAGTTGGTTGTCTTTATCCAGTAAAGGATAACTGGATGGCTGGAAAGAAGTGGAATATTCAGTTGTCTCTTCTCAGTGTCAAATTTCTGTTCTTTGTTTTGTCCTCTTCCTCTAAGTGCAGTTTCTTTCAGTTATGAAAGATAGAAGTTCAAGATCAAGGTATTGGCAGGTTTGGTTTCTCCTGAGGGCCATAAGAGAAGGGTCTGTTCAGGTATCTCTCTTTGGCTTGCAGATGGCCACCTTCTTGCTCTCTGTGCTCTCAAAATTCTATGTATTCTTAAAGCTCTTCCATAGCTAACAAACATCAGTATTTCACATCCTAGCACTAATTTTAAGAAATTAATTCCTTTAGGTACTGGAATCAGTGAAGAAAAATGGATGTCAAAGCCAGCTGACAATGTTTTCACAAGTAAAGATGTAAATTCAAAGACAACCACTAAGCATAAGGGTAAAGCACTGGCTCCTTTGGGCACTTGCTGGAGGTCTCAAGGGATCTCCTCCAGGCCCTTGATGACCCAAGCAGCTGTACTTGTGGTCTACTCCTTCTCCTGGGCTAAAGGTGCTCAGATTCCAAACACAAGCCTTGCAGAGTGGTAATGAAATATTGTGGACCCTAACCACTTTGCAAGTGGTCTTTAGGTGCCTCAAACACAGAAGCAGGCCCATTGATTACAGTTTATGTTCTTTTGGTAGCACTTTTTGGGCATGAGACTAGCCATGCTGTAACGTGGTTCTGTGCTACTATTCCTCACTGGACTGTGAACAGCTCCATGAGGGTATGAGCTGAATTAATTAGGGGAAAGGTGGAATGTGGTAAATGTAGTACTTTATAAAAAAGGACATTAGAAGATAAACAAACAATGGTCTCTTCAATAATTACCATACAATATAAAACCCAGAAATACCACAAAAATATAATTAAGGTTTGCATGCGCATATACTCACATATTTCATTTGAGAACTTCAGTGCTATTTATTTCTATTACAGCTAAACATAAGATGCCCAAATATATACAAAACAAACAATACAAATCTTAAACATCTTTACAAAGGTGAAAATGTAAAGAAATGGAGACTATGGATTTAGGTATATAAACAATTCACTCTGAATCCCATCTGATGTGAAAACCTAACTGTATTTGATACAATTATGTTAGAATTACAGTGGACAAAACTGATGAAATTCTAATCCTCAATAGCCTACAGCAAGTAACTATTAAAATTAATGCAACCTTCAACTATTCTCCTAAGTACTGCTGCTATAAATTTTCTATTTATTAAAACTTCAATTTTAGGGAACAAAACTGACCTTAGTGCTATTTCAGGAAAGAGAATAAACACTAATTAAATCTTCAATCCCAACTTTTAAAGTTTAGAGCTCTTTAGGTATTCTACTAATCTGCAACAATTTTTGGTTCATTGCTAACTTTTAAAATAGCTTAAGACAATCAATGTGATTTAAGGTCATTTTTTTGTCTGGATAGCACTGGTTTTTTGTCTTTATACTGAAGCAGTAAGGCAAGAAAGTGTTTCCTTTTCCAACTCAGATACAGAATATCCATTTTAAAATTCAGGGACTAGAATCACTATAAATAATCCTTTGACCAACAGGATATTAAGGCTGTTGTGATTTTCCTTTATATTTAAACTGTAACATGATTAGCAGTTATTGCCTACAGATGTTGAATTTATAAGCATTTGGGCTTAAATCACAGGACGTAAATATTGCCATTTGTCTATACTTCAATTCCAGTTAATGCACAGTTTTCACAATCACCTTTGATAAGTTTGAAGACAAAGTTAGAAAATGCTACACCAAAGCTGAAACTGGAGGGCTATGCTACAAGGAAGTATGCTCGAGGGGTCAAGAGTGGTTTTCCAGTATCTAGTCAGTGTTGGCACAGTGTATGCCCCAGCTCTGCACAGAAATGTGCAGGCCACACTCCAGCAATCATGGCACTGTGTGGGTACGTTTAATGCTCCAAAGGGCCTGGCCTGCTACTTACCAAAAGTGACATGTGTGGCTCTGTGAGAACCACCAGATGCCAGTTAGAATACATCCTGTCTGCTGCAACATTCTTCTTGGAGGCAAGCCCTTCTAGATACGTGAATGAGAAAATCACATAACCTAGCCTGCATAAAATTTCCTAAAATAATTTCCTAGCAGGAATGTGGACCAGGCTTTGCAGTATACATCTACCAGTGTTAGCACCATATTTAAGCCTGAAATGAGGTAAAGATAAACTCTCAGATAGCTTTGGGTAAAAATTACAGTAGCAATTTTGAATGGGGTATTTACAGCAGTGTTCTTCCTGATCATTAAAATAAGCTGTTTGAAGAACTATTTGATTCCAAGTATATATACCCAAGTATGTATGGAAATCAATAAATTATACAAAGCTAGGGGTATATGCTTTTAGCAGAGAAAATGTAGCAAAACAGAACTCTCATTTTTCAAAGTCAAACTGTCATTATTGGCTTGATGAAATAAAATATACTCAGACAATATCACAAGACCAGTTTACCAAATGGCAATGTCCAGGAATTCCATTTTTCAGGGCATGGTCAAGTTGACGGTAGATGCTACCTAGTCAACATCCAGCTCCTACAGAAACTACATTAGTGTATTTGTGTCTTGCTGGTCGCTCCATTTAACAAAAAGGTGAGTAGCTTCTCTCTCTTCCCTAGCTATTTTAGTCTATGTAGACAAACCACTTGTACTTACCATCTATATACAGGAATGGGGAGGGAAAGACCCTAAAACTTCGTTAAAATCTGGAAGGGATAAAGTTTGTTTCAGCAAATAAAGTTTAGGGAATAACTAGACAAAATGAGGTAATTCTCTAATTTAGTTCCTATAAATTGATAAGGTGAAACAATAATGTGTAAAATAAAGAAAAAAAAGCAGCTAGCTTTTGGGAGCATAACAAAACTAATTTTTCAAAGAATTGCCATTATTTATCAAGTAAAATATAATCTTGTAGTTAAAACAAGACTGGAATTCAGTCTCTAGCCAGGGCTGGTCTTGGTGCTCAGGCAGATGCTTATTACTCAGTTTGACCAAGATTCTTCAAAAACACTCACCAGTAGTAGTTTCATCAGACTCTGTTGAGATCCAGATGAAAATAGGAGGAACTTCCCCCTGCAGCCTATAGAAACATGTTAGGGAAACAGTGTAAGGTTTGTACTTAACCTTTTAAAAATTCAGCTGAATACTGCAGATCATTCTTCAGAAAACTCATGTAAACACTCATCTTTTATAAATATGCTGGTGCTAACTGCACCTAACTGGTAATATAGAGGTATAGCTTCACTATGTCTGCAAGAATGCTGATTAATATATAAGATCTTTCAGTTCCCTGTCAGTCAATTCATTCACTTCCATGATCTTCTCTAAATGTTCCATGTATCGGCCATGGTCCTGCAGGAAATGAGGGACCCTCATGTTTTCAATAACTGCCAATCCTTTTAAGCGATCCACATCTTCATAAGAGACCTGAAAAAAGGAAGATAGTTTTCATACGCAAGTAACTTCTTCCCTAAGTCTTAAGTGAAACTTTACATGGACTGGTTTTCAAATTACTTTAATACCTGCAAAATAACAAAAATCAGTGACTTCCTTTATTAAATAAGAATGTGTTTTAAAAAATCACTAGTACTGACTTAACACTCAATCTTGGACTTATACTCAGTTTGTCTAGAAATTATACAACTAAATGTAATACATGTGTATGAGAAACTCTAAATCTAAACAAATGTCCTAAATTCAAATAAAAGAACCCAGGAAATAGCTAGAATATAAATGCCATATTATGGAATTAGGAATAAGCACAATTATATACTGAATTCCTATTTTCTATTTAATTTCAGAAATAAAACTGTGTTTTATGTAGAATTATTTTACTTTTATTTTGAATATTTGTAAGCAAATATTTTATAAAATTTCACGTTATTCACTTACTTACATAAAACGTTTCACCCATAAATACCAAAGATTGGCTTAAGTTCTAGAAACTGTCATTACAACTTTAAATTCCAAAACATGGCTGGCTTTAAAAACTACTGTCTTCTGATCAACACTCTTCCTGATTCAGTGGAAAGATTATAAAGAAATCATGTTCATATTGTATTTTATTACATTTTAAAATTTAAGTTATTGAAATTATTTGAGTATTTATACCACTAAGTGTAATGAAAATGGGTTTGTTGTTGATATTGGTGTGGTTTAGTAATTTATTTTTCCTTTCTTGACTGAGGAGACACAGCCATAAATATGTTGCTAAAGTCAATGTCCAAAGAATTACTGTGTCTGTTTGCTTTTAGTTTTTGGTGTTTAATCCACTTTGAGTTTATTTTTGTCTATGGTGTAAGAAAGCAGTCCAGTTTTCTCAGCACCATTTACTGAGGGAAGTTGTCTTTTCTCCACTGTATATTCTTGCCTCTATCATAGATTAATTGATAAAGGCATGAGTTTATTTCTGGGCTATCCTGTTCCATTAATTTACGTATCTGTTTTTGTATTAACGCCATACTGTTTTGATCACTACAGCTTTGTAGTGTTCCTTGAAATCTCGGATTCTTACACATTCAGTGTGGTTCTTTATTCAGATGGCTTTGCTATTCGAGGTTGTTTGTGGTTCTGTACAAATTTTAGGATTATTCTAGTTCTGTGAAAAATGCTACTGGTATTTTGATAGGGATTGTGCTGAATCTGTAGATTGCTTTGGCTATTAGGGAAATTTTAACAGTATTAATTGTTCTGATCCAAGGGCACAGTATATCCTTCTACTTGTTTGTGGCATCTTCATTTCTAGATATTTTATCCTTTTGGTACGATTGTAAATGGGACTAAATTCCTCTTTCTGCTTTGTTATTAATATGTAGAAATGCAACAGATTCCTGTGTATTAAATTTTTATCCTTAGAAAAATAGGGGCACCTGGGTGGCTCAGTCGGTTAAGGGGCCGACTTTGGCTCAGGTCATGATCTCGCGGTCCGTGAGTTCTAGCCCCGCATCAAGCTCTGTGCTGACAGCTCAGAGCCTGGAGCCTGTTTCAGATTCTGTGTCTCCCTCTCTCTGACCCTCCCCTGTTCATGCTCTGTCTCTCCCTGTCTCAAAAATAAATAAACGTTAATTTAAAAAAAAAAAGAAAAAGAAAAAGAAAAATATCTCAGCTGAGATTTGGGTAGAAAAAGTCTAAAATGAGCCCAGAGCATTTTACTTAGCCAGCAAACATGATGACATGTTTTTAAAAACAAAGGAGTAGCCAGTGGAAGGGCTGAATAAAAGAGTAAGTCTGGGGTTCCTGGGTGGCTCAGTTGGTTAAGTGTCTCACTCTTTTGATTTTGGCTCAGGTCATGATTTCTCGGTTTGCAAGATTGAGCCCCACCTTGGGATCTGCACTGACAGTGCAGAGCCAGTTTGCGATTCTGTGTCTTCCTCTCTTCTGCCCTTCCCTCACTCATGCTCTCTCAAAGTTTTTTTTTTTTTTAAAGAGTAAGTCCATAACAATACTACAAAAAAGAATGAAATGCAAAAGAATCAAAATATCTCTATTTTGCTACCACTAGTGTAATTAACTGATTGGGCAAAGAACAATGGATATTAAAACCATTCCTTGAAAGATTTAAGGAACAGTACATTCACAGGTATTACCCCACAGATTACTTATTTAATACAAAAAAGATACCTTTATTTTCTGATCTTTCCAGATCTTTCCATTGTAATTTACCCAGTGATCAAACGAAGTATCACTGATAATGGAACAAAATCACATGTCTGCTTTCTAGCATGATGCACTATAAACTATACAAGTCACGCATGTAGTGTATTCTTGGTAAAAAACGTTTAGCCTGAATCTAACCATAAGAAAACAATTCATTAATCCAGATTGTAGGAACTCCCAAGAAAATGGTCCTGGACTCTCAAAAATGTCAGGAAAAACAAAAACACTTGGTAGAGGGCAGCACAAGAGGAACTGTTACAGATTAAGAGACTAAATATTATAAACAAATGCAGGATCCAATCCTGATTGTAGCTCTTTTTTTGTGAGCCAGGATCCAAAGGACATTTTTGGGATAATCTGAGAAATATTAAGTAGACTGTGTTTTAGATATTGTATTGAATCAGTGATACATTTCTTAAAAAAAAAAATCACATGGTCGTGTCACAATATTTGGGAGATAAAGGGGAAAGTGTTATATTTGCAGCTCACTTTAAAATGCTTTAGAAGATGTACATTAAAGATACATTGCCAAATTTATTTTTCCCTTCATTTACCTCTTATTGTCCACGAAGAAATTCTGAAACTTGGTTTTGTAACAACCATACTTCTTCCCTCCAGTTATCACAAGAAGGAAACTTACTCCAACACAAAGTATAAAAACAATTTGAACCTGAATCTTATTGAATCATCAAATTGAGCTGAAGGAAATAATGACCCCGGGTGTTGGTTTCACACCAACCAATGGTTTTGCCATTGGTTTCACTCACCTTCCCCAGGGCAGTCAGTAGATGAAAGTCAATGGTCTCTCTGTACCGGAGGATCTGCAGGATGCCATCCAAGTAGACCTGGTCTTTACTGAAGCACCCTGGAGGAACCACAATAGCATTTATTTTCTGACGTTTAGTAAAATTACTAAGTAATCAGATACTAACCCATTCCCTTTACTGTAGGAATCAGCCCTGAGTGAAAATATACACGGCAAATTAACTGTCTTCATAACATAAAATAGAGGGTCTTGGGAAGCACCAGGATAATGTGCCAAGTGGCAGCTTCCCTTTAAGAATTTTTTCTCTCCAGATCCCCTCTCCCATAATTAAAGCAGCATTTTTTCCAGTTATAAAGAAACACAGGTAGTTAAAAATACAGGACTCATAAATATGTCACCCACACTCCCACTATTTGGTCATAACCCTAACTCCCATGTACACAGAGGCACTTGAGGCAAGGGGAAGGATGCCTACAAAGCAGTGAATCTCAAAGGCAATGTGGAGACATGGGATCTCAGAAACCCCTGGTTTTTAAAAATGCTACTCCTTACACCATTAAAAAGTTATAGGTAATGTTGATACTATTCCTCCATATGAAAATAAGAATTAGAACTGGATTTTAACATGGACACTTAAAAGCAGAATAAAATATGAAGACATGGAAAGTGCGAACAGCCCACGGGAACGGAGACTAGTTAAGAGTGTTCCACTCACAAAGAAAATTTTTCTCCCGTGACATAACTTATGTAAATTTTCTAAAATTTTGCTCTATTAAATGGACTAAAATTCTATCCTCCATTAAGTCCTACATTAAGAAAGTATTACTTTTTTTAGGTATGCTAAAAGCATAGGAATTATGGACAAAAAGTGGGACACTTTGTAAACTAGGCTCCTATCTCATAAGCTGGTCCTACTTTTCAGTAGGAACAAAACTCTTATTAGAGATACATAATGCAAGAGCCCTGACTGGATCTAGATTTTTAAAAATGGCTATAAGGAACACTTTCCTTATAGCTATTTTTCCTCCACAGTATGGGAGAAAATATTTGTAAATCCTATATCTGACAAGAGATTTGTAATTAGAACATACAAAGAACTCTTACAACTCAATAATAAAAGTAACCCAATAAAAAAATGGACTAAGGGTCTAAATAGACAATTATCCACAGGAAATATGCAAAGGACCATGAAAAGATGCTCAACATCATTAATCATCAGGGAAATGCAAATCAAAACCCCAGTGTGGTAGGACTTCCAAGGAAGATGGCAGAGTAGGAGGATCCTAAGCTCACCTTGTCCCAAGATGAAGATAGTTATTGACACCCACATTAGTGTAAATAACTCAAAAAAACAACCTGAAGACTGGAAGAACACACTCTCCACAGCTAAATGTAGAGGAGAGGCCACACTGAAGAGGGTAGAAAGGGCAGAGATAGGAGATTGTCTTCAGGAGAGAGGAACACCATAAGCATGCAGGAAGGAGAGAGGATCAATGTAAAACATACTGAAGGGAGAGGAGCAGATCTCACACCTGGCACCCTACACCTAGGGGACCTGCACTACAAAGACAAATCCCTTAACATTTGGCTTTGAAAGCCAGAGGGGCTTAACTTCATGGGTTCTTACAGTCAGTGGGGCTTAATACCTGGAACTTTAAAAATCACAAAGCTCTGGCATGGGAGACCTGGAGAGCAATAGGAAACTGAGTCCCTAACCTTAAAGAGAAAGCATACCAAACAACCCCACTGAGGTGCAGCATAGAAGCAGCACTGGGGTGTATGGGAAGGAGACTTATTTACTAATCTCAGCATGTGTGCTGGAGGGACAAGAATCTTTAGAAGACTTCTCCAAGAACAAAAGAGCTGATGGGTGCCATCCCTCTCCCAACCACAACCTAGATACATGGACACATGCAGGAACCAGAACAAACACTCTCCACCTGGCTTGCTAACAGTGCACCCTGCCCCCTCCAGCCCATCCTCAGCAGTTCTCCAAAACAGCTACAGGTCCCCTCAGAGAGCAGACCCTCGCCCAGCTTGCAAAGCTGTATTCTCCTGCAGATCCACCCCTCCATCCTGTCCTCCACAGGAGTTTTCCCAGATGGCTGCAGGTCCCCTCCAACAGCAGACCACTGTGGATCTTGCAGTGCACCCCAACCACACAGCACTACAAAACCTCTTCTTCATAAGGCCACTACTCTCAAGAGCAGGAAAGGTAGCTGACTTTACTAACACAAAGAAACACATCCAGGAGAGTTAGAAAAAATGAGGAGACAGAGGAATATCTCCCAAATGAAAGAATAGGACAATATCCCTGCAAAAGAGCTAAATGAAACGGTTTATGCAATATGCCTGACAGAGAATTTAAAGTAATGGCCTCATGGGCTTGAGAAAAGAGTGGAAGATTTCAGTTAAGACCCTCGACAAAAAGACGGAAAACATAAAGAACCAATCCCAGATCAAGAACTCAATAACTGATATTAAAAATACACTAGTAGGAATAGATAGTAGAGTAGAGGAAGCAGAAGAATGGATCAGCAACCTGGAGGACAGAGTAATGGAAATCAAGAAGCTGAACAGGAAAGAGAAAAACAATAAAAAATGAAAATAAATTAAGAAAACTCAGCAACACCATCATGCATAATAACATTCTAAGGACCTCAGAAGGAGGAGAGAGAGAAAAAAGAGGGAAGAAAATTTATCTGAAAAAATAATAGCTAAAAACTTCCCTAATCTGGGGAAGGTAAAAGAAATCCAGATCAGGAGGCACAAATGGCTCCCGATAAAATCGACTCAAGGAGATCCGCACCAAGATATATAGCAATTGAGATGGAGTTAAGATGGTGGAGTAGTATGGAGACCCTGAGCTTGTCACCTCCCTGAAACACAGCTAGATCAGCATCAAACTATTTTTGAATACCAAGGGAACTGATCTGAGGATTAACGCAACAATCTGCATAATTTGAGCCAGAGAACTTGGCAGGTACATGGTGTGGAAAGGTGAATTGGGGGACAGAAAAGTCACGGAGCCATGGAGGACAGGGAACCATTTTTGCGGAGAGAGGACAGGAGCGGGGGGTGGGGGGGAGAATGCAGCAGATCGGGATCATGTAAGAAAAGCACTCCCCCCAAAAGCAACTAGAGAAAGAAAAAGAGTGAAAACACTCACAGGGAACTGGGCAAGAAATCTGTTCCCCAAAACTATTACAGAGTGAAAGGAGAGGGTTCCAATATCACCAGGATTCTATAAACTGTGGAGCGTGGTCTGAAGTTTCAGTGCACCTGTCAGTGCTCTGGTGAGGAAGTGGGACAAATCCCCAGGAGCAGTACTCTGAAAGGTCCCCGTGTGCCATACAGGGAGAAAAGATTCCCCTGCTAGGAATCCATTTGGTAGAGGTCTCCCAGTGGGCAAAAGTCCCACCAGACCTCAGAGAGCTGCCACTTTTACTGAAATTGGACCAAAGACACTAGAGTGCAGGAAAACCTGGTGCCAGCTGTGTTGTGATTTACCATAAACTCTGAGCCTCTGCTGCTTTGGGAGCAGGCAGACATTTTCTGGGACAAGCCAGCACCCAGCCATTGTTCAGCAAGATCTTCCCCCAGAGAATCAGTGCAGGTCTAAACCGCAGGGGTCTCTGAAGGGTGGGGTTTTGAAACACAGCCCCATATGAGATAAAACTCTGGAGGGAGGCGCCACCTGGTAGACAGCTTGAACAGAAGGTAAAGGTGGGGAGTGGATGGAAGGCTAAGAAAAAGGAGGGGTGTTTGATCATGTTTGTGAGAGCACAAAATTCCATGCCAGAGATTAGAGAGCTGGGTGAAGCTATTTTCACCTCTAGCAGGTGTGCGTACATATAGAGACCGACCCCACTGAGCTAAGTGGAGCCACCAAGTGGAGAACAGAGCTGTTACACCACACCCTGCCTACCTGTGCCCTCCAAGCACCTCCCCCAGAAGACCAGCACAAATCCCTTCCAACTGCTTAGTCTACAGACTATAGTATGCTGCAGTTTCAATTCTAGGGGAAACTGGATGTAACTTCATTTGGGTCTCAAGCTGTTTGTTGGTTTGGTTGTTTTCTTTGCTTCTGTTTTTATGTTGTTTTTCTTTTCTTTCTATTTCTTGGATAAAGAGCAAAATTTTAAATTTAAACAAATTTTTTATTCAATTAATTTTTTTTAATTTTAAATGTTTTTTTCTCTTTTCTATCAAGCGTCTCTGAGCAAATAGACTGGAACACACCTAGGATCTAGCTTCCTTTATTTGATTTTTTTGTTTTGTTAAAATATATAGTAATTAAAATGGCAAGAAGCAGAGATTAAGAGAGAATTTTAAAGCAGCAAGGGAAAGGGGGTGCCTGGATAGCTCAGTTGGTTGAGCGTCCAACTTCAGCTCAGGTCATGATCTTGTGGTTTCTGAGTTTGAACCCCATGTCAGGCTCTGTGCTGACAGCTCAGAGCCTGGAGCGTGCTTCAGATTCTATGTCTCCCTCCCTCTCTGTCTCTGCCCCACTTGCACTCTTTCTCCAAAACATAAACAGACATTATATTTTTTTTTTTAAAAAAGCAGCAAGGGAAAAGAAAACAGTTACACACAAGAGAAACCCAATTAAGACTATTAGCTGTTCAGCAGAAACTTTGCAGGCCAGAAGGGAGTGGCATGATATATTTGAAATGCTGAAAGAAAACATCATTCAGAACAGAAGGAGAGAGAGAATTTCCCAAACACAAGTTAAAGGAATTCATCACACTAAACCAGCCTTACAAGAAATGCTAAAGGCGTTTCACTGAGTGGAAAGGAAAGACCATAAGCAGGAATAAGGAAAGTAGGAACCACAAAAGTAATAAAATAGAGCACATGTATAAAAATCAGTCAAGGGATTCACAAAAGGAAGTAAATTATGACACCATATACCTAAAACGTGGTGGGGAGAGGAGTATAGATTTAACGCTTTTAGTATGGTTTACTAATGAAGAACTTAATGAAGAGACTCCAGCAAAAATTCCTAGAACTGATAAATGAATTCAGTAAGGTTGCACAATACAAAATCATTATACTGAAATCCACTGCATTTCTATACACTGATATTGAGCATATAGAGAAATTAAGAAAACAATCCCATTTACAATTGCACCAAAAATAAAATACCTAGGAGTAAACTTAACCATGGAGATGAAAGACCTGTACTCTGAAAATTATAAAACACTGATGAAAGAAACTGAAGGTGACACAAATGGAAAGATACTCCATGCTGATAGATTTGTACAATATTGCTAAAATGACCATACTACGTAGCAATTTCCAAATTTAATGCAATCCCTATTAAAACATCAATAGCATTTTTCAAAGAACTAGAGCAATTAATCCTAAAATTTGTATGTAACCGCAAAAGACCATAAATAGCCAAAGTAATCTGGGAAAAAAGAACAATATGGGAGGTTATCACAATCCTGATTTCCAGATACATTACCAAGCTCTGGTAATCAAAGCGGTATGGTACTGATGCAAAAATAGATACATACGTCAATGGAAAAGAATAGAGAACACAGAAATAAACCAATGATTATATGGTCAATTAATCTTCAGCAAAGGAGGCAAAAATATTCAATGGGGAAAACTTTCTTCAACAAATGGTGTTGGGAAAATTGGACCACCTTCTTACACCATACACAAAAATAAACTGAAAATGATTTAAGGAACCTAAATGTGAGACCCGAAACTAAAAATCCTAGAAAAGAGCACAGGGAATAACTGGACACTGGCAATGTTTGTCTAGATCTGTCTCCTGAGGCAAGGGAGCACAAAACAAAGAAAAAAAGAAACCAAAAGAACCACTCTTAAATATAGAGAATAAACTCACAGTTACCAGAGGGGAGGTGGGTGGGAGATGAGTGAAACAGGTGAAAGGAATTAAGAGTACATTTATCGTGATAAGCACTGAATAAATACAGAATTGCTGAATCACAATATTGTAAACCTGAAACTAATATAACACTATACTAATGACACTGGAATTTTAAAAAATAAAACATTTAAAAAACAAAACAAAAAACCACAATGAGATACCCACTAGGATGATTATAATAATAATTTTAAAAGTGAAAACAGTAAGTGTTGGTAAGGATATGGAAAAATAAGAACCAAAGGATGGCAGAGCAGCATGGAGACCCTCCCTCAGCTTCTCTTGTCCCTGAAATGCAGCTAGATCAGCACCAAACCATTTTGCACACCTAGGACTGAGCAGAGAGAATTTGCATAACTTGAGCCCAGAAACTGGCAGGTACACAGTGTGGAGAGGAGAACTGGGGGAGTGAAAAGCCACAGCAGGTAGGGAGCTGTTTTGGCAGAGACAAAGGAGAAGAGTGCAGTCATTGGGAGAGTGCAGGGAAAACATTTCCCTGGAGAGAAAGAGTGAAAACACTTGCAGGGGACTGAACAAGAAATCTGTTTCCCAAAACCACTGACAGGAATAAAGGAGGAGTCTCAATACTACCGGCATTCTATAAACAGTGGAGCACAGAGTTTGATATTCCAGAGCTCAGTGCCTGGTGGCACTCTGGTGAGGAAGTAGGGTGAATCCCCAGGAGCAGGCAGAGTGGTCCAGGGGTCCATGTGCCACACGGGGAGAAGTGCTTCCCCTGCTTAGAGTGCATTTTGTAGAGGTCATAAAGCCTCTCCACAGGGAAAGGTCCCAGCGGACCCTGGAGAGCAGCCATGTTTGCTGGTATTGGGACAAAGACACTGGAGTGTGGTGAAACCTGGTGCTCGCTGTTTGTTGTGATTTGCCACAATCTCTGAACCTCTGCTGCTGCGTGATGGCATGAACATTTTCTGGGGCAAGCTGGCCGTTCGCCATTGCTCAGTGAGACTCTCCCCTGAAGAGTTGGAATGAAGCTGGATGAAGCCATTTCCATCTCTCCTGCACATGTGCATGCACACCACACTGATCCACCCCAGTAAGCTAAGCAGTGCTACCTAGTGGAGAACAGAGCCGTTACATCAAGCCCTGCCCAACAGCGCCTTCTAAACACATCCCCTAGACGACCAGCACAAGTCACCCCACCTGCTTAGTGTACCAACTATAGAGCGCTTCACAGTTTGAGTTCTATGGGAAACTGGATGTAACTTCAATTGGGTTTCATTCTGTTTGCTGGTTCATTTATCTGTTTAAATTTTGTTTCCTTTCTTTTCCATGGATACAGAAAAATTTATTTTTAATTTTTTAGATTTTTTTATTCTATTCGATTTTGTTATGTCAATTTTTAAAACATTTTTCTTTTCCCCCTTTTCTTCCCCTTTTTTCTCTATTCCATAAAGCTTCTTTCAACAAGCAGACCAAAACACACCTAGGATCTAGCTTCATTTATTTTTTTTAATTTTTAAAAATTTTTTAATTTAAATTTTTTATTTTATTAATTTTTTTCTTCCTCCAAAATGAAAAATGAAGGAATTCATCCCAAAAGAAAGAACAGGAAGAAATGACAGCCAGGGGCTTAAACAACACAGATATAAGCAGGATGAACTAGAATTTAGAACCATGATAATAAGAATATGTTGAAAAAAGCACAGAATCCCTTTCTGTGGAAATAAAAGATGTAAAATCTAGTCAGGACAAATTAAAAATGCTATAACCGAGGTGTAATCTCGAATGGATGCCATGATGGCAAGGACAGATGAAGCAGAGCAGCAAAATCAGTGATATAGAAAAAATTATGGAGAATGAAGCAGAAAAAAAGACGGAAACAAAGGCAAAAGAGCACAATACAAGACTTAGAAAACTCAGTGACTTATTATAGAGGAATAACAACTGAATCATACAATTCCCAGAAGAGAACAGAGAGAAAGAGACGCAGAAGGGTTATGTGAGCAAATTATAGCTGAAAACTTATCTGGGGAAGGACACAGACATCAAAATCTAAGAAGCACAGAGAACTCCCATTAGATTCAACAAAAACTGACCATCACCAAGGCATATCACAGTCAAATTCACAAAATACACAGACAAGGAAAGAATTCTGAAAAAGCAAGGAAGAAAAAAGTCCTTAACCTATAAGGGAAGATAGATTAGGTTTGCTGCAGACCTATCCACAGAAACTTGGCAGGCCAGAAAGGAATGGCAGGATATATTCAACGTGCTGAATTGGAAAAATATGCAGCCAAGAATTCTTTATCCAGCAAGACTGTCACTCAAAATAGAAGGAGAGATAAAGAGTTTTCCAGGCAAAAACTAAAAGAGTTCCTGACCACTAAACCAGTTCTGCAAGAAATTTTAAGTGGGACTCTTTGGGGGAAAAGATGAAAACAAAACAAAAAAAGACCAAAAGCAACAAAGACTAGAAAGAGCCAGAGCACATCACCAGAAACTCCAACTCTACAGGTAACACAATTCATATCTTTCAGTACTCACTCTAAATGTCAATGGACTAAATGCTACAATCAAAAGACACAGGGTATCAGAATTGATAAGAAAACAAAGACTCATCTACATGCTGCTTATAAGAGTCCCATTTTTAGACCTAAAAACACCTGCAATTGAAAGTAAGGAGATGGAGAACCATCTATCATGCCAATGGTCATCAAAGAAACTAGAGTAGTCATACTTATATCCCACAAACTAGATTTTAAAATAAAGATTTTAACAAGAGGTGAAGAATGGCAACATAACATAATTAAGGGGTTTATCCACCAAGAAGATTGTAAAATATTGTAAATGTTGTAAATATTTAGGCCCCCTACATGGGAAAAATCAAATATATAAATCAATTAAACACAAACATAAAGAAAATCATTGATAATAATACCATAATAGTAGGGGACTTCAACACCCCACTTACAACAATGGACAGATCATCTAAGCAGAAAACGAACAAGGAGACAATGGCTTTGAATGACACACTGGACCAAATGGACTTAACAGATACATTCAGAACATTTCATCGTAAAGCATACACATTCTTCTCGAGTACACATGGAACATTCTCTGGAACAGATCACATACTGCGACACAAATCAGCCCTCAACAAGTACAAAAAGATCAGGATCATACCTTGCATACTTTCACACCACAACGCTATGAAACTTGAAATCAACCACAAGAAAAAACTTGGAAAGAAAATGAATACTTGGAGATTAACAAATATCCTACTAAAGAATGAATGGGTTAACCAAGAAATTTTTTTGAAGTTTCTTTTGAGTGCACAGGGGAGAGGCAGAGAGAGAGAAAGAGAGAGAGAGAGAGAGAGAGAGGATCTCTAGCAGGCTCCATGCTGCCAGCACAGAGCCGAACATGGGGCTTGAACTCATAAACTGTGAGACCATGACCTGAGCCGAAATCAAGAATTGAAAATTTAACCAGTTGAGCCAACCAGGCACACCTAACCAAGAAATTAAAAAGGAAATTAAAAAGTACATGGAAGCCAATGAAAATGAAAACACAACAGCCCAAAACCTCTGGGATGCAGCAAAGGCAGTCATAAAAGGAACAAAGGTCTCAAATACACAATCTAACCTTACACCTAAAAGAGCTGGAAAAATAACAGAAAATAAAGCCCAAAACCAGCAGAAGAAGGGAAATAATAAAACATTAGAGCATAAATCAATGATATCAAAATTAAAAAAAAAACAGCTGAACAGAGCAGTGAAAGGTTCTTTGAAAGAATTAACAAAATTGATAAACCCCTTAGCCAGAGTGATCAAAAGAAAAAGCAAAGGACCCAAATAAATGAAATCACAAATGAAAGAGAGAGCACAACCGAAACTGCAGAAATACAAACAATGATAAGAGAATAAATCAATTATATGCCAACAATTTGGGCAATCTGGAAGAAATGGACAAATTCCTAGAAACATATAAACTACCAAAACTGACACAAGAAGAAATAGAAAATTTGAACAGACCCATAACCAATAAAGAAATTGAATTAGTAATCAAAAATCTCCCAAAAAACAGGAGTCCAGGGGCAGATGGCTTTCCAGGGGAATTCTACCAAACATTTAAAGAAGAGTTGGGGGGCCTGGGTGGCTCAGTCGGTTAAGCGTCCAACTTCAGCTCAGGTCATGATCTTGTGATTTGTGGGTTTGAGCCCTGCATTGGGCTCTGTGCTGACAGCTCAGAGACTGGAGTCTGCTCCAGGCAAATGAAAACTACAGAGCCTGCTGCCTCTTCTCTCTGCCCCTCCCATGCTCATGCTCTGTTTCTGTCTCTCAATAATAAATAAAACATTAAAAAAATTAAAAAATAAAATAAAGAAGAGTTAACACCTATTCTTTTGAAGCTGTTCCCTAAAATAGAAATGGATAGAAAACTTCCAAACTCATTCTATGAAGCTAGCATTACCTTGATTCCAAAACCAGACAAAGACCCACTAAAAAGGAGAACTACAGACCCTGATGAACATGGATGCAAAAATTGTCAACAAGATACAGGAAAACCAGATCCAATAATACATTGAAAGAATTATTCACCACAATCAGGTGGGACTTATTCCTGGGATGCAGGGCTGGTTCAATATCCACAAACCAATCCACAAACCAATTAACGTGATACACCATGTAAATAAAAGAAAGGATAAGAACCATATGATCCTCTCAATAGATGCAGAAAAAGCACTTGACAAAATACAGCATCCATTCTTGATAAAAACCCTCAAGAAAGCAGGGATAGAAGGATCATATCTCAAGATCATGAAAGCCATATATAAAAGACCCACTGCTAACAACATCCTCAATGGGGAAAACCTGAGAGCTTTCCCTCTAAGGTCAGGAACAAGACAGGGATGTCCACTCTCACCACTGTTATTCAACATAGTGTTGGAAGCCTTAGCTTCAGCAATCAGACAGCACAAAGAAATAAAAGGCATCCAAATTGGCAAGGAGGAAGTCAAACTTTTACTCTGCAGATGACATGATACTCTCCGTAGAAAACCCAAAAGACTATGCCAAAAAACTGCTAGAACTGATCCATGAATTCGGCAAAGTTGAAGGATATAAAATCTATGCTCAGAAATCAGCTGCATTTCTATGCACCAATAGTGAAGCAGCAGAAAGAGAAATCAAGGAATAAATCCCATTTACAATTGAACCAAAAACCATAAAATACCTAGGAATAAACCTAACTAAAGAAGTGAAAAATCTATACACTGAAAACTACAGAAAGCTTAGGAAAGAAATTGAAAAACACAAAAAAATGGAAAAATATTCCAGGCTCATGGATTGGAAGAACAAATATTGTTCAAATGTCGAAAGTACCCAAAGCAACCTACATATTTAATGCAACCCCTATCAAAATAACACCAGCATACTTCACAGACCTAGAACAAACAATCCTAAGATTTGTATGGAACCAGAAAAGACCATGAATATCCAAAGCAATCCTAAAAAAGAAAACCAAAGATGGAGGCATCACAATTTTGGACTTCAAGATGTATTACAAAGCTGTAATCATCAAGAAAGTATGGTACTGGCACAAAAACATATAGATCAATGGAACAGAATGAAGAACCCAGAAATGGACCTACAAACGTAAGGCCAACATCTTTGACAAAGCAGGAAAGAATATCCAATGGAAAAAAAAGTCTCTTCAGCAAATGGTGTTGGGAAAACTGGACAGTGACATGAAGAATGAACCTGGACCACTTTCTTACACCATACATAAAAATAAACTAAAGGGACGAAAGACCTAAATGTAAGACAGGAAGCCATTAAAGTCCTAGAGGAGAAAGCAGGCAACAACCTCTTTGACCTTAGCTGCAGCAACTTCTTACTTGACATGTCTATGGAGGCAAGGCAAATGAAAACCACAATGAGATACCACTTCACATGTGTCAAAGTGGCTTAAATTAACAGCTCAGGCAACAAGAGATGTTGGCAAGGATGTGGAGAAAGAGGAACCCTGTTGCAATGCTGGTGGAAATGCAAACTGGTGCAGCCACTTTGGAAAACAGCATGGAGGTTCCTCAAAAAGTTAAAAATGGAACTATCCTATGACCAAGGATTTATCCAAAGGATACAGAAGTGCTGTTTTGAAGGGACACATGCACCCCAATGTCTATAGCAGCACTATCAACAATAGCCCAAGTATGGAAAGACCCTAAATGTCCATCGACTGATGAACGGAAAAGATGATGTGGGGTGTGTGTGTGTGTGTGTGTGTATGGTACATATATGTATTATATATACACATGTGTAACACATATATACACATATATGTATATATACACACACACACATATATATATAACAGAATATTACTTGGTGATCAAAAAGAATGAAATCTTGCCATTTGCAACAATGTGGGTGGAACTTGAGTATATTATGCTAAGTGAAATCAGAAAAAGACAAAGAGCATGTGGCTTCACCCATATGCAGAATTTAAGATACAAAATAGATGAACATAAGAGAAGGGAAGCAAAAATAATATAAAAACAGGGAGACAAACCATAAGAGACTTAAATACAAAGAACAAACTGAGGGCTGCTTGAAGGGTGTTGGGTGGGGGTGATAGGCTAAAGGTGTGAGGGGCATTAAGGAGGACACTTCTTGGGATGAACACTGGGTGTTATACAGAAGTGATGAGTCACTAAATTATATTCCTGAAATCAAAAAAAAAAAGAAAGAAAAAAATAAGAACCCCCATATACTGCTGGTGGGAATGTAAAATGGAGCAGTCACTTTGAAGAACATTCTGGCAGTTCCTCAAAAGGTTAAACAGAGAGTTACCATATGACCCAACAATTCCACTCAAAAATATATATATAATCCATGAGAATTAAAAATATAAACTTGCACCCAAATGTTCATAGCAACATTATTTGTAACAGCCAAAAAGTGTGAAAACAACTCAAATGTCCATTAATGGTGAATAGAAAAATAAAATTTCATATACATATATATTGTTATTCAGCAATAAAAAGGACTGAATACTGCTACATGCTACCATACGGATGAATCTTAAAAACATTATGCTAAGTGAAAGAAGCCAGACACAAAGGGTTATATATTATATGATTCCATCTGTATGAAATGTCCAAAACAGGCAAACCTATGAAAGTAGAGTAATGGTTACTTGGAGCTGGGGGCATGGGGGAGAAGGAATGGGAAATGACTATTAATGGGTACAGGTTTATTTTTGGGGTGATGAAAACGTTCTGGAATTAGACAGTGGTGACAGCTGCACAACACTACGAATATTCTAAAAACCACTGACATGTACCTTTTAATGGGCAAACTGTATGCCATGTATGCCATGTGAATTATATCTCAGTAAACCTGTTTTTACAATCAGCGCGAGAAGGCAGAACTGGCAAAATGTTAACTATTCATGTATCTACAGGAAGGGTAATATGGGTGTGAATTCTATCACTGCCATATTTCTGTAGGCTTGAAATTTTTCAAAATGAGATTTGAGAAAATAATGCTAATGAAACATGATTTGGGAAAACTAGCACTGACCTCAAGTAACAGGTTTACTTTTTCATAAGTAAGTGAATTCTATGGTTGGTGGAGAAGGATGTAACCAAAATCAACAGACAACTAACCACAAGTCAGGAAACCTATAGTCAAGGGACACCCACCTGGTTGAGAAGTATCAGTCCATCCCCTCTTCGCTCGTACACAATAATCCCATCTTGTATTGGGGTCTTTGACAAACTTTCCAATATCTTTGAAGAGTTCACAAAAAGACATTTGGCTGGCTCGATAAACAGTGTAGTAGAGGAGGGCAGCCCTCCATAAAAAGGGGTCTTTTCTAAAAAGGACACTGTGAATACTTGCCAGTCCTTCCTCTGTGGGATTGTTTGGCTTTAGCTCATGTTTTTTACGACCAGTCCAACTGTTCCATGGCTGCTGAAGGTTGTTAATACCTCGAAAATAATGTGTGCCTGTGGACAAGAAAAGGCACACAAAAAAACCAAGAAATGACATTCTCGTTTTAACTCTTAGCCAAAAAAAGATTCTACCAACAGTTCTAAAATTAAACTGATGTGTACCTACAAAACAAAGTGGAAAATGACCTGACCTTAAAGCCTTTTGCAGGAGGTACTCTGCCTTCAGAAGGACTGCATGTGTCATTAGGAGAGGTAAAGGGAAGAATCACAGACTTTGATATTTGAAAAAAATATGAGAGAGCACTTAGTTCAATTTCTTCAAGTTTCAGGCGGGAGGACTAAAATTCAGAGGAGTTAAATGACTATCCATGCTTAATACAGCTACACAGTGCCTGAAAAAATCTAATTTGAAGTAAGACATTACTATCTTGGCTCAAGTGAAACCTAAAAATTTCATTACTTTTTGCTAAATACTGCTAAGAGAAAACCCCATTATAAAAGAATGTTTCTCTGATGCTGATTTCTGATATTACAAATGAACAAATGGAGAAGGGCTACCCTACCTATTTCATGCCTCAGCATTCCCTCCAGCCAGTGCTCACGTGCAGTGGAAACATTGATGGTCAGCGTTGGACATCCATTTACCACTGTCATCGAAGCTCGGGAAAGCAGATCTTCAGTGAGATGTACTACAATCTAAGGAGCAAGAGGAAAAATATAAATATATGAAACAAAACATAAAGGCTGGGGTTAAGCAGCTTTCACAGGAAACCACAGACCCATAAATCAAGATGTTTTTATTTTGCTTATACCAATTCAAATCTCCCAGAAACCTAGACGATGAAATTCAGGGCCAATCACTTTTGACGCTTCCTCCTTTGAGCCGGGGGAACTCAAGAACCTTTCCTGGAATGAAGGAAAGTAGAGGGCCACGCTCTCAAATACAGTCCCCCCTGGCTACAATGATGCAAAGGAAGGTATACAAGCCAGAGTCCTGTTCGCTGTTGGGCCAAAGCTTATTTTGAACTGGCTACTAACAAGAGGAGCCACTGAGGCAAATCTCTTAAGAATTTTCATAAAACAATTCCAACAATTCCATGAAGTATACAGATGTGGTAGTAAGTAAAGAAAAACACATAGTGAGCAAAATAATTCAATGCGACATAAACTTAGCATTTAGTGAGACTTCTGGGTGACTAATTTAATGAGCAGAATGGGGATGGGAGAACAAAACCTGCAGAGAAAACCATGTGGCACCAGGAGTTAAAATGCCAGCAGTCAGCATCTCGTGTCATCCCAATTCATACCTCACCCACGCAGCCTTCTTTCATCATGTACTTCCTAACGTGACTCCAGATTCGAGTTTTAGATAGCAGGCTGCCACCGGTGGCCTGCTCAAATTTTTCATAACTTCCATATTTCTGTAAAGTCAGTTCCATAATATTGATGGACTGTAAAAAAAAAAACACACAGATAATGAAAATAGCCTTGAATTATTTTGAGATGAGTAATAAGCCAGTTATATTCTTATTGATCATGACCTGTACTGTGTTTATTGATTTCCAAATGAAACTGCAACTGAGGTACCACATCTAATCCTAAACACTGTTCACTCACTGTCACAAATTTTTACAAACACCTCAGTACTTAGAAATCCTCTGTGTTTGTTTCTCCTTCACCTGCTAAAGGACAAAGGTACTGCATACAGTGTCACCACCTGACAGGCTGAGGAGATAAGGCAGAGGGCTCCTTGGCTTCTCTAAGACCATTTGGTGGTTTGGCAAGAGAACTCACAGTGGAAGGTCTGTCTCCAGATTAATCACTAAATTATAACTGCCATTTGGATAAAAAAAATAATAGCCCCAATTTTCAAGAACTCAAAAAAATAATCCACAATTCTTCTGTGACAATCTTATAAAATTTGAAGTTTTCCTGGGCTAATCTTTCACAGAAAACAGTCTCAACATTACAAAAACATTTTCATCTTTCATTCAGGGCAGGGTACCACCTACTTTTCATTCTTCATTAATTTTCACATCAAAAGAATATGAAAATTGAGATCTTTTCTAAACACAGATATACAGAAAGGAAGACTAGAAAAAAAAAAAAAAAAACCCTAGTAATGAATCAGAGATCCTTAGTATCTTGAAAAAGCCACAAGAAAGGAAAACATAAGGAAGAAAAAGAATCTTCAAAAGGCCTTTTGGGAAAGAAGCTAGAAAATGGAAATATATCTTATAGGAATTGAGAGAGAAGCTAGAAAATTCATGCTATGAAGTCTAGTTTTTTATTGTCAGACTAGTAAAGAGACTGAAACTATAAGCACTAGAGTCAGACTACTTGCATTGCTGCCCTGGTTCTATCCACCTTCTGGCTTTGTGGCCATGGGCAAGTCACTAAAGTTGTCAGTAAGCCTCCCATTTTTAAATGGGGTAACAATAATGTCTACTTCATGGTTTTGTTGAGAAAATTTAGTCAAGCTTTTTAAAGTACAAATACGTAGTCAATACCTGTCAATTATTATTACATCATCATCATCATCATGATCGGTACATTCATTCTTTGTAAATGCCACCGCCGTACATAATATGCTCAACACAACTACAGAAAACGAACACACTACAAGTTACAATACAACATATATATCTCCACTGAAAAAATATGTATTACTAATAAACTAGGCATGTGACTTAAAGTTAGTGTAACAAGAAATGGCTTCGATAGGCTTTGCCTGGCTTCTGTTCCCAAAACTGTTCTTGAAAGCCTTGCAATTCAAACTGTGGTCGAAAGGCTGTGAGCTGGTTTCAGATGCAGAATTTTGCCCCCCACCATGCCTAGTGAATCAGAACATGCACTTTAACAAGATCCTCAGATGACTCATGTGCACGGTAAAAAGCAGCATCTCAGAGAATGGAAATATAGCATAAAAAGGCTACATTTTTTATATGACAACTCTGATTATTAAAAGAATAAAAGCACATAATTAAAAACCCATTTCAGCAGATTAGCATATATTTTTTGCATACCCTAGTCTAATGATCCCAAGTCATCAATATATCAAACACGGTGAGAAGAAGGTAAGAAATTTGGCCTTAATTCCAGCAGAGACAGATGTGGTGCCTTCTATATTGGACTGACATTTAGACCTAAAAAAGGTTAAAGAATTTTTTTAATATAACTTGTAGTTGTATGTTTTTAAAGTATGTACTTAATTTTGGATAAAATTAGCTTTCCTAGCATATGCTTACTCACTAGAAAAACTGTCGTTATCTAGTTACTATGGTAGTCCCCGCTCATCTGCAGGGGATATGTTCTAAGACCCCAGTGGATGACTGAAAATGCAGAGTACAAAAGCCTATGTACACTATTTTTTTCCTATATATACCCACCTATGATAAGGTTTAATTTATAAATTATGCACAGTAAGAGTTTAACAATAACTATTAAATAGAACAATTATAACAATACACTGTAATAAAAGTTAAGTGAATGTGGCCTCTCTCTCAAGATATCTTATGGTACCATAACCCACTCCTCTTCTTGTGATGTGAGATGATAAAATGACTGTGTGATAAGAAGGAAGGGGGGGCGAATGACACAGGCAGCAGCATGAGGCTACCACTGACCTTCTGACGATATGTCAGAAAGAGGATCATCTGCTTCCAGAGAGAGGTTGATCTCAGGCAACTGAAACTGCAGAAGGTGAAACCACAGATAAGGCATACTACTGTGTTTATTACAGCAGATATAAAAGAATTTAGAGAATTAAGAAAAACTTAAATACAGGTGTTCCCTGTTATTGCCAATAAATGGTACTAGAAGGCTATTAAGTGTTCATATTCATTCATATTCCTAATAGGAAACAAAAATTTGATAGGAAGTTTACACTAAAAAGGTACCCTATAAATACAAGAAAGAAAACATACCTTGGCAGCTTAATAACATTTAGGCAACTTTTATGTATGCCTATGTACTAATTTTTTGATTCATCAATGAATGAATAAAAATAGTGGGGGCTGGGGGGGAGGGGGAGTGATTTTTCCATCAGAATGATATACAATAGCACATAACATCCTTCATTTCATCCTGATTTACATGGCATCATAATGGTGGCAACACTACATGGGAGCTTGTGTTAATATGATGTCATGTCCAATCATTCTTTAAAGTGCCTATCCTATTGTTATCTCTACTGATTTCTTTCTTCAACAGTTTTTCAACTGGTCCAACCTAGGTAGATTTGTCAGTGATCACAAAGATCTCCAGTATCCTTCACTAACCTCAAGAAATAACTTCCCAATCCACCTGCATTATAATAACGCCCAGGCACAGAGACAGAAACAGTGGTTAAATGGGTGAATAAATTCAAGCATTAACAGAGACAGCAGAAATGTTGAGTGGCCACTTCATCAGTGAATATTTTTTTTTTTTTTTTTAAACGTTTATTTATTTTTGAGACAGAGAGAGGCAGAGCATGAACGGGGGAGGGGCTGAGAGAGAGGGAGACACAGAATCGGAAGCAGGCTCCAGGCTCTGAGCCGTCAGCCCAGAGCCCGACGCGGGGCTCGAACTCACGGACCGCGAGATCGTGACCTGAGTTGAAGTCGGACGCTTAACCGACTGAGCCACCCAGGCGCCCCCATCAGTGAATATTTTTATGTTACAATTTCTGCTGCTTTATGCAATCTCTTAACTACAGGCCACAAAAATTTTAGGAGTATGATCTCAGCTTTGGAAAAAGGAAAAGGCAATAAACAATGTAAAAAGGCACAAGGAAGCCTGCAAGAATATACCCAAAGGCTGCTGCTCCTGTTTGGGAATGGAGTGATAAGATTGCACTGAGGTTTATTATCTGTACTTTTCAGAAGTTTTAAAATTCTTTACAATATGCATTTATTAGTGTTATGATCAAGAGGAAAAAGTCATTTTTCTTCAGTTTTACTGAGTTATGACTAACAAATACAAATAAAAATTGTGGGGGCACCTGGGTGGCTCAGTCAGTTAAGCGTCTGACTCCTGATCTCAGCTCAGGTCATGATCTCACACTTCATGAGATCGAGCCCTGAGTCGTGCTCTGTGCTGACATTGTGGAATGTTCTTGGGATTCTCTCTCTCTCTCTCTCTGTTCCTCCCCCACTCAGTGTATGTGCACGTGTGCTCCCTCTCTCAAAATAAATAATAAACTTAAAAAATAAAATAAAAATGTGGCATATTTAGGTTGTACCATGTGATGTGTTTTTCTAAAGGTGTACAATGTAATGATTTAGTATATGTACACACTGTGAAATGATTACTACAAGCAAGTTGATTGACACAGCTATCACCTCACGTAGTTACCACTTTCTGTGTGGCGAAAACATCTAAGATCTTAGTATATTTCAAGTATACAATACAGTAATTTTATTTTAATTTTTTTAAGTTTGAGAAAGGGAGGGAGAGAGTAGGAGAGGGGAAGGTGGGGGGGGGGGGGGGGAGAGAGAATCCCAAGCAGGTTCTGCACTGTCAGCACAGAGCCGAACATAAGGCTTGAACCCATGAACCATGAGATCATGACCTGAGCTGAAATCAAGAGTCAGACACTCAACTGAGCCACCTACAATACAGTATTATTAACTATAATCATCATGCTGTACATTAGATCCCCAGGACTTATTCAGCTTATAACTGAAAGTTTGTACCCTTTTGACCTACATCTCCCCATTCTCCCCCACAACCCATTTTTTTTTTAAGAGAAAAGAAAGGAGAAGTTTATCTGCTCTCCCTTGAGTTCAGAGAATCCATATCTATACCACTTGGAGAATCAAGCTTTCACATACCTCATCCACATGGCAAATTACTTCTGAAAGGCAATAAATTTCATGTCAAATCTCTCTTCTCCATTAGTGTCATCATTTAAGTGAATCAGAAGACATTTCCCAGTATTATTTGGTCAGGAATTAAAACAAGAAGAAGCTTAATTATTTTTCTCCAATCATCACTTCCTTTTTTTTAAATTTTTAAAGTTTATTTATGTATTTTGAGAGAAAGAAAAACAGCACATGAGCGGGGGGTGGGGGGCAGAGAGAGAGCGAGAATCCCAAGAAGGCTTTGCGTGCTGTCAGCCAGAGCCCAATGTGGGGCTCGAACTCATGAACTGTGAATCATGACCTGAGCGGAAGTCAAGAGTGAGATGCTTAACCAAATGAACCATTCAGGCGCCTCTCCAATCATCGCTTTCAATTTGCCATCCAGGATATCACCTTCCTATGTCCAAATATCTCAACCAGTTTCATTAGCTTTCCAATATTTTTCAAATATCAAAGAAAGTCCACTTCAAGTCAATTTAATCAACTTTAAAAGGTCAATCACATAGAATTTAAAGCGCTTTCCCCTCCCCGAGCACAGGCCAGGCCTGAGGCCTAAAGAACCTTCACTGGGAAAGAAAGGTATAATAATGATTTCTTTCTCATTCCTCCCCGGTTTTCTAGGCCTCTCTTTCCCTTCAGCATACTGTGGGATGGGACAAAGGAAAAAACAATTCTGATGTAGCTGGTTCAGCTGCGGCCCTCCTTCCTCAACGTGAAGGCTGACACAGGCCTATCCTAGCCGGCACCTCCACTACAGCACGGCCACTACAAGAAGCCGCCTAGAGTGGACTACTAACAAAACTCTGAAATTTTAAAACACAGTAGGAAAAACCAAAAGACTTAACTGATTGTATACCCATTTTATGAAATACATGCAGTCAGTGACAATAATGCTGACAAAAAAGGTTGACAGTTTTTAATGATATGAGAAAATACAGGTATGTAAACAAAAATATACTAACCTCGATTATGAACATTAGGGATGGGACAAGGAAAACACACTAAATGTCAATAGTGATTATCTGTTAGCGACAGAATAATGGGATTTTATTCTCTTCTCTATACTTTTCCAACTTTCTATACTGAACATATATTTCTTTTATGACTGGAAAAATATAATGTTTAAGTGCCCTCTGCTTTGTAAACTCCGAGTCTTTCTATTTACCACCTACTTTCTCCCACTTGCCAGTTAGTCAGTCATTGATATCCTTTCTCTGGAGTATTTGTGTTTAAAAAAAAAGAACACATGGGGGGAACAATCTTAACAATTCAAATATTTTTCTATAGATTTTTAGGCAGAGCAGATTGCTGGTAGAAAGAGTTGGTATGGCTTGCACACTTGAGGCCTCCTCATGGAGGAAGCAGCCACTTGCCTCAGCCATGTGAAGATCTAGCCCTGACTTACCTGTAAATATCAAATGTATTCTCTGCTGCCTTCCAACCATAAGAATAGCAAACACAAACAGAAGCAATCAGATATTACATAGTTTTACTGATCAGTTTTAAAAGTTTGGAACCAAATCATCTTAATATATAGACAACCCTATTGCCCAGGTCTTAGTTCCCTAATCTGGAGGAATGTGACCTTGTTTCTTGCTTTTGTGTCCATCTTACAACTATGCCAACTCTTCCATCACCGTGTTAGAAAATGATATAACAGAATCTCCTCTTGAGTTCTATAAGAACAGTATCAGGTAGGATATTTCTTCCTAAAAATGGGCTGAAATATGCCACCAAACAGTTTTGCCTTTTAAAATTGGACCAAAAACCATTATTTTTTTGCTAAATTATGAATCAATACCAGAGTAATAGAGAATAGAGAATCAATATTGGTATCTCTGCTCATATCAACTATTTCTGAATCCTTCCTCTTTATAAGAGGATGTTCTGAAGCTTTGTATATCTTACAGACATAAAAACAAATAGATTTTCAGAGAGCTCAAACCTAGAGCAAAAAGGAAGTAAATACAAACAAACAATTGTTCAGCATGAAGGAAATGATCCTATCTCTCCCCTGATCTAGATGTTATTTATAATGTTATGTAAAATAAAATATAAAAATAAAAATAAAATAAAACATTCTTCATAATGCTACAGCACTACCACCTCATGACCCTGAATCACTCTTATTCTCCTCTAGGAAAACAAGAAGCGGGGTGCCTAGGTGGCTCAGTCGGTTGAGTGTCTGACTCTTCATTTTGGCTCAGGTCACGATCTCACAGTTTGTGAGATGAGCCCCGCGTTGGGCTCTGCGCTGACAGCATGGAGCCTGTCTGGGATTCTCTCTCCGTTTCTCGCTCTCTGTTCTCCCCTGCTCTTTCTAAACTCTCTCTCTCAAAAAAAAAACCAAACAAACAAACAAACAAACAAACAAAACCAAAAACCCCAGAATTGTATAATCAGGAAGACGGCAAAATAAGAGGACCCTAAACTCACCTTGCCACATGGATACAACTAGGTAACACTCATATCAGTGTAAATAACCCAGAAAATGGGAAGACTGGCAAAACAAACTCCACAACTAAAGGTACAGAAGAGGCCACAATGAAGAGGGTAGGAAGGGTAGAAGTGTGGTAGGGAGCTAAACAAGCCATCTGCAGGAGGGAACCCGTGGACGCAGAGGGGGGAGAGAAACAGATCCTCTCACTGGGGAGCCCACATGAGGAAGACAAATCCCCACATCATTTAAATCAGAAAACCAGAGAATATGAATTTCACTAGTTTTTACAACCAGTGGGACTTAAAGCCTAGAATTTACCATTATCAGCTGGCTCAGCTCTGAGAGAACCCAGAAGGCAAATGAAAACTGAGTCCCCACCCTTAAGGGGACAGCACTATAAACATCCCAGAGAAATATACAGAAGCAGCAGTTTGAAAAATGCCTGGGGCATAAGGGAGGGAGAGTGATTTACTAATTGCAGAGCCTGTTCCAGTGGGGCAGATTAAACTGGGAGGCTCCTCCAAGAACACAGGAGCTGGCAGGGCCATTTCCCTCGCCTACCCCCAGCATAAACACATGCTACCTGCAGGGATCACCACACTCCCTACCTAACTTGCTTACAACCTACCCTGCCCCCTCCAGCCAGGCCAGCCTCAGTCCCTGTGCTCCAAGTCCCCTCCAGAAGACCAGCGCAAACCTTGCCAACACCATCTGCCGACTGTGAGCTTTTGCAGGGCCTCCTGTGGGAGACACATGCACCTTGTTAAAACTGGGATTTATTCCTGGGATGCAAGGGTGATTCAATATTTGCAAATCAATCAAAGTGATATATCACATCAACCAGAGAAGGGATAAAACTATATGATCATCTCAATAGATACAGAGAAAGCATCTGACAAGTACAACATCCATTTATGGTAAAAACTGGGGACAAAGTAGGTCTAGAGGGAATATACCTCAACATAATAAATTAAAACCCACAAGGGCACCTGGGTGGCTCAGTTGGCTAGTGTCCAACTTGATTTCAGCTCAGGTCATGCTCCCAAGGTCATGGGATCAAGTCCTGTGTCAGGCTCCATGCTAAACATGAAGCCTGCTTGAGATTCTCTCTCTCCCCCTCGGTCCCTCTCACCTATTTGTTCTCTAAAAAAAAAAAAAAAAAAAAAAAAAAAAAAAAAAAATTTATTTATATAAAAAAAAGAAAAGTCCACAGCTAACATTATTCTCAATAGGGAAAAACTGAGAGCTTTTCCCCTAAGGTCAAGAACAAGACAAGGATGTCCACTCTTACCACTTTTATTCAACACAGTACTTAAAGTCTTAGCCACAGCAATCAGACAAGAAAAAGAAATAAAAGGCACCCAAATTGGTAAGGAAGAAGTAAAACTTTCACTATTTACAGATGACATATTATATATAGAAAACCCTAAAAACTCTATCCAACAACTATTAGAACTGATAAATGAATTCAGTAAGGTTGCAGGATACAAAATCAATGTACAGAAAGCTGTTGCATTTCTATACACTAATAATGAAATAGCAGAAAAAGAAATTAAGAAAATAATCCTATTTATAATTGTACCAAGAATAATAAAATACCTAGGAATAAATATAACCAAGGAGGTGCAAGACCTGTACTGTGAAAACTATAAAACACTGACTGAAAGAAATTGAAGATGACACAAATGGAAAGACAGTCCATGCTCATGGATGGGAAGAACGAATATTGTTAAAATGTCCATACTACCCAAAGCAACCTACAGATTAAAAAATTTTTTTTATGTTTATTTAGTTTTGAGAGAGAGAGTGCAAGCAGAGGAGGGGCAGAGAGAGGGAGACACAGAATCCGAAGCAGGCTCCAGGCTCTGAGCTGTCAGCACAGAGCCCGACGCGGGGCTCAAACTCACGAGCTGTGAGATCATGACCTGAGCTGAAGTCAGACGCTTAACCAACTGAGCCACCCAGGCACCCCAGCAACTGACAGATTTAAAGTAATCCCTCCCTATCAAAATACCAACAGGATTTTTCACAGAACTAGAACCAACAATCCTAAAATTTGTATGGAACCACAAAGACCCCAAATAGCAAATGCAATTTTGAAAAAGAAAAACAAAACTGGAGGTATCACAATTCCAGTCTTCAAGTTACATTACAAAGCTGTAGTAGCCCAAACAGTATGGTACTGCTACAAAAATAGAATGGAACAGAAGAGAAAACCCAAAAAGAAACCCACAATTATATGGTCAATTAATCTTTAACAAAAGGGGCAAAAATATGCAATAGGAAAAAGATAGTTTCTTCAACAAATGGTGCTGGGAAAACTGGACAGCTACATGCAAAAGAATGAAACTAGACCAATTTCTTACACCATAAACAAAAATAAACTCAAAACACATTAAGAACCTAACTGTGAGACCTAAAACTATAAAAATAGCAGAAGAAACCACAGGAAGTAATGTCTCTTAGCCACAGCAACATTTTTCTAGATATGTCTCCTTCTGAGGCAAGGGAAACAAAAGCAAAAATAAACTATTGGGACTACATCAAAATAAAAAAGCTTCTTCTGCACAGAAAAGGAAACCAACAAACCAAAAACAACCTAGTGAATGGTAGAAGATATTTGTAAATGACATATGCAATAAAGGGTTAGTATCCAAAATACATAAAGAACTTATACAACTGAACACCAAAAAATCCTCAAAATAATCCAATTAAAAATGGGCAGAAAACATGAACAGACATTTCTCCAAAGAAGACAGATAGCCAAAGGACACATGAAAAGACACTCAACATCACTCATCATTAGGGAAAGGCAAATCAATACCCCAATGAGATTTCACCTCACACCTGTCAGTGTTTTAAAATAAAAAACACTTTTTCTGATGGAAAGATGGCAGCATAGGAGGACGCTGGGCTCACCACACCCTGCTGATCACTTAGATTCCACCCACACCTGCCTAAATAACCCAGAAAACAGCCAGAAGACTAGCAGAAAGGACTCTCCAGAGCCAAGCACAGACAAGAGGCCCACAAAAGAGGGTAGGAAGGGCGGAGAGGCGGTGTACGCTACTGGGACTGGCAGGAGGGAGCCAGGGCTGTGGAGGGGCAGCCCGCCGGCAAGGTAGAGCCCCCGAGTCTGACTTGCAAAAGTGGAGGGGCCAGACTGCGTGAGTTCTGACAGCCAGCGGGACTTGACATCTGGAATGTTAAAAGCCAACAGCTCTGCTCTCGGAGAGCAGGAGGGCTAGAGGACAACGGGAGGGAGAGTTGTTGAGCCCTGGAGGACAGAGCTCAGCTTGGCGGGGAACAAAGGTGCTGGCCAGCGCCATCTCCCTCGCCCATCCCCCAGCCAAAATCCCAAAGGGAACCAGTTCCCGTCAGGGAACTTGCTTGCACCGCACAGACACCCAACACTGTGCTTCTGCAGATCCATCCCTCCAACAGGTCTGCCTCCCTCCTGGTGCTTCAGGGCCCCTCCCGAAGCGGACCACCAAAGGCAAAGCGAGCTGAGTCTGCCTCTCCCGCCCCTGTGCACCTTGCGGACCCACCCCAGCTAATACGCCAGATCCCATCGAAACAGCACCACAAGCTGGCAGTGTGCAAGTAGCCCAGACAGAGGCCACACCACTCCACAGTGAGTCCTACTCCTGGGAGAGGGGAAGATAAGGTACACACCAGTCTGACTGTGGTCCCAGCGGTGGGCTGGGGGCAGACAATGGGTCTGACAGAAGCCCCACCCACCAACACAAGTTACTCCAGACAGCACAGAGGAAGAGCCCTGCAGTTCCGTGCCACTCCAGGGACTATTCAAATTGACGAACAGAAGAATTCTCCTCAAAAGAAACTCCAGGAAGTAGTGACAGCTAACAAACTGATCAAAAACGATTTAAGCAATATAACAGAAAATGAATTTAAAATAATAGTCATAAAATTAATCACTGGGCTTGAAAAAAGTAGAGGACAGCAGAGAATCTACTGCTACAGAGATCAAGAGACCAAGAAACAGTCAGGAGGAGCTAAACAATGTTATAAATGAGCTGCAAAATCAAATTGAGGCAACCACAGCTCGGATAGAAGAGGCAGAGGAGAGAATAGATGAATTAGAAGATAAAATCATGGAAAAAGAGAAAAAGAGAGATAAAAAAAATCCAGGAGTATGAGGGGAGAATTAGAGAACTAAGTGATGCTATGAAATGCAATAATATACGCATAATTGGGATTCCAGAGGAGGAAGAGAGAGAGAAAGGTGCTAAAGGTGTACTTGAAGAAATCATAGCTGAGAACTTCCCTGATCTGGGCAAGGAAAAAGACATTGAAATCCAAGAGGCACAGAGAACTCCCTTCAGACATAACTTGAATCGATCTTCTGCATGACATATCATAGTGAAACTGGCAAAATACAAGGATGAAGAGAAAATTCTGAAAGCAGCTAAGGATAAACATGTTCTAACATATAAAGGGAGACCGATAAGACTAGTGATGGATCTATCTACTGAAACTTGGCAGGACACAAAGGAATGGCAGGAAATCTTCAATGTGATGAACAGAAAAAAATATGCAGCCGAGAATCCTTTATCCAGCAAGCCTGTCATTTAGAATAGAAGGAGAGATAAAGGTCTTCCCAAACAAACAAAAACTGAAGGAATTCGTCACCACTAAACCAGCCCTACCAGAGATCCTAAGAGGGATCCTGTGAGACAAAGTACCAGAGACATCACTACAAGCATGAAACCTACAGACATCACAATGACTCTAAACCCATATCTTTCTATAATAACACTGAATGTAAATGGACTAAATGCTCCAACCAAAAGACATAGGGTATCAGAATGGATAAAAAAAAAACCAAGACCCATCTATTTGCTGTCTACAAGAGACTCATTTTAGACCTGAGGACACCTTCAGATTGAAAGTGAGGGGATGGAGAACTCTCTATCATGCTACTGGAAGTCAAAAGAAAGCTGGAGTAGTCATATCAGACAAACTAGACTTTAAATTAAAGGCTGTAACAAGAGATGAAGAAGAGCATTATATAATAATTACAGGGTCTATCCATCAGGAAGAGCTAATAATTATAAATGTCTATGCGCCGAATACAGGAGCCCCCAAATATATAAAACAATTACTCACAAACATAAGCAACCTTATTGATAAGAATGTGGTCATTGCAGGGGACTTTAACACCCCACTTACAGAAATGGATAGATCATCTAGACACACAGTCAATAAAGAAACAAGGGCCCTGAATGATACATTGGATCAGATGGACTTGACAGATATATTTAGAATTCTGCATCCCAGAGCAACAGAATATACTTTCTTCTCAAGTGCACATGGAACATTCTCCAAGATAGATCGCATACTGGGTCACAAAACAGCCCTTCATAAGTATACAAGAATTGAAATCATACCATGCATACTTTCAGACCACAATGCTATGAAGCTTGAAATCAACCACATGAAAAAGTCTGGAAAACCTCCAAAAGCATGGAGGTTAAAGAACACCCTACTAAAGAATGAATGGGTCAACCAGGCAATTAGAGAAGAAATTAAAAAATATATGGAAACAAATGAAAACGAAAATACAACAATCCAAACGCTTTGGGATGCAGCGAAGGCAGTCCTGAGAGGAAAATACATAGCAATCCAGGCCTATCTCCAGAAACAAGAAAAATCCCAAATACAAAGTGTAACAGCACACCTAAAGGAAACAGAAGCAAAACAGCAAAGACACCCCAAACCCAGCAGAAGAAGAGAAATAATAAAGATCAGAGCAGAAATAAACAATATAGAATCCAAAAAAACTGTAGAGCAGATCAATGAAACAAAGAGTTGGTTTTTTGAGAAAATAAACAAAATTGATAAACCTCTAGCCAGGCTCCTCAAAAAGAAAAGGGAGATGACCCAAATAGTTAAAATCATGAATGAAAATGGAATGATTACAACCAATCCCCTCAGAAATACAAGCAATTATCAGGGAATACTATGAAAAATTATATGCCAACAAATTGGACAACCTGGAAGCAATGGACAAATTCCTAAACACCCACACACTCCCAAAACTCAAACAGGAAGAAATAGAAAGCTTGAACAGATCCATAACCAGCGAAGAAATTGAATCAGTTATCAAAAATCTCCCAACAAACAAGATGGCTTCCCAGGGGAGTTCTACCAGACGTTTAAAGCAGAGAAAATACCTATCCTTCTCAAGCTATTCCAAAAAATAGAAAGGGAAGGAAAACTTCCAGACTCATTCTATGAAGCCAGCATTACTTTGATTCCTAAACCAGGCAGAGACCCAGTTAAAAAAAGAGAACTACAGGCCAATATCCCTGATGAATATGGATGCAAAAATTCTCAATAAGATACTAGCAAATCGAATTCAACAGCATATAAAAAGAATTATACACCATGATCAAGTGGGATTCATTCCTGGGCTGCAGGGCTGGTTCAGCATTCGCAAATCAATCAACGTGATACATGACATTAATAAAAGAAAAGATAAGAACCATATGATCCTGTCAATCGATGCAGAAAAAGCATTTGACAAAATTCAGCATCCTTTCTTAATAAAAGCCCTCGAGAAAGTCAGGATAGAAGGAACATACTTAAACATCATAAAAGCCATTTATGAAAAGCCCACAGCTAATATCATCCTCAATGGGGAAAAACTGAGAGCTTTCTCCCTGAGATCAGGAACACAACAGGGATGTCCACTCTCACCGCTGTTGTTTAACATAGTGTTGGAAGTTCTAGCATCAACAATCAGACAACAAAATGAAATCAAAGGCATCAAAATTGGCAAAGATAAAGTTAAGCCTTCACTCTTTGCAGATGACATGATATTATACACGGAAAACCCAACAGACTCCACCAAAAGTCTGCTAGAACTGATACATGAATTCAGCAAAGTCGCAGGATACAAAATCAATGTACAGAAATCAGTTGGATTCTTATACACTAATAATGAAGCAACAGAAAGACAAATAAAGAAACTGATCCCATTCACAATTGCACCAAGAAGCATAAAATATCTAGGAATAAACCTAACCAAAGATGCAAAAGATCTGTATGCTGAAAACTATAGAAAGCTTATGAAGGAAATTGAAGAAGATATAAAGAAATGGAAAAACAGTCCATGCTCATGGATTGGAAGAATAAATATTGTTAAAATGTCAATACTACCCAAAGCTATCTACACATTCAATGCAATCCCAATCAAAATTGCACTAGTATTCTTCTCGAAGCTGGAACAAGCAATCTTAAAATTTGTATGGAACCACATAAGGCCCCAAATAGCCAAAGTAATTTTGAAGACCAAAGCAGGAGGCATCACAATCCCAGACTTTAGCCTCTACTACAAAGCTGTAATGATCAAGACAGCATGGTATTGGCACAAAAACAGACACATAGACCAATGGAATAGAATAGAAACCCCAGAACCAGACCCACAAAAGTATGGCCAACTCATCTTTGACAAAGCAGGAAAGAACATCCAATGGAAAAAAGACAGTCTCTTTAACAAATGGTGCTGGGAGAGCTGGACAGCAACATGAAGAAGAATGAAACTAGACCACTTTCTTACACCAGTTACAAAAACAAACTCAAAATGGATAAAGGATCTGAATGTGAGACAGGAAACCATCAAAACCCTAAAGGAGAAAGTAGGAAAAAACCTCTCTGACTTCAGCCGCAGAAATTTCTTACTTGACACATCCCCAAAGGCAAGGGAATTAAAAGCAAAAATGAACTATTGGGACCTCATGAAGATAAAAAGCTTCTGCACATCAAAGGAAACAATGAAAAAAACTAAAAGGCAGCCAACGGAATGGAAAAAGATATTTGCAAATGACATATCGGACAAAGGGCTAGTATCCAAAATCTATAAAAAGCTCACCAAACTCCACACCCGAAAAACAAACAAACCAGTGAAGAAATGGGCAGAAGACATGAATAGACACTTCTCTAAAGAAGACATCCAGATGGCCAATGTCACTCCTCATCAGGGAAATACAAATCAAAACCACGCTCAGATACCACCTCATGCCAGTCAGAGTGGCTAAAACGAACAAATCAGGAGACTATAGATGCTGGCGAGGATGTGGAGAAACGGGAACCCTCTTGCACTGTTGTGGGAATGCAAACTGGTGCAGCCACTCTGGAAAACAGTGTGGAGGTTCCTCAAACAATTAAAAATAGACCTACCCTATGACCCAGTAGTAGCTCTGCTAGGAATTACCCAAGGGATATATGAGTACTGATGCATAGGGGCACTTGTACCCCAATGTTTATAGCAGCACTCTCAACAATAGCCAAATTATGGGAAGAGCCTAAATGTCCATCAACTGATGAGTGGATAAAGAAATTGTGGTTTATATACACAATGGAATACTACGTGGCAATGAGAAAGAATGTAGCAACGTGGATGGAACTGGAGAGTGTGATGCTAAGTGAAATAAGTCATACAGAGAAAGACAGATACCATATGTTTTCACTCTTATGTGGATCCTGAGAAACTTAACAGAAGTCCATGGGGGAGGGGAAGAAAAAAAAAAAAAAGAGGTTAGAGTGGGAGAGAGCCAAAGCATAAGAGACTCTTAAAAACTGAGAACTGAGGATTGATGGGGGGTGGGAGGGAGGGGAGGGTGGGTGATGGGTATTGAGAAGGGCACCTTTTGGGATGAGCACTGGGTGTTGTATGGAAACCAATTTGCCAATAAGTTTTATGTATATATATATATATATATATATATATATATATATATACATATACATATACATATACATATATATGTGTATATGTATATGTATATATATATATATATATATAGAATAGTCCAATAGCACAATGTAACATTTAAACCACTAATCCAGAAAATAAAAAATCTCTATATAAAACTTTTAGCATTGTATGTAGTGCTGGGGGGCTCAGTTGGTTAAACATCTGACTGGATCTCAGCTTAGGTCTTGATCTCAGGATTGTAAATTTAAGCTCAGTGTTGGGCTCCACACCCAGCATGGAGCCTACTTTAAAAAGAAAATAAAACAAAACACTTGGGATTATCTTAGATCATTTTAAAAACTTTCTGAAAAATCTTAACATTCTGGTGAATGATCTGCTTTTGGTATACCTGCTAATTCTGTTTACTGTTTAGTAGTTTGAAAATCTGACCATCAATCATGAACCACTTCAACAGTCCTATGTAGAAAAACTATCTCCCTTCTCTCTTTTCACTCAGTGAAAAACTGTGTACAATAGGGACACTATTATGATACGAGTCGGGGTGATATTGTGAAAGACTAGAAATGAGTAGATCTAGTTTTACATTAATGCCTTACTAAATGTGTCATCTTGAGTATGTCGTTTTACTTTTCACAGGTTTAGTTTCTTCACAGGCAAAATGGAGATGAAAATTTTTGCCATTTACCTCAAAGAGTTGTTGTGAGGATGAAATTAGAGACAACACCAAGAAAGGAGAAAAGGAAAGAATGTGTTTTGCAATCTATTTCCCACATGACTGTATACAGGTTTAACAGAAGATAGCTGGGTTTTAATTTTACAATTTAAAGTAACTGATTTGACATCCATCCAGTCCCAACCCTCCCTTCATTACTTTCCTTTTTAGTAAATTCTAACACCTAGAACTCTTCCCCCACCACCTATCCAAATACTGAATAACCCCTAGAAGATCATATAGACCTTGTCTTTAAGCCAGTGTTTTCCAAACTGTTTCCTGTAGAAAAGTGGTTAACAAGGTATCATTTTTAAGAGTTTTATGGCCAAATGTGATTGGAAAATATTGTATTAAACAAAATTAAACAAGACTCTTCCAAGCCTTCATTTTGATGCTGTACGTGGTCAATCTCAGGGATGAATATAACATTTTGTGTCTTCCAACTTATGTGACCCTCTTTTCTCATGCAGTATTCCTCAAATCAGTTTGAAAATACTTATTTCAGATAAGCATGAGTTGTGTACACACCCATACACTCCCTCTGGTACTTTGAGATTCTCAGAATGAAAAGCAAAATCCCAAATACTAAATGAATTTTCCAATGGTGACTACTACTTCTTGGCAGCAAATTAAGTAAGATATGGATTACTCAATCAGATCATTAGGTCTCCATTTAAGGTACTGCAGCCACAAACTGATGGGACACCAGAGCAGTAGTCATACTCAGATACCTTTAGCTACGAGCAGTCACTACTCTGTAAAGCCACTGAGTGTAATATCTGGGAGAAACAATAGATTCATCCTTACGTTCCAATTAAAAAAAAAAAAACCCACTATGTTGACCCCTTAAAAAACATACATTCAGGTTAAACCTGACCCTTGGGCCACAAATATGGATCCATTGTTTGTAAAGTACATCACTAAATTTCTACATTACCATCTAGAAAGTAAGGGCCATTCATTCATTCATTCATCTTATTTGTGCTAATCACTGATACATTTTTTTAAGGTTTTAAGTAATCTGTACACCCAGTGTAAGGCTTGAACTCACAACCCTGAGATCAAGAATTATACACTCTACTGACTGAACCAGCCAGACACCCCTAATCACTGATACTTTTGTTATTTTTATATTTTATAATCTAAGCCCCCATTTAACCATTAGACTGGAAAAGGTGACACATAAACCAACAAAATTTAGTAATACTCTGATAGAGGTATAAATATTGAGATGATGGAGAAAGGTAAATAAAAGTGGGCCACTAGAGGAAATAGAGGGCATTCTGGACAAAGGAAAGAATAGTGTCAGAAGCATATACAAAATTAAGTGAAATAGAGTTTCTGGGCTGGAGAGGCATCAGAAGTCTCATTTATTTAATGCCAGGAACTGAGCTAGATTCTGGGTCCCTGGCTGGTGCACCCAGGGAGTGTGCGCCCGAACCCCAGGCATCGCCCAACAGACCCCCAAAGCTTGGCCAAGCAACTTCAGGTGGGCCCCCCACCCCAGCCCCTTGTGAGCACAGCAGGTGGCGCTCCATCCCAGCTGAGCTGGGAGAGGTTGGGGAGGGGATGCAGGGCCCCGGGCCCGTAGACCTTTGGTGGGGAGCCTGAGAGTCACCCAGCAGCTGGCATGGTGCACAGCATACTCACACAGCCTTCAGACCCAGATTTCAGACACCCAACAGCTGGCAAGGCCTGCCCCTTAACGTCCCACCCGGCAGGGCTAGACAAGGGGTCCCAGACCTGGCAGGTGCTCTGTCCCGCCTTCCTGCAGCCGCCTGGGTCCCCAATCTCACCATTTCCCTCCCATATGCTGCCTTCCTCACTCCCAGGGTCTGTGGGTCTCCTCTTTTTGGAGGAAGGGGAAGATTAAGAAGAGGTTTGCCAGTTGGGTGGGGAGCACAGGACCTCCTTCAGACCTAGGCAGGAGCCTGTGAATTGTGGAGGGGTTGTCAGGACTGTCTTTGGGTTTGGAGCCTTTGACAGCAGGCTGGGGGCAGTGGGGAGGCCTGTCCGCCCCTCCTGCTCCACAGACCTGACCTGGACCCCTCCTCACACCAAGATCTGACTCCCATGTGGCAAATTCCTTCAGAGTCTTACTGGAATTGGAAGAAGCCCTCTGGCACAGAGACTCCTAGAGGCCTTCAGGAGGTCTCCAGCTATCAACCCTGAAACTCTGCTCCCTACCAAGCCCCACAAGCTCCCCTTCCAGATCAAGCATGGTGTCCAGGGTCTGGGGGTGGGGTTGAGTAGGACCCTGGATGGAGGCAGCTGCCCCTACTCCTCACTGATGGAGTTGGGCCACTGTTCAAGAGAGAGGGGACAGAACCTTCTGGAGGTGGGAGCTGGAGGTCCAGGCTGGCAGCGAACATAGCTGCTCTGTCTCCCCTAGGTCCTGCTGAGCCTGCAGGTATAGCTGAGAAATAAAATACTCTTTTTATCAAAGGATTCAGTCTAGTGGTGAAGACAAAAGAAAAAAAAAAAACAAGAGGATAGCAGCATGATAAACGCTATGCTAGATAATTTCCACAAGATACTGTGGGATTACAGAGTTGACTTGGAAATGTAAGCACCAGCCAGATCATGAAAGATGAAAGACCTACAGGCCATGCTACAGATTTCGGACCTAATCTCGAATTATGAGGAGACCTGAAGTGTTTCAGGAAGGCAAATGACATCAGACTTGTATCTTAGAAAGACACTGATGCAGTGTGGAGAGCAGGGGAGACTGAAGCAAATACTTTTGCCAATACATAATTCAGTTTTCCATAAAATAGAAATTGTAGACTATGATCAGATTATAAGAAAAGTATTAAAAACATATATATTCTACACATGCAGAATGTAATAGATCGAGTGATCTGAGACACTGAGTCTAACATCAATGAAAGAACACAGTTGGACTAAAAAAGATGTCACCTGCAGCCTTCTTCCCGCCCCGCCCCCCACCCCCACTGCATGTTTGCGTCGTCAGGGCCGGGGGTAGTCTGGATGTATACAGTGGTGACTGGGACTATCAGAGGGCAACTGCTACCAGGATAAGAGATTTATAAACAGCTTAGTAATGAAGACTCTTCTTTTACCACCTATCAGGAAAAAGCAGATATTCAAGCTGTTCTGTAGCAAAGATCCTGTTAAGAACCTAAGAATGCATGTTAGGCAAAATTTCAAAGGCAAATCAACAAAATGCTGTTTCAGTGAGTCATCAAGGTCACAGCTTCTTCCAAAGACATACAATCTGATGATGTATTTCCATCTCTGAATATAAAAAATCTTCCTTGCTATTAGGTTAACAAGTGACTCCACTTCTCCAATCTATACAGAACATACTAAACTCTTAATCTTTAAAAAAAAGAAAACCTCACAATTTTAGGTATCTGTGAAAGGTTTGTGATTTGCTAAACACAAAACTGTGTCACCTAAGGAGAGGTAAGATTTAAAGGTGGCTTGCTTTTTCTTCCCCTTTTTATTTGAATGACTTGAGGTCTACCAAGATAAAGTACTACAACATTAGTACAATTAAACCTTAGCCTCAAGGAACCTTTTATAAGGCCTAAGGAAACCTTAGCCGCAAGGAAATGTTGCGTCAAGACATCCTGCTATCAGTGAAGCTGTCTGATTTCCAATTAAATTGCTTCCTACAAAAACGGAAAATAAACACATCTTGCTTTTAGAACATGACATGATTTTATGTATTATTCAAAAGCATGTGTTTTAATATAATGAATTACCTATTCCATTTACACAAGACCCTGTTTTCTGAGAACCACACTTAAAATTAAAAGTCTTTATGTTATGCCAGCCATTGGTCCCAGTACAACAGAGCTTATTATATTTAATAGATCTGGTAAAATGGAGGTGGTGGTGAACTGGCAACCCAAGGGATAAATGTGGCCCAGGAACAAGTTTTCCTTGGTCTGGACAGCCTTTGCTTAATTGAATTAGCAGTTAACATTTACTTGGAGATAAGCAATTTACATGTTTCTATGTCAGAATAAAGATACATTACAAAGTATAATGTAAAATTCACATGAATTTAAGATAAAACAGATTTGCTCCTGATTTCCTTGATTATTCTCTTTACATCTCTATTAGGTTATCTTCTTAGTAAAGTTTGAAAAGCATTCTCCTGAGCTGTCATACTGAATATACATTATAGAAAGAACTGTATTGAAATGGCTAACTTTTAGGTTTTTGTACTTGGAGAAACAAATTTCACTTATTTAGAAAATTAGTTTTGGGGCACCTGGGTGGCTCAGTCGGTTAAGCGTCCGACTTCGGCTCAGGTCACGATCTCACAGTCTGTGAGTTCGAGCCCCGCATCAGGCTCTGGGCTGATGGCTCAGAGCCTGGAGCCTGCTTCCGATTCTGTGTCTCCCTCTCTCTCTGCCCCTCCCCCATTCATGCTCTGTCTCTCTCTGTCTCAAAAATAAATAAAAACGTTAAAAAAATTAAAAAAAAAAAAAAAAAAGAAAATTAGTTTTAGCAAACCTAATTATTTGCCAATTATGTTGTATTAGAGCACTGTTATCTGAAGTAAAAGAATTTTCAGTTAACACAACTTGTGGAAACTGAGCTCTTCTGTGATTAATACGCAATGTGAAAGAAGAACCAGAAGTTTTTACAAAATAAATGACACAACCGGATATATAATATGACACAAAACAGAATCTTGACTTAATTAGCCACAATATTTTTAGGTCTCAAATCGAGAGAGATCTGTGAGGTCCTAGAAAGAGTTCTAAATAATCATTTTCATTCTACACCATAATGTGCAAGGAAAACTTCAGAGACTGAGCCAATTTCTCTCCTACAAAGCAAGATTCCTACAAATCAATCCCAAATCAAAGAAAAAAATATACACATATTAATGTTTATTTCTGAGAAAGAGAGAGAGACAGAGAGACAGATGGAGAGACAGAATCTGAAGCAGGCTCCAGGCTCTCAACTGTCAGCACAGAGCCTGATGTGGGGCAAGATCATGACCTGAGCCGGAGTCAGATGCTTAACCAACTGAGCCACCCACACGTCCCCCAAATCAAGGAATATTTTTAAAAGAAGGCAATTCTCCAATTTCTTAGTTACATTTAAATGTCTGACAAACCTTTTATTTAACATAGTAATTCTTACAAACAGCTAAAATCCATTCTGCTATTGGTTGAAAGGGTTATATCTTAAGGTATAGTAAAGATTAACAAGTACACATCTACGGAGTACTTTGGCATACTACAATAGAAACATAAAGATGTTTTATTGTATGTTTTTGACATCTCAATATTTTGCAAACTTACCTGCACATTTCTTCCAGTAATTGCAAGCCTTTAACGTCTGTTCTTTATCCAGACTAACATTCCTTAATACTTACTTCCCTATCTTTCCCAAGTTCATCTTTTCCCCCAGAGGTTATGATACAAGATGTCTATAACCAAATCAGAGGTTCAAAAGCTTTCTTTCTTTATAAATCAATTCAGTGCTTTATTTTTACTTAGATGTTTGATTTTAAGCATTGCTTCTATCTCTACTTCATGCCACTGTTTGTGGCTTTTTTCTATTACTGCGTTTACTACTTACTACAGACCCTAGTGAATTACTCATGGCTGGTGTAGCACTGTCCTCAGCAGGAAAGCAAAGGTGGTGGCTGCCTTCATGAGAACTATTCCACAGAGAGAGAGCAGGGAATATCTTACTATTTTAACTAATTCATATAAATGCTTCCTTCCATTAATATGGGTAACCAATAACTATACTTACAAATAGTTATTTTGTAATATATAAAGTCTTAGGAATAGCAAAACACTGGATACAGTATTTCAATTGTAGAAGGAATTTTTGAAAACTATTTTTTAATTTTTTAATTTATGGATTAAATTAATGTCTTTTATGTATTTATCTTGAGAGAGAGCAAGAGAGCAGGGGAGGGGCAGAAAGAGAGAGGGAGAGAGAGAATCCCAAGCAGGCTCTGTGCTATCAGTGCAGAGCCCCATGCAAGGCTCGGTCTCACAAACTGTGAGACCACGACCTGAGCCGAAATCAAGAATCAGATGCTTAACTGACTGAGCCACCAGGCACCCCTTACACTATTTTCCATTATTTTTTTCATTTGAAGACACTTAAGTAATTTTATCTTAACACTTATCAATTCTGGATTATGTATACTCCACCTGAAGCAGAAAGGGAACAGATGAAATGCAACAGTTAGGACAATAGTAAAAGAGAAATAGTACAGAGCCTTACTGGAAGGGATGTTGCTGCTTTGTTCCCTGGCAGAGCCACAAGGGCAGGAAGAGAGAAATCAACACCTATAATGTTGTGGATGGATAGCCTGTCTGGGGAGCCCTTCCCAGTCTTCCTAAGGCATTCATTAACACTGTATTGAGTTGAGACTGAAGTCATAACTAAAAGAGGACGATGGGTGCCCTTACTGGGAGATACTTTTGTCTCACAGTTCTAAAAAAACCAGCAAAATCACTATTACATAAGTATATATCATAAAGAGGAAAAAATATCTTCAATGTCCTCATAATTAGCTTCTGCCAGAGGCATGGATCTTTGCCAGCAAAGTGAGAGGATCTTTCCATCTGGTGCCCTTTGGGTGCTGGGGGTGGCAAAGGGACAGCCAGGCTAAAACCATGCTGTGAAACAGTGGTGTGCTGGAGCCCCACCATTCTGGCTTGTGAGGACTGAATTTTTATTAATTTGCAAGCAGTTCATGTTACACTGCTTGAAACTGATCATGGTGGAAGTATTCATATTTACATCATGGACACTGAGAGCTGGTTTTCCAACATGCCATTGTGTGGAAGTCAGCAGCACTTGAAACAGACTCCTGGTTCTGCACCTTACTATATGTGACCTCAGGAAAGTTACTACACTTCTCTACGTCAATTTTTTCAACTGGTAAAACTGCAAGTATTGCACCTCATGTGAGGAACTAAAAATGATAACAGTTATAAAGTACTAAGCAATCAGAGTAACAAGCAAATATTAAGTAGTCTATCAATGCTAGTTATAATCTGTCACACATTGATGGTTCATGTGACTTTGTCCTTAAATTTCAAAGCAATTTTAATGGAGCAAGGGTCCTTAAATAAAAGGGCAATGTCAACAATTTCATAATAATACAAGTATATGGAGAACAAATGTTTTTGTTCGCTCTTCCCCTGCTACCCTCAAGGCAAAATTTCTAACTTAGCATACACTTAATTTACTTGGCCTTCTGTACAAATATCATACAACTAAAAAGTATTAGAAAGTATTACAATGCCAAAGAACCCCATGCTTATGGTAAATATTATATGAATATAGGGCCCAGGCTCAATGTGTGAATAGTAATGTAACACAATGGGCCTTTACAAAGATATCAGAAAGCAGGCCTTACAACTGACCAGGAATCTCAAACTGACAGCAAATACAGCAGCCCAAACAGATGTTTTATTTGAATACAGAGTTTTTTCTTCTTCTTTTCTAAAATATGACTGTAAATAAATGCCTTTAAGAGATCAACTTAGGCCCACCAGTCCCCATTTCTTACATCTAGGAAAGTCTGAAGGAAACCAGAAGCAAGCTTCTAAGAGTCCTCTCCAAATGAAGTCACAAAGGATACAAGTAACTTCTCCAGCAACTGAGTTCTAAGAACAGGTAAAGAGTGGTCTACCAAGGAAACTTGTTACAGATCAGCACCCAAGGTTTTTATTGGGAACTAGTACAGAAGGACCCCTATGCCTACCATGTTCTAAAGTTCCAGACTGTCAAAAGGAAAAGAGGTGTCCAATATAAACACTGTTTGCACAACTCAGGCACAGCAGACTACTCTTACCATTTAAGGAAAGTTTTATTTCAGTCAACTGTTTACCAGTCAAGTTCTCAGACTAAGGCCAACCTTGCAAGCAGACCTTTCTAAGTCAGTGGTATCAGGCCTGCTATCAACTGCTTTTGCACACCTACCTTTAATTTTTCTTCCCTGACAGCCAGAGGAGCCTCGTCCCAAGGTCTTTACCTGATACCCCAAAGCCTTCTTTCTCTCATACAAAAGCAACCCATTTGCCAACCACTAATTATCCCCACTGCTCCAGTTTTATTAATGCATACGAAAATAATTCAACCGTTATCTTATCTAGCCAAACAAAAGTTGACTTATTTTCCCAATGTTATTAAATATCACTCTACTAATCAGAACCTCTAGTCAGCATGAGCTAGCCTGGATCTACACTGAGATAGGATTCCAGCCAGAGGTAGAAAACAAGTCACTTAAGTTGTCCATTGGCTTTATCATGTAAATATATAATTTCCATTTGACTTGCTAGAAATACTGAAAATAGTTCAAGGACTCTTATTACTACCCTGAAGACTCTTCTCATCTCTCACTTCCAATCTTACTCAACAAAGTGCACAGTGCAAAGCCAAATGGATTTGGTATCTAGGTTTCCCAGAGGCAGTCAGCCCCCAGGAAGTAGGACAAAAAGTGCACTGGCTGCCAGTTTTGCTGTATGAGGGCGCCACTGAAGAGCCACTTCTAAGCCACCGGTGAGGATGCACCTGACCCTTAACAGCTTTCAGCATTCTCTCACCCCAGATCCCTTCTTCAACTCCCAGGAAGCACTGCACTCCTTCCTGCAAAGGTCCAGAGCCACACAAAACAGATATTCTCAGTTTCTGTCAAGTTTAAAAATACTCAAGGGTTGGGAAGCTGAGGGCCACCATGGCTGTCAGCAAGAGGGTGAGCAGGGTTCAGCAGGCTCCACCTGGAATTATATTCAAGTCCAATAGCCCATGCTAGACCCCATGAACCACCTCACGGACCTGTCTCCTGGGGGACCTAATGCTTAGATCACAAAAACCTGCATCCTGGAACTCCTGGACATTGATGGGACAATCAACTGAGAATGACCAGAGCTTGAGCACTGCTTTGGTTCCATTCTGATAGACTTATCTTGTGCATGGAAAGTTTAGCACTGTTCTGCCAATGTGTGCACTGGAGAGGACCATGGTCACTCCAACAACAGTGCAGACTGCCTTCCATTGAAGGATTCAGATCCTGACTATCTGCTAGGGGTCGACAAGGCCTTGAGGGTGGAGGCCAGAGACCATCAGGTGACTTGGCTATCCTGGTCCCCTTGTGTAGCATGTTTCTGAAACCCAAGACTAGCTCTGAAGCTGTGTTTTTGCTTCACAGCTGGGGGCGGGGAAGGATGTATGACATCATGTCATAATCCACTCAGATACTAAATAGAAATTTAAGCAAATTTTATGGAGGCCTTGTTCTAATGAATCCCTTTTATTCAATTAAAGTGGTTTAAACAGTACACTAGGCATTTGTTGACAGCATTCTCCCAAAGGGTGGCCTTTGAAGTACAGCCAGTAGGATTGCTGGTGCTATTTACTCGAGCAACCCAAGTATAGGTTTATCTCCTCAAGCGGGAATTGGGTTAAAATAAAGACTGTAAAGCCACAGGCCAAGCAGTGTCAGTTCTCAATCTGTGGAGCAGCTGATCTTCCTGTCTTCCAGGGAAATGAGAGAACACTCATTTTGATCCAATGGTGGGAAATCTCTTTCCCAATTGGTAGGGTTTAGGGTAGGACACCAAATTAAAGAATATTGGTAGGTAAATCTCAGCCATCTCTTTCAGCACTAATGGGGAAAAAAGCAAATAGCATTTTCATAATTATAAATTTTAAATGAGTGAAATCCCTATTCAGTCGATTGCAATGTCCGAAATAAAAATCACAAAATGACTGCCAAAACAGGAATAAAGACAATAGTTGCCCTTATTAGTATTTAGTACAATCTCAGCACTTCTAAATAAAAAGTGCCCATTAAAAATCTAGAGAAGCAGTTGAAAAGGTTTCTTCTAATAAAGGAAAATAAATAGCAAAACTAAAATTATTATAATCCTAAAATAAGCTTTACATAATGGCTTCAAAAGGCTTGTCAGATTCTGTCATTTATTACAACAAAAATCTGCTGGCCACAAGTCCAAGGAACTGTATTATAGCAAAAATGCTAAAATAGGGCACACACCACAGGCAAATGGAACCACGCAGTTTCACCTAGCCTAAAAACAGATTTTCAATCACTCACAAAGCCAAGTTGAACCTCATGTATTATAAAAGCGTGCAGAAAGTTAATTTAACCAAAGGTAGTCTGCCTTTATCATCTCAACACTATGCCTTTCAGATAAACATCAGCCAATTTCTCCTCAAAAATTTAAGGATTTCAAAGTTTTTTAAGCCTCATAATACACAAAACTATGTGCCACGTGTCTAAATGGAGCAATATCGAAAGTGTTGCTCATATCCTTCACATCATGATTTTCTAACCTTGAAAATAATTGTTAAAACTCCACTATTTTCTTCTTTAAATGAGTGCTGAAATATTTATTTGACAATGATTAACAATGACAACAAAGCATTAAGAAGTTCATGGGCAAGTATCAAGTCTAGCTCTCCAAAATGCCTATGGAGCCTAAAAAAGATGGGAGTGTAATAGCATAGGGGAACCAAAGACTGTATGATCTACCTAAGGCCCTCAAAATCAAATGGAAAATGCAAACACAGTGTGAGCTGCATAACACTGGTCTCTGGGTTGGCTAATGGCCTACATGTCTGTAACTCCCAAATGAAAGCCTAGAACCAGACTCTTAAGCTTTTTCCAAATATAGCTGCTTCCTGCCACAAAGTCTATCTAACAGATTCTTCATAGATTCTGACTAGTGCATAGTAGTTTACATATAGGCTATGGCACTCACCTGGAGATTTCCTATCACATATTTACATGTACTGAATGGGAGTTAACTATCACATATAAATAACTGGAATGTTTTTTAAAGTCTTTTTTTCTTTTTTTTTCTTTTTATAAGACTGTAAATAATTGCTTTAGTTACATAAAAATGAAATACCACTACTGAAGTAGCGTTTTACCTGTTTAAGAAATCGGTCAGATGCATTGCTGTGTTTGGCCAACACACTTGGCAGAGATGGATTTGCATATTCAAACTGAGGATTGTAGGTATAGTCAGACTTGAAAAATCTCAGTTTTTCTTTCTCCAAGTTGGTGGGCTTTATAGCAGTCAGTATACAAAATTTCTTCCCAGAAAAGTCATCTCCCTTTTCAAAACTTCTAGACAGCTGAGGCTGTGGCTTTGGCAGAGTGGAGAAATGGCGTCGCTTTACCTTGTTTTTGGGTTTAGGCGGCAGTACTATGCTGCTCCCTGTAACAGAGATATCATGTGTAAACTTTATAGGACTCGACACTGAACTAGTGACAAAGACACCAGGCTGCCTTTCTAGGCAGTACCAAGTACCACTGCTCATCACAGGCACTGGGGCTTTCATCTTGCGAAGATCTTTACTACGAGAAGAACTAGGAGATTTGCTGGGCTTTCTACATCTTTTGGAGTAGGTGGAGGAAGGCTGTTTTTGTGAATGATGCTTTTTCTCCTCTTTGCTCTGTAGCAGAACATTGTAACTACTGGTTCCAGTTGTGAAAATGTCCTTTAGTATCCCAGTAGATAAATGTGAAATGCTTCTTTTGCGGTCAGTGATCAATGACTCTTCTGCATTTAGAACAGACTTCTTAGCAAGTTCTTGCTCAGGCCAGTGAAGCTTTTCTGTGTTAATAAACAAAATCAAAACAAAAGAAATAACAAAGATACCAGATGAAGCAAATTGCTTATTATACAAAAAGTACTCTGAAGGTTCTGCAAACCTTATAATTTTGCAATGATCTTTAGAAAAGACATTTTAAATATTAAATATATTACCAAGCTTTGGTCATGCTAGACATTGTCACTTCTATATAAGCATATATATGCTAAATTTTAAAAATTCTCAGCTTGAAGCCATTAAGATGATCAAAGTTTAATATCAATGTGAGATAATACACATAAGTAATCTGAATATTCAACTCTACCAATAACTATAATTTCACAGTAAGGATATAATTTTCAATAGTAAATAACAATATCAAAGCAAGACCCAAGGCATTTAAAAGTCAATACAATCTTGAAATTAGATGTTGTAAATAAAGATAGCTATCAGGAAAAGAAGGACAACACTGCCTTATTTATCTCAGAAACAATTTTTAAAATTAAATAAATGATATGTGTATGTTAAAGCATGTTTTCATAATGTCACTCAATTGTTTGATTTTCTTAATTCTAGGCTACAAGTTAAAAGAAAATTAAGGTTTTTTTCCTTGCCAAATCTGAAAAAAAACTGTAACTGTTATTACCTAGACATAAGAATATCAAATGGTAAATTAAGGAGAGGTCAGTTTTGCCTTTAGATTTCACAGTGCTTTAAAGAGGTACGAACCACCCGATATACTGACGCTCATGCTCTGCTTTAAAACTGTGTTGACCTGCATTGTTTCATTCCACAAATACATGGAATACTACTAACTAGGTACTATGAGAAACATACGTTATGAGAAACATCTTTATGAATCTACTGTCTCTGCCTTCAACCAGCTTCCAATCTGGCTCTGAAGGCAAGGCAAGCCTATGAAGATTTGAATAGTAATACAAGACAGTATAAGTTTAAAAGCAAAAAGCAGAAAATACAGAGTTCAGAGAAGGAAGAAAGTAATGTGAAGAGAAACATGAGATTTCGGCTAGACCCTTAAGAACTTTCAGATTCAATTCTAAATTGACGAAGTGTCTGAATTTGTCTTAAATCCTACTTATTAGAACTAGATTCCAGCCCAAGTCCTATCTACAAATATGACCTCTGGCCAAGTATGCTTCTAAACCTTAAGTCTTTCAAATGACATATGATTCTCTCAATTCTCTTTTCCAAGTCTCATGGACCCTTATGCCTCTAGCCCCAACCTTTGGCTCCTACTACGGAAGCAACTTCAATGCTAGCCAACTTGAACAGCTGCCTGCCTTGCTAAGAAACAATTTATTTCAATTTTTTAAAAACTTTATCCACGTACATCTGTCATTCACTCATTCAAGGTCTGACATTCAGGGATCCTCTCTACAATGAATAGTAATACATAATAATAACAATAATGGCAGATACCATTTGTTGACACATTTATGTGAGTTTGGGATTTCACAGAAAACTATACATGTTGTATCACTTAATCCTCAGAAATGTTAAATCATTTGTTCAATGTTATATTACAATAAAGTAATAAACAGCAAAATGATTTGAGAGTGGGTGTATGTAATTAGAGTTCAGGCTTGTTATTATGTATATAACATATAACATTCATTCAATTATCAACAGCTATTCAATATTGTCAGCTATAAGCACAGCACTGTACCTTTTCTTTCTCTGTACAGAACATGTACAGAGACATGGCAATCTGAATCACTGATGTACTAAGATAGGTACCAGAACCGTGTTTTATTCATCTCTTCCTTTCCAACATCCGGCATGGATCTGGTAGACATTGTTAGTGCACGCTGTATAAATGAATGAATGAATGAATGGCACGACCCTAAACAGGTCATCTCCAACCATTCTAGATAAACAGATATTTGTAGTTCTGGGACCATTCTACAGTTCTATGAAGTCACTGCAGAAGTGGAAATATAACAGGGAAACCAGTGGTTCTCAACCAGAGGCAATTTTGCTCCCCAGGGGGCATATGGCAGTGTCTGGAGACATTTTGGTTGTCACAACAAGGGAGTGGTGCTACTGGCATCTTCTGGGTAGAGGCCAAGAATGATGCTAAATATCTTTCAATGCATCGCACAGCCTCCTACAACAAAAATATCCATTCTAAAATAGTGCTGTGGTAGAGAAACCCTGCCCTAAATGTAAGTTTTTAAAGCTTAGAAGTCATAGAGTTTAGGGTAAAGATTTGGTAAAATACCAGGTCAAAAACAGGTAATAATCCAAATACGTAAGGTAATAGTCCCTCTAGTTAACATTTTCTAGGCCAATATGTGAAATTTGAATTCTGGTGTCTTAAAGACAAAAGCAAAAATATGCAGAGGCTAAATGTCTATTCTATGCACAAGATGAGAAGTAGGAGCTAGATACAGGGTCATGTTGAAGGTTGATTACACAAAGAAGCCATTCAATAAATGGAAAAAAACAGCCAAAAATAAACAGAACAAACACAACTTTCATTACAGGCAGGTAGGTCTCAGTCCCTCAGGGGTTTCAGACTTAAATGTTGCCAACCGATAGTCCAAACTGGGCAGGCTTGGCAAACATAGGCTAAGGAACACCAGAGCACAGGCTGTAGCCCAAATGCCCATGAACAATGTCAGTTTCCCTAAAAAGACATCACAAGTTTATGAGACAAGAGGTGATTAGGAAAGGAAGAATGAAATGGACACTAAAAGAAAAGAAAAAAAGAGAAAAAAACCTGCAATAAGAATAAGGGTATCACAAACAGAAAAGTCAGGTGAGAAGTAGGCACAGCCAGGAAGGTAAAGGGAGGTAATCAGGTTCTTTTTTCTTTTGGTCTTCATAATAAAAGGGGAGAAAGTTACATCAAATTAAAATCAGTGAATAAAACTATTCTAAATAATTCCCAATTTTGATGGTTTATTACAGGTGTGTTGTGTTGAATATATTTGTTTAAAAATGAATTCAGTGTGTTGAATATATTTGTTTAAAAATGAAAATGCTTTCTTTGGTTCCTAAAACATAATAGCTATACGACTACAGAGCTGAACTCAGAGTTCTTTTGTTTTGTCATAAGGCATCAGTGATCACTAAATACAGAATTTTGTGGGGGCGCCTGGGTGGCTCAGTCTGTTGAGCATCCAACTTCAGCTCAGGTCATGATCTCAAGTTTCAAGCCCTGCATCGGGCTCTGTGCTGACAGCTCAGAGCCTGGAGCCTGCTTTGGATTCTGTGTCCCCTCCCCCCCCCCCCCCCCCCCCCCCCGCTTGTGCTGTTTTTCAACAGAGAACAATGAATAAACATTAAAAAAAATTTTTTTTAATAAATTCAGAATTTTGTTCCACCTCAAACAATCTATCACTTCAGGATTCTTAACGAAAGTCCTAAACCATCTGCCAAAAACACTCAATGGGAGGTGACAGAGTGTGTAGGACAGAACCCTTTCCACCAGGAGTTGTAGCATTTCGGCTACTTGCTAATTATCTACCTGAGAGGATTAGCCCCAGTACTTTTTAAGCTCCATCTGCTGATGAGTAGGGTTTGGGAGTGCCAATAGTGTATTTATTTAATAAAACGCCAATCGTGCCAAATGCTGATATCCCATGAAGTTCATAAAAGTGGGGGTGATCAAATAACTCATGATGAATATAAATTAAGTCCTCAGAATCACACTGATCTTATTTGAGTTGTATTAAAGTGTACTACTATGAGAGACCCTAAAGTACTGTTTTTTTAATTTTAAATATTATTGCTTACTTAAAAAATTACTTTTACACATGCATAAAAACATCATAAAAGGCCAGTAAGATTTCATCTTCTCCTTCTTTTCCCTGAAAAATTAAACTTTTTTTTTCAATATATGAAGTTTATTGTCAAATTGGTTTCCATGCAACACCCAGTGCTCATCCCAAAAGGTGCCCTCCTCAATACCCATCACCCACCCTCCCCTCCCTCCCACCCCCCATCAACCCTCAGTTTGTTCTCAGTTTTTAAGAGTCTCTTATGCTTTGGCTCTCTCCCACTCTAACCTCTTTTTTTTTCCTTCCCCTCCCCCATGGGTTTCTGTTAAGTTTCTCAGGATCCACATAAGAGTGAAACCATATGGTATCTGTCTTTCTCTGTATGGCTTATTTCACTTAGCATAACACTCTCCAGTTCCATCCATGTTGCTACAAAGGGCCATTATTTCATTCTTTCTCATTGCCATGTAGTACTCTGTTGTGTATATAAACCACAATTTCTTTATCCACTCATCAGTTGATGGACATTTAGGCTCTTTCCATAATTTGGCTTTGTTGAAAGTGCTGCTATAAACATTGGGGTACAAGTGCCCCTATGCATCAGTACTCCTGTATCTCTTGGGTAAAGTCCTAGCAGTGCTATTGCTGGGTGATAGGGTAGGTCTATTTTTAATGAAAAATTAAACTTTAAAAATAGTTTTTAATGTTTACTTATTTTTGAGAGACAGAGAGAGAGAGAGAGAGAGACAGACAGACAGACAGACAGACAGACAGTGTGTGAGCAGGGGAGGGGCCGAGAGAGAGGGAGACAGAGAATCTGAAGCAGGCTCCAGGCTCTAAGCTGTCAGCACAGGGTCCGAGGCAGGGCTTGAACTCACAGACCATTGAGATCATGACCTGAGCCGAAGTCAGCCACCTAACCCACTGAGCCACCCAGGCACCCCTGAAAAATCAAACTTTTAAAAAGCATACACAGGCTTCTTTGGGGGAAGTGTACTCATTTTCCCTCAGAAAATGAGGCAATCAGTCCTACTTTCTCATATTAAAAGTCACTATGTAATGTGACATTTTAGCCATCAGCAATCTTCTTCACTAGAACTTTAGAGTAAACAAAAATAATTTGTTGCTCAAAGAAATCATTCATACCAACCTGATTACCCATATTGAGGGGGAAAAAAAAGGAAATAATAATACATTAAAATTGATACTCAGTATATTCACCTACTTGTGAATATACTGAAATTACCAACACAATGAAAGCTTAATTTGTTTCTAGAACAGGTGAAAAGGATACCAGGATTCCTGGCTTCCATCCTCAGCTCTTTCAATCACCTCTCTGTAATATTAGCCTAATCATTAAGCCCATCAGTGCCTCATGTTCCTCATCTAAAGGAAAGAGAGAGGGACTCACTAAACTTTGTTTTTCATGACTGTGAAGAGGTGAGGTTTCACAGTAATTATGAGATTCCCCAGCTGAAAGGAAGATTAGATCACCAGAAACAATGGCTGGTGGAAAATACCATTCAACGAATTTTGACTCAGAAAATGGCAATTTCATACAGTTCACTAGAATTTATGAAACCTAAGAATATGGGATAATCTTACATAATAAGACAATAGATTGATTACAAACAGAAGAAAAGGCAAAACAAAACAATATAGTCCCCAAACAAGATAAACACTTTATCAAGTAGTTGTTCATCACTTAAATGATATAATATCAAGAATAGGAAAAAATGAATAAATTATGGTAACCTGTATAACAGAACACTACATTGCAATGAAAAAGCAGCTAAGGGTGCAAGCAACAATACAGTGCATCTCACAGGCAATACTGTGCAAATGAAGCCAGATCAAAAGAGTACATACAGTATAATTCCATTTTTACATAGTTCAGAAACAGGCAAATCTAATTTATGGTGTTAGAAGTCAGAATAGTGGTTACCACTGAGGGATGGGTTATAACCTAGGAAGAGGCTATCTTCTTCTGGGCAGTGGTTACATATACACAAATTTATTGGGTTACACACTTAAGACTTGTGCACTTTACTGAATGTAAGTTACACCTTAATCTTTTTGCGGGGAGGGGGAAAGAGATACAGGGAGAGACAAAATGCCAAGCAGGCTCTCTGCTGCCAGGGCAGAGCCCGACGCAGAGCTCAAACTCACGAACTGTGAGATCATGACCTGAGCAGAGATCAAGAGTTGGACGCTCAACCAACTGAGCCACCCAGGAGCCCCACACCTTAATCTTTTAAGATCTGTGAAAACATCAGTATCTTCGAAGACATACTTATTGCCCAATTTGCCTTATAACAGATAATCTACTATTTTTAACATCTCTGAATTCAACAGAACCCCATATAGTTTCTCAACTGTAAGTTAAAAAAGGAGATGAAAAGGCACTGCTCATGTCATTCAGGAACTGAGAAAATTGACTTTACTTCAGGATTCCCAAAAATGTCACAATCCCAGTTAGGAGTACTTCAGTGTTACTCAACTAGTAACAATGATTCTTTATAATGTGATGCTGTTGTTCTTTGGTCAGGAATTGTGTGTTATTATTTTAGTTAGAAATATGCAGGGTATTCTATAATGCCAGAAAATGGTGGTTGTGGTAAAAGAAACCGTTTTAAAAACCATCTGAAACAACAGTGAATGTGCTAGAAAACAAAGTTCCCCATGGTTTTCCCCTTAGGATGAAGACAAAACTCCTGACCGTGGCATATGATGTCACTTACCGTCAGGTCACCCTGCCTCTCTTGCCTCCTTGCACAATGTCGCCCTTACTCAGTCCACTCTAGCTTCCTTTCATTCTGTCAATCCCTCACACTCACCAGCCTCTCTTCAGACACAACACCTCTTCATACACTGTCCCCTATGTTTGGAGAGTGCTTCTTCCCATCAGACTAATTCCCACTCATCCTTTAGTTCAAATACCACTTGTTCCGGAAACCTCCCCTGGAAGGTTCTTTGAAGCACCTGTCACAGTTGTAGTTTTACATTTGTTTGTATGAAGGACTCCTCCAATACTGAAATTGTAAGTCCCATTATGGCAAACATCTGTGTTTGTTTTTGCTCATTCACTGACTTGCTCATGAAAGGATGGCCTGAGAGGTAACCAGTATTTGAGAGGAAAGGAAAGGATACCGGATTTGAATGCCTGAAGGTTGAGGGGAAAAAAATCATACCAGGATCACATGAAAAAAATGAAACAACCAGTAATGTAAAAGACAAGTTTTAAAAAAAAAAAAATTTTTTTTTTAACGTTTATTTATTTTTGAGACACAGAGAGAGAGCATGAACAGGGGAGGGTCAGAGAAAGAGGGAGACACAGAATCTGAAACAGGCTCCAGGCTCTGAGCTGTCAGCACAGAGCCTGACACGGGGCTCAAACCCACGGACCGCGAGATCATGACCTGAGCCGAAGTTGGGACGCTTAACCGACTGAGCCACCCAGGCACCCCTGTGGAAGACAAGTTTTAATGGCAGATGCCTAATGCTATAGGACAAACAGGAGCTACGCGCCTAAGTGTATCCATATCAGATGGCCAAACACTGGCCTTAAGAAAACTTTTGTCTCCAGTATTTTTAAACACTCACTTTTGTTAGAAAGGAGCTTCATTTCCAGATGACTCAATCACTTCTTTTATACCATACAAAATATGGGCAGTAGGAAATCATATATTAACATACTCTTATAAGGCTTCTTACAGTTTCCTGTCACTCACTGAATGGGCTAGATGTCTTCTACTTTGAAAACAATTTTATAGTCAAGTGAAATACAATCTTTCCAGGCAAAAATTATTTACAGATTTGCCTGTGATAATAGCTTAAAAAATATCTTGACTCAACTATCAGATAATGCACCACTGATGTTAAATGAGATCTTCATGTTGAACTCTGTGGCTTATCTTAAAGTATCTCTCCTCAAACTTCCAATTCTGCACAGTGAAAAGCAGGAGATCCACTTAGTTGGATCTAAGTGGTATTTTGACTGAATACCCACTTTCTAATACTAATATCATAATGGTATTCTCTCTCTACAATGATTGTTTTGCTTTGGGGAAATTATCATAATTGATATTATTTCTCAATCAGTATCTAATAACCCTCACTTTGACAAAATCAAACTGTATTTTTCTGCAAGGCAGTGATTTTCAATGGGAAAGGGGGGGGGTAATTTTGCCCTCCAGGGAACACTTGACAATGTCTGATGGCATTTTTGGTTGTCACAACTGGGTGTGTGGGCGAGGGAGGGTATCTAGTACCTGCTCCCAAAAAGAAGGTATGGTATTTTTAAGTAACTTTCAAATTTTTCACTGTATTTTAAGGTGAAAAAATAGTATCTGCATCAAATTACATTTAAAAAACTAATGCCAATTTAAGTTGCTTCCTGTAACTCTTACGCTTCCTGTCAACACAAATAACAATGAGATAAAGTACAAAATCAGCTCCATATTTTATAACATGAATCATGAAATAAAACAGCATAAAATTAAGACCACAAGTATTTTCACTGGAAAAGAATTCAGTTTTAGAATTTAAAAACTAGTCTAAACTCTAAAACTTTAGAATTTAAAAATAGTCTGTTTGGTACTGCAGTGCCTGAAACTAAAAAATTCTGGCCTTGACACTAGTTTGCAGATTAAGCATTTCCCTTTACTGTTGTTCGTCATGATACTGGACTACCAAAAACCCTGTCTGGCAGAAATGTTACAGAGAATTAAAGGCAGAATAATGTCCTAGGGAACTCTTCTAATACGTAAGCTAATATTTAAATGATTAACATCAATACCTATTTTTTAAATAATATAAAAGGCAAGTAAATTTTCTGACCTGGGGTCTGAACACCCATTTCTTCTGCTTAGAATCATACATACCATAAAGTGACCTATTAATAGTATTAACCCAAAACGTTCTGACTTAAAAATAAAAGCACAGGGAAAAAAAAAAAAAAAACAGAGAGAAATAAACACTGTATAAATACTCATAGACTGGAATGTGTTCTTTTGCTTAGCTCTGATTTTTCTGAACATTCTAGAAAATTAGACGCCAGTACAGTATAATACCTAACTACATAGCTAATATGCTTTGAAATGGCTTATTTACAGCGCACATTTGTAGGATGAGTAATCTGTCGATTATGATTCACTTCCCTAGATTCCATGGCACGTGCTTACTGATAATAAGCGACAAAAGGAAAAGGGACCGTTTTTCTGTCTTCCCTCCGCGAATTTTCCTGAGCACCTCCTGCGCGCCACGCACTTGTTCCGGGCGCCGGGTTGAGCGCCCCGGCCGCGCGCGGAGCCCACTCAAGCCGTTTCCTCGGCCTCCGGGGCGACTGGGGCCCCGAGTCGCCTCACACCCGTCGCCAGGAGCCGGGAGGACACTGTCCGCCCCCGCCAGCACAGGGGCCAGCCCTTCCGGGCACTCACCCGTCACGCGAATGGACTCCAGCATCGTCCCGCCGAGGCCGCGGGCGGCTGGCTGGCTCCAGGGGCGCGGGGGGCGAGGGCCGGCGAGAACCGGCCGGACTGCCTCTAGCCTCGGGCCGGGACCTCAGAGGAGGGGTCGCGGCGGCAGGCTGCTCTCCGCGTCCTGGGGCAGGATAAAGCAGACAAGGACGGACGAAGACGTGCGCACCAGGCTGTGAGAAGCGCTCCCTGCAGACCGCAGGTGCTGGAAGGTACACACAGCGGCTCTACAAGGGGCAGCTGCGCTAAGAACCCACCGCCGTGACGTTGCCGCTCCCCCGTTGCTAGGAAACGCTCCGCGCCGCGGCGTACGCTGCGCTTCACAGAGCTTGCCCGCCACTTGGGGCGCTGGCGCAACGGCGGCCGAGTTCGCAAGAAGAAAGAGGAGGGAAGGAAACTACAACCCCCGGCGAGCACTGCGCAGGCCCGTGGCCCCGGAGATTTGTGGGCTAAGCCCCAGAACAGACTTGGTTCTTCGGCTGCTGGTGTACGTGCATTTTGTCTGATTATTCTTGTAGACAAGACGTTTGTGCCCTGTTCAAGAGGGCTTAATGCTGCGGTAGCTTCACAACTGAGAGGCGGTGTAATATGACAGCCCAGCTGTGTATTGCAAAACCAGTCTTCTCCGCCCTTTAGTTAAAAGGTTCGGAAAAGCTAAAACAACTTTAGATTGAACGGTGTTCAGTATTTGCGGAAGCTCAAATACATTTCCAAGTTGAATATCCAAGAATAATGTCCTTAATACTAAAAATACAAATTTTAATTTATGATTGTGCAATTGATACGGCTGGATGTTGTCCTTCGCTTTGTTATTCCTTGGGAAATGTAGAGAGTACACCATTGAACATTTTTTGAGAGCCTGATGTGTGCAAGGTTCTGACGCAGGCCTGGAGGACATAAGGTAAATGACATAGGTCTCACAGAGCTTACAGTCTAGGAGGAGCTTATAGGATAGTGTTGGCACTTTCAAATTTCTGAGCCACATTTTCTCTTCACCCTTTCTCAAGGTTGAGACAGGACACAAGTAGCTGACATGTGTTTTCAAACCCAGGAACAAAAGAAAAGTTATGTTAACATCATAATCTAGAAATAACAGAGAACGTGTGAGAATTTGTATCTTTTTTAGCAATTAGGAGTGAACAGTGGACATTTGAACTATCACAAGTAGTAGATAACCTCACATTATATTGTCTGAAAATCCTGTGAATACTATCTTCAAAATATATCTGGAATCCAGTCATTTCTCATTATAACCCCTGCCACCATTCTGGTTCAAGCCACCACCATCTCTTGTTGGATTATAGCCATAACTATAAATGATCTCAGTTATTTCCACCCTTGCCCTCTTCAGTGGCCAGTGTGGTCCCGTTAAAAAGTCAGATGTCACTACTCTGTGCAAAACACTTCAATGGCTTCCTTTCTTTCCTATGAGGTCCTTTATGACCTAGCCTTCCGTCATCTCTTTGATCTCATGTCCCACCACACTCCGTCTTGGTCTTGTCCAGACATGCTGACCTCCTTGATATTTCTCAACTATGCCAAACACTCTTTCACCTCAAGACTTATGTAACTTGGGATTTCCCCTGCCTGGAATGCTCTTTCCCCAAACAGCCAAAGGACTAGCTCCTTCACCTCCTTCAGGACTTAATCCAAATGTCACTTCTCGGTGAGGCCTTTCCTGGCCACTCAATTTAAAATCCCACTTCCTTCTCAGATTTTCTACCGTACTTCTCTGCTATATTTTTTTCCCTTTAGTACCAAACACTAACTTATTGCATAGTTTACTGATTTATCTCCATTGTCTGTCTCCACCCCTAGAATAAAATTTCCATAAATTCAGTGATTTTTGCTACCTCACTGCTATATTCCTGGCATCTAGAATAGTACCTGGTACACAATAGATACTCAATAAATATCTGTGAATCAATGAATAAGTAGATAATAGAAAGTATGTATTTTCAATGATAACTCAAAGAAAATAGAATGATATAAAACAGGCATCTGGATAAAGAATACATTTTCAGGGGTGCCTGGGTGGGTCAGTTGGTTAAGTGACTGACTCTTGATTTTGGCTCAGGTCAAGATTTCACAGGTTGTTAGACCAAGCCCCACATTGGGTTCTATGCTGACAGTGCAGAGCCTATTTGGGATTCTTTCTCTCCCTCTCTCTGTGCCTCTACCCCCCACCCCCCGCCCCCAAAAATAACTAAACATTAAAAAAAAAAAAAGAATGAATCTTCAGTTTAAAGCACTTGAAACAGTTTTGAGCAATGACTCCTTGCATTCACAAGGGCAGTTATTCTTTCAACATATGTCCCAAGGAAAAAGCCTATAAATGAACCTTAAAAACCTGAATTCCTTATGTACCTAAAACTCTGACACATGCTTTCCAAGTTTGCTATAAAATGTATCTATTAAAGTCACTGCAATTTAAGAACTAATTTCTCAGAAACATAAAGACTCCTAAAAGATGTTTCCAAGTCACATATTCAGCATCTACGTAAAGAATTTACTCTGAATGCTTTTACTAAAGCATGCTTAATCATATTGTCCATATCCATTATATTTTGAAGAAATCAAGATATGTTATTTTATTCATTCTACAGGTATTTATTTATACATAAAGCATTGAGCTTAGTGCTTTTAGACTACATTATAAAACATGATACTTATCCTCAAGAAACTTACTGACTAGTTAGGAAAGGGTTTACACACATACACACAAAGTTAGAAAAGGATGTACACTAAATGTATACCTCCCTCTTTAACATTCCATTGAACTTAAGCATTCCCCAAATAAACAATTTGATGATGCTCCTGTAGTTCGCACACCTAGAACATTATTTCATTCTTTACTTTTAAAATTATTTTTATGTTCACCCTACCAATATTTTCTTGTGGGTAATTTTGATTTCTAAATACTTTTAGTGATAACTGTTATTAAAGGTGCATATCAATTTAATCAAACCATTCTGAAAAGATATTCTTTGTGTACCATTAGGCATTGAAGTCCTCTTGCTAACAAATTTGTGAATACAAAGACTTTATCTAATTTCTTACAAAACTAGTACTGTTATCAGCTCCTTTTACCATTCCTGCCTATGCAATTATTCATCCTCATCAAGCTTTGTGCATCTGCTTTGTTAATTATTGATTTGTGCTATGCCTGCTTAGTATTTCCATTGGGTACAGCATCTGCAGCTGTCCACTTGGCTGCTTTTGAGTCAGCATTGTTTTTACATATCCGACAGAACAATGAACAATTCCATCTTTCTGAGAAACTTTCTTTATATCCGTTTCTATATAAACCGTTAATATTGAGACAAAAGGATTGATGTGATTATCAGTTACTACTCCATTTTCAAAGCACTGACCGCAAAATAAAGTTAATAATTTATTAAAACTGCCTTTAATAACTTATATTTAAGGATACACTTCCCCTCTTTATAAAGTTTGACTAAACTAAGGTTTTCCAATGTTAGCCAAGGATGTCATTGTAGTTATCCTACCATAACATTATTCTTCATTTTACGTTTATAGTCATTTTTACATACACTACCAATATTATATTGTGGATCATTTTGATCACTATCTTTAATGATGACTTCCATTCAGGTCTTAGATATGAAAATGATGGAAAAATAGCAATTTTTTTTTTTTTTTTTTTTTTTATTTTTGGGACAGAGAGAGACAGACAGAGCATGAACGGGGGAGGGGCAGAGAGAGGGAGACACAGAATCGGAAACAGGCTCCAGGCTCCGAGCCATCAGCCCAGAGCCCGACGCGGGGCTCGAACTCACGGACCGCGAGATCGTGACCTGGCTGAAGTCGGACGCTTAACCGACTGCGCCACCCAGGCGCCCCGGAAAAATAGCAATTTTGATAGAAATATTATTCTTTTGTGTGTGCTAAGATTTTTGTTATGGAAAAAGCTTATATTTTTCTTATTTAATAGTAACTTTTATTTAACTCAAATGTTAATCTGTATATCCATGTACATGCTACAGAGTAAACTATTCATAATCGATGGAGTTACTGAATAAAAAAAGTCAGCCAAAATATCTCTGTAATAAGAGAGGATCATTTTTGTTTTGGTTTTAGAAAAAAGATCAATACCTTCCTTTTTAGATACTTAGAATACATTTGATCATTTACCTTGAATGGTGGAGCTGTGTAGTAAAGACCAAGAAGAAGGAAAAGAGAGATGGGGACAACTGGAGAAAGCTGCTAATTAATAAGTATTACAAATGCTAGTGGAAAGACAAATAACTCTATTTCATCTTCTATAGAAAAGGTTCGTTTTGGTGAGAGCTGATCAAATATATATTATGCTTGAAACTGAGAAAAGGTTTAATTTCTTAAAAAGTTATCTCAGTAGCTAAAATAAATTAGAACATTCAAATCACATGTATTCACTTAAATTTTATTTTTAATTTTTTAAAAAGAGAGAGAGTGAGAGTGAGTGAGCACAAGCGGGGGAGGGGCAAAGGGAGAGGGAGGAAAGAAGAGAGGATAGAAGGTTTGAAGCAGGCTTTGCACTGTCAGGGCAGAGACCAATGCAAGGCTTGAACTCAGGAACTGTGAGATCATGACCTGAGCCAAAGTTGGACGTTTCACTGATTGAGTCACCCAGGTGCCCCTCACTTAAATTATAGAGGAGACTTCAAAAAGGGGGGAAGAGAAGCTTCTAGAAAATACTTTTGACTTTTATTCCTATTTAAAAAAATTTTTCTTTATGTTTATTTATTTTTGAGAGAGAGAGAGCCAGAGATAAAGACAGAGCATGAGCTGGGGAGGGGCAAAGAGAGGGAGACACAGAATCTGAAGCAGGCTCCAGGCTCTGAGCTGTCAGCACAAACCCCGATGCTGGGCTTGAGATCATGACCTGAGCCCAAGTCTGACACTTAACCGACTAAGCCACCCAGGTGCCCCTTTCCTTCCTGTTTATTGGAAACAATTTATAACATTCTGTGTCACTGAAAATATAGCAGTTGAGGAAAGTTATTCTGCAGCAGTCTGCTTTTATAGGAGAACAGAGCGACTCTAATTGCAACACCCCATCCTTAACAAACATTAACAGAAGCCTCAGGGCAAGCTGTAAATAATGTTCCTTGACTCATAAAAGGAAAAAAAATCCAAAAAATAGTTTCTGTGACTCTAAAAAAAATTTGGGGGGGTGCCTGGGTGGCTCAGTCGGTTAAGCAGTCGACTTCGGCTCAGGTCATAATCTCATGGTTGGTGGGTTCGAGCCCTGCATTGGGCTGTGTGCTGACAGCTCAGAGCCTGGAGCCTGCTTCGGATTCTGTGTCTCCCTCTCTCTCTGTCCCTCCCTTGCTTGCACACACACACACACTCTCTCTCTCTCAAAAACAAATAAAACAAACAAACAAAATTTTTTTGAGTGGCACTTGATTGCTTTCAGGATGTCTGTTTTGAGAGAATGGAATGTTTTCAGTATGTCTTTTTCAAGAGAATGAAAAGCCTTAAGTGGGAGACAAATCAAAGAATGCTCTGTGAAACCTCCTCTTCCTTTTCACCTCAATGAAAATAGAAGAGCACAAAAATCCTGAGAAACACTGATTATTTTGATAGGATGTTTTGTTGTTAGTGATTGGGGGAGGAGGGATATTTTTTAAACAGACAAAAAAAATTGCCTATCTTAATTATATTTTGAAAAAAACAAGATGTGCATTAGTTTAATCCTTTCACAGATATTTAAGTGTCTCCCATATACAAGGCAAAAAGATGATGAAAAGAACACAGTACCTACCCTGAGAGAACTTACTCATAGTGCATACATACATATGTGAACATGATGTACATACATCAGCCAGTCTTTGAGCACATACATCAAGGGTGCTGTGGTAAGAGTCTCGGTTCTCTCAGAACATATGTTATAGTGGGAGAAACAAACAAGAATCAAATTAACAAATGTGTGACTACAGATATAGATAGGTGCTATGAAGTACAGTAAATCAGGAAAGTATGCTAGATGGTGACTTGTAAGGGGGGTGTCAGGAAAAACCTCTTGAGGAAAAGACTTTTGAGCGGAGATCTGAAGGAGAAGAGTCAGCCATAGTAAATTTGGCAGGGCTGGGGTGAGGTGGGTGGGAGAGACAAGCATTCTAAATGGAGGGACTTGTAAATGCAAAAGCCCTGAGATGGTAATGATCTTGCCATGATCCTGGAACATGATCATGAAGGTCAGCATGACTGGAGTCCAGCGAGCTGGGGGAAAGTGTTAGAAGAAAAGATCTCAGAAGTAGGCAGGGGCCAGCATAAGGAATTTGGACTTTATTCTCAGTGCAATCAGAAGCCACTGGTTCATTTTAAACAGGGCAGTGACATAATATGGCTTATTTGTTTTTAAAGATTGCACTGATTGTTCTGAGGACAATGGATAAGAGGTTGAGAATGGAAGTGAGAGAACAAGATAGGAGACTTATAGTGGGCCAAATGAGGGTGCTGGTGACTTAGAGTGGAAATGAAAGCAGTACAAAGGGAAAGAAGTAGGAGACCCAGCACATAGAGGAGTTGATCCGCAGGCTGACTTTGTGGGGAGGAGAGGAAGGAGGAATTGAATGTGACTCCTAGGTTTTTGGCTTGAGCAACTGAGTGGATAGTAGTATCATGTATGGAAATGAAGAAAATTAGGGAAAAAACAGGTTTAGTGGGGAATTCTATTTTGGTTAAATTTAATATGCCAGTTAGAAGTCCAAGTCAAGATTGCAAATAGGTGGTTGGATATTAGAGTTCAGAGCTCAGGGAAGAGCTTATGCTAAAGAAATAAATCTGGGAGCGATCAGTATAGGGGCAGCATTTTAAATCAATGGGACTGATGAAATTACCGAAGGAGTGTGTGTAGGCAGATAGGAGAGCTCAAGCTAGAATTTAGAGTTCTTAGTCATCTAGTTGTGGAGCAGAGGAAGAGGATCCAACAAAGTTTTTCTGTTTTTGTTTCTTTTTTCCAAATATACGTATATACACATATATACACGGAGTAATATATACATAACTATACAACATCTGTATATATGTGTGTATACAAGTGTTTTTTCTGACCTGTTTAAGATTAGCTGGCAGACATGATGCCCTTTTACCCTTAAATACTTCAGATTATGTATGTATATATGTAAATAAGTGTGTGGGTGTATGTGTATGTGTGCATGTACAGAGAGAGGGAGAGAGAGAAAGAGGGAATGAGAATAAAGCAAATGTAGTAAAATTTTAATATATTAAGAATCTAGTTGAAAGGCATCCTGGAATTCTTCTACTTTTTTCTATGTGTATATGTATAAAACTTTTGAAACTTTAAGTCTGAAATTGTATCAAAATAAAGTGGTGCAAATTGAGTACCACTGTAGAAAATGACCTCACTGTAGGCTGGGTGGGGTCTTTTAAGACATGATATTCAGCTGGCCTCATACAGATATCCAAAGGTATTGTGGGAGCATTTCAGTAGCAGGATCAAGGTGAGAAACAAGGGATGTAGCAGAGTAGGGTTATGTTCAGGAAACAGCAAGTGAGTGAGAGTTTTCTATTTTTTGAGCACTTTCGTTGGCTCTAAACATTAAGCGAAGTGAGTAGTAAACTCGTTTGCAGAGTTAAAAGAGTGGCGTGGGAAACCGATAGAAAATTTGATAGGTATTCAAGTGGATAAGAATGAAAGAATTGTGAGAACATGAAACATCCAGTTACTTGGGATAGATTTGAAATGGAACTGACTCAATGCTCAGCAAGCCAAGAATAATAGAAAAAAAATAGAAGGTTAGAAATTGGCAAATTAGATGCAGCAAGAAGGACAAGGGCCCAAGGAAAATGGTATTGAAATGGTTCCCCTTGGGGACTGGCTGGGTAGGGAACAGATAAAACACAAAGGGGGCTAGGTGATGTTTGGGGGAGAGACCTGGAAAGGGCCAATAATAGGTTCTAGAAATCTTAGACTAGTCACAATCTTCTTGTTTCCTCATGTACTATTTTAAGGGGCTGAATTAGGTGATCCCTGCCAGCTCTTATCTTTTTTTAAAACTCCCTTTTCACTAAGCCTCCTTTTAAGCATTGATTAGGCAAAACTACTGAGCAGGGGGCCTCATAGAAAAGGGCAAGGTGGAAGGTCAGGGCTAATACAAAGCATGAGCTGTAACATTTTAAATGTGACCAAAAGTTGGGAAAGGAGAATGGACTGAAGGTTAGGGTTAGGAGGGCTTGCAGGGTTAGCAAGAGTGAGCAGCAGTAGAGAAGAGGTAAAGATTCAAGATTACAATCAGGAGGCCAGCTTTGGGGTTTGAAATCTTAGAGATGGAGCACTTCCAAGTGTTGATTAACATCCATGTGTGGCCATACATGTGACAGATGAGCAGAGGAGAAGAGGACATCAGTATAGTTGGAAGGTCTGAGGAACGGTGAGGTCAGGGTGTAGGAGACTGTAATCACTGAAGGTTCATCAGCAAACATTTCTTGAGGGCCTATTACATGTCAGGCATGAATGGTGCAGAGGAAGACCAGGATGGTGTCCAACTGCAAGAAGCGGGGAAGTGGGAAGTGAAGGTGGATGTCACAAATGCCCAAATGTGTCAATTTGTGAATTAATGAAAGAGTAGAAGAATCATAGTCTAAAAGTAGTATGCGAAGAGAAATTTTGAAGTGTTTGGGAGGTAAAGAAGTTCAGGACAGACATCAATGGAGTACAATGAATCTCCTCGTATCAAATTTAATTTTTGATGTTCAATAGAGAGATTTTGATATTTAAGAAGCATTGGCTTCTACTTTGTAATATTTAATAACTGCTTTTCTTTAATATGCACCATTTAAAAATTTAAATATTGGTTCTCTGAATATAACTTAAAAAGTCTAGGTATGGAAATGTAAAATTATCAATATATAAATTATAATGTGATAAGTACATAAAAGAGTTCTTCCTCTTTATGAAAGATTTGCTATAGTCCTTTAAATATTAATTCTCTTCATATCCTTATTCACCACTTGGAAAAGTAAAAAAGGAGATTAAAGCTGTGTAAATTTTGAGAATAGTCTATTGAGTGAAGAAAATATGTCTGTAGTTACACTGGGTTTTAAAAACAATACAATATGTTCAGAAAGCACAATTTGTTTTCCCTCACTTTGGAATATGAAACATTTTCATTAATTAAATTAGAAAAGAAAAAAAACCTGATACTAAGAACCATTAAAATGTGATGCTAGGGGCCATTAATAGCAGGGTTCGTAACAACTAAAACAGCCCTTTCCAGTAACATGTATAACATCCTTTGATTGTTCTTATTTCATTATAATAAATGTGTAAAAGAAGTGGCCCTTCAGCCAGATAACCTGAAGTAGAGAACTTGACTTTAATCCTTCTTGCCACTGCCTTGTGGTTAGACCTTGGCCTTTTCTCTCCCTGTAAAAATAAGAATATTTACATCATTGTATCATTTGTGAATGAAATGAGAATGTGTGTGAATGTGTTTTGAAATAGTAACTGTAAATATACAATATTTAGAGTGTCTTTATTGAGTAAATGCTTTCAAATTTTTGTGTTTTTAGCCCTCTATCAATTTTATCTGTGACACACATAATATTTCTTTTGTTGAAAAGGATCTTAGAAGGAGCAAATACTCATTTACTTGTATCACCTTCAATCTACAATGCCTTGATTCTATTCTTACATAAATGTAATAAGCCGTGATCTTTACCTAACTAACTTGAGAGGTTGCAGTTTTCACAGGGAAGACACTTCTGATGATTTTTAAAATATTTACATAATTTAGGCCAAACTGTATAGTCTAACTACTAATAATCATGTGATTACAGCATGCATTTCTTTTCTTTACTTCTTTAACTTAATAGTTAAAATGAATTTTTTTATTTAAAGAAAGAAATTCCAAGAGAAAACCATGGTTACTATTTTTCAGGACTTTAGACATAGCTTAAGGGCACATTTAAATCATTATTGTGTCTTTAGTGACCAAAATAAATACATAAACTGAAATGTCAAAAGTATAAACAACTAGCATTTGAAGTCAGGCAGATCTAGTTCAAATTATTAGGTGATGGTCTGATCACTTTGTATCTCAGTTTCCCTATATCTAAAATAGGAATAATAGTTATTTTATACTCAATCATTTAATATCTACTGAACTCATATTCCCAGAAGGTGGTATAAACAAGACATGTCCCTGACACTCCATAGCTTACCCTCTAGTAGGAGAGGCAGATAATAAACATAAATACATAACAAAAATAATTCCACAAAAGTGGTAAATGCAATGGAGAAAATAGAGTAATAGGATGGAAAGGGGGGGGGGGCGGTGAGGCAGAGAGGAAGGGTGTGGCCACCCAATCAGGGAAGTCTTTGAGGAGGTAGTACATTCCAGCTCACACTCATTTAATTAATGAGACAGATATGGGTAGATCTAGAGAAGGAGTTTCTAGGACGTAGAAAGTTCTTGAAAAAGAAAGGAATTTGGTCTTTTTTTTTTTCTCCCAACCGAAAAGAACTATGAGGTTAGAGCCTAGTGAAAAAAAGGGAGAGTATTGTGATATTTGTGGATATTAGGAAGGGCAAGCAGAGTCCAGATTATTTAGGGCCTAGTAGATATGATAAATAATTTGGATATTATTCTATTATTGCAATGGAAGATACAAACTAGCTCTGCATAAGGAATTAACAATGCATAATTTACATTAAAAAATCCCTCTTTATAAATAAATTACTAAAACTAATAAGATAGTTGAATAAATTTGCAATAATCTTTTATGTTCCTACATATCAGTAGTAGTTTAAAAATAGTTAAAAAGATATTATATGTAAAAGTAGCAATGACAACAATACAAAGGAATAAATCAATCAGTTTAAATTTTTGTATGGAAGCACATTATAAACATTTTTGGAGAATATTAAAGTAGGCCTAAATTAATGAAGATCTACCATGTTCGCAAATAGAAAGGCTCAATAACACAAAGATGTCAATTCTCTCCAAAATATGTGATAAATTCAGTACAATTCCAATAAAAATCTCAAGAGGATTTTTTAAAAATTGTTTTTCTTTAATGTATTTTTGAGAGGCGGGGTGTGGTACAGAGAGAGAGAGGGAGGCACAGAATCTGAAGCAGGCTCCAGGCTCCAAGTTGTCAGCATAGAACCTGATGTGAGGCTCGCGCTTACAAACTGAGAGATCATGACCTGAGCCGAAGTCGGATGCTTAACCGACTAAGCCACCCAGGCGCCCCTCAAGAGGACTTTTTTTTTCTCTTTGTGGAGCTTGACAATCTGATCATAAAATGTATATGTAAAAACAAGGGGCCGAATTAGCCAAATCAATTAGCCAAGCCAAGTTAATTTTTAACTTATCTACCAGATATCAAAACTTACAATTAAGACAGTTTGATATTGGGAGAGAAATAGCCAAACTAGTAGAAGAGAATAAAGTGCTCCAAAATAGACCTACATCTCCATAAAAAGCTGATATATTACAAGAGTGGCATTATAGGTCAGTGGGGAAAGAACGGGCAAATAATTAAGAATGGGCTAAGACTTTTGGTTATCCACATTAAAAAAAAATCAATCTAGATAATTTAAAGGCAAAATGATGAAAACAATACTTTTTAGAAGAAAATATGGGAGAACATCTTTATAACCACAGAGTAGGGAAGGATTTCTTGAGACCAAAAAGCACAAGCCCAAATGAAAATATATATCTAATTACATTAATATTAAACATTTATGTACATCCAAGATATCCTAAAGTGAAAAGATGAGCCGTAAGTGAGGAAAAGATATTAACAAGCCAAAAAGAGTTATTTTTCCAGAAAATACTAAACAAACAACAAAAAACCTATGAATCAAGGCAACAACAGATGTTCGCGAGGATGTGGAGAGAGGATCTCTTTTGCACTGCTGGTGGGAATGCAAACCGGTGCAGCCACTCTGGAAAACAGTATGGAGGTTCCTCAAAAGATTAAAAATAGAACTACCCTATGACCCAGGAATTGCACTACTACGTTTTTATCCAAGGGATATAGGTGTGCTGTTTTGAAGGCGCACATGCACCCCAATGTTTATAGCAGCACTATCAACAATAGCCAAAGTATGGAAAGAGCCCAAATGTCCACTGATGGATGAATGGATAAAGAAGATGTGGTATATATATATATACATGGAGTATTACTCAGCAGTCAAAAAGAATGAAATCTTTCCATTTGCAACTACGTGGATGGAACCAGAGGGTATTATTCTAAGCGAAATTAGTCAGAGAAAGACAAATATCATATGACTTCACTCATATGAGGACTTTAAGATACAAAACAGATGAGCACAAGGGAAGGGAAGCAAAAATAATATAAAAACAAGGAGGGAGACAAAACATAAGAGACTCTTAAATATAGAGAACAAACACAGGGTTGCTGGAGGGGTTGTGGGAGGGGTGATGGGCTAAATGGGTAAGGGGCATCAAGGAATCTACTCCTGAAATCATTGTTGTACCATATGCTAACTAAATTGGATGTAAATTATAAAAAATAAATAAATTATTAGATTAAAAAAATAATCTCTTTACCCAAGGTGGGGGACCTATGAATCAACAAGAAAAAATCAAATAGCTGCATGGCAAAGGACATAGAGTTGAAATTCACAGAAAAGGAAAACTGAAAAGCCAAGAAACACATGAAATAATGGTCAAGATCAGGAGTGATAGGAAAAGTGAATACAGACTAGAATGGCAAAATCTAAAAAGTATCTGACAGTTAGGGAGGCCCTGCAGTAGTAGGCATGCTCATGCAATGCTGACTGAAGTTAAAAATTGTGACAATAATTTTGAACAGTAATTTATTTTTAATATCTGGCAATAATATTGAAACATTTATCGAAATGATCCTCTAATTCCTAGGTATATTACTCTAGATAAAATTTTGCATGTGTATATAAGGAGACATAAAAAATTTATGGCATTGTGGTGCATGGGTGGTTCAGTCAGTTAAGTGTCTGACTCTTGATTTCAGCTCACGTCATGATCTCATGGTTCATGAGATCAAGCCCTGCATTAGGCTCTGCGCTGAGATTCTCTGTCTCCCTCTCTCTCTGACCTTCCCCAGCTCTCTCTCTCTCAAAAATAAATAAAAATACAATATTAAAAAATATTTATGGCATCATAGAATCTTTGGGATGAAATATTTGAAATGAGCTAAACATCCATTAACAGGATAATGGATACACAAATTGCAAGTATATTCATACAATATAATACAGCAGTGAAAATCAATGAAGTGCAGCTATTACTGACATGAATTTCATAAAAAGGATACTGAGCAGAAAAAAAACAATTGCAGAAAGATATAGTTAAAAAATTTATGTAAAACAATATATTGTTATGGATATATATGTAGATATAATAAAAGTACATACATTTCATGGGAATGAAAAACATTAAAATCAGGATAGTTTTGTCCCTGGGGAGCGGAACATGAATGGAATTAAGAAGGGACACACAGGAGACTTCAAGTATAGGATTATTTATTTCTTTAAGCTAGGTGGTGGGTACATAGTCATCTGTTTTATTCATTACTTTTTTGTAAACTGGAAATATTTTATAACACAAGTTTTAAAAGAAGAAAAGTAATTCTAGTTTATAAACTGAAGAATGAACTACCAGGGGGTAAGAATGGAAAAAAGGTGACATGTCAGGTAACAGTCGCTGTACTCTAGGAAGAGTAGACTTGAGTATCTAGCACAACTTCTGGTAGCTGGTAGGTGTTTAACAAGTTGTAACTATTGTGGTGGTTGCTGTCATCATCAATCGTCATCAGTGTAAAGATTAAAAGACATGAAGAAAGATAAACTAATATTTGGAGTAGTTATATTGCACTATGTGCTTTATGCATCTTTTTTAGTCTTGACTAGAATCTGGTTATAAAGAATCTAAGCCTCACAGAAGCCAAGGCTGGAAGGCACAAAGACTACGTAAATTTCTAATGACTTCTTTTCCAATGTTGTTTAAACCACACACTCTTCTCCCTCCTCTCCAACACACACACACACACACACACACACACACACACACACACACACACACCCCTTTCCTGTCGAGCAGTGAGAAAAATTCAAACATTTTTACTTTGGAGCATAAGTAGCATATTTGGAGTTAAATATTAATAATTTGATACACTAAACACTTGGGTGGTGTTTATTACAGTATTATTACAGAATACTTTTGGAACTCTCAATTTAATTTTCATCTGATCTTCCTGACAACTCTGAGGAAGGCAGCGCAGTTGATTATTCCTGTTTTACAGATGAGTAAATCAAAATCCAGAGAGGCTAAAGCAGAAGTTACTAACTTGGAAGGGCGCCTGGGTGGCTAAGTCGATTAAGTGCAGGATTTTAGCTCAGGTCATGATCTCATGGTTCATGGGTTCCAGCCCCTGGTTGGGCTTTATGATGACAGCTCAGAGTTTGGACCCTGCAACGGACTCTGTGTCTCCCTTTCTCTCTGCCCCTCCCCCACTCACACGTGTGCATGCAGGTTCTCTCTCAAAAATAAATAAACATTTAAAATAATTTAAAAAGAGTTGCTAACTTGGTGACCATGAGGTTCACGAAATTCTATGTCAAATACTTTATGATTAAATGGTCATTTTTCTAGGTAGAGGGTCAGCTTTACTTGTATTTTTAAAAGGCCCATTACTTCCCGAAAAGGTTTAAAAAAATACTGGGTTAAATGATTTGCCTAAGATCACATGGTCCTATAGGAGCCAAGACCCCAAGCAATTTCTTCCTACTCTACACTCAGAATTCTTTTTACTGCAACCTATAGCATCAAAATTCAAATCAGAGAGATTATTAGTGAAATACTGTTTGTAATGTCTACTGAATGCTAAGATGGAAGTGTTATTAAATATACCAAAACATCTAACTTGGAAGGAATAGTTTTGGTTTGGTCAGCCTTTAGGCAGTCACTCTGTAAATGACTCCGTAATCTACATGGTGTTGCTTTTCAGCTGAACAAGTCGAGAACTGTTGTCTTCACAAGCCCTTGAGCAGACTTGCTAAATAAGAAAGGAATCTGATACAGTAATTATATAACGTATTTTACAATTCTGAGTAATCTGTAAAGATTAATTGTTGAGACACAGTTTGATCTCCTGGTGGAAAGGGTACCATGGGCTGAGAATGGGATTTTCATTTCTCCTGGACAAGAGTTACTTGTCTCAGGGTTTCCTTGCTCTTGGCTGTAAAAGGATTAAGGTGGATGCCTTCTCAATCCTTCCAGCTCTAACACTGTATAAATTTAGATGGAATTTAAAATAGGAAGCTACTGGGTGGCTCAGACGATTGAGATTGAGCATCTGGGTCTTGATTTCTGCTCAGGTCAGATCCCAGGGTCTTAAGGTCCAGCGCCTATGTCTGGCTCTCCATTGAGTATGGAGCCTCAAGATTTCTGTCTCCCTCTGCCCCTCTTCGAGATCATGCCTGCTCTAAAGAAACAATTAGGAAGGCAGACAGGAGTTCTGTGTATGAACTTCTCACACACAGTCTGTTAATGTTATTTTCCCAATAAGAAAGATCTTCAGGGCCCCAGGTGGGTGGGTCACTGATCATTAGCCCCAAGTGTTCGAGGACCCACTAGGGAGGGCCCTCATGAGGGCAAGCTTGCAGTCTCCATCAGGGTGACGTGAAGGCGAGCGGAAAGAAAGCTACAGAAGGCCAAAAGGGCAGTGGGATTTCAAACACAAGGGCTCTTAATCCTATATTAAAGAAGGAAGGAAGGCAAGAAAGTCCAAGTACCACGGGTTCCAAGAGATCAGCTTAAACAGGGTGGCTTGTGCGAGCGTTGGGGGTGGGGCTTCGGTCCCGAGGCGGCTGGAGGACGGCCAGAGCGGAGCCGCACCTCCTGCCGCATCCCGGCCTCCAGGGCTGGGGTGTGACTGAGAAAAAGCCAGCCACCCATGGGAACCTCCGCGCCCGTCAAAGCCACGTGACGGAGAGCCGGGGCGGGCCGAGGCGTGTCCTCTCCGCCCCGCGCGCAGGCGCGCTGTACGGGCGCTGAAATTCAAATTTGAACGGCCGCAGGAGGCCGAATCTGACACTGGAGGCTGAGGGATAGAGGAGAGTAGTTTGGGAGAGTTCTCCCAGCCACGGCCTTCTGGTTCTCTTCAAGTGACACACTGAATCGGGACTCACTTTTCTTTTTCTGAATTTGAACCACCGTTTCCGTCGTCTCGCAATCAACACGCGAACTCCGGGGCGATGGACCCGTTTACCGAGGTGAGAAAATTTGCGGGCGCAGCCTGCCATCCCGGCTCTCGGCCCCTACCCACCCTTCCCACCTTCTGCGGACCTCTGGGCCCACCGGGCCGAGGGCGCGTGCGCGCGCTTGCGCAGCGTGTGTGTGCGGGGCGCGGCTGGGAGAACCGTGGGAGAGAAGCGGCTGGAGGGCGCACGTCGCCTACTCTGCGGCTGCTGTTCGTCCGAATTTTACTTATTGCTGTCCGGCAGTGAAGCTCAGGGAGGGACGTTTTGAGTCTGTCCTTTTAGGCGTTACCGAAAAGCCCTCTGCCAGCCCCGATTGTTGTAACGCCCTGTGAAGTGGAGCCCCGTCCCTTCCGAGAGTGAGGTTGGGGCCTGGGCGGAACTGGTCCTGCTGGAGGGGAAAGCGAGGATAAGGTGTAGGGTGGAGTCGGGTGCCTGAATGACTCAGTGCTGTGTGCAGTCGCCGCCTGCAAATGGAATGTGATTTGCGGGGTTCAGGTCGCCCGCAGAGGTGTTATGCATGTAAAAGATCCTGTTAATGAAATGACGGCAAAATGTTAAATAAGCCAATACTGAAACCATTGCATCCGTTCCTATAAAGTGAATACATTCTTCAGATTTGATTGCTCAGCTAAATAGGGAAGAAATTTAATCCCCGAGATTGACACTTGAATGGAAAGGAAAAAGTACTGGCCGAATATATACAAACAAAATTAATAGCCGACAATGTAAAAAACCAGAGTAAAGAAATAAACCTCTTTGTGTGTATTTATGGAGCCTAACATTACAGTGATAGTTTTTAACTTCTCTTTTGTCCTTTGGAAATTGAATATGGATTAATTACATCATGTGTCAATTATTTCTCTAGCTTTGGTCAATCTTGTTAAGAATGTACATGGACACACTCAGCAGTTTAGTGTAGACCACTTGTCCACTCCCTTTTCTTACAGGACAGTTCCTGTTCCTTTAGGTTGTGCAAGTTTCAAACTGCTATTTTTTTGAGTTGCTGCAGAGTGGGCCTAAAGATGTCTCTACACTAGATTCAAAACTTAAATGCTATGGAGAGTAGAAATACTTTTTTGGGGGGAACCTATATTTACAATTCCATAAATCTTAAGATAGTTTCAACAATTACAGTTTACTTGTATTCAAACATAACAGTATTTATTTTTGTTTCAAATTCTCAATCATCTAGGGAAAACACATTAATTTGTTAAACTTACTTAAAGATCTGCAGAAAACCCAGAACACATTTTTGTATTAGCCTTAAAAAATAAGGCTGATCATGCAGCATGTATTTTTCTCGTACTTTGAAGTTAAAAAGGATAGATTATTTTATGTTAGTAATCTAGAATAGTCTTCCTTAAAAAATTAGCCCTATGTGTCTTGAATATTCCTGTTAGTCTCCTAAGTAACTGACAGGAACAAAGCATTTTGAAAGTTGGCTGAAAATTGTACTTCATTTTACTTAACAATGCCTTTCTTAAGCTAGTGCAAATTTCAGTTGAAAGAAACTTTTATTTGAAACAAACCTTTTGTTTTAGAGTGTGCTCAGAAACGTGTATGGTTTATATTATGAAAAGTCAGATCAGTTGCAGTTGGAATAAACAGCTTTGACTGTTTTCCTTAATTGGTAATGAGGGAACTATTTGAAATGGTTTCAGGGAGTAGGTGCTTAATTATAGCATTCATAACATTCTTGCACAGGGAAGTGAACTGGTGCAGTTCTTTGTCTGAAAAGGATTGAAACTAAGTTAAAATGACTTTCTCAACCAGAGTTCTTTATCAGAACCGCAGAACACAGAAAATGATTTGAGAGGCTATTTTGTTAGTTTTCGCAAAGGTGATTCATCACCATGCCATCCTATAAGCATAGGAGAAATGTTAATTCATTACATTCATGTCAGGGCATTAGGGCTAATTCTCTTGATAACTCTGGTTGAGAAAGCCATAACCATCCTAAAGTTTCTTTTCTTAAACAAGGCTGTTGTGCATTGCTTCTCCCTGCTGTCACCAGTGCTGTTTGGCACACTCTTCCTCTCCCTGTCTCTTCCACCTGGCAAACTGATGTAACCTCCAGCTCGGACTTGGATTTCCCTTCTTCAGGGGGCAGATCACCTTTTGCAGTGCTCTCCCTGCACTGTTCTTACCTGTTGAATATATTTCCTGCCGGAATGTGAGCTTCATGAATGCAGGCCTGTTCTTTCCTATTCAGAGGGATGTTTCCCTAACATCAAGCACATTCAATAACATTCTGCTGAAATAATAAAGAGAGCCATTCAGTGCAAATTATTTTACAAACAAATAACTATGTACAACAGTAACTATTAGAACATTTTAGCCATATTCTTTGCTTTCTTGTAGAAAATTTCAAATTACTCAAGTGTAATGATTCCTCATGGATTCATCACCCAGCAACACATGACCGTATTGTTTCACTGCCCTCTAATCCCTCCCACTGAATTATTTGGAAGCAAATTCTAGAGATTATATAATTTCATACACACACACACACACACATATATATATATGTGTGTGTGTGTGTGTATACATATACACATATACATGCATATACATATATATATATATATACTTCAGTATTTATCATTAAACACTAAGGACTTAAAAAAATCATAGTGCCATTATCATACCTAAAAAATCAACAATTCCTTAATATTAAATATTCTGTCAATATTCAGATTTCCTTAAGTGTCATGGTTTTGCAGTTTGTTTGAATCAGGATCTAGGCAGGGTCCACAGGGCAATATCTTTCTATATTCTTCCTGGAAGAACCAGAAATAAAGAAGCCATCTTGGTTCATGGATGAACAAGCAGTTAAGGCAGATGTTTATTGTTTATTATTATGATCAGCTGATAACATTTAGAAAGTTATGTTGATATGAAGTTAGTGCTCCTGACAATAAGTTCTTAAAAAAGAGTCATTGGGTTTAATCAAAAGACAGTTTATAGCCTAGTGGTTAAGAGCTCAAACTCTGGAGTCTGGGTTTGAATCCTGCCTTACCACTTAGCTATGAGACTTATGGCTTGTTTTTTAACCTGTGCCTGGGTTCCTTCATCTGTGAAAACAGTAGTAAAAACAGAACCTGCCAAGCAAAATTTTGAAAATGAAATGAGATTTTGTGTGCAGACACTGAAAGTACTTACATAAATATTGGTGCTGTTGTGCTTGCCATTAGGTGAATGTAAAACCATAAACTTAATGCTCATAACATTAGCGTTAGCCTCTTAGTTTGAAGATCTCATGGGGGATGGCCATTCCCTAAGACCGTCATAGAGAACCCCATGGCTGGCCGTGCTGAGTCAGAGCTTTCTGTGTAGGACCCTTAAAAGAGAAAAGCTACAGTTAAAATACTCTGTAAAACATCTTCTCTTGTGCAATAAATAAATGAACATGCTGTTACTAGTCTGAATGGAATTTCTCTTATTTTTCAGAATTAAATGAAAATCTCTGTATTGATCTCGGAAAGGATGCTGCTAGAGCATATTGAAAATAATGAGTTAGTTTATATTGAGCCTCTTGTTTAAGAAGGCAGGGAAATAAGCAATACCTCCTAAAAAGATTTTTGTCTAACGATTTGAGGTGTATGTGTGGCAGAAATTGCTTAAGGACTGTAAGCTTCAGTTATTTTAGATTCATCCACATGGAATGTCTTATTTCCTGGTTTCGTTAGTTATTGCAGTTTTTTTAAATGCCTTTATTATTTAAAGCAGGAGGTGTGATATTTGAAGGAATATACTTTATAAATAAAGAACCCTTGGATGCCTGATGCATTATTATAGTAGGGACTTAGATTTATTGAGCTGTTGAGTTTTTGTCCCTTACATACATTTCTTTTAAATTAATCTTTGACCTTTATTTTATAGATTAGGGAACTTCTGCTTACCTATTTTAATAGATTTTGAAATCTTTGAATCTAATGTAGACAATAGAGTACTTGTATATGTTTGAATGGCAGAGCTGCATTCTTTTGTGACCAACCTCTTGCTCATAGTAACTGAAAATATACTGACTCACAAGTATTCTAACTGACAGGAATGGAATGTGAACATGTACATGAACGAAGAAAATTAGGCTAGTTTTTTTTATCTGGGTAGTGATATATTTTATTAGGGGGGAAATATATATATATATATATATATATGAATTGGTGTAACTACTGCTTTTGAGTTTGTTGAAGACTTTTATTTAAAGGGTAAATGTCTTGTGTTTTGGAAGGCATTTGGCTCATAAATTACTTTCAGTGATATAGCATTTAGATTTAGTGTCACTCTTTGAATGAGAAATCATTCCTAAGAAAAGTGGAGAGTTGTGCTTTCCTCTAAATTTAGCTCCATTTCTTTTGCACATTCAGAGGAATTTTAATCTTTTTTAATGTTTATTTATTTTTGAGAGAGAGAGAGAGAACATGAGTGGGGTAGGGGTAGAGAGACAGGGAAATAGAGAATCTGAAGCAGGCTCCAGGCTCTGAGCTGTCAGCACAGAGACCAACACGGGGTTCAAACTCACTAACTGAGATCATGACCTGAGCCAAAGCTCGGCACTTAAGCAACTGAGCCACCCAGGCGCCCCACTCAGAGGAATTTTAAAGAATAATTATTCTATTTTTAATTAAGCAATTAAAAAGGTCAAATGGGAGTGTAATTCCTTAGTCTGTGTTAACTACTGTATCTGTGTGTGCAGGGCAGTGTATAAACTCCAGCCAATAATTCTCTTATCTCCTTTAGTTGTATACTTTTGAAAGAGAAAGAATTGTTTTATAGGATCTTGTGTTTGTTCAACTACACTGTTTCAAATAGAAGCATTAATTGATTCAGGGTAAGAAAAGAGTAATCCTGATTTTATGGAATGGTTAAGATATCAACTCAAGATTATTTTATTATGTATTGATATTCAATTAAATAAAATGTGGGATTTTTTTTTAGCTTGCCTTTTTTTTTTTTTTTCCTGTCATCTTAGGAAATGTCAGGTTTTCAAAGAAGTAAATATGTCCATTATCTCTTGCTGTTTACCATTATACCAAATCTTAGTGGCTGTATTAGCTTTGTTGCTGTAACAAATTATCATACTCTTAGTGGCTTAAAATCACATATAGTTATTATTTTCTGAAGATCATAAGGCTGATGGATTTTACAGGGTTAAGATCAAGGTGTTGGCAGGATTGTGTTCCTTCTGGAGGCTCTAGAGGAGAATCTGTTTCCTTACCTTTTCTAACTTCTAGAGGCCACCTGCATTTTTTGGCTTGTAGCCCCTTCCTCTATCTCCAGAGCCACCAATCACATCACTCCAAGCTCTGCTTCTGTTGTCACATCTTCTCTGACCTTCCTGACTTTTCTCTCAGAAGGACAATTGTGATTACATTAGGCCCACCTAAGTAATGCAGGATAATCTTTTCATCTCAAGATTCTTCATCACATCCGCCAAGCCCCTTTTGTCAAGTAAAGTAATACATTCACAGGTTCAGGGAATTAGGAAATGAACATCTTTGGGGACTGTTATTCTCCCTACCAAAGTGCTTAAAACAACCACCACGTTAGTTCCTGATTCAGTGGCTCAGCAATTTGTGTTGGGCTCAGCTAGGCTGTGCTTCTGGTGGTGTCCCCAGCGGTCATACAGGAGTCTGCAGTGATCTGGCAAATTAGCTGGGACTGGATGCTCTAACGTGGCCTTACTCATCGGTCTGGTGGTTGATGCCAGCTCTCAGCTGGGCCAGGTGTCTCTAGCAGGCTTGTGCAGTCTTGGGCAGGTGTCTCTACACCTCATGGCACCGTTCCAAGAGAGTGCAAAGAGAAACGGCAAGACCTCTGAGGCCTGTGGTTGGAAGTCATGCCGTATCACTTCTGCCACATTCTGTTGGTCAAAGTAAATCATAAGGCCAGCCCAGTTTGAGGGTGTGGAAATAGATTCTACCTTTTGATGAAAAGCAGAAAAAATTTCTGGTTATTTTAAATCTCATAAACCAACTTTACACATTTTATTCATATTACACCTGTAATAGTTAAAAAAAAATTAGTGTTTATTTTTGAGAGAGAGAGAGAGAGAGCAGGCAGGGGAGGGGCAGAGAGAGAGGGAGAGAAAGAGAGAATCTCAAGGAGGCCCTGCAATGTCAATGCGGAGCTTGACGTGGGGCTCAAACTCATGAACCATGAGATCGTGACCTGAGCTGAAATCAGGAGTTGGACACTTATCTGACCGAGCCACCCAGGCACCCCTGTAATAATTTTGACATTGGGGTGCTTCTTTGGTGAATTTTGACTTAATTACTTAGGATCCCATTTTTGAAATGTATTTAACTGTTATCCTACATGGCAATTAGTGATTTTAGAAGGTGCCTCAAGTTTTGTGAACTTTTGACTAAACTTGTGTTTTAATGTTGATATATTATATATGTAGAAACTGCTTGAACGAACCCGTGCCAGGCGAGAGAATCTTCAGAGAAAGATGGCTGAGAGGCCCACAGCAGCAGCAAGGTCTGCCATGCATGCTAAGAGAACCAGAGAGCCACTTACTGAAGCAAGTAACCAACAGCCTCTACCTGGTAGTGAAGGTAAAAGACTTTGTGGGGAAAAGTAAAATTTGCATCTTTTAAAGGAGATCAGCCCCAAACATTTTATTGCGCGTGTAGAAAAACCAAGGTCTTTGGGAGACAAATATATAATAGCCTCTGGGGAAAGATCAGCCTTCTAGTCTATTTTAGGTCTGTTATATTAGGCCTAGAACTACCAGGCCAGAGCAGAGTATCTAATAAATACTTCAAATTAATTGGTTGAATTTTATTTTCCTCAACCTAAGGTTATTTAAAACCCCCAAGGGAAGAAAAGTAAAGGAGCAGGGGAACACTTAATTACACAGTGGTGGCATGGACTTTATCCACCCCAACGATGCCAGAATAGCTGACCACCCAGTTCAGATAGTGTCTCTGGCATGAGTAGGGCAGCGAAAGGCTTACCTGCTTGCAGATGCTTGATATTTAGTGAGTCTTCTCATCCTCTGTCAGTTGAACCAGCTCTCTAGAGCTAGGCTCAATGTATAGGTTGTTAATTTAAGAACCAGTGAATTAAACAAAAACAAATAAATACACACAAATAAACAAACAAACCTAAACTCACCTGAAAATTTAACTTATTCTTTCCTAAATCCTGGCGTCCCCAGCCTGCATCAGTAAGCTGGCTGCTTTAGTGTTTTCCTAGAGTGTGGAATAGTCTGGAGATAATAATTTTCCTTAGTATAAATTTAAAAATACAAATAGAAAAAGAGCATTACAGAAGGCAAAATCAATAGTACAAGAGATGGGGGCATGGAGCAGGCTCACAGTTAACTTTGTAAGCTAACCATAGAATAGGAATTTATTTTCATATGTTTATACATTTTGAAGGAAGGAATACCATATATATCACGTATATATGGTATACATATTACACATGTGATTTGTTACACATGCATGGTATATATGTTACACATATGTGACCTATATATCAGACATACATGGTATATATTGTATATATATATTGCGTGTATGATATACTGCATGTATATGGTATGGTTCACGAAAGATTGTTTTAAAAACAGAAAGCCTGTTTCTACCCTTAGCTGTGTTGCTTTAGGCAGGTAACATCATTGCTCTGTGTTTGGTATTCCTTATCTAAAAATGAGGTGATTGGGCTGTGTGATCTTTGAAGTCATTCAAAACATTTGCTTATTATATGTGTATGCACTTTTTATTTCCTAGCGTCTTAAGACTACATAAAGTATCAGGCATATGTCTGGAGAATATTATTTGAACATCTTTTTATTTAGGTGTTTTAAACTAGAAATTATATGTTTGCTGAAAAAGAAATCTTTCATATCAGATTTCTAAGTCACTAAAAGTAGAATTTTACATATTTCTTGTTGCAAGGAAAATCATTTAAAGAGTCTAGAGAAACATGATGTTTTTAAAATAATTTGTCACATACCTACTGCAAGTTGTTTAGGCTATGAGAAATTGCAGACTTCTGAATGTTTTTTTTGGGGGGGTGTCCTTTTTAATCTAGAGAAATCTTGTACAAAACCATCACCATCAAAAAAACGCTGTTCTGACAATGCTGAAGTAGAAGTTTCTAACTTGGAAAATGAAAAGCCAGTGGAGTCAGCTTCTGCAAAAGCCTGTCCTCCAAGTCCTCTGCCTCCTCGGGCGCAGCCACAGACGCCAGCTCCTGTCAGTGATGCCGAGGCTGTCCCGGCACCGCTGCCGGGTGTGAGGACAGGGCTTAACTCAAGACTGGAAGCGAGGGCAGGCTCTTCAGTGAAAACACGAATGCAAAGACTGGCGGAGCAGCGGCGCCATTGGGATAATAATGACATGACAGGTATGAATTAGAGGGATGGCATGGTCCTTCAAATCTGTTTCAAGAAGACTCAACTTGGTAGGTTGAAAATCTGATTTATTGGTTAACACACGAAAGATAAACGCTTCTGTTTTATCTATCTCCTGAGTATCCGTTGCCTACAAATGGTTTGTATATCAATAGCATATTTATAAGTTGGTTGTGTTCTCATTGAAGTGGGTGCTGATGAGGTTCTTAGACCAGCTCACAAAAGCGTGGTCTTATGACAGAATCATCTTATATTTTCAATTAAAAACAATAGAGAACAAACTTACCTTGGCATTATTAGCCTTGCTGATCTTCAGCTCTATATGCAAGAAATCCCATTTGATGGATTAACTAAATAAATTTGAGTGGCTAAAGTATGCAGTACTATTTAATAGAGGGGAGAGAACACTTACACACTTATTGACCACCTATAAAGCATGTTACGCTAAGGTGCTGGGACCCAGTGAAGTGACCTGGGCTCATACTCAGATGGAGAGTGTCACATCAAATCAGCTGTCATGCAGCAGGATTATGTGTTCTATGATCTATTTTGTCTCTTTATCTTCTTACAAAAAAAAAGCCTTGAGATGACTTACAAAAACAACTACATTACAAAACAAGAAAAATAAGGTAATTCCAGGGTGAAGGGAAGGAAAAACAAAGAAGGGAAGGGTAAAATTATTTTATTAAATACAGGCTTTAAGGTCCATCTCACTTGCCAGAGTTCTGAACTTACTAGCAGCTCATGCAAAGAGGTGAAACACCATCAGTTACGTGACTGGTGTTTGTTTACAAGATGAAAGCAGGACCATGGCCGGAACTAAGACCCAAGAGAACTTTCTTTCCTGGGTCCTGAAAGATGACTCTGCAGAAGGTAGTAAATGTGCAAGGTTTTTCAAGGTAGGCAGGCAGCCTGGCTCCAAGCTCAGTTCAGTAAGCACAGTCGCAAAGAGAGCCAGCACAGTACAGGTGGACAGCTCACTGGCAACTGGGCCTTACCCAAGGAAATGTTCCTCTAGCTTTGGCTTTCGGCCTGGAGCCGTGTAACGGAAACATTTGGACTGTTGGATTAGAATCTCAGGAGTGTGGTGGAGCCCTGGGGTGTGCTTTTGTCTTTTTTTTTTTTAAGCTCTGTATGTTACTCTGATGCCTAGACAGAATTGAGACCAAGTGACTTGAAGAAATGGATGCATTACGCAGATTGAGGCAGTCTTTCGTAAATATTAATTCTTTTTGTCTGAAATTTTGATAAGTATTGGACAGTAGAGCATTTAAAGTTATTCTTTTTGGCAGTGATGGTAATTTCAAGAGCAAATACTGTGTAAAGTGCTAGGCATTCTAAACATTATTTGTTCTAATATAGCATTTAATTCCTATAGAAATCTAATGACATACATCCCACTTTTATGTTCATGGTACCGAAGAGGAAACTGGGTTTGGAGAGAGCAAGAGGCCTGCCTAGAATTAGAAGCTAAAATTCCAAGCTCAGTAGTTTGACTCTAGTGCTCAACTCTTGCCTGCTATAACTTACCTGATGACTTTTAGCTTTTTTTTTTTTTTAATGTTTATTTATTTTGGGGGGTGGGGAGAAGGGGAGGAGCAGAGAGAGGGAGAGACACAGAATGCAAAGCAGGCTCCAGGCTCTGAGCTCTCAGCACAGAGCCTGACATGGGGCTCGAAGTCACGAAGCACGCAACCATGACCTGAACTGAAGTCAGCCGCTTAACCAACTGAGCCACCCAGGTGCCCTGACCTACTTGGTATTTTGGGGCATGTAACAGAGTACAGATGTTCCATATTGTCTGTTATGCCTATTTATCTTAGTAGTGGGCAGGGCTCACCATGCTTTACAGTGCCCAAGGAGGCTAACTGGTACATGTTCCTAAACACAAGGATGTCCCATTTCTGTTTTGTAGGAGGTATTTATGGATAGTGGAGAGAGGGCTGTGACAAAATCCACGCTTAGAACAGATAAGACCCTCAACATTCTAGAGCAGAAAGCATTGCAGCAGTGATTTTGAACATTTTGAAAGCAAATGTTAACACATGCCTACCTCAGCTTTGAAAATAAATCTCATTAAGGCATAGCCTGTCTGATTCTAAGCACTGACACTTGAGAATAAAGCACTTGCGATGAATGATTTAGTGAATGTTATCCAGGATGTGGGTAGCAGCCAATTAAATGAGGAACTATACTAAAATAGAACTTATCTGAAGCTTCTTTTCTGATCAAGAACAGTTAGTAGAGCTAGAGTGCCAGTAAACTCATTCCTAAAACATGATAATAAAACCGTCATCTGCATAGAGGACAGGGCTTATTCTCAGGAAAGCAACAGAGGTATGCAAAGGGGTCTTGCAGGGGCGGTGGGGTTCAGGGAAGACTTTCTGGAGGAGGCAGAGGCAATCAACCTGGACTCCGAGGGACCACTGGCTTCAGACAATGGAGGAGGTATCCTAGGCAGAAGCAACAGAATGCCTACAAAGCAGAGTTAGCATAAACAGACTGTGTGCATAAAGAGTAGGTATTTTCTGGTAGAAAAACAAGAGATCGGTTTGAAGAAAGCAGCAGGGGTCCAGAGCAGGTGGAATTTAACCAGGAGGTGATGGTGGCATACTGGAAGAGTTTAAGTGGGCAAATGTCGTAGAGAGATCACTCTGGCATCAGAAGTGAGGAGGGACTGAATAGGGCAGAGACTCGAGCAGGAGGATCAGTTAGAAGGCTCGTGTTATAGTCCACGTGTGGGATGAAGGCCTGTGGAAGTGAAGGGGAGAGGCCAGATCTGTAAGATTTAGGAGACAATCTCTGGAACTTGATGCCTGGATGGTGGAGGAGGTGAAGGGAGAAGGAGGAAGAGGTCATGATGAGGAGGAACATGTTTGGGGCAGTCTCAACGTCAGATACGTTATTTGGGGTGCTTGGGTGGTAGCCGAATGGAAGTGGTCGGTAGTTGCAAGGACACCATGGAAGATCTGGCACAAGGACAGAACTAGCAGAGCATGATGTCACCAGCAGAAACACAAGGCCTACAGAGTGTGCACTGGCATCTAGTGACAATAGCAAACGCAACTTGCGGCCTGTGGTGTAGGCAGAGGCAGGTTGAAGGGAGCTGAGTGGTGAGAGAATATTTGTGCAGGGCAAGAGGGGCAGCTGCAGAGGGGTATATGTTGGTGAGAGGGTATTTGTGTTTAGCTTTAAGATGAGACCGACTTGAGCATAATTATGTGCAGAGACAAAAAGGGTTTGTACAGAGGAGGAATGCGTACAGGCCTTCGTCAGCTATCCATTACTAACGTGAGATCGATAAGTAACTGTGGAAAATGAAGTAACTGTGGAAAAACACTGCTGTCTAGCCCTGTGCTATCCAATTCTGGAGACAATAGCCATATGTAGCTTTTAAGATTTAAATTAATTACAATGAAATGAAATGAGGTTTCTGAGTTGCCCTAGCTACATTTCAAGTGCTCACTAGCCACATGTGGCTGGCTAGTGGTTGGTTACTCTACTAGATAGCACGGATATGGAACGTCTCCATCATTGCAGGAAGTTCGATTGTACAGCACTGGTTTACTCCATTTTTAAAACAAAAAGTACCTGTGGCATCTGTAAGCTTAAATTGTGCAGTAGTGTAACAAAATGATTTAATTCTAAAAATATAACCTAAGTGTACAGTACCTTCGGGCATTCATGATCCATTAAAAATTGAAAAAAAATAGGTATAAGAAGTTTGTGGGTTTCTTTTTGTTTTAATTTGGATTAAGTATCCTCTGATTTGAAAAGGTATTGTCAAATTTAAGCAGCTGGTAGTTTCATGCATACGAGAGCTTTTTATTAGTTCTGAAACCTACTAACGTCTTTATTTTTTTAAAACTTTTTAAAATTTGTTTTTGAGAGAGAGAAAGCAAATGGGGGAGGGACATGGGGCGGGGGACAGGGGGACAGAGGATCTGAAGCCGGCTCTGTGCTGACAGCAGAGAGCCTGATGCAGGGCTCAAACTCACCAACAGTGAGATCATGATCTGGGCCGAAGTTAGATGCTTAACTCACTGAGCCACCCAAGCACCTCTCTACAAACCTCTTCTTAAAATTCTGAGTGGAGCGATCCTGGGATTACACATATGCGTCACTCTTGAACATGGGTCTTACTCTTTTTCTGAAAACATTTTCAGACGAGATACCCGAAAGCTCACTCATGTCACCAATGCCATCAGAGGGAAGGGCTGCCTCGCCTCCCAAACCACCCCCTGCAGATGCCTCGGCAACTCCAGTTGGTAGAAGGGGCCGTCTGGCCAACCTTGCCGCAACTATTTGCTCGTGGGAAGATGATGTAAATTACTCATCTGCAAAGCAAAACAGTGCACAAGAACAGCCTGGTACCACTTGTTTATCCAAATTTTCCTCTGCAAGTGGAGCATCTGCTAGGATCAATAGCAGCAGTGTCAAGCAGGAAGCTGCATGCTGTTCCCAAAGGGATGGTGAGGCCTCTTTGAATAAAGCTCCGTCCTCGAGTGCCGTGGGTGCATCTTTGAATGATGCTACAGTTTCCAGCTCTGTGGTAAGTCATGCAGTATCAGTCTTGGGAAACGTTTTCTTTTTGGTTATGAGTGATAATGTGTATGTATGTGTAGGTATGTATCTTATATACATGGTGTTTGTATGTATTTTTAGAAATTGGGGGCGTAGAAAGTAAAAATCCTAAATTTGGTAGCCTATACCAAATAAATTAGTAATTGACAACTAAATTATACTAAGTTCATACAATTCCAAGGTATATAATAATAATGGAATGATGGAGCCTCTTCTTAGTCAGCAGGGAGAGCAACTGATAATTATTTTCTCTGCAGAATGCTTTATGTATGTGTATAAATATAAGATATCAAATTTCTCTGAAGGGACATTTAATAAACTAGTAGCTAAAGTTGCCTTCCGAAGGCATTTGCTGAACAAGATTGTCAAGGGTGGGTATGATAATTTTACCATATATTCTTTTGAAATGTTTGAAAGTTTTCCCTTGCACATGAATTACATCAACAGCTTTCAAAAACAATCTTAAAAAACAGAAAAGCAAAAGAGTAGTATGTTTCTGTGCATTGTTTTTAAATGTAGAGCCAGGTTTGGGAATTTGATAGAGTTGCATTCAACCCAAGCTCTGCCACGTAATTGAAAATGTGGCTTTAGACATTAATCTTGTAAAACCTTATTTTCCCATCTGTAAAATGGGAAAGAAAGGGTTATTGGGAAGATGAAATGAGACAATGTGTATAAAACCCACAGCAAAGTGCTTTGCATAAAGCACTTAATATGTTATAGTTAGCCATCAAATACATATGATTTTGTTAAATTAATACTGACTTAATTAAAATACCAAAAATATGCAATGTGCTCTAATATGCTTAACATTTATAAAGGTGCTAGTGAGATAATATAAAAGAAATTGTTTTTTAAAATAGGGAGTGACCCTATCCCTTACATGAAATTACTCCTCAATATATTATGCAGACTAAATTATATATTATAATTTAAAGAGTACCATTTTCTTCTTTTTTAAATTCTTTTTACATGTTTTGAGAGAAAGAGAAAGCATAAGAAGGGGAGAGGCAGAGAGAGAGGGAGAGAGAATCCCAAGCAGGCTCTGCACTGTTAGCATGGAGACTGACTTGGGGCTCGAACTCACGAACAGTGAGATCATGACCTGAGCTGAAATCAAGAGTCATTTAACTGGCTGAGCCACCCAGTCACCCCAAATAGTAGCATTTTCTAAGTTGATTTTTTGTCAAACCTTTCAAAATGGTTTGATCTATTAGGGGGAAAAATTGTTTTTCATAAGTTTACTTAAAGGCTACTAAGCAAATAGAATTTAACTTGTTTTAAGTCTACCTTTAGATATTATGAATATTGTTATTTACCCTAAGTGTTATCATGTTTCAGAAAGCTGCTTCTTCCCCAGTGAAATCTTCTACTGTATCCCTTGCTGAAGCTAAAAATTGTGAGGTACAAAATCCTGAGCTACTTCAGAAAACTCCTGTTAGTCTCCTGAAAACAGAGGTATCGAAACCAACTGGGAAGTCAACCGTGTCCCAGACAGTTGGGCCTAAAGAAGAATTAAATAGAGAAATATGTCGGCAGTCTCAGTCTAAAGACAAATCTGCAACACCAGGTTATGTATCTTTTTAAAAATCTAGTTACTGCTGACTGTTTTCAGAATGTCTGTTCTCAGCGTTTTAGGTGTCCAGTCATGAATTGGTATGTTCGTGGTTTGCCATGGCAAGTGTCTGAATGTATAAAATGGAACTTCTTCAAATTCAGCTCTAACTCATTGAATGAATATTCATTAGTGTAGACTTGTCCAGTTACTGGTCAAAGTATGTAACTTGTTACATTTTAACAACTTAGACATGGTTTTTTTCTAGAATGACCATGTAGTTTCTTTCTTCCATACTTTTTGATGGAGACAAAGCGTATAGAACTGGAAATCACATTTTAAGGGCATAATGGAGAAACATTCTTAAAACCAAGTGTGCAGAGCAATGCTTTCCAAACTTAAATATGAAGATACCCCTGATAGCAAAGGAAAATGAGGTGTATACAAATGACTCCACTCCTAATTATATTTGTATGTGGTTATATTGTGTGTGAGTATATACATGTGGAAGTTCGAAATTCCCTATAGTAAATTGATGTTCCTAGAAATCCGTATTTATCTTGTGGGGGCTTAAACCTTCTGGCATACCCCCACATGCTGTTGGTTGAGAAACCCAGGACTAAAAAGCGTGGTTCAAATATATAGAGATATAATTTACTTTGAACAATATTCTTTTCCATTAGAATTGCTTTTGGAAAGACTTTCAGTTCAAAATTTTAACTTCTTAAAAATACAATCTCTTGGAAACAGTAGTTCATTATAAAAGAGAAGTAGAGAGAGATAACAGTGGGAATCCATTCGTTATGGGCTAGGAAAGCAGTAGTCAGTTTCCAGAGGAGCTGAAATGAGAATTTGAAGCAATAGCAAAATCCCCACATGGAATAGAACTAGTTATCCCCAATTTTCTGAAGACTTATGGCATAGATAAGAAGCCTTTTTTTAAATTACTATTATTCTTGGCTATTGGATATGCCCAGAATTTATTATCAGGCCTCAGAGATATTTAATTTACATGTTTCTTTGTCTTCTTAGTGGATTTTGTTTAAAATGTTTTTTTTTAATGTTTATTTGTTTTGACAGAGAGAGTGAGAAAGAGAGTGTGTGCACATGCGCATGAGCAGGGGAGGGCAGAGAGAGAGGGAGACACAGAATCTGAAGCAGGCTTCAGGCTCTGAGCTGTCAGCACAGAGCCTGACTCAGGGCTCAAACTCACTAGCCACGAGATCATGACCTGAGCCGAAGTCAGATGCTTAACTGAGCCACCCAGGCACACCTATTCTTAGTGGTTTTAGTTAGAGATAATGGTGTGAAGTGACATGTGGAGTCTTGGGTCAAATTGTGCCCTTTACCTGTTTTTGCAAATAAAGTTTTATTGGAACATAGCCATGCCCATTTATTTACATGTTGTCTGTGGCTGCTTTCATGCTTCAGTGCAGAGTTGAGTAGTTATGACAGTGGCCAAATGGGCCTGCAAAGCCCAAAATATTTACTATCTGGCCTTTTGTAGGAAAATGCTGATTTCTGATAGAGATAAGCCTCTTTTCATATAGTACAACCCTATCATCTTCATGATGGGGGTGGTATATATCCCATTTGTTCTACTTTTCTTTTTTTAAAGTTTATTTATTTATTTTGAGAGTGGGGGGGGGAGAGAGAGAGAAAGAGAGAGAGATTAAGTGAGGGAGGGGCAGAGAGAAGGGGGACAGAGGATCCAAAGTGGGTTATGCTGATAGCAGAGTGCCCGCTGATAGCAGAGAGCCCCATGTGGGGCTAGAACTCATGAACCTTGAGCCAAAGTCAGATGCTCAACCAACTGAGCCACCCAGGCACCCCCCATTTGTTCTACTTTAAATTTTTTTTTTTTTAACATTTATTTTTGAGAGAGAGAGAGAGAGACAGAGCACAAGAGGGGGAGGGGCTGACAGAGAGGGAGACATAGACTCCGAAGCAGGCTCCAGGGTCAGGTCTGTCAGCATAGAGACCGATGTGGGGCTCAAACTCACGGACCATGAGATCATGACCTGAGCTGAAGTCAGACACTCAACCGACTGAGCCACCCAGGCGCCCCTCATTTGTTCTACTTTAAATGTACTTCATACTATTTCAAAGGAATACTGGTTTAAGACTTTATAGATTGAAGACATCCCTTGATAAAGTGAATGATCTCTAATTTTTCTTTTGGGAGAGAAGGATTTAATCCCTGGATTTTAGTATATTAGACTTGCTAAAAGCAAGATGAAATACATTGGGCTATAGAAATATAAGTAGTTGGGTGATCATGGCTCGGGCACTTGGTGGTCAGGGAGTGCTATTAATAAACACACTGTGAATCTCCAATCCTTTAGGATTATTTCCAGTTCTGATTATGTAGTTGAAAGGTTTTCTAACTCCCACTGCTCTCTTATTCTACCTCACCCCCCCTTTTTTTTTTAGAGAGAGAGTACGCTCAACCCACTGAGCCACCCAATCTACCAGAGCGCCCCATCACTCTATCTTTTAAAATTTTTTTAATTCTTCTTTCTTTTTTAAGGAACAAAATCTTATAAATTTTAGGACTTTGAATTAAATAGAATCGTATGGTAAATTTCTTTTTTAAAGCTATTTTCCTACTGTTTACTTTTCCAATGAGTATTCTAAATAGAATGAAAGCATTTTAGAGCCATTACTGGATTTTAGAACTTTTTCAATAGAAATGATAATTGTTATTTCTTCTAAATGGCCTCCAAAATGTGTGTGTTTTCTGTAGGAGGAGCAGGAATTAAGCCTTTCCTGGAGCGCTTTGGAGAGCGTTGTCAAGAACACAGCAAACAAAGTCCTGCTCGGAGCACACCCCAAAGAACCCCCATTATCACTCCAAATACAAGGGCCATCCAAGAAAGATTATTCAAGCAAAACACATCTTCATCTACTACTCATTTGGCACAACAGCTCAAGCAGGTCTGGCTTACTGCTTTTAACACTATTCATCATGTGGTCTCGACATAGGACCTAGAAATCCAATTATGAATTCTGATACCAGTCTTTTGACTGAGATAAATAGCATCGTGATTCTTTGTATCACTTATTTCAAGTTAGAAATACTTTGTCTTGTATTCCATGAATATTGTGAATTTTTTACCCTTAAAACTGAAGACAAGCAAAGTTTAGTAATGTTTGTATATTATTCTTAAGCATACTATTGCTCTCGTATCAAATAGAGCTTTTGATTGTTTTAGGAACGTGAGAAAGAACTAGCATGTCTTCGTGGCCGATTTGACAAGGGCAATTTATGGAGTGCAGAAAAAGGCGAAAGCTCGAGAAGCAAACAACTAGAAACCAAACAGGTGGTGTAAACAAGAAATATGAAAGTGAACCTGGTACCAAAGCAGTGCTGGGATCTAACTTGGTTCTGTTTGGTTGTAAAACACTTCTTTATCCCGTCCCAATTTACTGTGCCACCTTCCACTCATAAACTCCTTCAGCATGCATTCCAACTCTGCTTTTCTCTTGTGATGTTTTCCCATTCAGTGGAACTCTTAACGTATTCACTGATGAGCTACCTAAAATCAAATTTTAAAACTTCTCATCATTCAATTTATTTCACATTTCTTTTAATATTCTACTTACATGCTGGTTCTAAAGTGTTTCTCAGAATCTACTTATTTTAGTACTGATTGTATACCCTCCCCACATACCACACTTTCAGACTATCCATAATCCTTTTCAGTCACCAATTATGTCCCAAATTTCTGTTTATTCCTATATTATCTGCTGTCAAATTTCATTAATCAGCCTTCAACCAAGTCCCTTAGTGTAAATTATTTTCTGCTTCATTTACATGCCTACTTGTACAAAATACTGTATTAGGATATACTTTTCAGCTAAAAATAATAGAATTATATTTAAAGTGGGTACCAGTAGAAATAGAACTATACATTTAACCAGTATACTTTGACAAAGATCTATTTAATTGATTTTGTTTTACTAGTTCTCTTGATTAACAAATCATGTTTCCCAGGGTTCTGACCTAACCCTGTTTTCTCCTCATTTGCCCTGGGGCTTCTCTTCTCTGTCCTCATGTTTAGCTTCAGCCAAGCACACAAATGCTAAGGTGCTTAGCTATGCTGTGTTCACCTCTCTCCTGAACTCCTGGCCTGGCTAGCTAGTGTATTTCTCTCTGTTTTGCAGAAGTATATTCTCCATGGAGTCTCTGTTTTCACCTAGGTCTTTGTTCTATACCTCATCAGCTAAAACAGTCTGGGAGTTCTTCCTTGGCTCTTTCCTTTTATTACTGTGTCTTCCCACCTCCTCTTATTACTATATCTTCCCCTAGCACGCACACACACACACACACACACACACACACACACACACACAAAGACACACACAGACACACACACAAACACATACACATCATTGGATGTTTTCTAAATATGTCACAAGCTGCCTGTCCTCTCTGTTTTCCTCTGCCGTTACCTTAATCACTTCCAGAACTTTGTATTGAAAACCCTGCTTCTAGTCTGGCTGTTTTCCTGTCCACCTTACCCACTGCTGCCAGGGAAATAGTCTTATAAAGCAGATATTTGTGTATTCACTTCCTTAAAATCCTGGAAAGTTTTCCATAGCTATCATCAGAAAATGTCTCAAGTGCTTGGCTTGACATCCAGAATCATTCAGAATCTGGCTCCTCACTGCTCCTCCACACGTGTGCTTCAGTCCTGTCATGTAGACTATTTGCAGTTTCTCAAATGTATCCACGTTTTCAGATCTCTTGGCCTTTGCCTTGCTGTTCTGTCCGCACAGAGTATCTCTGTGGTGAGCTCCTACTTCATTAGGAATAGGTCAAACTCTAGTCCCCTCTGGAAATCCTTGCTTGGCCCTTTTCCTAAGTGGCCCCTCTTTTTTTTCACCATGTCATCCTGTATTTACCTCGACTGGAATACTTATCTTCCTGTAATTGTTCTACCTTTGCTTTCCACCACTGTCCACAAGGACCTTATCCATCTTTATCTGTGTTTTTAGTGCTTGGATCACAGTAGGGGCTCAATAAATTTGTCCTTGAAGGAAGGAAGGAAGGAATGTGCTAATGCTTCCCATCCATATATAGCAACCATATATAAGCAAGCTTATCTGTCATCTTAAAACCAAAACTACTCTCCTGACCCCTGTTTACCCCCCCTTTCTTTGCCTCCTTTTCATTCGGACTTTTGTAAAAGAGTTATCTCTTGCTGCTTATAATTTTTTTTTTTTTGTAAGAGGCTACTGAGATCACCCAGGTGATGGCAGGTGTTGGACTGGAGAGGCGGGATGGTGAGTGCAGTATAACCAGGGGGCGTGAGCCTAGAGGAGCAGGGGCAGGAGGAGAGGATTACTGAGAGCTTGGAATTAGTGTTAGAGACTGGAGAGGGGCTGTCCCTCGTGCCGTCAGGGTCTAGGGGAGAGAACCACCTTTATTACAGAATATTGTAGGGAAGTCCTGCCTTCACAAGAGAGCCAGGTCTGCAGCACAGCATTCGATAGTTTACCCTATGTTCGTGCATCAAAAGCTTCTTCTAATTCGAGAGACAACACGGTCTGAAATTACATCGGGAATAAGAATGTGTAGGTTTGTAAACTGGCCCTGCCAGTTACTAGCCCAGTGTGCAAGTTGCTGAACTCATCTGCGTCTCGGTCTTCTCATCTGTAAAATGGAGGTAGTAGCACCTAACTTACAGGGTTATTGGGAGGACTCAGGGAGGCAATACCAAGTGCTTGGAAAGGTGACTGGCACAAATGAGGCTCTACTAAGCATTAGTTGCTGTTATTCTTATTCTTACTTGATTATTTCTACTATTGCTTTAATCATAAAGCCTTTTCCGAAACAAACAATGAATGTTCCTCTTCCATTGCCTTTATAAATGATTAAAAAAAGACTCAGAGGAATTTCCTGTTTTTTCTTTTTCTTTCCTTCTTTTCAGACCTGTTTTTGGTTCTTTGTTTTCCTGGCCTTTTACTCCTGAGTAACCGTTTAGGGGAATCCTAATGCAGGAACTGTCAGTAGATTTTATAGGTGTGGGAGGAGATAAGTGACATATGGGGAATTACTTTTCTCTGTGTGGATTTCACTTAAATCAGTTTATCTAAAACTACTCTGATGTGAATTTTCATTCCTGCCTCCTAGTCTGTTAAAAGTTGTACATACTGGGAATTACCAAGAATAATGAACCAGCACTGAGGGCTTCTTGTGATCTAAACATGGCTGGGACCTTTCACATACATTGTTTTGTTCTGAGGAAGCTTATATAAAAGAATGATTTGTGTTTGTTTCATTTAATAACATGTAAAAATAGACAAAAAAAATCTATAGTTTTGAGAAATAAAATCTTCATTTCCTTTCTGCAGGAAATTCACTGTCCGAACACTCCCCTCAAAAAACACCAAGCTGTTTCAAATACCCCATCGCTTCCAGTAACGGAAAAGGTGACAGAAAATCAAACACCAGGAAAACCTTCCAGCACAGAACCTACAGGTCAGCATTTTCCACTTCTGCTCCACTTATATGTAGCTTTCAGTCTACTGGAGTTTTGGAAATTGCATTGGAAAGCGGAAATACTGCTTCAATGTAAAAAGATAGATTAATGTCTTTATTTCTACTCATTCTTTAATGTTTAGCCATGCAATATGCTTCTTCCGTAGTTCTCTTTCCAGACTCAGGACTCATGCTCTTGATGGGAGAATAAATTACTACCACTCTTTTTTTTTTTTTGAGAAAGATTCTGTAATATCTGTTGAATTGTAAAGTATGCATGCTCTTTAATTTAGCTCCTCTACAAGTGTTTCTACAAGTTGACTTCTTAAAACTAGTGTGCAAAGATGCATATACAAAGAGATGAATTGTAGCACTGTTAGTAATAAGGTGTAAATGACCTCAATGTCCATCAGTAGCAAACTGTTTAAATAAATTATGCTAAATCCATGTCCTCGAATATTATGTAGCTGCTTAAAAGAATACGGTAGCTTTGTATGTAATGACATTTAATATGTCAGAGACACTTAAACATTTTAGTTTTTTTTTTTTAAGTCTGGTGAAAAACACGTTACTAAAATTCACCATCCTAACAGTTTTTAAGTAGTAGTAGTTTTAAGTATATTCACATCGTTGCAGAACAGATCTCCAGAACCTTTTCATCTTGTAGAACTGAAACTGTACCCATTAAACAGCAGCTCTCCGTTTCTTCCTCTCTGCAGCCCTCGGTAGCCACCATTCTGCTTTCTGTCTCTATGAATTTGACTACTTTAGAAACGTCCTATAAGTGGAATCATATAGTATTTTTCTTTTTGTAACTAGCTTATTTAATTTAGCTTAATGTCCTCAAGGTTTATCCATGTTGTAGCTTGTGACAGCATTTCCTTCCTTTTTAAGGCTGAATAGTACTCCATTGTGTATATGTACATTTTGTTTATCCATTGTCTATCATTGGGTATTTTGGTTGCTTCCATCTCTTGGTTATTGTGAATAGTGCCGGGTATGCAAATTTCTCCTTGAGACCCTGCTTGGAATTCTTTTGATATATACCCAGAAGTGGGATTGCTAGATCATATAGTAGATCTATTTTAAGTATTTTGAGGAATAATTATACTATTTTCTGTGGCAGTCACACCATTTTACAATCTTACCAACACTGCACAAGGATTCCAATTTTCCCGCATCCTTGCCAACACTTGTTATTTTCTGTTTTTTTGTTTTGTTTGGTTTGGTTTTTTATAGTAGCCATCCTTTAGGGTGTGAGGTGATAGCTCATTGTGATTTTGATTTCCATTTCTTTTATAATTAGTGGTGTTGAACATCTTTTCATATGCTTGTTGGCTATTTGTATATCATCTTTGGAGAAATGTCTGTTCAAGTTCTTTGCTCATTTTCTAATGAGGGTATTTTATTTTTGTTGTTGAGTCATAGTTATATATTCCATATATTAACCTCTTATCAGATACACAATTTACAAATATCTTCCCCCATTCTGTAGGTTGACTTTTCAACTCTGTTGAATGTGTCCTTTGATGCACAAAAGTTTTTAAATTTGATGTAGTCCCATTTGTCTGCTTGTGCTTTTGTGGCCTGTGCTTTTGGTGTCACACCCAAGAAACTGACAAATCCATTGTCATGGATGTTTTCCTATGTTTAGGAGCTTTATGGTTTTGAGTCTTACAATTAAGTGTTTAATCCATTGTGAGATAATTTTGTATATGGTATCAGATAAGGTTCCAATTTCATTTTTTGCATGTGCTTATCCAGTTTTCCCAGCCTCATTTGTTGAAGAGACTGTCCTTTCCTCACTAAATCATCTTGGCAGCATTGTCAAAAATCATTTGACCATACATGTGAGATTTTCTTTTGTGGCTCTCTGTTCTTGTTCCCTTGGTCTGTGTTTGTGCCATACCGTTTTGATTACTATAGTTTTGTAATATGTTTTGAAATCTGGATACGTCAGTCTTCTAATTTTGTTCTTTTTCAAAGGTATTTTGTATATTCAAGATTTATTGAATTGAAGCTCCATACGAATTTTAGGATGGACTTTTCTGTTTCTCTAAAAAACGCTACTAGGATTTTGATGAGAATGCATTGAATCTGTAGATTGCTTTCAGTACTATTGACATCTTGACACTATTAAGTCTTCCAATCCATGATCATGGGATGTCTTTCCAGCTATTTGTGCCTTATTTAATGTTTTTAAGCAATGTTTCGCAGCTTTCAGTGGACAATTATGTCACCTCCTTGGTTAGGTTTTTTCCTAAGTATTTTATTCTTTTTGATGCTATTGTAAATGGGATTGTTTTGTCAATTTCCCTTTCAGATTTTTCTTTGTTAGTGTTCAGAAATGCAAGAGATTTTTGTGTGTTGATTTTATATCCTACATCTTTGCTTAATTTGCTTATTCTAACGGGATTTTTTGTGGAATGTTTATAGTGTTTTCTACATATAATATCATATTATCTATAAACAGAGGTAATTTTACTTCTCCTTTTCAAATCTTGATGCTTTTTATTTCTTTTTCGTGCCTATTTTCTCTGACTAGGACTTCCAAAGCTATGCTGAATAGAAGTGGTGAGAGTGGGCATCCTTGTCTAGTTCCTGATCTTAAAGGAAAAGCTTTCGGTTTTTCACTACTGAGTATCATGTTAGCCAGTGGCTTTTCATTTGTGACCTGTATTCTGTTGAGGTAGTTTCAGTTTCCTTCTATTGCTAGCTTATGAAGTGTTCTTATTGACACTTTTTTCTAAAAAGTGAAAAATAAAATGCATGCATAGTATGACGACCTTCTGATAAAACAAAAGGATGTAACATTTGCATACATACAGGGTAACTGAAGGGACAAATAGCCTGGTAATATTGGTGTCCCCTTTCTCTTGGTGGGGAGGAAGAGAGATGGGAACGTTAAGAGAGGACAGTTGTCTTGGGGGATTCTCTATACATTTTTAGATCTGAAATGCATAGTTTTATGATCAGAAAAAAGAATACAAAACATATCTTAACTGAAAAATTCTAGGTTCCTACATATAGTAATATGGTTTTTCTTAAATTTTTTTTTAGGTTTCACTGAACGTAAAATGACGAAGTCTAGCCCTTTGAAAATCACATTGTTTTTAGAAGAGGATAAGTCTTTAAAAGTAACATCAGACCCAAAGGTTGAGCAGCAGACTGGTTGGTTTTTATGCTTTATTTCCTATTAATTCTGAACTCACTAGAAGATATAATATATTGGTAGAAGCACATATTCAAATATATAATGTTCTGTATTTCAAAATGTCTCATGATCTGTAATATTCACTTTTTTTAAAGAATATTTTTAAGCTTATTTATTTTGAGAGAGACAGAGACAGGGTGAGCAGGGGAGGGGCGGAGAGAGAGGGAGAATCCCAAGCTGGCTCTGTGCTGCCAGTGCAGAGATGTGGGGCTCAAACCCATGAAACTGTGGGATCATGCGTGACGTGAGCTGAAACCAAGAGTCAGACACTTAACCGACTGAGCCACCCAGGCGCTCCTCTTTCTCTCTCTTTTTAAAAATTTTTTAACATCTTTATTTATTTTTGAGAGAGAGAGAGGGAGAGAATGGGGGTGGGGGGGGGGGTGGTTGGAGACACAGAATCCAAAGTAGGCTCCAGGCTCTGAGCTGTCAGCATAGAGCCCAACATGGGGCTTGAACTCACAAACCACGAGTTTATAACCTGAGCTGAAGTCGGACACTTAACCGGCTGAGCCACCCAGGCACCCTTCTCTCTTTTTTTCACTAGGAAATATTCTAGCTTCCACAAAGAGATAGCACTGTTAACAGTTACCTTAGGTCACAGATCCCTGTGAAAATCTGATTAAAGCTATCACTCACTTTCATAGGGAAAGGAAATGTACTGCCCTTCCACACTCTTTATATACTGTTAGGGAGGTTAGTGGTTCTTGAAGGTTATTTGGGAACCCTGCCTTAAGTGCTGTTAATATTTTCCTATTATTGACAGCCATGTGAAAAGGCATTCCCCCAAAAACAAAAAGAGTTACTCGAAAGAACATTTTTTTGTAAGTCTGAAGTTTCTGGCTATTATCTTGTTGTTCGCATTCTTAGTTAATATTCTTTCTTAAATCCAAAGTGTTTAGTCAGCTTTTGGCAGTTCCAACTTTCACTGCTTTGCTGTTTATTTAGTAAGCCCGTGAACGTTAGGTCTGCTCTGCTATCCCTTTAATTCTTAAAGGTCTGAGTCACAGAATCACCTCCTGAAATCTTTTTCAGAAGTGGTACGTGAAACTGAGATGAGTGTGGATGATGACGATGATATCAATAGTTCAAAAGTAATTAATGACATCTTCAGTGATGTCCTGGTGGAAGGTGAGCTGGACATGGAAAAGAGCCAAGAGGAGATGGACCACGCAGAAGCAGAAAGCGCTGAAGAACAGGAAGACGCACTGAACATCTCCTCCATGTCTTTGCTTGCTCCGTTAGCACAGACCGTTGGTGTGGTAAGTCCGGAGGTAAGAAAAGATTAAATGTCAACAGGCCCGGGACACAAAGAAGCAGCAATCACGAGATCCCCTTTTGTTTGAGTTGGTACATGGGGATTTGGCACTCGGTAGCCAGGGGGATGCTGGAACTCTGACGTCAGTTCTCATAAAAGAGAGCTTAAAATGCTTCAGTGGTTTCCTGTGACCTTGGATAAAATGCAAACTGTGACATGGTTTAAAAGGTCAGACATTTGGGCTCAAATCCTGGCTCTGCCGTTGGCTGTTTATTGGCCGGGTTATTTAACCTCTTTGCCACAGTTCCCTCACCTGTTAAGTGAGTGCCTATATCATGGGGTTAATATGAATATTAAATCACTAGTATATTAGTACATAGCACCAGACAGACAACTAACATTTATTGAGAGCCAACTATTGTTTTTAGCTATCACCCTAAATTGAATAGCTACAGTTTGAGAAATTGATTCAATTAGAAAAAGTTTTTAAGAGAGTTATAAGTGCAGGTTTTAGCTGTCTTTGAACTTTTATTCATTTACTATTTAGGGAACTTATTTTTTAGTTTGCCTTTGTTTTTATGATGCATCATAAATCAGTTGACTTATTGGATCTTCATTTCCTAATAATAGAGCATTTATTCAATTCCTCAGAGTTATCACTTAGAATCAGTGTCATCCATAAAATCTACTGATACCTGATGTGCTTCACTGCAGAGTTTAGTTTTCTCACCTCGATTGGAATTGAAAGATTCCAGCGTAAGTGATGAAAGTCCAAAGCCAGGGAAATTCCAAAGAACCCGTGTTCCTCGAGCTGAGTCAGGTGATAGCATTGGTTCTGAAGATCGTGATCTTCTTTATAGGTAAGCATGTTTTTCAAAAGGCATTCACTCACTAAGGGTCATAGTTTAGATTTATAACTTACAATGTTATTAATTCACCTGTATAAAACTTTGGAATGACTTTTGTCAGCCTCTCTTTTACCAAATGGCATTTTCCACATGTTCACTAAAAGAGAGTGCTCAACGTGTTGCTGGATTTCTAATAGAGTATACCTTATTTTCTGAAGCATTGATGCATACAGATCTCAAAGATTCAAAGAAACGGAACGTCCTTCAATAAAGCAAGTGATTGTTCGGAAGGAAGATGTTACTTCGAAGTTGGATGAGAAAAAGAATGCCTTTCCTGGTCAAGTGAACATCAAACAGAAAATGCAGGTATGTACTTCCGTGGAAAGGAGACTTGGAATGTTTTCTGTACTAGATCGTACACTCCTTAAGGACAAGGGCCCGGCCTTATTCATCTCCGTACCCTGAGTGAGTAGAACAGTGTCTGACACACTGGAGCTCAGTAAATCACTCTTGAATTCATTGTAACTTGAGAAAGGTCCTCTTTGTTGGGCAGGTTGGAAGCTTGTTTGATATAGCTGAAACATTTAAACACGTTGGTCATAAATATCCTTAAAGTATAACTTTCATTTTGCTCTTAGAGGTTCTTTGATGCTAAGGAAGTCATGTACAACATACATGTAATTTAAATAAAATGAATCAGATAATTTCTACATCTTTACTTTGTCGAACATAGCCCCGAGTATAATTTTTATTCAGTATGAGTTGAAAGTCTTTTCATAAGGATGTTTATAGTGTAATTTTTATAGCGTGTTGAATGTTTTTGGTGCATAGTCCAGACACTTGAACAGTGAAAGAATTTCATTTTGACTTCACTCTCTGGATATTTTGGAAATTATCCAACAGGATTAGTTACAACTGAAGTTTTAAATAAAGTGAAAATGGTGATAAAAAAAATGTGAGTTCTTTTTCTCGTTTCTTTGGTTTCCCTAGGAACTCAATAATGAAATAAATTTGCAGCAGACAGTAATCTATCAAGCCAGCCAGGCTCTTAACTGCTGTGTTGATGAAGATCACGGAAAAGGGTCACTAGAAGAAGCGGAAGCAGAAAGACTTCTCCTCATTGCTAGTACGTGTGATACACCTGAAACCATTCCAACAGAATTCCAAATCAGGACTTATTTTGTCCAGGATAGTTAGAAATCTCTATTTTAAAGAAAGGGCTTTTTCTGTTTTAGTTGATCTGTGTTTCTGTTTGTTTGTTTCTTATAACATTTGTGAATACTCTACATGTAAAATAAAATGTAGTTTGCATGAAAGGTGAAAGGAATTGGAATGCAGTTGAAGAAATGCAGTTTTGAAGTATGCGAAAAATGAATATATGAATGTCTCTCTCTCTCTCTCTCTCTCTCTCTCTCTCTCTCTCTCGTCTCTGCACCTGGCTATCTACATGTAGCTAAAAAAGTCTGTGAACTTTGTTGTGTATGTGTAGTGGCAGATGACAGGGCATGTTAGGGTGGAGAGATTATACCATACAAGAAAACTGGCTGCAAGTTCAAGCATTAAATTATAAAGATTTGGTAAACGGATGAGCAGTCAAGGTTTTACCCAACCACCTACCACCTGCTTGTACAAAGAAGTACTGATCTTGTCTTTGATCTTACGTACATTTGCCGCCTCAGTGCATTTTCTTGAATCGGTCTCATTTAGAGACAGATGCAGTTTTAATATTTGTGACCTTGCATATTTTTACATAGCTGAGAAGAGAACACTTTTGATTGATGAGTTGAATAAATTGAAGAACGAAGGGCCCCAGAGGAAGAACAAGGCTGGTCCCATACCCCCAAGTGAATTTATCGCATCCAAGGGATCAGTTACTTTGTCAGAAATCCGCTTGCCTCTAAAAGCAGATTTTGTCTGTGGTACAGTTCAGAAACCAGGTATGGTGATTTTTATTTTCACCGCTTCTAGATCCTATGTTAAATTATGAACTTACCTAGGCAGGAATGATGCAAATGTGAGCAAGTAGAGCATGCAAAAGAATGTGCAGCTTGTATCTTGGGCCTTTAGTTCTTCGATGGAAGATCTGTGCGTAAAAATAACCAAGGGAAAATTTCATATGTGGTTGCTGATCCACATGGTGACAGACATGGCTCTAACTGAAAGCAGGGCTGGTTAAACATAGCTTCGAGCATGAAGTATTTCCGAAGATGAGATGATCTTGACACGGCAGATCACTCAACTTTCATTATTTAATTTGTGGAAAGTATGGGGACATCTGAGAGAACCTATTTTACTTACTCTTTTCTGTTTCAAACCCATCCCCCAAATCTTGAATGATTAGTTGTAGAGGTGAAGATCACCACCACAGTGAAGATGGTTCTACTGAAATTGTATCGCCTTTGTCACTGTAGATTGAATAAGTATAAACATGTATTCTACGAAAAATCATAGCAACGTGGGTAAAGGAGAGTATGGCACCAGGATCTGAAAACAGGGCAGGGTAATTATAGCAAGCTGAATAAAGTTTCATTAAATTTTGGTGAAGTTATTTTAAGATTCCTTTAAATTTTCATTTGCATGGACCTTTCTCTGAGGGAAAGGAGGGCTAGACATAGGTGAGAAGTGAATTTGAGGTACAGGGAAAAGAAAGAATGGAGATCTTTAAAAGTTGAAGCATCATTGTAGGGAGGAGGTGACTTAGGTTCTGATTATTGCTGTTGTCTGATTTGGATGTGGTGTGGAAGAAATCTATTGGTAACATAGTATGTACCTTGAATATGTGGGTATTCAATGACAGATAGTGAAGGAACAGTTTATGTTTTTATTAGAATTTATCTCTAAGTAACTTTCACAGAAATGTAGTATTTTATTTTTGAAATAATAAACCCTAATTTTCTTTTTGAGGAATATACTGTCAGCTAAAGAATTAGTCAATAGGTAAAATACGAAGTCAGCAGAAATTGAGGGATTATGGACTGGCATTATTTCAGTTCACATAAATAATAGGAAGAGATCTTGCCTGATGTTTATTGATGATGATTATGACTGCTTATATGTCTTACTTAGCTTTTTGTGTCTAGAAAGTTGATTTTAGTAATTTTTACATACATTATATAAATTAGTCACAGTATTACTTTATTCCTTTGGTTTTCCAGAATGCTGATTAGCTAAATCTGATTTTGCTTGTGCTTATTATGTAATGTGATTACCTTTTGCAGATGCAGCAAATTACTATTTCTTAATTATACTAAAAGCAGGAGCTGAAAATATGGTAGCCACACCATTAGCATGTACTTCAAATTCTCTTAATGGTGATGCTCTGACATTCCCTACTACATTTACTCTGTAAGTAAATTATGCTTTTGCTGGTTCAAACACATTTTCTTTTAATGGGGTTAGTACAGATGGAATGTATAGTCTTTGAAATACAGTATGTTCATTCTCATGTGGACAAATAACTGTTTCAATTTGTTGGTTTAAATCTTTTACATGTTTCTGATATTTCTTTCCATTGTGTAGCACATTTCGTCCATGTGAATATATGTATTTAATGTTTTGACATATACATAAAACATAAATACATGCATAATATTATATATTATATAAATTAATACATACAGGGGCACCTGGGTGGCTCAGTCAGCTGAGCATCTGACTTGAGCACAGGTCATGATCTCACAGTTCACGAGTTCAGGCCCCATGCTGGGCTCTATGCAGACAGCTTGAATCTTAGAGCCTGCTTTGGATTCCATGTCTCCCTCCCTCTGCCCCTCCTCCACTCACTCACTCTCTCTCTCTCTCTCTCTCAAAAATAAAAAAGTAAATATAAACATATGTATAAGATCTAGACCTTAATATTTTATTTATGTGCTTTAAATCTTATAATGTACTTAATATTCCAACTCGGTGAAAAGATGTATTTAGTGTCACAAATTAATTTTGAAAATACAGTCAAAATCCAGCTAGAAAAAAATTGTTTATTAAAGACGTTGAATTGTAAAATACTGAAGAAAATATTTGACTTGTATTATAGTAAAAGTAGACTTTTCTTACCAATTTTTATGTTTTTTAATGGTTTGTAACTACTGCCTGTAGTTAAAAACACTGTGAATTCCTTTACTCTCAGAATCATGTAACAACATTAGTGGCATCATTTTTAATGGCATAAGTGTGTGTTTTCCTTACAGTTTTATTTAACGATTTATCTTCCCAGGCAAGATGTGTCCAATGACTTTGAAATAAATATTGAAGTTTACAGCTTGGTAAGCAGTGAAAGCTTTGTAAAATAACCAATATTATGTTATTCTTAGACATATTAGATCTTAAACTAATTATGCTTTGGGTTTGTGTGTAGGTACAAAAGAAGGAACTCTCAGGCCCTGATAAGAAGAAAAAGGCACACAAGTCCAAGGTGAGAAGGAAAAACCCAGGAAAAGGATCATCATCAGAGATAATACATATATCAGTTTTTAATTTCTCTACATTTATTTGACAACCAGCTTTTATAACCTGTTTAAATGTTTCTCAAGCCTTTCCTCTGAGCTCTTGCCTCACCAAGTTCTCGGTTCACCAGTACTTGTGCGGGCATAAGCCATGAGAACTTGTAGGGTGGTATTTAGCCTTCCCAGTCTTTGGTCTTTAGTGCTTTTTCTAACATCACTTAGAAGAATTTTACTTTAGCTCCAGCAAAAACAGGAATGACAGTATGGAGAAAGCCTTAATAGAGGACTCAAGTATAAATGTATTCACATTTAAGAATTATTTTCTATGTGGGAGTATCTCAAGGTTGGTTAGTTTTAAGCTCTGAATCATAATGTTTAGCAGTAAATACACTGTTACCTTTTCTTCTAGGCTATTACTCCAAAGCGACTTCTCACATCTATAACCACAGTAAGTAAATCTTAAAAAATTTAGCTCCCTTGAGAAATTTTCATTTTACCCACACGATTGTAAATTGGTTAACCATTTCTAAACTCTTAGCACTGTGGAAATCTTTAAAATATACTGGGGAGAAACATCTGATTATTTAAAGAGGAAAAAATAATATTTTCTGAAATGTAGCTTTTGCAGTATTAGAGAGTTTACTGTTTAATATCTAAATCTTTGTATCGAATAAAGGAAATAACTTGTGTTTCTTCTTTACACCACTTTTGTTTTAGAAGAGCAGCCTTCATTCTTCAGGTGAGTGGATCTTGAACTATTTCCAACACTAGAGTCAGTAAATGAGCTAAGCAACCACGCACGTGCTTTATGCACACAGGCGTCCTGATGAGCGTGCACCTTAGTCTCCTTTGAATAATATTTTCGGTGTGGTTTCTGGTAACACATAAGATTGCTGGGCAGAATAGCATGCTGTCAGATGTCACCATGGGCCGCCAGGCATCACGTTATATAGGCTCTAGCAGGCAGTACCGTATGATAGCAAGTCACCTGGCCATAGCTGCAGCCAGTGGCATCACTCTTCACCCCAACTTCTGTTGTTCTGTAGATTGGTTTTGTGCTTTCCACACTGTGGACTTGACCTCCTTTAACTTTGCTGATCATGACTGGTGTTGTATCGTGTCAGAAAAGCATCTTTCTAGTTCCCAGGAAGTTGTGAAAGGCATTCTCTAGAATGGCTTTAGGCCTGAGTTTTCCAAAGGGGATTAGGATGGAGCTGGTTTTAGTCCTTCCTTTGGGCTTCTGGTCTCTTCTTGGCACAAGAGGGTAACTAAGAAAAACTGCAGATATAGTCTCTGCTGCTAATTATATCATCCTAGACTAGAGCAATGAAGTCTTTTCACATCTCTTTTAGGAAAATTGCTTTTTTTGTTGTTGTTTTGTTTGTAGGAAAATTGTTTTATGTGCACATTTTTAAGTTCTGTGTCTTAAACATACAGCCATCCCAAAGGAATGATAAGGAATGTCTATACTGCCTCACCTAAGTTAATGTAAAGTACTTAACAGTTTTTTTTTCATTTTTTAAAAATGGAGGAAAATGGCAGTTTTCTCTGTGATGACTTAATTTAATTCTTTTGGGGTGAGGTGAAGAATTGTTACTTATACTTGCAAAAATCACTCTGGACTCACCTTCATTTCCTTTCTCTCCAGTCATGGCCAGTCCAGGTGGTCTCCATGCTGTGCGTACCAGCAACTTTGCCCTTGTTGGGTCTTACATACTGTCATTATCTTCAGTAGGAAACACTAAATTTGCTCTGGACAAGGTAATCCAAATGTATTTATTTATTTACTTTTAGACAAATTAGGTCAGTAGAAATGCCCCAACACTTTCAAGTATTTTAAACCTACATTCTTGATGTTGGAAGTATTTCTCTCTCATCTCTTAATAGTTAAATCTTCAAAGTAGTGTATAGTGATTTATTCTAAATGTTACTTCTGACCACACAAGTATGTATTACTTCTTGCATGTTAAGCTTACAGTTTTAACCATAATAACTTGCCCATTTGAACCAGTATTTTGAAATGAATACTATTTTATAGATTTAGTTTTGACAAGATAGGGAAAGATAGGTTAATTTCTTAGAAAAGTACTCATGAATCTAAGGGATTTCTTTCCCATACTTTCCTCCCCAAATTAAAAGCTTCATCATTCAGATCTGCATCTGTCGCTATTGAGTGCTTTTTCACCATAAGGTGATATGACTAAACTTTTAAAATAGCCAACAAGACCATTTTATTTATTTATTTAAAAAAAAATTTTTTTTAACGTTTTATTTATTTTTGAGACAGAGAGAGACAGAACATGAACGGGGGAGGGGCAGAGAGAGAGGGAGACACAGAATCCGAAGCAGGCTCCAGGCTCTGAGCCATCAGCCCAGAGCCTGACGCGGGGCTCGAACTCACGGACCGCGAGATCGTGACCTGAGCTGAAGTCGGCCGCTTAACCAACTGAGCCACCCAGGCGCCCCAACAAGACCATTTTAAAGAGTGGGAGAACTAGTGGCAAATTTTGGTCTTTGGGTATAATACAGAGGTATTTTTAAATATTTTAAGAGATTTTCCTAGTCAGAATATGGAAGTGAGGAAATATAAAAATTAGGAGGCCTGGTTCCTCATGTTGGCCCTGCTAGTAATTTCCTTTTTAACATGGAGCAAAGTCAACTCATTTCTCCAGGATCTTGTTTTCCCAGTGGAGAATATTAGGTTAGATTAAAACAATCCAACTTTAAAATTCTATGAAACATTTTTCTTTTAGTTGATAGACATAAAACAGACTACCTTTGAAATTTTGATTGTTGTTAATGCATATGTATTTTATCTTAACATGTCAACTTTTAAAACTTTATATAACTTTTTATTTAGTAATTCAGGTAGTTTAACAAATTGAGTGATCTTGGGTCTTTTATTTTGTGTGTTTTAGATAAATTATGATGTAAAAGAGCGAGAGCTACTGGGCTATATGTTCCAGGAAAAGGTTGCCATATTTTCTTTGCTTGAAACTAATGAGCTTAAAAAATCAATCCTTAATTTTTGGCTCAAATGTATTCATTTCACTAACCACTCTCATGTATTCTTGGTTATTTTAAATAATTAAGGACACGATGTACATTATTCTTTCTTTAGATTCTTGCAGATGGGTGTCTTTTTCTTTACTCTCATAATTCTTTAAAGCTTTCTTTGACAGTCCTCTTATTTTTTTCATGCATGTTTGGTACTTGGTCTTTTCTTCTATATTCTTTTTTTATGTTACAATTCTTTAAGATTCCATAGTCACTTCAACTTTGATTTTATGTGTACTAAAATACCAAATTAATAACTAAAACTAAAATGTATTCAGTATTGTTGACCTCCCCTATATTGAAAGAGCTACTATTGATGTTTATAAAAGTGGTCTCAATTGGCTAATAGGATTATTGCTATGTAGATGATGCTTTGTTCAGTGACTTTGAAATTAAAGTGTGTTTAACACTAAAATTGTACTAAGTATAATCATATGTTTTACAGGTTTTTTTTAGGATTTTTAATTTCCTTGCAAATATCAATTGCAGACATTCTGTGGGTATATAGAAATTTACAAAGTGCCAATTTCTACACGTGTAAGAGATTTTGTTAATCTTTAAAATGAAAGAGATTTCAATGAGGTATGTTAAATATAGACTGGTCTTGAGAAATGTTTTGGGTGCCATTTTAATTCAAAATATCACCCTTACAAATAAAAAAAAAAATGCCGATATTTTCATTCTTTTAATATCTTTGAAATTATGTCTTAAATAGCCAACCACATGATTGGGCACAAAATCAAATCACTCAATTTGGTTGTGTCTAATACTCTAAAATCTCTTTCTGAATCAAATACAATCACATGCTTTTGTGAGTGGCAGGGGGAAGCAAATATTTGTTCCAATAGTTTATAGTTGATGTAGGAGAATATTTAAAATAGTAAAGTTTAGATGTTCTTTAAATTGGTGAGAAAAATGGAAGACCTTTTATACTCCTATAATAATCCTATTTAATTGACTTTGAGAAAATAGACAAGTGACCCATATCCAATCAGATACCAGTGATATAAAGTGAGTGTTTGCTTATTTTATTGGTGCCGTGACAACAGCAATCATAAAGGTTATCTCTTAGGTCACCTTCAGAATGGAATTCCTGTTGAGGTTATCCCAGACTGTTTGCTCTGTAGATTTAGGAGACCACTGATAGCAATTGCCTTCTTATTTGAGGTTAAGTATGGCATCCTGGAATTTAAATTACGAATCTCCATGAGTCACAGGCTCTCAAGTCTTTTCTTTGAATAGAGAATCCGAAATAGTCATAGATTTTATTACACTTTCATGGATAAAGAGAAAAGGACATCCCACAGCTCATCTTTTGACTTAAAGAAACCTCATAGGTATTTACACCCTACTGGAAATAGAGATGGCAATTTACATAGTGGTGGGGCAAACAAATGTGAAGTAAGACAACCAGTTAGCATTGTAGAATTTCAAGGTTATAGGAGGAGTGATTAGGTGTGTTCTGCTGTACCCAAAGCTATCCTAGTCCTGGTGTCTGCCCATTGGGCCAGTATAATTATTAACAGTACCCCTTTCTCTCAGAGATCTCCTACTTTATGAAAAATTACAGCCACCCTGGTTGTAAGTTACATTTTATAGCTCTTAACAATGATCTTTGAAGTGAGCATATCTTCAAAGACCCCTTTGTTAAGCAGAAAACCGAATAGGATCATACATTTTCACAGGTTTCTACATTCCACAGGGGGTAGGAATATTGACCCTTTTGTGAATATTCTCAATTCACTCATCAGGACAAGCTTCTGACCAAGAATATTGTCAACTTTTCATAGCTGTAGAGAAAGGGTGAACATTTTCTTCTCATTTTTCGGAGATTCTTTTTACCGGCAGCATTCTCTGGGTTCAACGTGAGATTCTATTAATTAGCACTGAGAGCCTGAGGAACTTATAACGGACAATACGGAAAAGAAAAAAATGAGGGAATTTATAACAAAAAGGATCATGAGGTACCTTATGTTTTGATTCTACATTTTGGATGCCTTTTAGATTCAAAAAGTTAGAGGTTTATCTCATGGAATTAGTCTGTTGAAATCTGTCCTTTTTGGCTAAGAATTCTCCCATTACTTTATCTTTATTGTGTTGGAGGACTGAATTGTTGGAAACTAACCTTACACTCAAAAGACGCTTTTTACACTCAAAAGTAGCTTCTCTCAGGATTTTCTGATACCCTAGGACACATTTGCTAACAGGTGCACAAAATAAATCAAAACAAAGCACAGGTTCCCACACACACAGGTCAGAGCCATGGCGGCTTGATGCTGAGATACTGAGTGTGGTCCCCAGGAAAGAACTGGTGCCACTCTTGCTGTTTAGGGGTGCATGCTGCCTCCATCACAGCCACCTGCAAAACAAATGCTGAATGCTCTTTTTGCTTTTTGCCTTTTTTCATAAAAGCGAACATCCTCCTTGGATTTCTTTCAGTTAGCAAAAAACAGGTACTAACGTAGGTCTTTTGTACAAGTGAAGCGGGCAGACTTTTCAAAAGCCAGGGGTTACCTGTGTGCTACATTTTCTCCTTTTTTCTTTTTTCTTTTCTTTTCTTTTCTTTTTTCTTTTCTTCTCTTTTCCCTTCCTTCCTCCTTAATAGGAAAACTCTGGGTACTTACTTGGCCAAACAGTATTCTTTTAGCAAACATTTGTCAAATGCCTGAATAGAATGCGGCAGTGGGCTATGGGAACCAACATGGAAAAGACATGATAGCTGACCTCAAGGATCTGCTGTGCAAAGTACGGGGCTATGGGTTAGGGCACAGAAGAGAACACATGCGGGGGAATTTCAGAGCCTGGAAGACAAACTTCATACTTTGAAAAGAACAGGATCTGCGTGGCCTAGAGTAGTTCTCATATTCACAAGTGGGGAGAAAGGATTCAGCATCATATTGTCTGTATCCATTCATCTGTTGATGGACGTTTAGGTTGTGTGCACCTCTTGGCTGTTGCGGAGAATGCTGCAGTGAACATGGGGGTGTACGCATCCCTTGAGAATCTGTTTTTATTTTTATTTATTTATTCATTTTTTTTCTAATTCTCTTGCTATTTTTTAAAAATATGATTTATTGTCAAATTGGTTTCTTATTCTTTTAGATAAATACCTGTTTGATTATGTGATAGTTCTATTTTTAATTTTTTTTGGAGAAACCTCTGAAAAGCTTTCAATATTGATAAAGTCTGATTTATGTATTTTGGTATTGCTATTGTTACTCATGCTTTGGTGTCATATCTGAGAATCTATTGCCAAATCCATGATCATGAAGATTTACTCCTATGTTTTCTTCTAAGAGTTTTATGGTTTTAGCTGTTATATTTAAGTCATTGAGCCATTTTAGGTAATGGTATATGATAATTTTGGTATATGATATGAGGTAGGGAACCAACTTCACTCTTGGATGTAGATACCCAGTTTCCCAGCACCATTTGTTTACAAGACTGCTCTTTCCTCATTGAAAGGTTTTGGTACCCCTGTTGAAAATCAATTGGCCATAGCTGTATGGGTTTATTTCTCGACTCTCAATTCTGTTCCTTTGGTCTATATCTTCCTTATACCCTTACCACACTGTTTTTTGATTAGTGTAGCTTTGATTCTTTTTTTTAACGTTTATTTATTTTTGAGACAGAGAGAGACAGAGCATGAACGGGGGAGGGTCAGAGAGAGAGGGAGACACAGAATCTGAAACAGGCTCCAGGCTCTGAGCAGTCAGCACAGAGCCCGATGCGGGGCTCGAGCTCACGGACCGCGAGATCGTGACCTGAGCCGAAGTCGGACGCTTAACCAACTGAGCCACCCAGGCGCCCCTTGATTACTGTAGCTTTGGATTAAATTTTGAAGTTGGGGAGTATGATTCCTCCAATTTTGTTCTTCCTTTTCAAGACTGTTTTGGTTATTAATAATTAATAATTACAATTCCGTATGAATTTGGGGATCAGCTTTTCCATTTCTGAAGCTCACTATTCTTTATTGCTGAGTAATAATGTATTATATTAACTTACCAGTCGAGTATATTCTGTTGATGGAGAATGGGTAAGCACATGTATTCTCTTCTTAAATCTGTGTTTTCTTTATTGCATTAACTTGGGACTTAGGGTTCTGTTTTTATCAAACTCTACCTTGAATGAATTTATTCTTCAAAAGCATTTGTTGCTAAGGAACCAGTGGCCTTTTGGCCACCTCTTTTATATTCCAATTTTAGAAAATACTGTGCTTTCAAGGCATAATATTCTTTATTCATGATTTATACATGTTTTATCAAGAAAAAAATCACAGTGAAACTGTTTTGCAAATAATTTACCCTCTGTCTTCACAGGTACCCTTTTTATGTCCCTTGGAAGGTCATATTTATTTAAAAATAAAATGTCAAGTGAATTCAAGTGTTGAAGAAAGAGGTTTTCTAGTAAGTAACATCACTTACTCTGTTTTCCTTTTTTTCATGTTGTGAAGTATAGACTTGGTTTCGCATAGGAATGAAAACCCATGTGATTAAGTGATAAATTGGTTCAGTAAAGATTTGTTGCATGTCTGCTATATGCCAGTCACTGTGCTGGAATTGGAATCTAATAGGCCATGAGAAATAATCTTCCCTGAGAAACTTTTAATGTAGCAGGGGGAAGTACAAGTAAACTGCCAAGTGCAATACAGCACTGTAAGAAGTGGGAGCTTGGTGTGCATGGGGGTCATTGATGGGACAGCAGGTCTGAAGTATGGGTACAGGGCCTTAAGGAAACCACTGGAAGAAGTAACTGGTAAGTTGCTGAGTAAGTTAGACAAGGAGAAAGAGGAGGAAGAAGTGCTCCAGGTAAGGGGAAGAGCATGTACGATGGCCTGGAGGGCCCTTCCCTCTCTCACCAGGACCGAAAAGGATGACACAGACAGCAGCAGGTATTTCAGCCAGCGCTTAGGGTGTGAGTGTCTATGGGCAGGAGGGACAGTAAGGAGAGCGATTGCGGACAGTGTGGTTAGGGGAGATGGGGCCAGGTGTTAAAGGGCCTCTGAAAGAATTTGGACTTTATCTCGAAGCCAGTGAGGTTCACTGGCAGGATTTTAAGCAGAGGAATAACATCAAATTTGAGGTTTAGAAAAGCCATTGCCTGACATGTGGGAAGGAGGTTGGAGACTGGCGACCCTGAAGAAGACTAGTGAGGAGACTCCAAGAGAGGTGATAGGGCCTGGCAGTGAGGTGCGCCAGGAGAGATGAAGCAGGAGGAAGGGTAGACCCAGTGGTTTGGCTGTGTGACGTAGGGTGTGGAAAGCAGAAGAAAGGATGTCACCTTCATCCCTGCCTTGTACAACTCGTTGGGTGACAGTGATGCCACTAAGATCAGGGATCTTGGGGGAGGAGCAAGTGTGCATGTTTGGGTAGAAAGTGTTTTTTGCCCCCCAAATTTTATTGTGGAAAATTGCAGATATACAGCAATGTTGATAGAATTTTACAACAAGCACCCATATATCCACCATCTAGATTGTGCCCTTAACATGTTTTACTATCCTTGCTTTATCATGTATCTACTACCTAGCCATCCTTCCAGCTATCCTTCTGGCCACTGCTGAAAATATATTTGGGGGGGAAGAATTTTAAAGTATATTGTAGACATTAACATGTTCCTCCAGATATTAAGTGTACATCCCTGAGTTTTGACACATGCATACATCTCTGTAACCCAAATTTCTATTAAGATGCAGAATATTGCCCTAGAAAGTTCCTTCCTACCAGTCAGTCCCCACCCCAGGTGGGAAGGTGGGATGAATTAAGTTTCCAACAATTTGAATTTTAGGTACCTCCAAAGATCGGGGTTTGAAGCTCAAGAGAGGAATTTTGGTTGAGCGATAGTGATTGAAGTGCAGGGAAGTTGAGCAAAGCAGAACAGGGAGAAACACTCACATTTAAAGCACAGATCCAGGAAGAGAAGCTCGCAAAGGAGCCTAGTGGGGGAGGTGGTATGTCATGGTTGCTGAGGAAGAGAGAATCTGAAAGAGGGAGTGGTCAAGTTAGCTCAGGACCTAGCAGAGACCATGGGACTCTTTTACAAGGCAGAGCACAAACCTAGATTGCAGACGGTTATGAACAGGGTGGGAGGGGAGGAATGAAAGCATCTGCAGCTCTTTGAAACAACGTTTGGCTGCAAAGGGCAAAGAGAGTGTGGTGCCTGCAGAGCTGTGTAGGGTGAGAGAAGAGTTTGGTTGGCATTTAAATAAGATCAAAGAGACTCGAGAATCTTTACATTCGAGTGGGTGGCTTCTAATAGGGCAGAGGGGTTGAAGGTGCAATGGGGAACCTGCATTAGGGTTATGGAGTATTACATGGAACGAGGTCATGAGAGTGAGCAGAAGTAAGACCCAAGCCACAGTTCACGGTTTGAGCTTATTCAGAAGTACAGCTGATCCTTGAACAACACTTGCATGGGTCCGTTTATACTTGGATTTTTTTCAGTAAATACATACAGTACTGTGAATGTATATTTTCTCTTCCTTGATGATTTTCTTAACCTTTTGTTTTCTCTAACTTGCTTTTTTGTAAGCTTACAGTGTATAATACATGTAACATGCAAAATGTATGTGAATTGACTGCTTATGTTATCGGTATGGCTTCTGGTCAAGAGTAGGCTATTAGTAGTCACTTCTGGTGGGGGGTAGAGTGTCAGGTTATATGTGGATTTTTGGTGGCCCTAACCTCTGGGTTGCTCAAGGGTCCACTATACTTTTTCCATTATCAGAGGAGAAAAGTACGTGTGTAGAATATACAGAAGATTGTGGGTATCGTGCACGAAGTAGAGAAAATCTGATCGCTTTGGGTTTGTGAAGCAAGAATTTGAATGATACAAAGGATATCACAAAATCAGTTTGCAATTGCTATCCGAGGGTGCAGAAAGCTCTGTGGCCAACGTAACTGTAAATCAGTCTGCTTTAGCTTTTTGATGTAAATCCAGTAGGTGGCACTAGATATTCTTGGAAAAGTATTTTTATAAATTTCTGACTTGAAGGCAATGTTTACTGACTTTTTCTTTTAGTGTAAATATTTTCATATTTTACTGTAGCATACCTTTAGCAACTGACAGACTCTGTTATGGCAGCTAGTTCATTTGCATATAATGTCAGACTTATTTAATTTTTGAGCTCACCTCTCAGCTAGTTTAGTGTTAGGTCTCTTCAGGTTTACTCTTAGATCCTATAGCCCATTCTTACTACATCCATGCTTACAGATATGTGGTAAGAAATTGCTCAGAACTCCCTAAAATAAAGTCTGCCAAACGTGCCTTTTAACTACCTCTACCCTTTATAAGATAAAGGTAGTAACTTAAAGTTGCTTGGTTCAGTTTTCCTTCCTGATATGTCAGAACAGCTAGAAGCAAGGTGACTACGAACCAAAGAAACTTACTAAGTGATTCTGAAATGGTGCTAATCTGGCTCTGCCTTGACTGAGGAGCAGCAAGAGAGGAAGTTCTCGATTAGCTAGAAGTTTCCAGTTCTGCCTTGTGATTATGTACCGTCATTTGATTTCCTTGGCCTGAACTTTCCTCAACTATAAAAATGAAAATGCTGTCCTCTTTTTATTCTTCTCTGATAATAGTAGGGTATAGTAACAATGTGTTATTCTTACCCATAAAATTTTTCCATGTCTATTACCTTTATGATGTAAAAGGTGAACATTAACGTAAGAGGGAGCTGGTGAGTCATTTATACTAATTTTGTGTTTAAGATTAAAAGAACAACATTCCTGTCTTTTTCCCCTGGATGGTTTTGAGCCAGTATTGCCTAGAAAAAGCATGCCTTGGGAGGAAAGCGGATAAATTGGGGAGGAGGAAACTAAGGTGGGGTAAGAGGATATATGGTTAGAGTAAACTAATTAATTTGGGCTAATTAATTAAGCTAACAGACTTCATTCTGTCATGGAAACATTTCTTCATACAAAGTAACTTTCCTCCATGGTCAGAGCTTGTTTTCCTAACTCAAGCCAACTTTTGGTAAATTCACACAAATCAGTGAACGAGAAGAGCATATGTCCACTATCCTAGGGTTGGTATGAGGCTTAGTTGATCCCTGTGAAGGTAGAAGAGCCATATGCATTCTGAAGTCAAACACCAATATGCTTTTGGATTATCTATGTTAGCTAGGGTCAGCAGAGTGTGGCTCACTGCTTGTTTTTATAGTTTTATTGGAACATGGGCTCATTTGTTTACATATTATCTAGGACTACTTTTGCACTACCCTAGCAGAATTGAACAGTTGTGACAGAGCCCTTATAGCCCACAAAGTCTAACATCTTTACTCTCTGGTCCTTTACAGAAAAAGTTTGCCAATCTCTGATCTTTAGAATTGTTACATTTTACCCTGCCTTGTGCTTTAAAAAATAGTAGTTCCTAAAGAAATTTTTTTTTCTTTTAAATCAAAAGTAAAGACTTTTAATTAGGGCTTATTAGGACTACAATGAAAAAATGGTGAGGTCTGGGGTGGGGGGGCAGCGAGGGAGCGGCTTTCACTTACACTGTTTAAATAGAAGTACTTTCATAGAAAAGAGCCAGATGTTGTTAGTTGCCTGCTTCAGAGTCCTGACCTTAACCAACATGGCTGCTTCACTCCCTTTAGAATGTAGCTTGCATCTCTAAGGCTTGCGCTCGTCCAAGACATGAGCTGGCCAGCTGCCTGACTACAGGGAGATGCTATGTCAGATGTGCTTGATGGCTGTAAACGTGGGTCTCTGATGTTTATCACAGTAATCCATCAGCATGTATAATTACTAGATGACTCCTTTCTAATCCTGTTTTGTTCTGAATGAATATTAAATGCCTGTCTTTTATATTAAGATGGGTCTAACTTAATAAGCTATCAATAGTTTTGTCAACATATAAGGCAGGGTATTCTACTCTACCATACTTAGAGCACTTTTCTCTTATTTAAGGAGCATTTGGTTTGGGACACTAGGCTTTAAAAATGTCTAAATTAGAGGTATTAATTTGGGGTTAATGTTTAGAAGTTCTTCAACGTGCTTATTGATGATATTGAAAATCTGGGTCAATTTCTGGATATGAGCAATCAGTGATTTTCATTACTAAGGTAGAAGATGGTAAAAATAATGTAAGTAGATTTTGAAGTATGAAATATGTCAACACATTGAAGTTTAGCGTATAGATTTACCATTTAATTGATTCTCAAGTTTCTCAAGTTAGTGTTTCATTGACTTTTCAGACCATATTTGAAGATGTTAGTGGTTTTGGTGCCTGGCATCGAAGATGGTGTGTTCTTTCAGGAAATTGTATCTCTTATTGGACTTATCCAGATGATGAGAAACGGAAGGTAATATTAATAGTCCTGGTTAGTGGTGAAAGCTCTGACTTTCAAGTAGTTTTTCATACAGAAGTTCCCTCTGGTCTCCACACCCACCCAGATTCCCCTTTGAGTACATTGACTAAGCCATTAAAAATGTTCTTGTTGTGAGACCTGTTTTTGTGTGTGTTAGTATTTGTGTAAAAGTTTTATGTCTTTTCCATTACCCGTGATTTGGCCACTCTTAAAATACCTTAAGGTACATATTTGTCTTTTCTTTCAGAACGTTTCATACCATTTTTTAGATAACATTTTTAGTTAGAAATATATTAAATTCAATTTTGTTTTTATTAATAGTTGACTTACCTAAATCTGGGATAAAACAGTAATGGAAAATCACCACAGGAGTATAGTGATTTTAATTTTGTTTCTGAAATTTGATAATAGGATTTTATGTGATAAATTGAGTCTCATTTTTAAAGAATTTAATGTTATTGCCAAAGTATTATTATTTATTATCCCCAAACTGGAAAATGGAAATAAATAATTACAAAGTAATGTGTGTTTCTAATTGTTGAAGCTGGTTAATGGGAGTTTATTATACTATGGCTTTAATTTTGCATCTGTGTGAAGTATTCCATAATAAAGAGTTTATTTTTTAAGTTGGCTAAAAGCTCCAGTTGACAGTTTTGGCTTCTACTTTTATGTCCAGCAAGAAACAATAACAGATGTGTTTCTCTAAACCTATTATAATTAAATTTTAACTTTTAAATTAATGGCTTTTTAATTTTGAGTTTGTACCAACTTAAATACTGCTTAATGCTCATTGATGTAAATGATCTTATTTTCTATTAATTTGTTTTTAAAGAATCCCATAGGAAGGATAAATCTGGCCAATTGTACAAGCCATCAAATAGAACCAGCCAACAGAGAATTTTGCGCAAGACGCAACACTTTTGAATTAATTACTGTCCGACCACAGAGAGAAGATGACCGAGAGACTCTTGTTAGCCAATGCAGGGACACTCTCTGTGTCACCAAGTATGTATTAAGCTATAAATATAAATATTTCTGTCCAGTAAGCAATTGATTGCCCACTATGTCATTACCATTTTAAGAAATACCAGAGATGGTCCTAGTCTTTGAAGAGAGTACAGTCTTAATGAGGAAAGAAAATACACACACATCAGTAAGGGAACAATCTAATAACCAAATTAATATAGTTAAGAAAAGCATGACACTCAGTCTGTATCTTAGATAATCAAGTTTTCCATTGTACTCATAGTGTAGCCACAGCAGTTAGCTAATGTACTTTGGGTTAAGATTGAAGATTTTGTATACAATTGAGAAGGCAAGTATTATTTAAAGAGTCTTTACATGTCCCTTCCTTTCCATTCCAAAATGCTCTCAACGAACTCAAGTGACTTACAAAAACAATCTCATGCTACTCTGCAAATTTCTGGTTGGAGATTAATAGAATAAACTATCGGGAATGAGGGCCAGCAAAGTAAAGTAACTTGCCATGGTAATAGTTGGTAATAAGACACTGAGTCAGGATGTAAGCCTAGGTTTCCACAGAGCAGTGACAGAGACTAATGAGTAAACACACTTAGCACAGTCTCAAGTGCATGGAATGAGCTCAACAAATGGTCATTATTAGTAAATGTTGTGTTCTATCTGTTGACTAATAGATGATCAGCTCACTACTTATCCAATTTCTAGCACCAGTGGGGAGAAATTACAAAGATGCAGAATGAATACAGTATAAAAACCTTCTAACAACTGCTGTTCCTAGAAGAATGATCTGGTTTGTGAGTTAGGGAATTCTCCCCTCCCTCACCCTCACCTGACTCATCAACTGGTTATTCAATCTGTGGCTAAATATGGGTGCAAAGAAGAGATTCCTGATAGGGACAGAGAGGTCAGGATAGACAAAGTCTTAGAATCTTTAAATGATTTATTGTAAATACCATGTTCTACTAACACAGTACTAACACAAAAATAATAGGAGACCGTACAAAATCGTATTACCTGTAGAGCCAGGTGAGGGTCCACAAGCTGGTGATTCCAGCTCTTGGGGATCCCATGTCTGAGGAATTTGGGAGGCTCCTTAGATAAAGACCTGTGGTGCCTTAGCTCTTGATAGGAAGTGGCCCACACTCAGTGGGTATCCTGTACTACCAAATTGCCCAGGCCAGACCACCTGTACAAGATGGTTACCATCTTTCAGTGTGGAAACTCCATCATTAACCAAATGTGATCAGTGTGAATTTTGATTCAGTTAACCAGTCTATGGGGATAGTTTTCCTTTACTGCAATTGAAGAAGCACCTCAGTTTGGGGCTTTTGATTAGTATCTGTTAAAAGACGGTAAAGAGTAACTCATTTTACTGGTTTGCTTAGGCTTTCTTCCACCCTTAGCAAGAGTATAGGGAGGAATGGAATGGAGGAAAAGATCCTGACCTTTTGTTTGTTTCCTATAGGAACTGGTTGTCTGCAGATACCAAGGAAGAAAGGGATCTCTGGATGCAAAAACTCAATCAAGTTCTTGTTGATATTCGCCTCTGGCAACCTGATGCTTGCTACAAACCTATCGGGAAGCCTTAAGCTGTGGGAAGTTTCTAGGCCATTTAGAGTTTTTTTTTGAGCTATGTCATAAATGTACCTTAAAAGCATCAGATTTGCTGATTGCATTTTATGCTTTAATTACAAGAGGGTATGTGCCAATATTCACTACATATTATGCAGTATTTATATCTTTTGTATGTAAAATTTCAACTGATTTCTCTTCTGTCATTCATAAATGATTGGAAGAAAATTCATTATAGTCAGTTTTGCTAAATCTTAATTTAAAAAAGCCTCATTTTCCTAGAAACCTAATTATTCAGTTATTCATGACAAAATATTTTTTTAAACGTAAGGAATTGTGAGTTGTCTTGGAGCTGTGGGTCTCAAAGTAGAAAGGTCTTCCGGGGGCTGGAGACAAACCTCCAACTTGCTCATCTTTTCTCTAGCCTTGGTACTTCTTTCTAAAGTTTGTGATCGTTTACTGATCATGAGATATCTTGTTAGTAGAGTACTGAGAAAACTTCCAAGGGACTTTACAGAAACATTTTTAGTAATGGAGGCAAGAACTTTTTAAATAGCAAATGTACATTCGTTTAAAGCTTGAGGCTGCCTTTAAACAGGAGATGTGGACATAGGGGATATTGTGGGAGATTTGGGGGTTAAATATTTTCTATAGAAGAGTTAATAATCACATGGTTTACATTTACTCAGTTTCTATAGATGCTGTGTGGTGCACATTTTCATAGAGTACAGGCTTTTAAAAATAATTATTTTTGCTATATAGCTAAGACTCCACTTGGCATATCAGTTCTTTCTGCTCCTGTAACAAGAATAAATGTAAATTGAAGAATCTTTGTATAAAGAAAGTAAACTTTACCAAGCTGCTATGGACTAATACTTTGCCTGCCAAAGTTCTTGTCTTTTTTTTTTTCCCTGTCCAAGCAGGACAGTGTCTAGAAGCACATTGTGAAATCTTTTGAAAAACTATTGAGTCATGCATTACCTTTGAAAGCCCAATTCTTTATTTTATGATAAAGTATTGTAAAGCATGGTCACATCGTTTAAATATACTTTGAATTTCTTCTCTGAATTGTTAAAGTTTTTGACGATCTCATTTATAAACACTAAATTCCGTCACCTCCTGTCATTTAATTTGTATTCATTCAATGTGTTTTTGTTATGTGTATTATAAAAATATATTTTATGATCTCTTACCCGAATAAATGCTTGCAGAGGACTTAAGGAATCAGTTGTTTACAAAATACTATGTAAATGTGCGGTATAGCTGTTGTGTCCCTAGTCTGTGGGACCTTTTTGGTATGTGTGGAGAGGGGAGTTGTACTGATAGTGTCACATTCATCTTTTTACCTCCAGCCCTGTGCTCCACTTATTATGTGTCTTTAGGGTCTTTGTTGAATGAGTAGGTGGATGAAGAATTCGTTTCTGGGGCATTTCAACAGAATATGGTACTTAGATGTGCATTCGAGGAGGTGCTTAGCAGAAGAGTACTTAGCAGAAACTGAGCGGATAAGTGACATCCCCAGCCAAAACAGGGAACAGTTTTGATGGGATTGATGAGAGGACCCCTTTTATTTATTTATAGACTTGTACTTATTTTTGCTTTTTGATTGATTGATTGATAACTCCAATATAGTCAACACACAGTGTTATATTAGTTTTTGTACAATATAGTGATTCAGTAGTTCTCTACTTTACTCAGTGCTCATCATGACTCTTAATCCCTTTCACCTTTGTCACCCATGCCCCACCCACCTCCCCTCTGGTAACCAGGTTGTACTTCCCTTTGAAGAGGCATTACCTACCATGGCACAACATTCAAAAGGCAACAAAGAAGTTAAGTGAAAAGCCTGCCTTCTCCCCTTTGTCACAACCACTTTTACCAGTTCTTGTGTGTCTCCCTAGACTGATTCCAGCCATAATATACAGGCATATTTATATTCCTTTAATCATTAAAAATATTCCATACATGCTATTTGCTGTAAATTGAAGGGGAAAAAAAAAGCACAACAGTGTCCCTTTTCAGTCATTCCTTCCCATTTATGTAAAGTTTAGTTTTAGAAGAAATTTAAGATGATTGTGGACTATCAAGTTAGAAATACCAGGTAAAAAGGAAAACTACTCCTCTGTCATCTGCCTGCAGGGGACTATGGAAACCATTAGAGTGGATAAGATCATCCAGGGAGTATGATATGGAAAGAAAAGCAAGAACAAAAGGAACGTGTTCTTTAGGGACAAAGAGAAAAGGGAGTGGTTCATGATTGCCTTCCATGAAAAAACATAGAAGAGTGATGACTGGGGAGACCAAAGAAGAATCTTAAGATTCTGACCACAAGATCACAGAGCAGGGTAAAGAAAACGTGAGCTGAAATTTGGAGCAGTTAATTCAATAAAATGATGTCAATAAAAAAATCAAGTTACAACAAAAGCCATAGAGGAAGAGAGTGACAGATTTGATCAGATAAAAAATTTCCTGCTTGAAAAATGTCTATAAATAAAGTTAAAACGCAAGCATCAGAGAAGGAGAAAACATTTACAACATACTTAATAATCAAAAAGTTACTGTGTAAAATTTAATCTAAAGAGCTCCATTGCCTAGCTATCACTGAGCACTTACTATGTACCAGGTGATATTCTTGGTGTTTTGCATGGATTATCTCCTATAATCTTAACCTGACTTTAGGAAAAATAAGGCGTTGTATGAAGAAACTAAAGCTTAGATAACTTCGGTAATGAATAAACAGGAAAATTCCATTTTAAATGGGTATAACTGGCTCATTGGCCCTCAAATTGGTGAAACTATAGTCAGTGTTGCTGAGAAACAGACTCTTGGTGAGAATAGGAACTGATAAACCAGCCTTCCCGGATGGCATCTTGGCTACCTACTGTAATCTCTGCTAACACAGGATCAGACTCGCGTGCATCAGAGATCTTATCCAAATAAAGCTTTGCTCATAATTTCAAGGATACAAACAGTCAAGGACCTCATGAAGCAGGGAGAAGTCTGCATCACCCTGTGAGCCTCCCAGGTCTTTCAACCCTACATTGGACACTCTCTTTGGCCCAGGGTAATAGGTAAGATCTCACGTGAGGTCTGTGGAACAGCCCACACAGAGACTTCAGGTGAGGAAATACTGCCATTTTATATGCCATGTATTTATATACTTAGCGTATGTGCCTTTTATCAGGAGTCTTGCCTCACAGATCCATAAATTCTAAGTTTATTTACCATAAGCTATCCTTAACCAGCTGCATCCTTCTAAGTGCATTCCACAGATAAGAGATGTAACAAACATCATTAGTCTATTATCCTGGAACTCCAGTTTCCAGCACATTTACAAGAATTTAGATGTGTCACCTGACTTCTTTTCCTGGAACCAAAGGCCAATTGCTTTAATTCCTTCCTCTCCACTCTCCTCAGATGAACTTGTGGGTGAGGAAAGATACACATAAAAGGGTGATCATTACAACAGTGTTTTAAAGGGAAAAAATTGAGGGACACCTGGGTGGCTCAGTCTCTTAAGCATCTGACTCTTGATTTTTTGCTGAGGTCATGATCTGAAAGTTCATGGGATTGAGCCCTGCGTTGGGCTCTGCACTGATGGAACTTGATTGGGATTCCCTTTCCCTCTTTCTCTGCTCCTCCCCCACTTGCATCTCTCTCTCTCTCTCTCTCTCTCTCTCTCTCTCTCTCTCACATACACACACACACACACACAAATAACATTTAAAAAATAAGGGGAAAAAATTGAAATAACCTGAAAGTCCATCAACAGGGACAAAAATGAGAAAGAATCTACAAGCCCACCAATAGGAAATTATGGTGCATTCTTTCTACAAAACACCACGCAGTATTCAAGAAAAGAAGCAAACCTAGTATGTATACATATACATATATGTGTATATATTTGGAAAAAAATTCCAGAACAACCTATGGGAAAAAGACATATGCCATGCAACATGACACTATGTAACATGTATGCATGTACATACCTAGATGCAAATGTGGAAGGAACCACACCACAATTTATATGGGAAAGGGCAGTGGGCAGAGGCTGGGAACAGTGTTAGGCAGAGGAATGCTCTGACTTTTGACTCTAGAATATTTGGTATGCTTATGATGAGAGTATTTTCATATTGCTCATGTACCTGAGTACTTTAGAAATTGAAATCAGAAAGGAACATCCAGTGCCTGGAAGACTGAGTAGAGACCACAGGTTATTGGGTCGGGAAGGGAAAGGCACAATTGGGATAATAGTTTGCTGAGGCAATGTTGAAGGACAGATAGTTTGGATGGAGAACTGAGTATGTCACTACACTGGTCGGGAAGAGCAGAGGGGTGGGAGGACCTGAGGATAGTGGTCAACAGGAGTGTAAGAGATGAGGGAGGATGAGTGTGTGGAGAGGATGAAGGGTAATCAGACCCAGATGATAGGTGGGGTCCAGACCCCCTCCCAGGAGTCAACATCTATTTAGGGAATTTGTAAGTGTTGAAGAAATGGGGCGCCCAAAATGCACAGTCATGCAGGACTAGGTGCCGTGTGTAGGGCTTTCTCCTCATTCACGACATATACTGGCCAGTGGGATATGTGGAGGCCCAACAACTGTCACTTGTGACAACTGCACAGGGGTTTCAAATAGGGAGCCAGAGCATGGCCAACCACAGCTGACGCAGAGACCCTGTGAAGACATTTGGGGCAGTAATCTCCGAGCTCTAAGAGAGTTCATACCGTAAAGAGTCTAAACCTGAAGAGACTATATACGCCCCTCCCATTTTCAAGCTGACCTCTAAAATTTTTCATTAGAACTTTACAAAGTTGCAGAGGATGTAATTTCCATCACATTAGAAACACTACCACTTCAGATTAAGAATTTCACATTAGTTTTTAAAACCAAATCCAATAGAATCTAAATGCAAGTACAATTTTATCCCTTCCTCCATCGTCAATTTAAAAATTCATGAATAGGATATTTTTGGAAATTTTATAGTGTTCTTTTTGCCTCTGTTCTTTCACATAATTTTATACTAATGTAATTTATATTTTTATGCTTGAGCAAAACGTGTATATAAAATGAAATGGAATTTTAAAAATGTTCCATGACCATAAGATTTTAAATGTTAAAAGGTTGTTTTGAACTGAATTATCATTACATTCATTATCAGTTAACAAATGATCAAAGCTAAAGTAGACATTTGAAAAATTTTAAACATAAAGAGCAAAACTTTGTAGGAAATATGTTCCTTAATGAAATGGATGGGCTTTCCATCAGCCGGCTTATGGATCTATGGATAAACATCAATTCTTTTTGGAATGAGACGTGGTTCAGCACTGATTCTATTTCTTTTTTTCATTTTTATAGAAAACCTAATTAGATAAAAATGAAAGCTTTGTTATTGCAAAGTTACTCAATTCTCGGGACTCTGAAGTGATCTATCAAAAATTATTTTTAATGATACACTCAATTATTTTTAACTGATATAGCAGGCAGAATATATACTGTGCTACCATAGAAAATGAACAATAGCAACAAAATTCAGTGGATGGAACTGTATAGAAGTTTTTCTTTCATATGAAAATCTAGAAAGGGTGTCAGTCTGGGTAGAGAGGTGGTTCTGAACTTGCAGGACATCCAGGGACCAAAGACCTTACACCTAGTGTAGCCTAGGATGTGGCCCTTGTCCTCATAGTCAAAACTAGCCCCCCCTGCATCACTTCCATAATCCAGCTTTCAGGAAAGGAGAGAGAGGGGAGCTCATCTCTGGTCATTTTAAGATCAAGACACAGAACTGGCACGCATCACTTCTCACACCCCGCCTGCAAGAACTTAATCACATAGCCATCCATACCTTGTTGCTAGGAAAGGTAGTCTTTAGTTGAGTGAGCCCCAAACCCTGCTGGGATGCACGAGCGTCTATTACAAAAATGCCCAAAGGGGCATTCAGGGATGACCAGCAGGCCTTACCACTGCTCGAATTCCTTCACTTTTGTTGAAAACAAAGGTATGAAAGCTACCCATCCTGCAAAAGGATTTGTTATCTGCCTCGAGAGTCCAGGAAACCATTATTTGAATTGTCATTTTCTTTTAGTGTTGGGAGATTTTTACATCCCAGGAAAGTGACTGTAGAGAGAAGCATAGTGCGTTTCCTTTGCAAAGCAGGGGAAAGCAATTGGGAACAGGGGTGAGGGTAGACGAACGAGACAGCTTAGAGGAAGGTGCCTCCCTAAGGGAGGAGTTGCCTCCCTGAAGCAGTTCTGCCTCACTGAAGAGGAAGATGGCGGAACGGTTCCCCTGGAATTATTCAAGGGCACGGCCTCTGAGAAGTCTTCCTGCTGAAACTTTCTACTTTTCATGTGTTTTAAGCATGTTCGTAGGTGCTCATTGAAGCATTTTTACTATGGTTGCTTTAAAATTCTCATTTGGTAATTCCAACATCTGTGTGATTTCGGTATTGGCATCTATTGATTGTCTTTTTTCATTCAGTTTGAGATTTTTCCTGGTTCTTGATTTTTTTTTTAAGGTTAGTTTTATTTATTTATTTTTTTTATTTAAAAAATTTTTTTTAATGTTTATTCATTTTTGAAAGAGAGAGACAGAGCACAAGCAGGGGTGGGGCGGAGGGAGGGTTGGGGAACGCAGAATCTGAAGCAGGTTCCAGGCTCTGAGCTGTCAGCACAGAGCCCGATGCAGGGCTCGAACTTACGCATCATGAGATCATGACCTGAGCCCAAGTCGGATGCTCAACCGACTGAGCCACCCAGGCGCCCCAAGGTTAGTTTTATTTTTTAAAATATTTTATTTGTTTTTGAGAGAGAGAACGAACGTGAGTGGGGGAGGGGCGGAGGGGGACAGAGGATCCAAAGCAGGCTCTGTGCTGATAGCAGACAGCCCAATGTGGGGCTGGTAATCAAGAACTGTGAGATCATGACCTGAGCCGAAGTCAGACACTTAACTGAGCCACCTGGGTATCCTGATATAAGTGATTTTTAAAATTGTACCATGTATGTTTGGGGTGTTATATTATGAGACTCTGGATCACATTTAAATCTTCTGTGTTAGCAGACCTCCTCTGACACCATGCTGGTGGGGAGATGGGGGGATTGTTTCTGCCAGGCGGGTAGTGAAAGTGCAGTTCCCCACTCAGCCTCAGTTGGCAAGAGGGGAGGGGAGGGGCTCCTTGTCAGTGCTGGTGGGGGGTGGGGTGCTGGCCCCTGCTAGGCTTCCCTGCATCACTTTGGCTGGGATGGAGGGTACCTGTTACTGTCCCTCAAATGATCAATACTGACACCCAGAAAGGGAGGGGAAAGCCTTGTTACAACTGGATGGTGGTAAGAGGTTCTGCTTCCCCTTGGCTTCTTTAGACTCTGGCAGGGAGGGAGAGGGATGCCTCATTACCACTGGGTGGAAGTGGAAGCCTAGGCTCCCCACGTGGAGTCTCCTGACACAGTAAGGGTGCTTCCTTACAGCTAGTGGAGGGTAGAAGTCCAGGCTCCCCACTCTGCCTTTCCTGGCATGGGTGGTAGTGGGGCCATGTTTTCTTCTGTGGTATTTGGCTAGAGTAGGGTGGTTATTGTCCAAAAGTTTGCTTTCTTTCTAAGTTGCCACTTTTCTGCTCCTTTGTCTAAAGACAGCTGGCTTTCCTTTGCTGCCATTGGCATTTCTAGGTTGCTTCTCTAGCATTCAGTCCAGAATATATCACATAAAAAGAAAGTGCAGAGAATTTACCATCATGTTGTTCCTTGGGTCTCAAGGTCTCTAGATAGGTTTCCTTTTTCTTTCCACCTTTTAGAGCCTTCTGATGTTTGTTTTATATAATGCCTTGGGCTTTGGCTGTGCATAAAGGAGGAATAGGGAGAAATACATCTACTACATCCTGGTTCCACTGATTGAGTTTTAACAGTCTGTAATTTCCAGAGTTCTCGAGCACATCTTGTGGGGCTTAATTATGTTAATTTAAATGATCCTCTCTATTATGGAATAAATTTTTTTTCTTTAATCAATTCTATCAAGAAGTGTCCCAAAGCTGATGAGCTCTTTTTAATTACTTAGGCAATTTTGGTAGATTCTAGTGAGGTTGAATATCTTTCCATGTGTTTATTGGCTCTATGTATTGCTTCATTTGTGAATTTCATGTTTGTGTCTTTTGTTTATTTTTCAATTGTCCATATTAACTGATTTATAAGATTATATGTTAGGGATATTAATGCTTGGGTATATGTGGTTAGATCTACAAGCAAGTCCTTTATTAGCTGTGCATTCTGCAGCTACAAATTGGATATTCTAGTACCCACCACAAAATCTGTTGGGTACACTAAATAAGACAATCAATGTTAAGGCCTCAGACCAGTAAAAAGGCAAGGAGTAAATCCCTAATACGTGACAGCGATTGTTTATTGTGGAATTAGCAGCCCAAGAAGATCTGGACAGAGGCAGACATAAATCTGGTTGGACTAGCTATGTTCCCATCAAGCTTTCTACTCTTGCCCTCTGCAGTTAGAGGTTGCTGGGAATTTGAAAGTGGCTAGAAATTCTCTTGGCAAAGAATAACACTTTCTGGCATTATTGAAGTTTTGTCACAGAGAACATAACCGTAATACTACAATTTTAGAATTGCCTATGTGCAATATAATATTTCTGTGTGTGTTTTCAAGACCTCCTTGAGGAATTAAAACAACTTTTACTTCTATAAAAGGATGCATAAAATAGACTTAATTTGATTTCTTCCAAAAGTTAATTTTTTGTGTGGATGAAGTGATTTCAAAAAAATGACATGTACTTCATAAGATCCTGGAGTTTGGGTGTTGCATATGAGGTCTAACAAAACGTGAGGCTCCAGGCTGGAAAGAGGAAGACTAGGAGGGGATAGAAGATGTATCCTTATGAGCATTCTGGAGATGCTGCATATTACCTATGGTTTTGTTCAGAACATTTAGAAATGTTATGTGCCTCTGGGGACTGGTACACAAGGTCCAGTTTGCTTGACTCTGCTTCCCACAGTGCATTTGAAATAAGCATTATAGGGAGAGCATTTTCCCATCTTCTGGTTTCAGATTGTACTGGAAAACTTATAATAAAATCTTAGAATATGAAGCCCCAAACAAGGTAGTCCAAATCAAAGCAAATATTAAAGTCAATGAGAAAAAAGTACATAGAGCGTTCACTGTACCAAACAAAAACTTGTAGAAATGCAGGAATTCTTATATAAGAAGTCTGAGAATAAAAACTAAAGGAAAAATACAAGCTGATCCAATCATTCACCCACTTTCTGGTTACCCGGTTGAGGAAGGAAGAGCATAATGAAAGGGCACACGTTGGTGCAGAACACACAAAACTAGGAGGGTAAAGAAAGACTTGGGTATGAGCTTCTTTTCTATGGCTTAATTCTGTGCTTACCTCATTTCAAACTACTCTGTTGCTCTGAAACTCTGGCTTCCTGATTTGTAAAATGCAAGAAAAGCTCTAGAGGTTTTGTGATGGGAAAAATCTTTTACGATGCTTCTTGACCTGGCGCATGCAGCTGTGAGCCCCTTAATGGAAAGAATGAGGTATTGCTCATTAACCGAGAAGAGGATCAAACACAAAGGTGTGGTACACACGTTGGTGCTCAATCAATGTTTATCAAGGAAGGTGCATTAAACCAATCAAAATCTACTGCTAATTTGAATGTGGTCTTGGATAAATCACATTCTATAGGCTTCATAGAGCTTGCCTGTAAAATTAGCAGACAGCGCTAGCAGATCTGTAAGGGTCTTTACACAGAATTCTACTGTAGCAAAGTTCAAAAATGTGTTTAGCAGTGGCTCACATCCTCCCCTCCTCCCATCTTTTTTTTTTTTTTTTCCCCTTCCTCCTTTTTTTTCTGTGGATTAGGTAGGAATTAAGAAAAAGGAACTGGATTCTACATCCAGGTCAACCAGGAGAAAAGCAAACAGAGTTACTTCACATGAGAAGAAAGGAAAATTTAGAACCCAGCAAGGACAGGAAATTGGGCCGTGGGAAGCTCTTGGAAATAGGCAGAAATCGTGAGAGCACTGGAGGCACCAAAAGATACTTGACTGAAGCCAAATTTATCTCAGTTTTATATGACCTGCAAACCATCACTGACCATTAAGCTTACAGGCACATCTTACCATTCTGACAGTCTTGAGTTCAACCTGAGTGATTCTTTGAATATCAACACACATCAAAGACAGAGAAAGAGATTGAAAACAATTTTCACAGGCAAAAAAAGTCTCAGAAAAAGAGACTTTCCTTCCACTTAAATACAAATTGACTTTTAAAAATTAGTGTTTTTTTATGGCCCCCCCCCTCTTTTTCCCCCTCAAACTCCAGCACTGTCAAATTCCACAGCTCCTGCATAGGATAGTCAGTCTCGAAGTGAGAAGTCTTTGGGGCATATTTGTGATGTGCTGAAGCTAATTCTTATTGGAAATTGTATGCATCTGTTCCCAAGTCCGTGTTTAACTAATGTCAGTCTGACAGCTTGAAATCCATCATGGCGGAGGTATTTATAAATACCAGGGAGACTGGAAAACACTACAAATAAAAAATCAGGTTCCCAGTTCCCTCCCATGATATACCAACAGACCACCGGACATATCTCTACTCTTGATGGGCAGTGATTTAAGGCTGATGTGCCTTCCTTCAAAATTGATTTTGTTGTTTCTGTGGGAGATGGAATACCAGGACTCACGATTAGCCAGAAGGGAGATTTTTAGCTGGGAGGTTGCCATTTCAGAGGCAGGTAAATGTTTTGAATGGAATAGCAAGGCTGGTGCCATGGAAGATACTCAGTAAGGAACATCTGGGCCTAATGGAAATGAAGTGGAGACATGACCTGCTGGTAAGTAATACGGAAGACAGAACGGGCTGGAGAACTGTGCATGTGATATAGCAAAAAACATGTTGATTCCTAGAAAATTCCAGGATTATTTGGTCAGTTTGACCTGGTGGTTTCTGGCACCCCATATGTGGACATTATGGGGTCACTTTTCTGCCTAACTAAAATGTGCCAACCTTCAAAATGAAATAGCCAATTTTACCAGCAAAATGAATTTATTTGGGGATAACAGAGAAATCACAATTCAGGACATGCAAGCTGTGGCGAACCATAGGCAAGTCCAACAACACAAAGGGAAGGTGAGCTTTTTTTAGGTTTAGGAGGATGCCAGGGAGGGCTGTTCTGAACAAAAGTTCGTTTGAGAAGAACAGGAGCTCCAGGTGGTGGTGGTTGGTGCTTTGTTGGATCTCCCTTACTTTTCTTAAAGGCAGGAGACAAATTCCTATGTGCAAAGTCCCTTTGCCCTCCCTTTTCCAAGTGTTTCTGTTTCTTCTTTTTGTTGGTAAGCAGGCTGCAAGGAGTGGTATGTATGTGAGTGCCCCCTGCAGGGCTTGCCGACTCTATTTTTAAGTGACGTTTCACTTATTTTCACAAATGTAACCTCATTGTTGGACCTGAGGTGACCAGGAACACCATCTTCCTTTTCTCCATGTCTCTGAAATTGCAGCCATTTCTACACGGGACCCTGTAACTGGTGTAAGCAGCAATGATAAATTATGTAGATTTTCTGGGACTTCTTCCAATGGTGACCCAAACATGATTCCTTAGATACATGTGGCTGCACTAGACTGTGTTCTGCACAGTGCACACTTTCTGCTCCAGCTGTTTGTACCAATGGCAGCTGTTGTTATGATTTGAACTTCATGTCTTGTTGAGGCTTGGGATGCATCTTTGGGACTCCCCAGACTTCTCCTGAGACTTCTTCCTCTTGAAGTTTACAGTCTGGCATTCTTCGGTCCCACCCATTGTTGGGAGGCAGTTCCCACGGCTCTCTTGCATTTCTGTCCAACTTGCACTTCTTTTGCAGGGAGAGGCACTGACTACTTTTGTTCTGGACAGTCCTTTCAAGGATGTTATATAGTGAACAGCCTTGGAAGATAAAGCATCTGCCTCTGGAGCAAAGAGCAAGTTTGCTTGGCATACACAGACAGTGTTGTTCTCAAGTACAAAAAGGAGACTTACTTCTCATTATAAAAGATGTAATTTTCCTACGCTAAGGGCTCCTCTCTGTAATGCAATGCAGAGTACTAGCAGGTATTATCTGGCATTCTTTGTGTTGCCCTGGGAGCCAGCACAAATGTTGATACTTTGACTAATGTTATTGCTATAATATAGTCCTTTGTCTCTGACCCAGGAGTCCTGTATCTTTTGTCAGCATCCATGAAACTGTGGCAGGCCACCTGGTGAGTAACAGTAGGGCAAACCTCAGACCCTTTACCTACCTGAGTTTGTCTGATCTGCCTCTTGTTTCTAAACACCAACCTGGGGTAAATATGGAGATGCAAGGAAAAAAAAAAAAAAGCCTAGATTGTGAGAAGCAATGTTTACTGAGGACTGAAGGACACCCATTTCTAAACGTTATCCTCAGAACACGTACTTTTGGCTCTGGGACTTGTACTAAATTGTATTTCCATTTTTTGCCATCTGCCTATTTTGATGGACATAAGAAAAAACAACGCAAAATTTACTGTTGTAAATATCGTTGGGATAGTTTCAAGGACACCGACTGCAACATCATGCAGTGTCCTTTTTATGAGAGCCCACGGGAGAAATTCGTCTCAGGTATCAGGAAAAGCTGCATTTCTGCTGAACATCTGTGGTGTGTTTGTCCTATGGACACTATAAATCTTATAACTGATTGTGTATTTCTATTGTCCCAGTATCTTGGAAGAATGGAGCCAAATTTGTGATCCAGCTCTTGGAATTAATTGAGGCCAGACAGTATGTATCTGAGAGTACTAAATTTACCCCAGGTTATTTTCTTCACTCCATTTCCTCATTTATTTCTTTTTATATTTTTGCAATGTATGTTATTAAAAATTATCTTAATCAAATTTTAAGGGTCTGATATTTTTATAAAGCTTATCATAAGACCACATCTCTCCCCCTTTCTCCCCCTTCCCATGGCCCCTCCATCCTGTCTCTTTCTCACCTTTGGTTTAAGTTCTGTTTTGGGAAAGATGCTGGGAAGCATATTTATGGGAGCTAACTTGTCCAACAATGTCATTGGTCTACTATCACACTTAATGGGTGATTTGGCCAGTTATAGAATTCTAGACTAAAGTTTTATATAGACTTTTGAAGACTTTGCTCCATTCGCTGTTGGGTTCCAGCTTTTCAGTTGTGTAGTCCAAAGACATTCTGATTCTAGATCCTTTGATGAGGCCCCTATAGTGCACACCCTCTTACACCACAAATCTCTTACTTAGTCTTTTGCTTTCTTCTGCAGTTATGGGCTAATGTGATTACACTGGCCCTACTTGATAATCCAGGATCATCTTCTCTTAAGACCTGAAGTCCCTCCACCACAGCAGCATCAAGGTTAGCATTTGTATCACTAGGGGATGGAGATCTTATCAGGACACTTTTGGAAATCTGTTTATCACACTCCTCAGCTATATATTGCAACTCTCTTGTTTCCTGAAAATTTCTTTTTTATAGTGTTCTGTTCTTGGGACTTGTGGACAATATCTTCTTTTCCTTTGAGAGTCTTAGTGAGTTTTTTCAAAGTTTTCTTCCTTCTGCATTTCCTATTTCCCTAGGTTTCTTCTTTCGGTTTGTTAGTGTGGGGCTCCCTTTTTCCATGTTACAGGCTTTCCCCAAGTGTTCAATGTCAATCCGTGGCTATCTGTCCAGGTGTATAACTAACTTCTGAATGCAAACTCTTCATGGCAGGCTCCACCAAGGCATCATCAGGTGGGACATTTCACTGGAGAACCTACAAAGTCAGTATACATGGAATTTTTTTCTAGGACTGGTTCGAATCCCCAGAGAAGGAAGTCCCAGTCTCTTGGTGCAATACCTGGCTCCCAACATGGCAGAGACTGTTGGGACATCTCCAGATCCAATGGACAGCCTTCCTAAGCCCACCTGTTTCTAGCACGTACCTTAAACCTCAGCTCTGCCCAGTGCTTGGGGGCAGAGTCCCTCCTGCTCCCTGTTTTCTAAAAATCAACCCACGCCATTTTGCTGAGGCTGGGGAGCGGATCTGGGGGATCTACTGCATCTTACTAGATTTTCAAGCAATCCTCCTGTTTTCAATTCTGATTTTACTCCAGTTTTAAGGTACCTGGCGCTGCCTGTCTCTGAGATTTTGTGAAGTTCTGTGAAGCAGGTTGCTTCTGGGCTTCCTCTCTGCGTGTTTGGCTCTCACCTGTTTTGGGTTGATCTAGTCAGCTGCTTTTTTACCTCACTCTCCATGTGCCTTGTGAATGTTTCCTCTCTCATTCACTTTGACCCTGTAACTACATGTGTCTTTACAACAACCTCATTGCTGTAATTTCATGGGCCTCCAGGAGACAGCCAAGGTGAACACATCTGTCCAATGAACCATCATGAATCAGAAAGGCCTACGTAGAGTTATTTATTTATCTATTCATTCATTCATTTATTTCTTTTAGCAAAATCCACACCCAATGTGGGGCTTGAACTCACAACTCCAGAGATTAAAGTTACATGCTTTACTGACTAAGCCTGCCAGGCACCCTCGGTTTTATTTTTAAATGAAAAGCCTTGAATCCCTTTTGGAATGTGGTAAGGAAAAAAAGACCCAATTCATTAAATACATTAATTATTGTATTTGGGACTCTGGGAAGTTACTTAGCTTCTGAAACGAACCTCATTTTCTCATTCCTGAAAATCCAAATAGTTTTGTTTGTAGAGATACAATGTGATGATATTTGAGAGTACCTAGGACAGCACCTGACACGCAATTGACATTCCCTTGATATGCTTGTTGAATGAAGGAATAAAACGCATTCACTCAGAACTAAAAGGAAAAAAATAATACTGGGACTAGATATTGTAAACAGGGGCTGTATGCAGACATGAGATGCCCAAGGCAGATTAGGAATGTGGGCTTTCTCCAAACCAATGGACTTCCCATGTTTGCTCCATATTCATTTAGTTGGTAGCTGAAGGAAAGAAATTGATTTTCTCTTATAAATATTGTATGTCCCTTTCTTCCAAATTTAGGGCTTATTATTTAGCCTAAATGTAAGATAATATTTTAACTTCCTTAGAAATGTCTTTCATTTCACAGTTTTCCCACCACTCAACTCTACAGAGTTATCCATGCCTAATGATAAAGGATAACAAATGAATATAGTAGTAAAATTTTATTAAAAAATATTATGGGGTGCCTAGGTGGCTCAGTCGGTTGGGCATCCAACTTCGGCTCAGGTCATGATCTCAGACCTTGTGAGTTCAAGCCCCACATTGGGCTCTGTGCTGATGGCTCAGAGCCTGGAACCTACTTCGGAGTCTGTGTCTCCCTCTCTCTCTCCCTGCCCCTCCCTCACTCACTCTGTCCTTCTCTCTCTCAAAAATAAATAAAAACATTAAAAAAAAACCTTTTTATGACTTTCACAATAGCAAATATGTTCCATTTTTTGGTAGATCCTGTATTCTTCGGTTTTATTTTTTTCTGAATCAGTGTTTTGGGTGACGTATTAGAGGGTTACAATATATACAGCAAAGTAGAAGAACCCTCACTCTGTTGACATGTGCCAGAGCGTTGCCTGACTTTGTCCTCATCATATGACTGTGACCCTATCCACACTCCATCACTGATGGATGAATAAGTGGCTTATGGGAGGATTTCTTTTCAAATGTCTACTTCTACTTTGGGGGAATTGGAAAGAGCAGGACCAATTATAGTTTTCTAATAAAGCAAGGAACTACATGCAAATATCTGAGCTAACTGGCACCTTTCCTCTTACTCCAGTGATACCTTGGTGACTATAATGAGTTGGTACCTTGAGCAGCCACCAGACTGACCTGCCCCTTGATCTGGTTCTGTCCTCCACTTCTGCATTTTCTGCCTGCTCTCCCAGATGCTCAGTGTCCTGATAATCTCTATCCCACACTCCATGAAATAGCTTTCAGTGCTATTCACACTCAGGTATAAGTGCTTGATAACAGCATAAAGACCTATCATTTCTCAGGGAGTTCTGAACTTTAGTAAAGATCTAAACTTGGAACCATATACATGGCATTTATAGGATGGATTTTTGGTAATCAGCCCAGAGAAGAGCATCCAGCACCAGTAACTATTTCCCATTGTCTTTGAAATACACATTATAGATCCCCTCTCCCAAATTTCTAGTCCTGTGGCATTCCTTTAAGCAGCACCATTTGCTTGGGAAATACCTTAGACCACATGAAGGTAAGCTTCAGGGTAGATTTGCCATTTAACACTATGAATCACCTTCGGCCACTTCCTAACTCCTTATTCTGCCCTGAGTCAACCTTCCAAAATACTGTTTTTGCTGCTTTTTTCTTCCATTTGCATCTTGGTTCCTCTTTGGGTACAGTACTTAACTCTATTTGACTTCTGTGGGCTGTAATTTTTCACTAAGCTAAGCTGCCTCAGGTGAGCATCCTTCCTAGTTTCACTTGGCCTCCTATTTTGACCTTCCCAGGCCTTATGTGTAGGGTCTAGGAAGCACATGAAGCTAGGCCAGGATACACACCCGAGAGCCCCAGCCATGTAGAACACATTATATGCAGAGTAATGCCTAGAGAATCTGTCTGAGGGACCACTGGCTTATCTTCTGGGCAGCTAAACCCATGGTGGTCTATACTGCTAGATGCCTACCAGTGTTTATTCTCTCTCTCTCTCTCTCTTTTACATCAGAATTGCTATATAGGGGCGCCTGGGTGGCTCAGTCGGTTGAGTGTCTGACTTTGGCTCAGGTCACGATCTCACAGTGCATAAGTTCGAGCTCCGTGTCGGGCTCTGTGCTGACAGCTCAGAGCCTGGAGCCTGCTTCAGATTCTGTCTCCCTCTCCCTCTGCCTCTCCCCCACTCATGCTCTGTTTCTCTCTGTCTCAAAAATAAATAAACATTAAAAAAATTTTTTTTAAAAGAACTGCTATATAATTGGGCAAGGTGTGGGGGTCAGAAGGGTAGGGCAATGTGCTGAGCTAAGTTTAAGACTATATTTCCTAATCTCCCTTGTATCTAGATATGGCCATACAACTTATTTCTGGTCAATGATATGTAAGGAAGACTCAAAAGGAACTAACAATGAGGGGAATGTTTTTCTTTTTCCAGCTCTTTGGAATAAAGGCATGATGACTGGAGCTACAGCAGCCATATTGGATCAAGAGGGTAGTAGAGGCCATGTCCCGAGCATAGTAAAGCATAAATATAAAATAAACATAGGTCCCTGATAGTTTAATGATGGCACCACACCTTCTTAGACTATACCTCAATTTTCTCATATGAGACAATAAACCTTTGTGGATTTATTCACAAGGTCGCCATTGCAACCTTGGGTTTTCTGCTATATATTGCCAAACCTAAGCCAAATTTACACCAACAGCTTCCCTTTCCCTACTTTTATCTTGTTGCCACCTCTGAAAGGGAGAGGAACACCTGTATTGATGTTGATAACACAAGATCTCGGATTGCTCTTCTAGGCTTGCTGTCATCACTACTGTTGAAGCAAAAGTAAAGAACATTGTTTTTTTTTTTTTAAAGATTGTAATAATATCCATGGCCAGAGACTCTGAACCCCACATACTCAACATACTGGCATCTACCAAAAATATCTAAGTACTACTCCTTAACTCTACCTTTTACTTGTGGAAGTGTCTCCTGCTTGGAAAATGTGCACATAATCTTTGCATATAAGCAAAGGTTTGAAATCACTTTATCAAAGGCAGTGTAGGAGAGTAAGACCTCTAATGGGAATTCCTAGTATTTGCTGAAAATGGTCTGTTATTCAGGTTCACTCTTCCTCCAGCCTCCAACTTTTTACTTAAAACAAAAATTTTAAACATGCAGAAACATTCCAAGAACATTAAATGAATTGTAGTCATATTCCTACCCCTGAGATCAATAGCTGTTAGCATTTTGCCATATTGCTTTCTCTATATACCTCTATATTAAAAAAGTTTTTTTCTGACATTTATTTATTTTTGAGAGACAGAGCATGAGCATGGGAGGGACAGAGAGAGAGGGAGACACAGAATCTGAGACAGGCTCCAGGCTCCGAGCTGTCAGCACGGAGCCCGACGTGGGGCTCGAACTCATGAATTATGATACCATGACCTAGGCAGAAGTCAGATGGTCAACCAACTGAGCCACCCAGGGGCCCCATATATCTCTCTCTATTTTTAAAGCTGAAATCTGTATCTAAAATAGCATATTTGGACCACTGAAAGTAAGTTGCAGACATTATTTTTCCATTCTTAACATATTATGAATTTCCAAATTGTGTTTTACCCGGTCAAGATAGGTTTCCTAAGTATTTTCAGCCCAAGAGTGTGTGGGGCTTAGAGGAGCCCTTTAGCATGGGCATGGGTCAGGGGAGAAAAGAAGAAATCCAGAGAGCAATGTTATAAAGTGAATAGCTGGAATATCTGTGCTTTGTCAACTTATTGTAGGGAAATACTTGCTTTGTTCCTAAAATATTGTAAATTTAACTAAATTCCACCAAATCAGTTCAAAAACATCTGAGCCATAATGTTGACTCCCAGATAGTACTGGAAAGCCTTAAGTAGGATGACCAATTTTTCCTGGTTTTCCTGGGACTTTTCTTGTTTTAGCATTAGGTGTCGTGGACAGCCCTCGTCCTGGGCAAAACTGGCTTATTGGTTACCCTACTTAAAATAATTCTCTGACTTAAACTCCCCAGGGAGAGACCTGACAGTTGTTTTTTGATTCACTTAACAAACTCTTCTGGAACAGTGGTTAGATGTGGCCCCGGGCTGGCGATGCGCTACTGTGACATGCTCTGTTCTGGAAGGTCTGCACGTGACCCTCTATATTTGCTCCAGCTAGGTGATGACAAGCGTCTGTGTCTCAGAATTGAAATTTCCTTTCTGTTTAGAGTCACATGGAGGAGAAGGAATGAGGATGGATTTATAGAGAGAATAGTCTGGATACTTGAACACATTTTGTCCAATTGTGGGGAATTTAGCTTTCTTTTACCTTATATTTCCAACTAGGGTTCCTCAAATAGAAAAGTCCCTGAGGAAGAGAAACTGTGGCCACAATTGTTTGGTGTCTCCTGAGAGCTTTCCCACTCTTCTGTTGCTCAGTGCCTTTGGAAAGAAAACCTGCCGGCTTTTCACAGCCTAAGAGTCCATTTGCAAAAAAAGAGCTGATGAGAGATTCCTGGCAGGTTTCTGGAACTCACTAATTAATGAGGGTAGTGGTGAGATACTAAAACCAGTTGAAAGAGCACTCAGGAACTAAGTAGACATAGTGTTTGGGTAAGTTTGCTGGGTTAGATACAAAACTGGTTAATGTCCAACAGGGCAATAAACCCTTGGGGTTATCTGTTCTACTAAACATAAATTATTTGCATTTTCACTAGACAAAAATCTACAAATTAACCTCTGCCTCCAAAGATTTGTGAAATGGCTCATTCAGCAGGAAGTCGAGCCCAGCACAGTACCGCACAAGCACCCTATAATCTTTTTCATCTACTTCTACATCTTGGATAATTTCAGATGGTTGTTGAGACATGACTTTTGCTTGAATTTGAGAGACACATGAGGAGAAAGCTAACGTTCTCTTCCTTTAGTGAAGAAGGTACAGGGACTGATGGCAATCTCTTTATGCACCATTCAGTTTCCTTTCTTATGCCACATGGGATACCTTATTGTTGTCAACAAGAGATACACATGCCAGTTCAAAACCTTCAGGAGATCTGTCATCAGCTTTCTTGTGTAAAGATAAAGCTGTGAAAAGCTTTCACGATTGGTGAGAAAAATGCCTTTTGAAACACTATGTGATTACTACTCCAGAAGTCTTATGTTCTCATAGTAACTCAGTGAATTTCTACTTAATTGAAATTTTAAGGACAAAAAGCAGATGTTCTCCTATATTAGACAAATTGTATTTACCTGAACAGTTTTATCTGCTATAGTGGAAAGAGTGAACAGAGTTGGACTAACTTTTGCCAATTAGATGAACTTATTTGAACCTTTGTTTCATTATCTAGAAACTGGTAATAATAGTGAACTAAATACATTCTTCACTTTAAAAGCATGATGAAGTGTCTCCTAATCTTTATGCCATAAGTAGCACAATATTTAGCCAAAATATAACTGGACGATTTTTATTTTAAAATATCATGCCATTTTCTGGTAAGATCTCTTGGGGGATGTAACTTGCTTTGGCTAACTAGCCACAACTGATGAAGGTCCATCCATTTTAACTGCCCCATAAAGTTAGCAGTTAACTTATAGAAAGTTAATGTGGGCTGTGTGTGTGTGTGTGTGTGTGTGTGTGTGTGTGTGTGTTTTGACCTGATAGAGGACAACCCCAAATATTATGGTATTATTGCTCTAGAGAAAGTTCATCGGTTTTATATATAACTAGACTTTCTCATTTCTGCTTTCATTTTCCCACTGACTGCTACATCCCCATTTTTCAAGTGTTCTTTTTGTCAGCTCTTCCATTTGTCTATTTCCTCCTTAAAAAGTTACGTAAAACTTTGCCATGTTTTCTATTTGTAAGAGAAGTAGATTTTTGTCAGTCTGAGAATTAAACTTTTAACCAACTATACAGAATCCAAGAAAAACAATAACCCACACCTGATTCCAAAATTTTTGAAGAACAGTGTGGATTTTTACTGAAGAATATTCTCAGAGACGGAGTACAAGGGATTATCATGCCACACTGACAAAATGTTCCCTATAAATTTCTTTGTGTCTCCCAAATCCCAGACCCTTAGCTAGCTACCTAAATTCCCTGTGTCTCTCCCAAGTCATTGTCCCCCACACCCTACCAGTCAATTCCTAGGCTCTTCCAGCACCTCCCTTCCTGGGGCAGACACATCCTATGGTGACCCCTCCACCCCCAAGTGAGATACACATTACAGACAATCTCCTCCCTGGGGGAGTGTGGAAGGAACCTGTGACCTGCTTCTAACGGACAGAAAACAGCAAAGTTGATGGGATGGTACTCCCTTAATTAGGTTGTGTTATATGACAAAGGTGATGGAAGGTCATTCCCATGATTATGTTATCTAAGACTCTGCTGTAGCAGGTTGGAGAGATACACTTCCTACTGGTCTCTAAGAAGCAACCTGCTCTCATGTGACCTGTCTATGGAGAGGGCCACAGGGCCCTCTAGGAGTCGAGGAATTCTGCCAACACTCATGTGAGCTTAGAAGAGTACCCCAAGCAAAGAAAAAAGAGAACTACAGGCCAATATCCCTGATGAATATGGATGCAAAAATTCTCAACAAGATACTAGCAAATTGAATTCAACAGCATATAAAAAGAATTATTCACCATGATCAAGTGGGATTCATTCCTGGGCTGCAAGGCTGGTTCAATATTCGCAAATCAATCAATGTGATACATCACATTAATAAAAGAAAAGAACCATATGATCCTGCTAATAGATGCAGAAAAAGCATTTGGCAAAATACAGCATCCTTTCTTAATAAAAACCCTCAAGAAAGTCGGGATAGAAGGAACATACTTAAAGATCATAAAAGCCATTTATGAAAAGCCCACAACTAATATCATTCTCAATGGGGAAAAACAGAGCTTTTCCCCTGAGATCAGGAACACAACAAAGATGTCCACTCTCACCACTGTTGTTTAACATAGTGTTGGAAGTCCTAGCATCAGCAACCAGACAACAAAATGAAATAAAAGGCATCAAAATTGGCAAAGATGAAGTCAAACTTTCACTTTTCACAAGAGGACATGATACTCTACATGCAAAACCCAACAGACTCCACCAAAAGTCTGCTAGAACTGATACATGAATTCAACAAAGTTGCAGGGTACAAAGTCAATGTACAGAAATCGGTTGCATTTTTATACACCAATAATGAAGCAACAGAAAGAGAACTAAACTGATCCCATTCACAATTGCACCAAGAACCATAAAATACATAGGAATAAACCTGACCAAAGATATAAAATATCTGTACACTGAAAACTATAGAAAGCTTATGAAGGAAATCAAGAAGATGCAAAGAAATGGAAAAACATTCCATGTGCATGGATTGGAAGAATAAATATTGTCAGAATGTCAATACTACCCAAAACAATCTATAAATAATGCAATCCCAATCAAAATTGCACCAGCATTCTTCTCAAAGCTAGAACAAACAATCCTAAAATTTGTATGGAATCACAAAAGACCTCGAATAGCCAAAGTAATATTGAGGAAGAAAACCAAAGCAGGAGGCATCATAATCCCAGACTTTAGCCTTTACTACAAAGCTGTAATCATTAAGATAGTACGGTGTTGGCACAAAAACAGACACATAGACCAAAGGAATAGAGAACCCAGAAATGGACCCACAAATGTATGGCCAACTAATCTTTGACAAAGCAGGAAAGAATATCCAATGGAAAAAAGCCAGTCTCTTTAACAAATGGTGCTGGGAGAGCTGGACAGCAACATGAAGAAGATTGAAACTAGACCACTTTCTCACACCATTCACAAAAATAAACTCAAAATGGATAAAGGACCTGAACGTGAGACAGGAAACCATCAAATCCCTAGAGGAGAAAGCAGGGAATAACCTCTTTGATCTCAGCTGCAGCAATTTCTCACTTGACACATCTCCAAAGGCAAGGGAATTAAAAGCAAAAATGAACTATTGGGACCTCATCAAGATAAAAACTTCTGCACTGCAGAGGAAACAATCAACAAAACTAAAAGGCAGCCGATGGAATGGGAAAAGATATTTGTAAATGACACATTGGATAAAGTGCTAGTACCCAAAATCTATAAAGAACTCACCAAACTCCACATCTGAAAAACAAATAATCCAGTGGAGAAATGGGCAGAATAGACACTTTTCCAAAGAAGACATCCAGATGGCCAACAGACACATGAAACGATGCTCAATGTCACTCCTCATCAGGGAAATACAAATCAAAACCATACTGAGATACCACCTCATGCTGCTCAGATTAGCTAAAATGAACAAATCAGGAGAATATAGATGCTGGAGACAATATGGAGAAATAGGAACCCTCTTGCACTGTTGGTGGGAATGCAAACTGGTGCAGCCACTCTGGAAAACAGTGTGGAGGTTCCTCAAAAAATTAAAAATAGAACTACTCTATGACCCAGCAATAGCACTGCTAGGAATTTACCCAAGGGATACAGGAGTGCTGATGCATAGGGGCACTTGTACCCCAATGTTCATAGCAGTACTTCCAACAATATCCAAATTATGGAAAGAGCCTAAATGTCCATCAACTGATGAATGGATAAAGAAGATGTGGTTTATATATACAATGCAATACTACTTGGCAATGAGAAAGAATGAAATCATGCCATTTGCAGCAACATAGATGGAACTGGAAGGTATTATGCTAAGTGAAATAAGTCAGTCAGAGAAAGACTGATACCATATGTTTTCACTCATATGTGGATCTTGAGAAACTTAACAGAAGACCATGGGGGAAGGGAAGGGGAAAAAAAAGTTACAGAGAAGGAGGGAGGCAAACCATAAGAGACTCTTGGATACTGAGAACAAACTGAGGGTTCAAGGGGTGTGGGGGAGAGGGGAAAGTGGGTGATGGGCATTGAGGAGGGCACTTGTTGGGATGAGCACTGGGTATTGTATGGAAACCAATTTATCAATACATTATATTAAAAAATAAACTTTAAATTTCTAAATTCATCAGTATAAAATAAAGGAAGAGGACCCCAAGTTCCAGGAAGAAACATAACCTGGCTGGCCCCTTGATGTAGCCTGTGAGACCGTAAGTCAGCTCAGCCAGCCCAGACTCTTGATCCACTGGAACTGTGAGATAATAAATGGGTGTGGTTTCAAACTTCTTAGTTTGGGTGAATTTGTTACCCAGCAAGCCCCTTTAGTCCTCTTGGCTTCTTTCAGATAAAATCCTCTTGCTCTCCTGGCTTCTTTCATTTGTATTCAATCAACTGCTATTTCCCATCAAAACTCAAGGATCTTCCTTAGGATCCACACTTCTGAGAAACCAGGGAGTGTGTGTGTGTGTGTGTGTGTGTGTGTGTGTGTGTGTGTGCAGGTGCGCACATGTGTGTATATATCATAAAAGGGCCGCACGTCTCATTTATATATTAATATTATATTAATATATATTATTATTAATGTATATTAATCCATCTAACTATATTAATTTGCTCATTCCCTTGGTAAAATCTATTGATTAACAACCACCCAGATGCCAGTAGGCTGCTTTCCAATGTGTGTATGCATTTCTGTTTCCACAAGCAAATGGCAGAAGAGTCAATGTGGTTTGTTCCCAAATCTGATCATATCAGTTGTAAATGTTTTTGTAAATGATATAGTTAGATCTTACATAAAGTGTGAAAAGGGAAGTTTTTTCTACAAGAACCATGAAAAGGTCTATAATATTAAGTAGAACAGAGGATGGAACACCTGGGTGGCTCGGTCAGTTAAGCGTCTGCCTCTTGATTTCCACTCAGGTGGTGATCTCACGGTTTGTGAGTTTGAGCCCACGTGGCTGGCTCTTTGCTGACAGCATGGAGCCTGCTTGGGACTCTCAACTCCCTCTTTCTCTGCACCTCCCTTGCTCATACGCACGCGCGCACGCGCTCTCTCTCTCAAAATAAATAAATAAATAAATATTTTAAAAAAAGCAAAACAGAGGAAAATAATAGAAATCTGGAAGACTTTGCTCTGCGATTATTTCATAAGTGTCTTTAATTTTTTTTTTTTTTTTTTTTTTTTTTTTTGCACAGAGTACATTGGTTGTTTATATAAGGAAGACGCGGTATAACTCATTCTGCAAACTTCTGCTCAAAGAAAAGGGCTTGTCCTTGTAATATGTTTGATGAATGAAAATGAATATTTGAAATGTGTGTGCAATCTTTCATAATGCTTTCCCCGTTTAATTGGCTTTTTCAATTAATTGATTGTGTTAGACAAAAAGATTCTTTCTGAATTTTAATTTTAACATTTTTTCCTCTGTCACAATAAGATTGCATAAATTTCTATTCTGTCTTTAAGAAAAGGACTATTTTGTGCTCACCAGCTGGAAGTATTTTAGGAAAAGCTCTGAGGCCTTGTCATAAAGCTGACTCTTGAAATCTGTTTGTCTTAGAGCAGCAGCAAGTATAGCTGAAGGGTTAAGCGATAGGTTTGACAACAAAATAGGAAAGTCATTTCCAGGTAGCTCTTGACATGTTTTCACATGAATAACATAACAGGGTTGGAAGATACTGTCATTGCCGACCTTGAGAAAGAATTACTGGCTAATGGGAATTAATTTATAAAAGGTAAATAACAAAGGACTCCCAGGAAGGATTCCCTTCCTCCCTCACTTTCTCCTTCCCTCCTTTCCCCTCTCTCCCTTCCTTCCTTTTTTACTTCCTTCCTTCCTTCTCCTTAAATCTATATAACACACATTTGTCTTAAGGCATAATGAAATCCTGATGGCTAATACAAACACATAGAATGACTATTTCTCTGGAACTAAAAATCCACATAACTAGCTTACCAGTAGGGACAGACTATTTGGAATCGGGACATTAACTTCATTTTTCCTATGGATTTATATAAAGAAGGGCTTGTGACTGTTGCTAAGAGCATTAAGAATCTGAATTTGGACACTGCCTGAAGGAGTGCCTGCAATATTTCTATTCTATCCATAGGCAGGCCTTTGGAGAAGACAGATATGTCTCTTAGCCAAGGGAATATTCAAAATCCTGCTCCAAAATCTGCACATAAGAGGCGGTTAGAAAGTGGGAAAAGGGCATTGTAGGAGATTTACTTCTTTAGGAAGATTCAAGAAAGTGGCTTCCCAGACAATAGGGCCCTTTCTTTGGGTTCCAACCCCTTCTTCCTTTAGCTCACCTTCAACCATGCGCTTCCTCTGCAAGGCCAAGGGGATGCCCATCCAGACCCTGCATCTCCCCTTCTAGATCGTGCTCCTGGCAAATGTGTCTTCAGAATCCCTTACCCAAATGACGAGAGTCTGCTTCTAGAGGCTGTTCCAACCTTTCCCCTGGGTCATTCTCTCAAGGGTCAACCATGATGCCTGTGCTTCCCTGACCCTGAGAAGTGGCTATGCATAGGGTAGTGTGAAAAGATCTTGGTGGTGTGAGCTGGGGTGTCTACAATATGTGAGTACAAGGCCCCTGAATATGATACAGAGACAGCGATGGAGAGAGAAGGTGGAAGCTGCAGACCAGAGGCTGCTCACCACATTTTGACACAGAACTCTGAGAAATCCATGGTTTCTAAATTCAAATCTGGACCTCCAGGTCCTCAGGAAGGTGTATTCATCATGGCATCAAAATAGAGCATACATAATTTAGTTAGCAGCTTGTTAGTTTAATTTATAAATTTTACATGTGCTTTTATGTAAACAGTATAGAGGTCTTCACTGTACTTTGTCCCAGACCCTGCTTAGAGTTGAATTGCTGGTAAAAATACAAAGCAGGACACCCTGCATGGGGCAAGCTGTCAGTATGTGTCAAAATTGTGAAAGTGTATCCTCCGACTCAAGAAATCCATTTCTGGGAATTTGTTCTACAGTACAGAATTCTGACCCACAATCTGTAGCCACGAGGTGAGAAAAGCCACTTATTACCTACAAAAACCAGCTCAGGAAGGCAGTTTGCTACCCACAGGCCAGTCAGGCCACCATCTCCACCACCTGATCCAGGAAGCCAAACGATAACCTCTGTAACAATTGGCCCCAAATGGTTAGAACTCTGTTAATACCTGTAGCTTCCCTAATGTTTGTTCCCAGTTCCAATTTAAGACGAAGCTGAGAAAACGAAACATGCATCCCTCGCCAGTCACATGGGATGCTGTATTTCTAGTTGGCCTGTCTACACTTCCCCATGCCAACAGCCTCCAACCAGGGCATGCCTAAGCCCTCCCTTTTTCCCCACCAGAGAGCTGTCCCACTCTTCTGCCTGCCTTTACTCTCTGCTCACACAAGTGATGGTGGCTGACTCCCTTGCTATAGCAATCCCTAAATAAATACCCTTTGCCTCTTCTCATTTACATGGTCTTTGTTTATTCCCACGATTACCACAGCTTCTCTGATCTCCCACATTCTCACATCTAACCCAAAGGCAACATTTTAATGTTCAGAATAATTACTCACAATATCTGTGTCTTTATTACTTACTTAACACATTAAGCCCTATTTAAAGTTTTCTGAGGCAAAGTAAAAGGATTCCAAGTATTGAATGCTGGGGACCTGGGAGTATATATACGTGTATTTTAATTCTTATAAACTAGTTCTTTATAAACCTTTTTTCATTTGAGTCTTCTTTCAGCATAGACTTGGCGAATGTGAATTTGCAGGGCTGAATGTAGAAATCCTGGAAGGAGGGCAGCACTTGAAGAAGGAACACTGGCTGGTGGATCAATAACCTGTCTGGCGTAAGGTCTGAGTTTGTTAACAGCTGAAGGTTGTTCACGTCTACTTGCAGTTTTCAGTCTTACCAGAGGATGGCGCCAATACTTCTCCAGTGGGTCTTGCCAAGCTGCTTTGGTATCCTCTCAAGCGGCATTTGAGAGACACTGAAAAGATTGGTGACTTATGCTCTTAACCAAATAAGGTTTTTATTATTAATTCAACTTTATATGTAGTTAAAAATGAGTATACATGTATCACATCCTTCAGAACCATTTATGCCAAAGAATTAAGCAGCCTGAAATGAATGGAGAGCTACTTATTTCCTGTAAATGTACTCACACTTTATATTTAATTTATACAACTTCCAAAAACCAGTTTCTACAAGCGAGATCTTTCCGAAATTTCCATTTGCGTGCCATCTGCTGCATTTTAGACCAGCCATTTAATATTAAAACTTGTTCAGAAGCTGCACTCTTTAATGCACACACCGGCACACCAGGGTGTTTCCTGCAGCAGGGCTGTTGGGGTGGGGTGGGAGGTGGAGGCAAAGGGGAAGTCACTTGTCTATCTTCTCGGTCTTCCAGATGGAACTGAGCCATGGGCGCAGCCATTCCTCTGTTTCCCCTTCTTGGACTCCACGCATTTGTTCAATGGTGTCTTCTGAACAGGAGTGGTTGTAACTTTTCCTCCTTAAACTCTGTGTCCTGGAGACTCAAGGGCTGTCCGGACGTAGCAGATGGGTTTGCTCAGAAACTGTGCTTCTCTTTTGGAAGATGACCCCAAACTCACTGGTATTCTATAATGCACTCGAAAGCAACCATAGTCAACTCGCAAAAACTGTTATAAGAGAAACTGAATCCATACATATCCAATCCATGGTTGGTGCAAAGAGCCCAACTAGAGCAAGCACTGATGAGCTGTCCATGCATTAAAGACTGCAGCTTCGGAACAACTTTTAATAGGGGGTCTTAACATGCCATGAAGCAGAATAGAAAATTCATAAAGTAATCATAAAATAGGGGTGTCATATAGGTTCACTATACCTTATCTGAAATTCTTGGGACCAGATGTGCTTTGGAATTCAGAATATTTTGAATTTATAAAGCTAACATGGTCTATATGCCATATATCATGCAATATTCCAGAAGGGTCCAAGGCAGCTCCCTGTAAGCAAAACGTTAGTATTTCTTCAGAGACAAATGAATATTCACATCAAGTGGGATAAATAAAGGCGAACTGGCCTCATGTCAGGGTACAGGTCAGGTTTTGCCTCCAAATGAATTAGGAAATAAACCTTGGTTTGTAGGAGTTTTTGGATTTGGGAAATGCAAACAAGGTATTGTGGGGCTGTAATTAAGTGCTTTACGTGCGCTATTTCATTTAATTCTCACAGGTGGCCTATGTTAAATACAAGGACATAAGAACATGGGGAACCTGAGTGTCAGCGTGGTTAAGTAACTTTCCCAAGTTCACACAGCAGAGCCAACGTTCAAACCTTGGCCTGATTCTAAAAGGCAAAATGCTACATTGCTTTCTATGTGTAATATAAATGCTAGATATTCTAAAATAATGAAAACTCTTTCACTTCCTTGTCAACTTTTGGATTTGCACCCATATTCTGCACTATTCTTTATTTTCCCTGTGGTCCTTGAGAAAATATAAGATGGCAGAGTGAACTATTCCACCCTAATGGATGGAGGTAAAGCCTCTGTCTGGCGTCCTTTCAGAGCAGCCTCGCCTGCTTAGGGAGGCAGCAGGTCTGCAGTGCTGAAGAGCAAACAGTCAATGCCCCAAATGTCAGGTTTTCCAGCGGTTAGTTTCCTGTTCTGTACTTGGTCTGTGCAGCTGATCAGCCTTGATGTCATCTGCAATATGATCCAAACATCTAATTAATGTCTCTGGCCTCCTTTTGCAAATTTTGCACCAGCCTGGCCTCCCATAAAGGGATTCTGCTTCTTTGAATTGATCGGGATATCAGAAGTCACTTGGCTTAATAAAGTTGTCAGCAGGGAGGAATCCTTGATTTTTTTTCTGTCCGTTTTCTCATGATGGGAATGAGTTAAGATAATCATATTTTAAAATGGTGATTTCAAGGCAATTCATGAGCCATGTTCCCTTTTTTTTTTTTTTTGCATTGTAATTATCCCTTTTCTCTTTTCCTTTATGTCTTTCTCTTTTTCAAATTATAATCCTATTTATAGTCTAAAGTTTAGGAGCTTACAGTCTCTTGTCCCCCATCCCCAGGGATATTTCTTTCTTGTAATGAAACCAATAGCTTAGCAATTGCATGGACACAAAACTCTTTTCATATCCCTGTAAAAATATTACAAGTCACAATAAACTGTGTAACATTTTAATGGATTTTTCCAGTGGCCTTTTATAGACTTTCAAGATCTGTTAGAAAAATGATTCATCTATATAGGTGTACATATATCTATCTGTCATGCTTGAGGTACTTAAAAAAAAAAAAGAACCCTTGACATATTTTTATAAAGGAAGCTAGCAGATACAGGCAGTCCTGCATTTGCACACCTTGCCTCCCATCTGGCCATAAAATTCACATACAATAAAGTGTGCAAATCTTAAGTGTTTCATTTTGATAAGTGAATGCCTCTGTGTAATGCAAAACTTTTATGAGGATAGAACCATCACTCCTCAAAGTTCTTTACTGTTCTTCCTAGGTTCCCTCACTTTAGTCAAACACTTTTCTGATTTTTTTCATCATAGTTTTGCCCGTTCTAGAATTTTCATATGTATACACATACATACAAATTATATGGCGTATGCTCTTTTGTGTAAGGCTTCTTTTCTTCTGCATAATAATTTTAAGACTCATTCTTTTTGTGTGTGTCAGTAGTTTCTTTTATATCGATGTGTTTACCCATTCCATTTTCCTATTGATAGACATCTGGACAGTTTCCAGATTTTAGCAATTATGAATAAAGCTGCCATGAACATTCTCATACAAGTCTTTTTGTGGACATATGCTGGTAAATAATTAGGAGTAAAGTTGCTGGGCCATGGTGTAGACTTACAATCAGTTTTGTAAGAAACATTTTTCTTTTTTAAAAATTTTATTTCAATGCTAGTATAGTTAACATACACTGTTATATTAGTTTCAGGTGTATAATATATTGATTTAACAATTCTGTACATTACTCAGTGCTCATCACAATAAGTGTACTCTTTAATCCCCATCACCTAGTTCGCGCATTCCCCCACCCTCCTCCTCTCTAGTAACTGTCAGTTTGTTCTCTATAGTTAAGAGCCTGTTTCTTGGTTTGTGTCTCTTTTTTTCTTTGTGCGTTTATTTTGTTTCTTAGATTCTACACATGAGTGAAATCATACGGTGTTTGTCTTTCTCTGACTGACTTTAATTACTTAGGATTAAACTCTCTAGATTCATCCATGTTGTTGCAAATGGCAAGAGCTCATTCTTTTTTAGGGCTGAGTACTATTCCATGGTGTGTACATACCACTTCTTAATCCATTCATCTATGAATTGATGCTTGGGCTGCTTCCGTAATTTGGCTATTATAAATACTTCTACAATATACACAGGGTGCATAAATCTTTTTGAATTCGTGTTTCATAAGCAACTTTTTCAAAAGTGCTTCTATGTGAGAGTTTCATTTGCTCCACATACTTGCTAACACTTGCTGCTGTCAAATCTTTTCATGCTTTGGCCATCCTGGTGGATGTGAGCTGATATTTTATTGTGGTTTTAATTTGCATTTCCCTGATGACTAAGGATGTTGAGAACTTTTTCATATACTTGTTGGCTTTTCATATGCCTTCTTTTGTGAAACATATTTTCAAATCTTTTGCTCACTAAAAAAAAAAAAATGGGTTGTCTTTTTATTATTATAGTTGAGTCGTAGGAGTTCTTTAAATATTCTGGAGTCATCTGTCAGATACACATTTTGTGAATATTTTCTCCCAATCTGTGGTGCCTTTGGATGAGTAGAAGTTTTAAACTTTTGGTAATTTAACAGAATAATGTTAATTCTGTCTAAAGTTTGTCAGGTTTTTTAATTTTTATTTTTGGTTAATTATTTCTGTGTCTTGGCTAGAAAACTCTTACCTATCCCTAAGCTGTGAAGATATATTTTTTTTAATGTTTTCTTTCTAGGGGCGCCTGGGTGGCTCATTCGGTTAAGTGTCGACTTTGACTCAGGACATGATCTCACAGCTCATGGGTTTGAGCTCTGTGTTGGGCTCTGTGCTGACAGCTCAGAGCCTGGAGCCTGCTTCCGATTCTGTGTCTCCCTCTCTCTCTGCTCCTTCTCCGCTCATGCTCTCTCTCTCTCTCAAAAATAAATAAACATTAAAAAAATTAATAAAATGTTTTCTTTCTAGAAGCTTTTTAGGTTTAGCTTTTACATTAAGGTCTATGATCCATCTCTAATTAATTTATATATATGGTATGATATAGAGGTGGAAAGTCATGAAAAAATATCCCCTTGTTCCAGTAATATTTATTAAAGAACTTTCTTTTTCCCCTTGCATTTCTTTGGCAACTGTGTAAAAAAAATTAAATGACCATACATATTGGGATTTGTTTCTAGGTACTGTGTTCTGTTCCATTGAGTTATTTGCCTGTGTTGATGTCAGTAACACACTATCTTGATTATTGTAGCACTATAGTAAGTTTTAAGTCAGGGAGTAAAAACACTTCCACTGTTTTTATTTTTTTCTCTCTGAAATTTCTTTGGCCAACCTAAGTTCTTTGTATCTCACTATAAGCTTTAGAATCAGCTTTAAATTTTATTAAACAAATCTCTGCAATTATGTTTAAAATTATGTTGAATCTATGGATCAATTTTAGTAGAATTGACAAGTTAATAATATTGAGTTTTCCAATTTATGAATGAGGTAGATATCCCCACGTATTTAGGTCTTTTTAATTTTCTTCCAGCAAGACATTGTTTTTGGCAGAGAGGTCTTGCCTGTCTTTTGGTAGGCCTGTACAACCCACCACTGGATGCCTTTAATGTGAGAAACAATTTTCTTTTTTTTTTTTTTTATTTTTTTTATTTTTCAATATATGAAATTTACTGTCAAATTGGTTTCCATACAACACCCAGTGCTCATCCCAAAAGGTGCCCTCCTCAATACCCATCACCCACCCTGCCCTCCCTCCCACCCCCCATCAACCCTCAATTTGTTCTCAGTTTTTAACAGTCTCTTATGCTTTGGCTCTCTCCCACTCTAACCTTTTTTTTTTTTTTTTTTTTTTTTCCTTCCCCTCCCCCATGGGTTTCTGTTATGTTTCTCAGGATCCACATAAGAGTGAAACCATATGGTATCTGTCTTTCTCTGTATGGCTTATTTCACTTAGCATCACACTCTCCAGTTCCATCCATGTTGCTACAAAAGGCCATATTTCATTTTTTCTCATTGCCACGTAGTATTCCATTGTGTATATAAACCACAATTTCTTTATCCATTCATCAGTTGATGGACATTTAGGCTCTTTCCATAATTTGGCTATTGTTGAGAGTGCCGCTATAAACATTGGGGTACAGGTGCCCCTATGCATCAGTACTCCTGTATCCCTTGGATAAATTCCTAGCAGTGCTATTGCTGGGTCATAGGGTAGGTCTATTTTTAATTTTCTGAGGAACCTCCACACTGCTTTCCTGAGCGGCTGCACCAATTTGCATTCCCACCAACAGTGCAAGAGGGTTCCTGTTTCTCCACATCCTCTCCAGCATCTATAGTCTCCTGATTTCTTCATTTTGGCCACTCTGACTGGCGTGAGGTGGTATCTGAGTGTGGTTTTGATTTGTATTTCCCTGATAAGGAGCGACGTTGAACATCTTTTCATGTGCCTGTTGGCCATCCGGATGTCTTCTTGAGAGAAGTGTCTATTCATGTTTTCTGCCCATTTCTTCACTGGGTTATTTGTTTTTCGGGTGTGGAGTTTGATGAGCTCTTTATAGATTTTGGATACTAGCCCTTTGTCCGATGTGTCATTTGCAAATATCTTTTCCCATTCCGTTGGTTGCCTTTTAGTTTTGTTGGTTGTTTCCTTTGCTGTGCAGAAGCTTTTTATCTTCATAAGGTCCCAGTAATTCACTTTTGCTTTTAATTCCCTTGCCTTTGGGGATGTGCCGAGTAAGAGATTGCTACGGCTGAGGTCAGAGAGGTCTTTTCCTGCTTTCTCCTCTAAGGTTTTGATGGTTTCCTGTCTCACATTCAGGTCCTTTATCCATTTTGAGTTTATTTTTGTGAATGGTGTGAGAAAGTGGTCTAGTTTCAACCTTCTGCATGTTGCTGTCCAGTTCTCCCAGCACCATTTGTTAAAGAGACTGTCTTTTTTCCATTGGATGTTCTTTCCTGCTTTGTCAAAGATGAGTTGGCCATACGTTTGTGGGTCTAGTTCTGGGGTTTCTATTCTATTCCATTGGTCTATGTGTCTGTTTTTATGCCAATACCATGCTGTCTTGATGATGACAGCTTTGTAGTAGAGGCTAAAGTCTGGGATTGTGATGCCTCCTGCTTTGGTCTTCTTCTTCAAAATTACTTTGGCTATTCGGGGCCTTTTGTGGTTCCATATGAATTTTAGGATTGCTTGTTCTAGTTTCGAGAAGAATGCTGGTGCAATTTTGATAGGGATTGCATTGAATGTGTAGATAGCTTTGGGTAGTATTGACATTTTGACAATATTTATTCTTCCAATCCATGAGCAGGGAATGTCTTTCCATTTCTTTTTTTTTTTTTTTTTTTTTTTTTTTAAATTTTTTTTTTTTTCAACGTTTTTTATTTATTTTGGGGACAGAGAGAGACAGAGCATGAAAGGGGGAGGGGCAGAGAGAGAGGGAGACACAGAATCGGAAACAGGCTCCAGGCTCCGAGCCATCAGCCCAGAGCCTGACGCGGGGCTCGAACTCACGGACCGCGAGATCGTGACCTGGCTGAAGTCGGACGCTTAACCGACTGCGCCACCCAGGCGCCCCTCCATTTCTTTATATCTTCTTCAATTACCTGCATAAGCTTTCTATAGTTTTCAGCATACAGATCTTTTACATCTTTGGTTAGATTTATTCCTAGGTATTTTATGCTTCTTGGTGCAATTGTGAATGGGATCAGTTTCTTCATTTGTCTTTCTGTTGCTTCATTGTTAGTGTATAAGAATGCAACTGATTTCTGCACATTGATTTTGTATCCTGCAACTTTGCTGAATTCATGTATCAGTTCTAGCAGACTTTTGGTGGAGTCTATCGGATTTTCCATGTATAATAGCATGTCATCTGCAAAAAGCGAAAGCTTGACTTCATCTTTGCCAATTTTGATGCCTTTGATTTCCTTTTGTTGTCTGATTGCTGATGCTAGAACTTCCAGCACTATATTAAACAACAGCGGTGACAGTGGGCATCCCTGTCGTGTTCCTGATCTCAGGGAAAAAGCTCTCAGTTTTTCCCCATTGAGGATGATGTTAGCTGTGGGCTTTTCATAAATGGCCTTTATGATCTTTAAGTATGTTCCTTCTATCCCGACTTTCTCAGGGGTTTTTATTAAGAAAGGGTGCTGGATTTTGTCAAAGGCCTTTTCTGCATCGATTGACAGGATCATATGGTTCTTCTCTTTTTTTTTGTTAATGTGATGTATCACGTTGATCGATTTGCGAATGTTGAACCAGCCCTGCATCCCAGGAATGAATCCCACTTGATCATGGTGAATAATTCTTTTTATATGCTGTTGAATTCGATTTGCTAGTATCTTATTAAGAATTTTTGCATCCATATTCATCAGGGATATTGGCCTGTAGTTCTCTTTTTTTACTGGGTCTCTGTCTGGTTTAGGAATCAAAGTAATACTGGCTTCATAGAATGAGTCTGGAAGTTTTCCTTCCCTTTCTATTTCTTGGAATAGCTTGAGAAGGATAGGTATTATCTCTGCTTTAAATGTCTGGTAGAACTCCCCTGGGAAGCCATCTGGTCCTGGACTCTTATTTGTTGGGAGATTTTTGATAACCGATTCAATTTCTTCGCTGGTTATGGGTCTGTTCAAGCTTTCTATTTCCTCCTGATTGAGTTTGGGAAGAGTGTGGGTGTTTAGAAATTTGTCCATTTCTTCCAGGTTGTCCAATTTGCTGGCATATAATTTTTCATAGTATTCCCTGATAATTGTTTGTATCTCTGAGGGATTGGTTGTAATCATTCCATTTTCATTCATGATTTTATCTATTTGGGTCATCTCCCTTTTCTTTTTGAGAAGCCTGGCTAGAGGTTTGTCAATTTTGTTTATTTTTTCAAAAAACCAACTCTTGGTTTCGTTGATCTGCTCTACAGTTTTTTTAGATTCTATATTGTTTATTTCTGCTCTGATCTTTATTATTTCTCTTCTTCTGCTGGGTTTAGGCTGCCTTTGCTGTTCTGCTTCTATTTCCTTTAGGTGTGCTGTTAGATTTTGTATTTGGGATTTTTCTTGTTTCTTGAGATAGGCCTGGATTGCAATGTATTTTCCTCTCAGGACTGCCTTCGCTGCATCCCAAAGCGTTTGGATTGTTGTATTTTCATTTTCGTTTGTTTCCATGTATATTTTAATTTCTTCTCTAATTGCCTGGTTGACCCACTCATTCGTTAGTAGGGTGTTCTTTAACCTCCATGCTTTTGGAGGTTTTCCAGACTTTTTCCTGTGGTTGATTTCAAGCTTCATAGCATTGTGGTCTGAAAGTATGCATGGTATAATTTCAATTCTTGTAAACTTATGAAGGGCTGTTTTGTGACCCAGTATATGATCTATCTTGGAGAATGTTCCATGTGCACTCAAGAAGAAAGTATATTCTGTTGCTTTGGGATGCAGAGTTCTAAATATATCTGTCAAGTCCATCTGATCCAATGTATCATTCAGGGCCCTTGTTTCTTTATTGACTGTGTGTCTAGATGATCTATCCATTTCTATAAGTGGGGTGTTAAAGTCCCCTGCTATGACCACATTCTTATCAATAAGGTTGCTTATGTTTATGAGTAATTGTTTTATATATCTGGGGGCTCGGGTATTTGGCGCATAGACATTTATAATAGTTAGCTCTTCCTGGTGGATAGACCCTGTGATTATTATATAATGCCCTTCTTCATCTCTTGTTACAGCCTTTAATTTAAAGTCTAGTTTGTCTGATATAAGTATGGCTACTCCAGCTTTCTTTTGGCTTCCAGGAGCATGATAGATAGTTCTCCATCCCCTCACTCTCAATCTAAAGGTGTCCTCAGATCTAAAATGAGTCTCTTGTAGACAGCAAATAGATGGGTCTTGGTTTTTTATCCATTCTGATACCCTATGTCTTTTAGTTGGCGCATTTAATCCATTTACATTCAGTGTTATTATAGAAAGATATGGGTTTAGAGTCATTGTGATGTCTGTATGTTTTATGCTTGTAGTGATGTCTCTGGTACTTTGTCTCACAGGATCCCCCTTAGGATCTCTTGTAGGGCTGGTTTCGTGGTGACAAATTCCTTCAGTTTTTGTTTGTTTGGGAAGACCTTTATCTCTCCTTCTAAATGACAGACTTGCTGGATAAAGGATTCTCGGCTGCATATTTTTTCTGTTTAGCACACTGTAGATATCGTGCCAAGCCTTTCTGGCCTGCCAAGTTTCAAAGGAGAGATCAGTCACGAGTCTTATAGGTCTCCCTTTATATGTGAGGGCACGTTTATCCCTTGCTGCTTTCAGAATTTTCTCTTTATCCTTGTATTTTGCCAGTTTCACTATGATATGTCGTGCAGAAGATCGATTCAAGTTACGTCTGAAGGGAGTTCTCTGTGCCTCTTGGATTTCAATGCCTTTTTCCTTCCCCAGTTCAGGGAAGTTCTCAGCTATAATTTGTTCAAGTACCCCTTCAGCACCTTTCCCTCTCTCTTCCTCCTCTGGGATACCAATTATGCGTATATTATTTTTTTTTAGTGTATCACTTAGTTCTCTAATTTTCCCCTCATACTCCTGGATTTTTTTATCTCTCTTTCTTTCAGCTTCCTCTTTCTCCATAACTTTATCTTCTAGTTCACCTATTCTCTCCTCTGCCTCTTCAAGCCGAGCCATCGTGGATTCCATTTTGTTTTGCATTTCGTTTAAAGCGTTTTTCAACTCCTCGTGACTGTTCCTTAGTCCCTCGATCTTTGTGGCAAGAGATTCTCTGCTGTCCTGTATACTGTTTTCAAGCCCAGCGATTAATTTTATGACTATTATTCTAAATTCACTTTCTGTTATATTATTTAAATGCTTTTTGATCAGTTCATTAGCTGTTGTTATTTCCTGGAGATTCTTCTGAGGGGAATTCTTCCGTTTGGTCATTTTGGCGAGTCCCTTGCGTGGTGGGGACCTGCAGTGCACTTCCCCTGTGCTGTGGTGTATAACTGGAGTTAGTGGGCGGGGCCGCAGTCCGACCCGATGTCTGCCCCCAGCCCACTGCTGGGGCCACAGTCAGACTGGTGTGTGCCTTCTCTTCCCCTCTCCTAGGGGCGGGATTCACTGTGGGGTGGCGTGTCCCGCCTGGGCTACTTGCACACTGCCAGGCTTGTGTTGCTGGGGATCTGGCGTATTAGCTGGGGTGGGTAGGCAAGGTGCACGGGGGGTGGAGGGGCAGGCTTAGCTCGCTTCTCCTTAGGTGATCCACTTCAGGAGGAGCCCTGTGGCAGCGGGAGGGAGTCAGATCCGCTGCCGGAGGTTTGGCTCCGCAGAAGCACAGAGTTGGGTGTTTGCGCGGAGCGAGCAAGTTCCCTGGCAGGAACTGGTTCCCTTTGGGATTTTGGCTGGGGGATGGGCGGGGGAGATGGCGCTGGCGCCTTTGTTCCCCGCCAAGCTGAGCTCTGCCGTCCGGGGGCTCAGCAGCTCTCCCTCCCTTTGTCCTCCAGCCTTCCCGCTTTCCGAGCAGAGCTGTTAACTTATGACCTCCCAGACGCTAAGTCGCGCTTGCTGTCGGAACACAGTCTGTCCGGCCCCTCCGCTTTTGCCAGCCAGACTCGGGGGCTCCGCTTGGCCGGCGAGCCGCCCCTCTGCCCCGGCTCCCTCCCGCCAGTCCGTGGAGCGCGCACCGCCTCGCTGCCCTTCCTACCCTCTTCCGTGGGCCTCTAGTCTGCGCTTGACTCCGGAGACTCCCTTCTGCTAATCCTCTGGCGGTTTTCTGGGTTCTTTAGGCAGGTGTAGGTGGAATCTAAGTGATCGGCAGGACGCGTTGTGAGCCCCGCGTCCTCCTACGCCGCCATCTTCCCAATCCTCTCGAGAAACAATTTTCTCTCTTTTTTAAAGCACTGTTATTTTTTCACACATAATGAAAAAATACCAGGATTAGCTGAAACTAATTGGAGAGATTCTTATACCCTCCAGCAGATTAGGTGGGTGTCTGTATCTTTTCATCTGTGACAACAGTGGGGCAACCTGGGTCTTGAAGAATGAATAAGAGTGTTCCAATCAGGGGTACGTGGGCGGCTCAGTCAGTTGAGCATCTGACTTTGGATCAGGTCACGATCTCGTGGTTGTGGGTTCGAGTCCCTCATTGGGCTCTGTGGTGTCAGCACGGAGCCTGCTTTGGATCATGTGTCCCCCACTCTCTCTGCCCCTCCCCTGCTTGCACTCTCTCTCTCTCTCAAAAATAAATACAAGCATAAAAAAAGAGTGTTTCAATCAGAGAAGGGAGTGAAGGCTGAGGAGACAGTCTGTGGGAGGACATGGTGCTGTGAGAGATCTAGGCCTGTGTTTTGGTTCACTGTTGCTGCATAACAGCCCCCTCAAAAACTCAGAGGCTTGAAAGAAGAAGTGGATGATACCCCATGACTCTGTAGGCTGGCTGGGCTCCATGTGGTCTCGGCTGGGATTGCCCGTTGGGCTACATCCAGCTGGTGGAGGGCTGGGTGGGAAGTCCCAAGAAAGCCTCTTTCACGCCTCTGAGGTGTGGCCTCTCTCCTCCACATGGTGTCTCCTCCACGAGGGCCTCTTTCATGGAGGCAGAGTCTCAACTTCCCTTAGGGTGGCTCTATGACCCAAGAGGTAAAGAGGCCACTCTGCCTCCTTGTGCTAAGCTTGGTGTGGAAGTGCACCTCCTTCTCTGTGCCAGGCCAGCTTCGAGGGGTGGGAATAGATGCTGTGCGTCTTCGTGGAAGGGGTGGCATGAACATGCAGGTGGGGGCAGCCATGATTGGCAGCCATCTTTGGACACCTACCCACTGCCTATGTTTTTAATGACAAGTTTTCTGTGGCTGGGATGTAGGATAAAGGAAGGAACGGACAGGAAAAGAGGGAGACTGCATAGGCCTGGGCTTTGTCAGTTGATGAGTTCTGGTTTTACTCTTTTTTTTTTAAATTTCTGTTTTTAATGTTTATTTGTTTTTTGAGAGAGAGAGAGAGAGAGAGAGAGACAGTGCAAGCTGGGGAGGGGCAGAGAGAGAGAGAGAGACAGAGAATCTGAAGCAGGCTCCAGGCTCTAAGCTGTCAGCACAGTGCCCGACGTGGGGCAAACTCATGAACCACGAGTTCATGACCTGAGCTGAAGTCAGACGCTTAACAGACTGAGCCACCCAGGCGCCCCAGCTAGTTTTACTCTTTAGACAAGGCAGATTCCAGCCTGTGTGGTGGCCAGACTCCATCCTGGTTGTATAGACCATCAGCAAGTTCCGAGTGATTACTTGTCATGTTGGACACACATTATCTTACTTAATAAAGGCGGTGTTGCCTACAGCAGTATGGAAACTGGAGCCAGAGGGCTTGACTTCAAATTCTTGATTCATCATCTATTAGCTGTGCAAACTCCAGCAAGTTACTTAACTGCTATCTGCCTGTCTCCTTACTGTGAAAGCAGATAATCATGGTAGACCAGCATTATGCAGCTGTGTAAGGGTTAAGTGCGATTATATATGTCACTTAGCCCTCTGTAAGCACCAGCTTTTATTGTTAATGCTCACAATAGTGCTGGGAAACAGGTATTATTGCTCCCATCTTAAACAAAAAATGACTGAGGTACCAGGGGCTTAAACAACATTCAAATGCAGATGAGTGCCTCCAAAGCCTGTTGCCATGAAGTTCCCACTCGTGTTTTGATGTGTCTCTCAGCTCCAGCCGGCAGCAGGACAGAGTTTTGGTCTTTCCATAGGAGTTGTATGAGCCTGAAGTCTCCACTTATTATCCCTCAAAAGCTCTCTGCTTCCCCAGCAGCCTCACTCAAGGTCCATGCTCTGGCTGATATTTACAGTGTGGAGGTCACTGTAAAAATATTAACACTTTTTTTTTTTTTTTCCTGAGCCTGTGCAAAGCGTGAATCTCTGAGGACCGAATCCTCTGGTGAGACTGCGAGTCTCTGGGGTCTGAAGCTGCCTGAAGCCTCTCCTGCCACAGAAGCTCTGGCTGCGCCCTCCCAGCCGTCCTTCTGCTGCGGCTTATTGACTGCGGCTTTGTGAACCCGCAAGTTACATTTGTAGCAATCCCAGGCTGAAAGGGTTCCTATAAATGCTCCGTGTAATTAATTATAAACAAAGCAGCCAGCCAGAAGCCCAAATGCCCAAAGAAGTCCTTAGCAAGCCTCATTGTGCGCTCTTTATTTCTCCTCTGCATTTCTATCCATGCAAGAGCTTCAGAAGCGTAATAATCCTCCTTAACGACAGATTCGTGATGATGAAGCCATTATTGTTTGATACTGTGGTTCTAAGAAGTGACCCAGAAACAGCCTTCGAAAGCAACCTCTCTCCACCCCCTTTACCCCAAGCAAAGGACCAGATTAAAAGAGCCCTAGCTTGTATGAATATTTATGCTAGAACCTCTGCCAGATCAGATTAGAGGAGTTCATCCTGCCGGGCAAACAGCGATTCTGTACTCCGATTTAATGAGAAACTGACATGTTAATAGCATACTGATGCATCCATTCATCAGCAAATCCATAACGCACAGTGAATGTGCCGTGCCTCTCAGGGGCCCGGAGAGGTGATGCTTTTGTCGTTTTAACTTCAACCAGGAAAGTTGTTGCAGTGAGAAGGATTCCAAAGACATTCTGCCTTACAGAAAAGATGAGGGGTGGGATTCTAGTCTAGATATGCCTGGGAAATTGCTCTCTCACACTGCCAGTGAGAATGTTAGACAGAGGCTAATTCCTCTAAGCAGGATCTCCCAAGGTGGTTCCATAGAGCATGGTACCCACAGGGTGTTAATAGCTATCATACAGAGAAAAGGCTTTAAGTAAAAAATGTGGCGTAAATGGTGAACTGAACAAATTTCTTTACGGTAGAATTTCCACCCTGTGACTTTGCAAGGAGCAGAGAAATTATGCTGTTCTTCCAGCTTTTTTGGACTGTGGAGTTCTTCCTTCGAAAAGCACCACCCCCCAAAGCATACAACCTTTTGAGTTCCCAATCCCTCTGGCAGGCCGGGGAAGGCTGGGGAATCCTTTCTCGGAATAAAGTGGTTTTTTTAAGTAGTGTCTATACCCAATGCAGGATTCGAACTTACAACCACGAGATCAAGAGTTGCATGCTCTATGGACTGAACCAGCTGGGATCCCCAGAATAACATTTTTAAATGCAAAAAATATAACACATAGGATTACAAAGGAAACCAATTGTATTGAAACCAAATATCAAACTACTAAAAATATGTTGAAATAGTGAGAAGCTAAGATGGCAAAACAGCATGGAAGTTTTTTTGTTTCTCGCGTCCGTGAAATATAGTGAAATACAGCCAGATCAACACTAAACCACACTGTACACCTAGAAAACTGATCTGAGGATTCACACAACAGTCTGCACAACCTGAACCACAGAACTCAGCGGGTACGCGGCGCAGAGAGGTAAACTGAGGGAGAGAAGACGCGGAGGGCAGGGAGCCGATTTTGTGTGCGGAGAGAGGACGGAGACGGGGGTGGGGGGGATACAGGAAAAGCACGCCCCCAAAAAGCAGCTGGAGAGAAAGTGGAAAAGTGTAAACAGCCACAGGGACCGAACTAAAAAGGAAGAAAGGAGAAAGGAGAGGGTTTAACTTCCATTAAGACTGTAAACAGGGAAGGGCAGAGTCTGAAACGCCGCAGCTCCATACCTGGCGGTGCTCTGGTGGGAAGGGCGAATCCCCAGGAGCAGAGTGGAGTCCGGTGTTCTTCAGGCCACACGGGGAGAGGCGGTTCCCCTGCTGGGAGGACTCCCCACATGCAAAGGTCCCAGTGGACTCTGGAGAACAACCACATTGCTGGTGCTGGAACAAGGTCGTTAAGGGTGAAGCCTGGTGCCAGACGTGTGCCATGATTTTCCATAATCCCTGAAACGCTGCTGCTACATGATCGCGTGAACTTTTTCTGGGGCAGGCTGGCACCCGGCCGCAGTCTCTGGGCATCAGCAGCAGCACAGACCTGCAAACGTTGCTGGGTGCGGCTGGCACACGGCCATTGCCCGGTGAGATCCTCTGCAGAGGGGCAGCATGGGTCAAAGCCATAGTCCCTCAGAAGTAAGGGGTCGGGAAAATCAGCCGCATTGGAGACAAAACTCAGGAGGGAGGTGCTGCCTGCGGCTTGGTCACGGACAGTGTAAAAGCGGAGAGTGGAAGAAGCCGGAGACAAAGGACGGGTGCGCAATTGCTGACCCTGGAGAACAGAATTCCGACATTGGAGACTGGGGCGCTGGGTGTCGCCATTTTCACCGGTCTCGCGCATGCGCATACGCATGTACGAGCACCACAACAATCTACCCCAGTAAGCCAAGCAGCGCCATCTAGTAGAGAACAGAGACGTTACACTAAGCCCCACCTAACTGGGCCAACCTCGCTCTTCAGGAGCCTAAGTCTCTCCACCTGCTTAGTTAACGGACTATGAAATACTTCATAGGTTGACTTCTAGGAGAAAATGATGTAATTTCAATCATATTTCAGTTTGTTCGCTGGTCCATCTATTCAATTTTCTTTTTTTTCTTTTTCGTTTCTTTTCTTTCTTGAATATAGAAAGAGAAAAAATTTATTTTTCTTTTCAGTTGTTATTAAAATATTTTTCTTTAAATTTTTTCTACTATAGTTTTTACTTTTTTGTAAATTTTCACATTTTATTCTATTTCATTGTATTCATTTTTTCAAATTTTCAAATTTTTTCCTTTTTTTTCTTTTCCCCCTTTTTTTCCTAATACATCAAACCCCTTTCAACATCCAGACCAAAACACACCTAGGATCTAGCATCATTTATTTGATTTGTGTGTGTGTGTTGTCTTTAATTTTTTAATTAAAATTTTTTTACCTCATTAATTCCCTTTCTTCCTTCAAAATGGTGAAATGAAGGAATTCACCCCAAAGAAAGAGCAGGAAGAAAAAACAGCCAGGGATTTAATGAACACAGATACAAGCAAGATGTCTGAACCAGAATTTAGAATCACAATAATAAGAATACTAGCTGGGGTTGAAAACAGATTAGAATCCCTTTCTGCAGAGATAAAAGTTAGTCAGGATGAAATAAAACTGCTATAACTGAGCTGCAATCTCGATGGATGAGGCAGAGCAGTGAATCAGTGATATAGAGAACAAACTTATGGAGAACAATGAAGTAGAAAAAAAGTGGGAGACTAAAGCAAAACAGCATGATTTAAGAATTAGAGAAATGAGTGACTCATTAAAAAGGAACATTAGAATCATAGGGGTCCCAGAAGATGAAGAGAGAGAAAAAGGGGTAGAAGGGTTATGAGAGCAAATCATAACAGAAAACTTTCCTAACCTGGAGACATCAAAATTCAGGAAGCACAGAGGACTCCCATTAGATTCAACAAAAACCGACCATTGACAAGGCATATCATAGTCAAATTCACAAAATACTTAGGCAAGGAAAGAATCATGAAAACAGCAAGGGAAGAAGAGTCCTTAACCTACAAGGGAAGACACATCAGGTTTGCAGCAGACCTAATCACAGGAACATGGCAAGCCAGAAAGGAGTGGCAGGATATATTCAATGTGGTGAATTGGAAAAATATGCAGCCAAGAATTCTTTATCCAGCAAGCTGTCATTCATAATGGAAGGAGAGACTAAAAGTTTCCCAGACAAACAAAAATTAAAGGAGTTTGTGTTCATTAAACCATCCCTGCAAGAAATTTTAAGGGGGACTCTCTGAGGGGAGAAAAGATGAAAAAAAAAAAAAAGATCAAAAGCAACAGAGACTAGAAAGGACCAGAGAACTCCACCAGAAACTCCAACCTTACAAGAAACATAATGGCAATAAATTCATACCTTTCAGAACTCACTCTAAACGTCCATGGACTAAATGCTCCAATCAAAAGATATAGGGTAACAGAATGGATAAGAAAACAAGATCCATCTATATGTTATTTACAAGAGACCCACTTTATACCTAAAGACACCTTCAGATTGAAAGTAAGGGGATGAAGAACCATCTACCATGCTAATGGTTGCCAAAAGAAAGCTGGAGTAGCCATAATTATATCACACAATCTAGACTTTAAAATAAAGACTGTAACAAGAGATGACGAAGGGCATTATGTCATAATTAAGGGGTCTATCCACCAAGAAGATCTAACAATTTGCGCTCCAAATATGGGAGTACCCAAATATATAATTCAATAGCCACAAACATAAAGAAACTCATTGATACTAATACATAATAGTAGGGGACTTCATCACCCCACTTACAACAATGGACAGATCATCTAATCAGAATCAACAAAGAAACAATGGCTTTGAATGACACACTGGAGCAGATGGACTTAACAGATATATTCAGAAAATTTCATCCTAAAGTAGTGGAATATACATTCTCCTCCAGTGTACATGGAATGTTCTCCAGAATACATCACATACTGGGACACAAATCAGCCCTCAACAAGCACAAAAAGATCGAGATCATACCGTGCATATTTTCAGACCACAACTTTATGAAACTTGAAATCAACCACAAGAAAAAATTTGGAAAAGTAACAAATACTTGGAGACTGAAGACCATCCTACTAAAGAATAAATGGGCTAACCAAGAAGTTAAAGAGGAAATTAAAAAGTACATGGAAGCCAATGTAAACGATAACACCACAGCCCAAAACCTCTGGGATGCAGCAAAGGCCATCATAAGAGGAAAGTATATAGCAATCCAGGCCTTCCTAAAGAAGGAAGAAAAGTCTCAGATACACAACCTAACCTGACACCTAAAGAGCTGAAAAAATAACAGCAAATAAAACCCCAAACCAGCAGAAGACAGGAAATAATAAAGATTAGAGCAGAAATCAATGCTATCAAAACCAAAAACAAACAAACAAACAAACAAACAAACAAAAAACAGTAGAAGGATTAATGAACCAGAAGCTGGTTCCTTGAAAGAATTAACAAAATTGATAAACCCCTAGCCAGTTTAATCAAAAAGAAAAAGGAAAGGACCCAAATAAATAAAATCAAGAATGAAAGAGGAGAGGTCACAACCAACAAAGCAGAAATACAAGCAATAATAACAGAATGTTATGAGGAATTATAAGCCAATAAAATGGGCAATCTGGAAGAAATGGACAAATTCCTAGAAACATATAAATTACCAAAACTAAAACAGGAAGAAATAGAAAATTTGAACAGATCCATAACCAGCAAAGAAATAGAATTAGTAATCAAAAATCTCCCAAAAAACAAGAACCCAGGGCCAGATGGCTTTCCAGGGCTTTCCAGATGGCTACCAAACCTTTAAGGAAAAGTTAACACCTATTCTCTTGAAGCTGTTCCAAAAAATAGAAATGGAAGGAAAACTTCCAATCTCCTTCTATGAAGCCAGCATTATCTTGATTCCAAAACCAGACAGAGACCCCACTATAAAGGAGAACTATAGACCAATTTCCCTGATGAACACAGATGCAAAAATCCTCAATAAGATATTAGCCAACTGGATCCAACAATACATTAAAAAAAATTATTCACCACGATCAAGTGGGATTTATACATGGGATGCAGGGCTGGTTCAATATCCACAAAACAGTCAATGTGATTTATCACATCAATAAAAGAAAGGAAAAGAACCACATGATCCTTTCAATAGATGCAGAGAAGGCATTTGACAAAATACAGCATCCTTTCTTGATAACAACCCTCAAGAAAGTAGGGATAGAAGGATCATACCTCAAGATCATAGAAGCCATATATGAAAGACCCAGTGCTAATATCATCCTCAATGGGGAAAAACTGAGAGGTTTCCCCTAAGGTCAGGAACAAGACAGGATGTCCACCCTCGCCACTGTTATTCAACATAGTATTAGAAGTCTTAGCTTCAGCAATCAGACAACACGAAGAAATAAAAAGCATCCAAATCTGCCAGGAGGAGGTCAAACTTTCACTCTGCAGATGACATGATACTCTATATGGAAAACCCAAAAGATTCCACCAAAAAACTGCTAAAACTTATCTATGAATTCGGCAAAGTTGCAGGATATAAAATCAATGCACAGAAATCGGTTGAATTCCTATATACCAACAATGAAGCAACAGAAAGAGAAATCAAGGTGCATTTACAATTGCACCAAAAACCATAAAATACCTAGGAATAAATCTAACCAAAGAGGTGAAAAATCTATACACTGAAAACTACAGAAAGCTTATGAAAGAAATTGAAGAAGACACAAAAAAATGGAAAAGTATTCCATGCTCCTGGATAGGAAGAACAAATATTGTTAAACTGCCAATACTACCCAAAGCAATCTACATATTCAATACCTATCAAAATAACACCAGCATTCTTCACAGAGCTAGAACAAACAATTCTAAAATTTGTATGGAACCAGAAAAGACCCCGAATAGCCAAAGCAATCTTGAAAAAGAAAACCAAAGCAGGAGGCATCACAATCCCGGACTTCAAGCTGTATTACAAAGCTGTAATCATCAAGACAGTATGGTACTGGCATAAAAACAGACACTCAGATCAGTGGAACAGAATATAGAACCCAGAAATGGACCCACAAACGTATGGCCAACTGATCTTTGACAAAGCAGGAAAGAATATCCAATGGAATAAAGACAGTCTCTTCAGCAAGTGGTGCTGGGAAAACTGGACAGCGACATGCATAAAAATGAACCTGGACCACCATACACAAAAATAAACTCACAATGGATGAAAGACCTAAACATAAGACAGGAAGCCATCAGAATCCTCAAGGAGAAAGTGGGCAAAACCTCTTTGATCTTGGCCGCAGCAACTTCTTATTCAACATGTCTCTGGAGGCAAGGGAAACAAAAGCAAAAAAGAACTATTGGGACTTCGTCAAAATAAAAGGCTTCTGCACAGCGAAGGAAACAATCAAAAAAACAACCGACGACGGAATGGGAGAAGATATTTGCAAACCGACAGAAAGGGAGAGATATTTGCAAATGACATATCAGATAAAAGGTTAGTATCTAAAATCTATAGAGAACTTATCAACCTCAACACCCAAAAAACAAAAAGTCCAGTGAAGAAATGGACAAAAGACATGAATAGACACTTCTCCAAAGAAGACATCCAGATGGCCAACCGACACATGAAAAAATGTTCAACATCACTCATCATCCGGGAAATACAAATCAAAACCACACTGAGATACCACCTCACAGCTGTCCGAATGGCTAACATTAACAACTGAGGCAACAACAGATGTTGGTGAGGATTCAGAGACAGAGGATCTCTTTTGCACTGCTGATGGGAATGCAAGCTGGTGCAACCACTCTGGAAAACAGTGTGGAGGTTCCTCAAAAAATTAAAGATAGAACTACCCTACGACCCAGGAATTGCATTACTAGGTATTTATCCAAGGGATACAGGTACGCTGTTTCTAAGGGACACATGCACCCCAATGATTATAGTGGTACTATCAACAATAGACAAAGTATGGAAAGAACCCAAATGTCCATTGATGGATGACCGGATAAAGAGGTGTGGTAAATATATACAATGGAGTATTACTCAGCAATCAAAAAGAGTGAAATCTTGCCATTTGCAATCATGTGGATGGAACTAGAGGGTATTATGCTAAGCGAAATTAGTCAGAGAAAGACAAATATCATATAACTTCACTCATATGAGGACTTTAAGACACAGAATAGGTGAGCACAAGGGAAAGGAAGCAAAAAAATATATATAAAAACAGGGAGGGGGACAAAACATAAGAGCCTCTTAAATATGGAGAACAAACAGAGGGTTACTGGAGGGGGTGTGGGAGGGGGGATGGGCTAAATGGGTAAGGAGCATTAAGGAATCTACTCCTGAAATCATTGTTGCACTATATGCTAACTGGGATGTAAATTTAAAAAAATAAATAATAAAAAAATAGTCATTAAAAAAACGTTGAAATATTTAAAAATGGGCATACATGAATACATGTGCTTCTTTTATAATGGGTCTAATAATGACAGTTATTTCAAAATATTTATGGCCATAAATGATATTTTAAGAAATGGTCAATCCTCATTATTCAGGATTCTGTATTTGTGAATTTGCCTACTTGTTAAAATTTATTTGTAAGCCCAAAGTCAATACTCATGGCATTTTTTCAGTTATTTGAATAGTGAAATTTTCAGTCATTTGACCTGTATGTTCCCAGCTGAGGTTGAATCAGGAAGTGCTCTGCCTTCTTGTTTCAGCTTTTACACTGTAAATAAGTGTCCTTTTCAAGGTATATTTATTGTCATGTTCCGGGCATTTTTATGCTTTTCATTGGTGGTTTCACTGTTTAATATGCAAGCGCAGTGCTAAAGTGTTCTCGGGTGTTCCTAAGCGCAAGAAGGCTGTGATGTGCCTTATGGAGAAAATAGATGTGTAGATAAATTTCATTCAGGTGTGAGTGAAAGTGCTGTTGGCTGTGAGGGGCACCCGCTTGGCTCAGTGGGTAGAGCGTGTGATGGTGACTCTTGATCTAGGAGTTGTGAATTCAAGTCCTATGTTGGCTGTGGAGCCTACTTTAAAAAAAAGTGCTCTTGTCTATGAATTCAAGGTTAATTAACAACTATACATTAAGTAAGGTGTCTTTAAACAAAAGCCACACATGAAACAAGATTATGTATTGATTGGTTGATGATAATGTTGTGACCAGAGGCTTACAGAACAGAATCCTGAATTTCCCTTAGGAGCGATGTTTCACTATTTGCTAATTCAGTGTTCAGGATGACTTTATGGAACATAACGCCTATGAATAATGATAACTGTGTCTGCAGCAAATATAATGTGCTATGTAAACTATTAGTGACAGAAATATGGCTGTCTTGTTGCCTACATTCATAATAAAAGGAAATGCTCTTTTAGAAGGTCTTTTACTTTTTATTTTTTAAAATGTTTTATTCTTTTGGAGAGAGAGAGCATGAGCAGGGTAGGGGGCGGAGAGAGAGAGAATCTTAATTTTAAAAAATCTTTTATTATGGGGCGCCTGGGTGGCGCAGTCGGTTGAGCGTCCGACTTCAGCCAGGTCACGATCTCGCGGTCCGTGAGTTCGAGCCCCGTGTCAGGCTCTGGGCTGATGGCTCGGAGCCTGGAGCCTGCTTCCGATTCTGTGTCTCCCTCTCTCTCTGCCCCTCCCCCGTTCATGCTCTGCCTCTCTCTGTCCCAAAAATAAATAAAAAACGTTGAAAAAAAAAATTAAAAAAAAAAATCTTTTATTTCTTTTTGAGAGAGAGAGAGAGAGAGAGAGAGAGACAGAGAGACAGAGGGACAGAGTGTGAGGGGGGGAGGAACAGAAAGAGAGGGAGACACAGAATCTGAAACAGGATCCAGGCTCTGAGCTGTCAGCACAGAGTCAGACATGGGGCTTGAACCCAAGAACCAGGAGATCATGACCTGAGCTGAAGTCAGACGCTTAAACCAATGAGCCACCCAGGTGCCCCATAGAGAGACAGAGGGTATCTTAAGCAGACTTCACGCTCAGTGCAGAGCCTGATGGGGGCTCAATCCCACAACCTTGGGATCAAGGCCTGAGCCAAAATCAAGAGTCAGACTCTCGACTGAGCCACCTAGGCACCCCAAGAAGGTCTTTTTTTTCCCATTCAAGTTCATAAGCACTCTTAATTCTGGGGGAGTAAGGTCCCCATGGACTCTAGTTAAGAATCTCTTTTCTAGTGGGATTAACTTGGTGAGAAAATAGGGTGGGGAAGCAGTTCAAGTTCCTGGGGCTTAGATCCTGCTATGTTGTGTATCAATACAATCTCATATAAAAATTTTTTAGCTGATCTACTTTGACTGGGGGCCCTGGAAATTTTTTTCACCAAGGCCCAAACCCAAAAGGCTCTATCCCAAATGAAAAATGCCTAGCAGTGGTGGTGGGGAGATAAAAGTTCTTGATAATTGTTAATGCAGAAAATGAGGAGCTCTATTTCAATAGCAAAGGGTAGACAGGTCCTTCATCTGAAAACAGGAGAAACAAATGACAGTATAGTGTTGAGGTATTTAAATGAAGATTATAAAGGAGCCCATGCCTCCCCACCAAGGGTCTCCGGGAGGATGGCATCTTCTCATTGATTGCTTTCCTTTTTTTACACTTTCACACTTTTTACCCAAGTGTGATCCCGTGAGGCTAATTTAAATATGTCAAAAAAGAGGCTCCTTTTGTTTTTAAATAGCAAGAAATAATGGTGTGACTTGGAAGGCAACATTAATGTCTCATTCATTCACTCACTCATTCATTAATGTATTCACTCATTCACTCATTAATTAATTCATTCATTCATTCCCTCTTCATTTAGTACTTCTTACTGAGCACTTATTGTGGGGCAGGCATTGTTGTAAGGCTGTGGATACAGGACAGGATATAAATCATGTGAACATGACTGATCAGGAGGTTATCTCCTGGAGCTTCTGTTCTGGTGCATCTGTCCAGGAGACCACTACAGGAATGAGGAAAGGGGATGGAGAGGGATGTGAGTCACCCTGAGGAAGTCCTTCACTTGCCTCCCGGAGGCTAGTACTCACACACTGATTCTGAAAAACTGGAGGCTGAAGACAGTATCTCAAGAGGAACCAGTGCAGAAATGTAAGAATAAAGCTGTCCCCTACAGCTATCTTGTAAATTCTGGACACTCAGAAGTTATAGGAAGTACACAAAGCACTTTCTGGGGACAGGACGTCCCTAAGCTAGAGAGAAAGATGTGGTTGAATCTCAAAGAAGGAACATGTCTGGAATGGAGTGGAATATACAGATGGAGGCAGAAGTGGACATACCTCACCTATGGGCTCCTGACCCCAGGATGAGGGTCTGGCCTTGGACTCTAGTTCTTAAGGAGATAATAGTAGTATTTAGTACTTATTTAATGCAGTATTTGTGATATATATATATATATATATATATATATATATATGAGATGGGAGCACCATTCTCTCCTTTGATTTCATGGGACCATGCTGTAGCAGTGAGGTCAGGGCTCAGGATCCAGGCACGTCTGCCTCCCCACCTGCACCTGTTCAAGTGGAGAAGGGGAATGGTGGTACTGGTGATATTATTCCCCAGGGTGGGGGCTTCAGTCCCTAAGAGAATTTAAATAGGAAAAAGTGGCAGGGACAGAGATAACCTCTAGGGTTGGAGAAAGAAGGTGGTTGGCCTCAGGATAATTCAGTCTGGGAACTCCTTCCCTGTACTCTCTGAATCTCCCTATATACTCCCTCTGGTTTCCTCCAATTTTTAGAATAACTCTAGTCCTTCAGGGCCTTCTGGGAAATGACTAGGTCTAAAATGAATTCTCTATCCCCCCAACAAGAGCAACAGCAATACAAGATTACCAACTTCACAAGTAGTCTGGGAAATAGAAATTAGAATAGCAATAAAGTAGCTTGGAAACATTTTAAACAGAGGGAGGATGAAATAGAATTCTTTCTGAAGGAATAAAAAATTTTACTGCTGTGTTCCCTGGGTATATCTTGAGACTAAATGATTAAGATTTCAGATGTAAAAAAATAAAACAACACTACAAGTATTGGTATTTTGGTGCTTAAAAAAATAACATGAGATATTGAAACACCAAAACCAATGATGTACTTACCAAGACCCTGTTAGGGGACACATCCTGCAAGAGAAGACAGATATACCAGGTTTCCAGAGCCCCACACCTCCACACCTCATAGTCTCCAATTTGTTCCCCTTATCTGTATTTCTTGCTGGCACCAAGCAGTCTCCTGGCAGCATGTTGGTCCCCTGTTGATCCACCTCCCCGGGACGTGTACTGGTCATGCTAAACCAAGGATTCTGTCCGAGTGACATAAATTAATGGTTTGACAACATTTTGAGTGTTTTGGCCCCTAAAACTGAAGCTCGCCCGCAAACTGGCAAATTAATCTTGTGAGCAGAGGCAGACTGACCATAAAGCTAATAAAGATTAAGTTTTAGGGTCCCTTCCAAAAGCCTAGAAGGGGACCAAGCAATGTGTTTGCATGGTTATATACTTTGTAAAATTTGCAAAAGTGGGATATTCTATTTTTTTTAACGTTTATTTATTTTTGAGACAGAGAGAGACAGAGCATGAATGGGGGAGGGTCAGAGAGAGGGAGACACAGAATCTGAAACAGGCTCCAGGCTCCGAGCTGTCAGCACAGAGCCTGACGCGGAGCTCGAACTCACGGACCGCGAGATCATGACCTGAGCCGAAGTCAGCCGCTTAACCGACTGAGCCACCCAGGCGCCCCAAAAGTGGGATATTCTAAACACAATTGCTTCTTCTCTGTTATACTTTCCTTTACATCTGGTGGCTGTGGGATAGCCATGGGCATTTGGAGTCAGTTGAAGTGGAGATCCATTTAGGTTGGATTTAGGTTGAAATATTTATACGGTTTGCAGTCATTTCTGTGCACAGCTGGGTTACTGCTAGCCATTGTGGTATAGGTGGGGCTTCCAGGCGTGCCCCTACTGTCCATCAGTATTGTGACAAAGGTGCAGGGCCAATGGGTAGAATCACAGTATGAAATTATGCTACAGCTCCCAGCGTGGGAAGTGTGTGGGTCATGGAGGAGAAACAAGGCGCGAAATGCACAAAGCTAGAAGCTGGTCCATGTCAATGGATGGTATACAGTGAGTGGGAGATTTGGTTTGTATTGGTGCCTAGTCAAAACAGAAGTATAGGGGCGGGGGAAAAACAAAAACAAAAAACCAAACCAAAACAGAAGTATATTCATATGAGGAATATATTCAATAATAAAGCATACACTATTATACACACACCAACATTTTAATTTTGTCTTTATTGAGACAAGGATTTAGGTGCAGGTGGTTTATTTGGGAAGCATCCAAGAAAGCAGGAATGAGGGAGCAATGAGTGATAGAAGGCAGGAGGAGGCACCATCGAAGGCATCATTGCCATGAACAAAGGGGATGATTCTGTCCCTGAGAAGCACACTGAATGCCTCCCAAACTGACCACTAAAGGAAGATGCTGATGCATTTATTCACGGTTTCCTGGGACCGCTGGGGTAGACCTGCCCCACATCTCTGGGCTCTGTCAAGCAAGTTTTGAGGGCAGAATGTGGGAAGATGTGCTCATGTGAGGTGGGATGCTGGCAGTGTGATGTGGGTCTCGATATACAGCCACTGACCCCTGAATCCATGGCTGCATCAGATATGGGCAAGGGAGGTGACACACCAATGAGAATGGTGTGCAATAGAATTTACCAGAATTCCTGTGCTTATATGGATGCAAAACTTTAACAATACTTAAACAATACTACAAATAGGGAGTGTGACTGTAACAGATCCTACTCAAAAGAAATTGGATAGAGGTCTTCCCAATGTGACAATTCTAAAAGTTTACATGACTTTACCAATAATGAATTGTGGAGCTGCAAGAAACTCTTCTAAATTATCAGTTAAAAGCAAGGCATTTCACTTTTCTGTCCTTTCTTTAGACAATGATATCACCAAATCATTGTTCTGGGAAAAGACGATGAGATTGTGCAGCCAAAGAAAGTAAGAAAACATTTTAAAGAAAGAAAAATTGTCACATTTTTCAATCATCTGGATTTTAAACAAATTTGTAATTTGTTGTGATTTCTTTTCTCATTCTAAATAAACATTCAAGTCGGTAACTAATTTTGTGTTTATAGTCTTGTGCTCTGATGTGAGAGTCCTTGGCAGCCAGCCACAGCCTCCCTAGGGGCAGTACCCACTTGCTGGCCATCTTGAAGAAGCAGCAACAGAGCAAGGGCAAGTCCTGGCACACCAAGACCCGGGGTAAGGTGCTGAGCACTGCTGGACTTCTCATTTGTTTTTAGAACAATTAGCTGTGAAAGGGCACACTCTCTTGTTTGGAATGGCATCCAAAACACTTTATTAAAGGTTACTTGGAAGGTCAATTGGAGGGAACTGATCCTTGAAACACACAGAATCACACGCTGTCATTTAGATACACTCCAAAATCAGAGAAAATCACTTTTCAAAGTTGCTGCTGGAGGAACCAATGAGTCTGTCAAATGGCAGCCCTATAACCATTTGTTGAATGAATTTACCCAAGTTTTTGCCTCACTGAGCTTTCCAGGAATGCATATCCTGAAGGCACTCAGTGGCCCCCTTGATCTCCAAACACCTGTTCAATCTGAGGGTTGAATGGATTCTCCTTTCCCAGAACCTGGGGCCAATGAAGTTCCACTTTCTTCCATAAGCGATCTGCCAACAGCAGCAAAGCCACCTGCAAGAGAGAACCCAAAGGAGGAATAAAAGGAAAATTACAACAAAATAAAGAATTTAGCAGCAGGATTTATTGTATTCTTTGTATGGTGGGCAGACTCCAGAATGGTCCCCATGATGCCTACATTTGTGTCTTTGTATGATCCTCTTACTTTGATGTGGGTGGGACCTATCACTTGGTTCTAAACATGGGATATGGATGTCACTTCAGTGATTGTGTAACATTGTCTAAGACTCTGCTTTGCTAGCAGTCTTGCTTGGGAGACTCTCCTTGTGGGATTGATGAAGTAAGAAGGCTCGTCAGGAAGTCCACACGGCAAGGGGCTGACATCCAGCAAGAAGCTGGGTCCTCAGTCCTACATCCACAAGGAAATGAATGAATTCTGCCAACAACCCAAGTTATTCTAAAGTCAATTCTTCCTCAGGTGAGTCTCTGGATGAGGACGTGGCCCGGATGACACACCTGGATGTTAGCCTTGTGAGATCCTGAGCAGAGGAGCCAGTTAAACTGTGCCAACACTCTGACCCACAGAAACTGTGAGTTCTGGATTATTTTGAGCTGCTACCTTTGAGGTGATTTTTTATTTAGTAACAGCAGGTGCACATTTTCATTTATCTGTGGGCAGCTAATACCGACTGCAGGCCTCAGTCTTGGTTGGATCTTGGGATGGATCCTTCCTTCAAGGAACTCCAGTCTAGGGAGGGAACCAGACATGCAAAATGACACCATCAAACCCACAGGGGGCGCTGTGTGGCTGGAAGGGGAGGAGGTGCCAACTCTGCTGCGGGGGGCAGGGAAGGAGGGGCAGGTCCTCTCTGAGGAGGGTGATGGTGGAGCTGAATTTTCAAGGGGCGTTCACCAAGATGGATTATGTGGGAAACATTGCACCTGGTCGAGGACACGTGTGTAAAGACAGATGGTGTGGGAGAGAATGGCATGGTGGGCAACTCTGGGGGTCTGGGAGATGAGGCTGCATGGTCACTGGGTTGAAGCAGGCTGTGAGCACGAAGAGTGTGGCTGGGGTGCCAGGGTGAACAATGATTGGCTTAATGCACAACAGGCCTGTCTCTGGCTTTCCCAGCTTAATGCCCACTCTCAGGTTGCTTTGTTTTACAGCAGGTCTCCCTTCACTCGTGATGTTAGCAGGATCCATTCTTGGTTGTCCCATCCTCTGGCTTGTCATTAACATGCTTGCGATGAGGAGTCTTTCTCTGCAGATAATGCCTTATTTAGCAAATGGGGCCTGGCCAGGCATTGAGGCCCTAGGTGGCTACATCTCCAAAGGGTTTTTTAATACTGAAAGATAAATGTGATTGCTGAAGACCTTAGGGGGGGCACACATTATTCATGGCAGATGCTCAGGGATGTCCCCAACTTTACTCAGAAGCATGTGGACTTTGTCTCCAAAGGGCAGGTCCCGTTCACCATTCCTATAGGCAGGGCCTCCAGCTCCCCGTGTGATGTTTGGCAGCCCCCTTCTACTCTCTCGGCTGCAATTCTCTCACTTGCAAAATGAGCGGACTAGAGCAAACAGTCTAAAGACCTTTCTGGGTCTAAATAGTGTGTAAGGTTTTAGCAGTTGTTAGAAAAAACTAGAACTGGCTAAGTTGCTACATTAAATAGCCCCAGTATTTTAATACATTCCTGAGCCTTCTGAGGTACACCCGAAATTCTATCTATCCAGAAATGTAATCTTGATCATATCCATGTGGTGTCTAATAGAAACTCACCCTACCCACCCACCACATTTACACATACCACATACACACCCCTAACACCACACACATCACATCATACCACACACACCATATCCACCCTCTTCCCCCACATCACAGACACACACACACACACACACACACACACACCCCTCTACACTCATACCACCCCTCCCCCTAGGCTAACTGTCAAGCCAGCAGATTCCTGGGAAGGGGGTGATCATCTCTCACACACTAAGCAATCAGTGTCTTCGAAGCTCTTGTGGCTGTTTTTCCTGCTATTTCTCAACGAAGGAGGCTGCTGCCATGTCTGTGAAAGATCACTGCTTCTTCTTTTATGTTTTTTGCCTTTCTACTTGGTACACCTAAGCTGTCTTCTTAACAATTATGTGAAACCAAGGCATTTGTGGTTATTTATTTCCCAATCTAAATTAATAGAGGAGGAGATGGGGTGAGGATACGAAAAGGAAAGTTAAAAGGAAGGAGATCAGCTTTCAGCATGTGGTAACTGTTTGGTTTGAAAGCAATTAGTTGGCTGTCACTCTAATGGAGATGAAAATATTTATGAATGTGCACTGCTAATATATTGGGTCTAAAGTGAGAGTGGCATGGCTATTACTAAACTAGAGACTTGTGATAAAATGACCTACTATAATCATTCACTCATGTGACAAACATTTATTGAGCACCTACCATGGGCTTCTCTTATAACCAACCTCCTATTATAACTCCCATGATGCACAGGGCAAGGCACAGTCACCCTCTACCCTCATTACTCCAACTTAGCCATTCCTTGAACATGAACCTTCTTCTGTGCTTCCCTAGTCATAGTTTAAAATAGTAAAGCAATACCTATTCACTGGAGAAAAATTTAAAAAGACAATTAAGCAGAAAGAGAAAACAATAAAAGTCATCTGTAATTATAATAGAGGTAGCCAATGTTAACAGTGGGTGTAGAGACTTGCACGTGCACACACATACACACACAAATTGAATCCTTCTGTAAATATCATTTTATAATCTGCTTTTTCTGAGGTATGATTTACACACAGTAAAATTAACTTCCTGTGATAAACAGCTTCATGAGTGTTGACAAATGCATACACTTGAATAATCGCCCCCACAATCTGTAATCTGCTTTTATTTACTTTGCTTTATATTACAAACATATTTCTGTGTCACTAAAGGTAGATCTACATCATTGTTTTTATTCAGTGCACAGTACTCCATCACATGGGTGCAAGATAATTTACTTCACCGGTGGAGACTTTTGTCACACATCTCCCTAACATTTGTCCTCAGGACAAGGGACAGGGACAGCCTCCTCCTGCCAGCATACACAACCTCTGCAGCACGGAAGGGGTTCAGAGGCTGCCTTGCTCAGTAACCCTACCAAACACATGCATGGGATGAAATCTGGTCTAGCAGAAGGCTAGCTAATAGGAGGTTGTAGTTAAGTGGGATTTTCTGGTTAACGGAGGTAGGCCCTTCAGAGTCTCTTCCTTTGCAGTTGACTCAGCTGCCTGCGTGCTCTTGCAAGGCCCCAGCTGCAGTGAGTCCAGATAGCTGCCGCGTGGGTGGTGCTGCTCTGGTCCACACACCACTGCCAACTCCAGCAGGTGTGCCCCTTCCTCTGGCTAAGCCCACATCTGAGGAGCACTGGTGCTTTTTTTACAGGCACACCTGCAGCCTCAGTGCTTTTGTGGGATATTGCCACGCACCTGTCCGCCTGCTGCTGCTGCTGTTTAGGGGCCCTCATGCTACCAAATCCATGTGGTGGTCAGGGGTCCACCGCAAAGGCTCCTCTTTGAGGTTTTCATGAAAGGAGCAACAAAGCAGGGTGACTTAACGCCCCAATGTCCTATGTGAGTTTGGCAAAACAGGTCTTTCAGTTTTTGTCTGTAGCCCCAGAATCTCTCAGGATTGAGGTGTGAGTCCAGAGAGAGGAGGATGGGAGGAAACTGGTGTAGTTTCTTGATTGGATTCTTGCTATTAGCCACCATATGGCTTTTAGAATCTCTCTCCCTTCTGATGACAGTTTTTAAATTGAGCCACACTTCTTTGCTCAACCACATTTATACTTATGCTGAGTTCCTCTCCAGGAGAGCCTCTGGTCCTCCAAGCAAACATAACTGTGTGGGGTCCACCCCACAAGTTCATGAGACACATCTGGACACAGCAGAAGCCCAGCAGTGGTCACTGCTGCACATAATCCAGGATTCTTTCACGTGCCTGTTTCGTAAACTAATTTCATGTATTTTGCTACAAAAATAGAACTCTTTAGTAAGACAACTATAAAATCAAACCCTAAACAGTAACTACCTTTTTGCAATATTTAAAAGAAGAAATGCAATTCAAAGCAAGATTGCATAGGTTTTACCAAAAGCTTATCATCCCTGATCCCTTTTAAGTTGAACCCTGGCTAAATTTAACTCTGGGGTTTTATGAGACCAAAGTTAAAAATGCACTCTGAATTTATTTTTCCTGTAGGAAGAACATTTCTGGGCTATTTTGGTAAGATTGCTTTTTAAACGCCTGCAGGGAAGTCCTAACTAACCACAGGGAAGGCATGGCTTTGCTTCTCGGGGCTCTTAATCTGCCCACAAACACAATCTATTGGGCCTGGTTACCTTTGGTCCCAATTAATTTTAAATTTGTAAACTGACAACATGACAATGATGTAAGATGGATTTAAACACTGACATCTATGGAAAAAGGTAAAGTCCCGGCTCTAGCCCCTCTGTGCTGACTCAGTGTGTCATTCCAGAAGCACTGCTACTAGCTGGCTTCATGTAGAAAGCAAAGTGAAGAGATATGGTCCCTGGTGCCTAGGCAGGGCCAGCCTAAAATGACTGGGTTTGAGGGTTCCCTGGCCCAGAAGGCCCTCCTCTCCACCCTACCCACTGCCAACATTGCTTCCTTCTTAGAGGAACTCCACAAGTCTGCTCAGGACTTCGGGTTCCCAGGGGCTTACATGCTGAGATAAACAAACCCCTGCAGACTATTAACATTTAATAGCCAATTATATATATATATATATATATATATATATATATATACACACCAAGTATATATATAATTATATATAATAATATTATAATATATATTAATATATATAAATATAAATATATATTATATATAATATATATTAATATATTATATATTAATATATATTTATATATTATATATTAATATATAATATATATTATATATTATATATTAATATATATATTAATTATATATATTAATATATATACCAATATATATTTACAATACAAATTAATATATATATATACCAAGTATATATATAATGCAAAACCAATCCATTGATTATTTATCTTTTGTCTGACTCTAGTATTGTACAAGGTCCAGGGCTCAAGAGAAGGTGGAGATGATGTCATGGAAACTTTATTGCTTGCAACGAGAGGTTTAGGAGGATGGTTTGAGTTGCTGTTGGCTTTATGAGAGCAGAGGGCTGTGCTGGGCAAAGCTGCTAAGGCAGGAGGGGTCAGGTATGTTTAGCTGAGTGGTCTCAGAGTAGTCAAGGAATCTGGACTTGATGTATGTCTGTGGCTCTTTCAGCATTTTTTATTTACTATTGTCTGGTTTTAGGCAGAGATCTCCTAAGTGTCTCTTCAGAGGCTTAACTTCGCAGATATTTTAAAAAGTGATTATTTGAACTGGTAGAATTGTTGCCACTTCTACAGGCCACAGACCTGGGTCTTGGGTCTTTGCAATATCATTTCTTTTATAAGTCAGGCTTCCTTTGCATTTTGTCAGCAGTTTGGCTGCCATTTTCCCCTCTTCACTACATCTGCTCTTGCTGGAGGCAATGGGCAATGGCCACAATTTGATCCCGTGGCCCAATCCATCCTTGAGAGTGCTTCCAGTTCTCAACTAGATGCTGGTGATTTCCAAACCTGTGTCCCCTAGCTGGGCCCCTGTCCTGAGATCAGAACCCATCAATTTGATCTAATGCTGATTTAGACAATTCCATCTGGATTTTGTGCAGGCACCCCAAATTCAGAATTCTCAAATCTGCCCCTTCTTCTTTGGGGTTCCTTGACTTGTTTTTTTTCATTTCTGTTCATCCAAATGCCCAGTCCTGTGAGTCATCTCCTTCCTACCCACCAAACCCCATCAACCATCATGTCCAGCATTATAACCTTCTATGTCTCCCCCTCATACTAAAGAAGTTATTTTTTAAATTTCTGGTTCTACATTTGGGAAGTGAGATGAAAAGATAAAGCAGTTCTCAGTCTATATTGGGAGTTTTCCTTTGCCTGGTTATTTCCATTAAAATATAAGCAAAGATGGTGGATGTAATTTGGTTAAAAAATTATAATGTATCAATCATAACACAACTCATGTTTGTACTTAAACTTGTCTTCCTAAGAAAATTGGAGAAGTTGAGTCAATAGTGGTTAGACACTTCCGCTGCTTCTCTAGCAGAATTTTAGGAAGAATAGGCCAATAAGATAAAGCCTGTTCCCCCTTTGGTGGTTAAGGGACCAGGGCCAGCTGTTTTTGCTTGGATAGGAATTGGTGAGATGGCATTTGAACAAGTCCCGAGTCTACTCCTTTGGTTGGTATTCTGTCCATGCCATTAGCATGAGGTCCTTAAACCAACATTGCCCATCTTGCTCTTTTAAGATGGAAAAGATGTGGACTCCCATAGCTGACCATGTTTTGTGGACCATGTGCTTGTGTGTGTGTGTGTGTGTGTGTGGCAATTTTAAGTGTTAGTTTTTAAACTATTAACATAAGGATCTAAAAGGACCCATTAACACTCCCTCTGCTGTAAGGTGCTTCATTGGGAGGGGAGTTTGCAGGTTCCTCCAGAGGCTCCTCTTCAAGGCCTCAAGTCACAAGTCTATCCTGATGTGCTCGCATCTGCAGCTCCCACCCAGACCCCTTCCTGAGCTCTAAGCTTGCATATTATCTGCTAAAAGGCCATCCTCATTTTGGATGTCCTGTAGGCAACTTGAGTCCAACATGTGACAAACTCCTCAAACCACTCCATCCTGTGTGTTCTTTACCTCAGTGAGCAACAGAATCATCTATCCAATCTCTCAAGTCATAAAAAGTGTTACACTAAGCATCTCTTTCTCTTTCACCCTCACATCCAATAAACGACCATGTTCTGTGGACTTAACTGTGAATGAAACTCAATACAAACCTTTCTCTTTCTGCCTATTCCTCCTGGGCCATCACCTGTCACACACAGAAGCTTCTCCAGATGGTCTCCCTCCCTCTAGCGGGGCCCTACTGCACCATTCTCCAGGATGCTACCACAAGTCTGGTTATTTTTCTTTCTTGCTTAAAAACCTTCAGTGGCTCCCTCTTCCCCACAGGAAAAAGGTCAAATCCCATACAGGCATTACGTAATCTGGTCTCTGAATACTTCTCTTGATTCCTCTCTCTCAATCCCCCTCCCATACTCTTTGTCCTGGCCTCACTGCGGCACTTTTACTTCCTCCAACATGCTCTGTTGTTTTTTTGTTTTGTTTTTTTTTTTTTCATTCAGGTCTTGGCCAGTGCATTTCCTCTGCTCAGAACACTTTGTGCAGACCCTCCCTCTTCTTTGCACTTGACTAGCTCTTGGTCTTAGCTCTGAGTGGGCGCCTCTGAAAACTCTTCCAAACACCCCTCTCTCCCATCCCATCCCTCACAGTGCTTCCATATACCGGGCTTGCACAAATGGAAGCATCAACCACTTTCTATTTAATTATCTGTTCACTTGTCATTCTTTCCCTCTATACTATAATCTCCTTAGATGGCAGGGGCAGTTTCTTGTTCACTCTTGAATTCTCACTGTGTTTGATATGGGGTGGGCACTCAATAAACATTTTTGGATGGCACGTTGCAGTCTGGACTCTTCAGTTCAATATACATGATGAATAGGCAGGTTTTCATCATGGCTACCCATTGGTGCCCACTTGCAATGTGGCTCCACCGCGCCATCATCCACTACCAGCATGTGAACAAATCTCTCGGGAATAACATACAATTATGGCACATACCGATTTTCAGCTTTTATTTATTTATTTATTTATTTATTTATTTATTTATTTAGAAGTAGGCTTCACGTCTGACATGGGGCTGGAAGTCACAACCTTGAGATCAAGAGTTGCATACTCTACTGACTGAGCCTGCCAGGTGCCTCCCTGATTTTCAGCTTTTGACCCTGTTCTCAATAATTAGTTATAGGCAAAACTGTTTGAGTGCAAGATAAAGCCTTAATTTGACACACTTTGAACCCTAATATTATTTTAAGTGTCAGGGACAGGATGGCCTTTTGATGGATCAGACAGATAGGTCCAGAAGGATAAAACAAAGCTATTTTTGACCCTCTGCTTTTTAGTCTGTTCCTAATTAACTCCTTCTATATTTCTTTATATCCTCAATTCTCTACAGAATCAGAAAGGTAAAATTCTGTGACTTGTGGGAATAACAAGAACCACTACCTAATTATTGCCACAAAGAAAGTCTCCATATTAAAAATTACTCTATAACGAAAGTCATCATTTCTGTGGGGAGAAGAAATCTAGTATTTAGCCAATTTCTAGGCAATAATTCTGTTGGATCAGTTCATCCAAATGAGACACAGGAAAATTAGATATTCTGAGGTGGATTACTTAGATTTATTTATTTATTTATTTATTTTTGGTTGTTGAAAACAGGGAGATGGGTATTTAAATGCTTACTTTAAATTTTCCCAGCATTTGTGGGACTCCACTGTATATTCATCTGTCAGTGGAGCGGCACTTTTTTGTTTTTCCCAATGAGGCAGTTCTTAGCCCTGTCTGTAGGTGCTCCCTGGAGCCTACAGTGCATTTCATTCAAGCTCCTGAGGGGATGGTCAGCTCTCCCTGTGCCCCAGCTGACCACCGAGACAGGGGCCATGACGAGAGCACACCAGGATGCTTCTCTGGTTTAGACCCTTGTCATTGCCACACTGTACCCACCAAAGGCTAGGCCAGAAAGACTACAGTTACAAAGGATTGCCAGCTTTCAAAATTTGAAAAGTGACAGAATTACCCCCATACTTATTCATTTGTTTTTTAAAGGAAGATACATCATGAGCAAGTCTAGTATGTATAACAGATAAAAGTGGAGCTTCCCTTGTTGAAGTTCGGATAAAGGAGAGCATGTGGGTAGGAAGGGACAGAGTCCCTCCAGCTCCCCTTGCTCTGGGAAGAGGCCAGAGTAGAACTACTTTCTAGAATTGTACCTTGGAACCCTAGATAAGACACAGCTCTTACTGCAGGATATTGCTAAGGACACTGTTATCCTCTCATTCAGTGTCCTTTCTGGAAAGATCCATAGAAGAAATTTCTCATAGGTCTCTCTTCCAGGAATCCTTGTGATTGTTTTTGAGTATGTGACTTATTTATTTATTTATTTATTTACTTATGTATTTATGTATGTATGTATGTATGTATGTATGTATTTATTTATTTATTTTAATGGGGGCCATGATTTATGCCTCTTTTTACATCAGTCCCTAGACCACACAGCTGATTTTGTAGGCTCTCACCAGCAGTTTCTCAGGACCACCCTGCACACATTTTATCAACTGTAGACATTAAGTGAGGAAGCCAGGTATCATTTCTATCTTATTGGCTTTTTACTCTGATTTTCACTTTATTTTACTGAATCTTCTATTTTACACATGTGTTTACATTACCTCAAATTTTTTCTGGAACAAAATGGGATAATGATAAACATAGATGCATAACTATATTTTAAATGTAACCCAAGATATAGCCTTCAGCCACTGCTGTGTGATTGCACTTACCTCATTGGGGTGGAATCCATCCACTGGTTCAATGAGCTGCCAGGGCTCCCCGCCTCTCTTCTGCCACTCCTCTGTCACTGCAGGGCACACACACAACCAGAGGATTAACTGCATGCTTCTATGAGTGACCAAGTGACTGCCAGCTTTCGATGTTAGAGAGCAAGGACCAAGTGGAAAATGTCAGAGCTGCCCACCACCCCTGGGGTGATGCTTACTCAATTGTGGCTGCTCTGGGCTATTATCTCTGTCTGGAGGCTTTCTGAATGGAAGTGATCTTCCCATTGTATGGTCTTCTTTTTCCTAACTCAGGAAGAAAATGTGTGAGGGTATTAGGTGAAGATGGTTTGTGCAGTGAAGAGGGTGGTGAGAAAAGGTGAGCTCTGAAATATTCAACATCAATGTAAATTCACCTCATTTCTCAGTGGGTGAGTATTGCAAGAAAAGGAGGGAAAATTAAACATTTGTTAACATCTCTTTATGTAGGCTGCCATTTCCAGATACTGCCTGTGTATGTCAAGCAATCACCATTAAAAGTCATATAGTTTGCCAGAAATATAATTACATAAAATTATCTCACCATCACATTTAGAGTGAGTATGGCAACAAAGGAAATATTATGAGCCCCAAAGTGATGAAAAGCAATAAAACTGCCCTTCAACAGGAGTAAGAGATCAAGAATATCAGTTGCTCCAAGGCAACAGCACCATTAACTCTACAGTGTAATACTACACAGCCAGGAAGAACTCCTCAAGGAAATTCCAAGTCCCTAGAGAGCCTCCAGAAATAAATATTTGAAATGTACTGCTCCCAGCATCACCAATACCTTCACTTCCTTGCTGTCCAGAGAGGGGAGCAAGACATAGATTTTTCCAGTTCTTCCCCCTCCACCTGACAAAGACTCAAGAGCAGGGATGTGCGCTCTCTTTGTTCCCCCATGCCCCTCATCTCACCCCAAGGGAAGGAATGAAAATTCTACTGGAAGCTTTGACTGGGCAAGTGAAGCTTGTTCCAGAGCTGAATCAGTACATTGCTGCTTTTGTAATTAGTCCTAATATCACAGTGTGCCACCCCTGCTTGCTATCCAATCCCTGTACTCTGAGGGGCTGCAAATACTGCTGCTCTTCTCAGAGCTCAGGGAAAAATTCCTGCTGGTGGTTTGAATCCCTAGACACAGGATCACCTATTTCTGTTGTCTTTTTTCCTGGCAAAATGGCCACCCTTGAGCCATTCCTTCATATTTTGCATCTGGATTTTATTGGGAGTCAGTGACAACATATTCCTTCCTTCCAGGAAACATGTTCCTGCTGCTGCACAAGCCCCCATCCCTCACCACTACGAGGGAGTCCAACTTTAGAAGAACTGGTTTAGCATATAGAATAATCCAGTAAGTGTTAAAATAAATGCCACAGGTTACCAAGGCTATGATCAGACTATTAAGAGTGAAAACCATTGTTTTCTCACATGATTATTGTGTCTGCAAGGGTTACCAGTCATTGCACATCTGCAGACATCAGTTTTATAACACTTAAAGGGAGAATCGATAACTCACAGGCAAAAGGCTAAGGTTTTACCTGTGTTGTGCCCAGTGTTAGAGTGACCCTTTTACATTTGTTTATCTCAGGGAGAAATTTTGCTTTCTTAGAATAAATGCAACACCAGACAGTGGTCTTATTTCTTCTCTGATTTTAGAGGTGGAGGTCCAAGCAGGGGCAGCATGGGAAGGTGGTCTGTTTTCCTCCTACTTGGGACCATAATTAAAAATAGGTAAACAAATTGCTATTTGTTCAGAAGACCCAAATGAAGCTTCTTAAATGATCATGAATGATCTCTCAGGATTTGGTGCATAACGTATTTTCTGTATCTGCAAAGTCAAAGTAACTCTGCTAATGACCAGTTTTTCAAAGATGCAATAGAAATCAATGAGGAAGAGTCACAAAACACTTGATAGCATCTTGATGAACAGTAACACTAGTAGATATTTAAAACAAGAAATCTGAGCTCTGGTCAGTACCATGAAGTCATTGTTTGTTTTACAAACATACACATGGGAAGAACTAAGAACCCAGTTTACCTAATTGAGTTGTCTTGGAAACTGAGGGCAGGTGGTATATTTAAGCTGTCAGTGTAAAAATGGCCTTGTCGGCCAAGCAGCATTTTCCTTCCTCTGTTTGGGAGGTGTGGTACAGACAAAGAAAAAGGACATCACCTGCTCAAGCTGGCATTTCCTGAAGGAAGGAAAAATTGCTTCCTCTGTTTAGCTTATAACCAGTGAGAGGATGAGTCAGCAAGAGACAAAAAAGAATCTTTGGAGATGAGCAATAGCCTTTCACGGTGGGACTGAAGCTGTCAGAGTGGAGAACAGATAGGTCTCATGCCTGCCCTCAAGAGACAGGGACCCTCAGTTGCAATTTGCTCTGCCACAGGGTGTGGACATGTAAATTTTGTATGAAAAAATGAGGATATTTGTGATGCAACAGTCAGCTCAAATACAGCACTGAAAGGAGCGGGGAGATTTTCTTGTGACCATTAAGACTGCCGGTTTATTTTGGGATGAGCACTGGGCGTTGTATGGAAACCAATTTGACAACAAACTTCATATATTGAAAAAAATAACTGAGAACAAACTGAGGGTTGATGGGGGGTGGGAGGGAGGGGAGGGTGGGTGATGGGTATTGAGGAGGGCACCTTTTGGGATGAACACTGGGTGTTGTATGGAAACCAATTTGACAATAAACTTCATATATTGAAAAAAAAAAGACTGCCGGTTTAATATGTGGCTATGCAATTTTTGGGTCTGGTAACAGAAGACTGCAGTGCCAATGAGATACATTCTACCACAGCTTCCTCTAGGGAACTCAAAGTGATCCACAGGTATGAGTGGTGATAGGAGGTGGGTTGGATGTTGGAAGAGAACCAACATTTAGTCTCCTTCTATAATAAGCCTTAGAAGAACGTACTAGGTGCTTGGCATACACTGATGGCAGTGGTGGCGGGAGGCTAACAGAGTTCTCAGTACATAGCAGAGTTGGCTCTGTGTTCACATAGCAGCCCTCCTCCCCAGCTTAGTTCTTGCTACCTTACACAAAAGAAGACAAAGCAGACTGGTTATTTAATTTACTTAAGGTTGGTTACACAGTCATTCTGTGTCTGAGCTGGGCTAGAGGCACAGTTATACCTGGGCTCTATCATAGCACATTGCAGCTACAGGATTTCTGGGACGGTGAGCTGCCCAGGTGTGGCGGTTACCACGGGGATGCATCTGGGAGTAGATGATCCCTCTGCTGTATCAGATGTTCACTGGGGGGCAGATCCCAGGCCACCATTTCCTCTGCCTGCACCATCCCTCCACTGTGCCCGCTAACTTCACACGGAGAAGCCAAAGAAGGCCCTCGACCAAAACTGGGTCTTCAGATTTATTTTTCATTAGTGCCTCTCAGGAAATTCCTGAAACTGTTGATGAGAGTTGCCAAGCAAGGACAAATGCCAAGGAGGTTTCTCAGTAATAACCTACTGCCATCTTGGTTTAGAATGCTCAGTTCAGTTTAACTGAACGTTTTGCTTCTTTGATGCATTTATTGTTGCTGTGAGGACAAGAATGGGCTGATGAACCTCAACTTCAAGCCTGTTAGGTTACCAGTGGAAAGCTGGTAGTACTAAGTCAAGGGTAAAGCTCTTCTCTCTGTATCCTTCATGAAGATAAGGACTGTTTTGTTTTTCTGACAGCTGTATCCCTAGCACCTACACGGTACATAGTAGGACTTAGGAAAAATCGGATGACTAAATCTTAATCTTGTAGTATTATAGAGCCCCATTTATTAAATTTTAACATGCATATGGTTCATCTGTGGATTATGTTAAAAGGCAAAATCCCAGTGAGGTAGGTCCTAATTAAAAGTGGGGCCTGGGAGCCCTGCATTTGTAACTAGAGCCCAGGTGGTGTGGATGCTGCTCATTCTGAACCCCACATTGAGTACAAGGGTGTGAGGGAACGGTGCTCTTTCCTGGGCACTGACTATGTGTATACCAGGCACAGCACTTAGGAGAATTACACATTTGTTTCATATAATCATCACAAAGATCTGTTATGAAGATATGGTACCCCCAGTTCCAGGTCTGGAAAGGAGAGTTTAGACATGTTCAGGGAACTGCCTACATTCCCAAAGACAATAAACGACAGAGCTAGAGATTACTTTGGAAAATGAAAAGTCCCATGTGAATGTTAGACATTATTATATTTTTAATAACTTTATCTATATTCAAGGTTGATGATCATCAAAGATCACTTGGTGGTGCATTTGTTTACACCAGGAATTCATTAATGAGTCCTTAGCTCTGCATTTTAATGAGAGGTTATTTATCAAAATGTCTCTCCCCATGAGAGAATTATGTATCACCCGGGCAGGAAATCTAGTTAAGGGAGATCAGTCCTGTTGAAAAGATGTTCAGACTTGAAGTGTTAGAGTGTGCAATGCAGTACTTGTCAGCTAATGTAAAATTTGATAATTCATGATGGCCATCTGCTTCATCCCAGATGCTGGGGCTGGGGTTGTTGGTGGTGGGGAGATGGAGATGATAAACTCTGGGTGAGACACCTTCCATCATTTGCATACGCTGTAAAGCTTTCCATTAGCATCATCTCAGCTGGCAGTCAATCAACAGGAGGTTTTTCTCTTGTATAACAAGTGCTTAGCAATGAAAACGAGGCTGAGAGGAATAAAGTCAATAAATAACCATTTTTCAGAGTCAAGATGTAAAGGATAAATCAGTAGCTCTGATAATCATGCCTATTTTTTGCATGGCCGTCCATCAGTGACCCCAGTGTCTGGACAGAATGCTAGGAAAGAAACAGTGATATTCTTTCCAGAAAGCTGGGATATGGATTGTCCACTTTACCACAAGCAAATCTGAGGTCCCTCCCTTAAAGACTCTCATAAGTTACATCATGTGTGGTGTCTGGGAGTCTGCACTGCTATTGACTCTGTAGGTAATTTCATGTGCATCTGGGAGGCACCACCTTATCCCTCCTTCCTGCCACACTCATCTTTAGGTAAGCAAGGCATTGGTAAACAGGCAAGAATGAGATAGGTGATTCCACTGATCTGCTGGCTCCTGGCCCAAATTTGTTTCCCACTGGTCATGGCTCTGTTGCTTCAGGAATTCTAAAACGATGCTGAAATGAATAGGTGATGGTAAACTTCCACTCTCCCAGAGAGGGTCTCACACTTCACCTTTTTCTAATACTCAGAGCTATTAGTATGTCAGAACATACAGGAGCCTCCCCACCCAACCTACTGCCTGTTGCCTTACAAACACGTTGCCCAGTCAGGCTCTAAACTGTAGCTGCTACTTCTGTCTTGTGCCAACACCTCCTTCCAGCAAAACTTACCTTCTTGGAAGTCAAAATCTGCATAGAAAAGATCGAAGTTCGTAAATTTCTGGCTGGTTGCAATATTTTTCAGTGTATTGGAGAGTTGTTTTGCTCTCTGAATACAAAGGAAACAGGGAGAATTCTGTAAAGCCTACACTTCAGTGAGACAATTCAGGCAGAACAAAGAAATTGATAATCATCACCCTCACTCCAAGCCCTCAGCAGTGGGTTGCTCTGCACATTACAGTCTAGTCATGTACAAGTGGCTAACGAAGACACAAAACTGTTAAGATTCATTAGGAATAAATCAGTGAAAATTAAAGTAATAAGATACCACTTCTTTCCCACGGGATTGGCAAAGAAAAGATGAATAATCATGATAATACAGAATATTGCCACGGGAGAGGTGACTGAGAATGTCAATTCGTTTAAACTTTCCAGAGAGCAATTTGGAAATAGGGATCAAACCCTTAAACCTGGCATACACTTTGACCCAATAATTTTTCTAAGAATTTGTCTGAAGGAAATAGACAGGGCATAGAAAAAATATATACACACAGAGGTTCATCACAATGCTATTTTTCATATTGGAAAATTGGAAACAACCTTTATGTCCAACACTAAGGTGAGAAATAAATCATGGTATATTCATATATTGTATACTTTAAAATGATTATAAAATTATGATGTGGAGAATAACTTATTAATGTTAGAAGGCACAAAACAATATGTGTATTCTGATACTATGTAGGCAAAACCCCCAAAATATCTATGAAGGTAATATTGGAAAAACATACATACATATTGACTTTGGGTGGTGGGATTTGGGGTAATTTGTGTTGATATTCTTTGTGCTTTTTTACATTCTCCAAGTTTTTTTAATTGAAATATACTTCTTTTGCAAAAAAAAAATCAATAAATCTCTTACAAAGAGATTATTCACCATCAGTGAGAGAAGTGTATGAACCATGTATTCCATCAGAGAAGAGAGGAAGGCTATCGAGTACCTGGTCCTTGTGTACCTTGGGAGAACACCAGTCATACATGGGCCTATCCTTGCTCACTTCTCTCTATTTCTACAAATACGCCTAAGACCAGCTTCAAAAGGGGTGTATGTGTGTACATGCATGCACAAGAGAGGCAGGCACACACAGAGACAGTGACCGAGAGACACAGCAAGAGCCAAAAACCCAGAGCGAGGCAGAAAGAGAGAGACAGGGCACCCCACATTCTCTCGACTTCTCAAGAACCCTAGAAGTTGACATTTTTATTCATCAGTTTGGAGGCCATTGCCTTGCCCAAATCCCATTCCCAGCAGAAATGCTGCAGTAAGCACCAGGAAGGAATAATCAAAGATGGCATCAAAGGACCTACTACAGTCCTACCTCTGAAGTGAGATTCCGGAGTGTCTTGTTGGAGGACATCCAGCTGTGGCAGGGGCTGACCTGAGAGTAAGAAAACACCACTTTGATGACAGAGGAACAAGGCCTGTAACAGGGAATGTGGCCTTGGAACAGGTCAGTGTGGGCTCACCTGGAGACAGTTCAGGAAAGAGTAGAAATGTGCATAGGTCACATCCTTATTCAGCTGACCTGGAAGACAGAGAGGTCTGGTGTGTTGTACATATTCAAATCTAGCAGCCAATGAAACACACTTGTGGGTGACCATGTCTCTCCTGCAGAAGGGCAGCACTGCCAGGGACCTCCCCCGATTTTTCATTCAGCATTGCTCTTGAAGAACACTTGTGCATTCTTTCCTTCTGAGTGCCCTACAAATTCAGACTGAGCTGGGGAGTGGCCCTAGGGACTTTACTCCCATCTCGATCTTCTGGAGTGAGTAGGGCAGGCCCTGAAAGGCCTGACCTTATTTGGAACCTAGGTAGAAGGATACAAAGATACCATACAGACTGAAACGCCACTGACAAAGGACTTGTGGAGTGGTGGCTTTCTCCTGGCAATGATATGAGATGCTAAGTTCCCCTGGGGCACAGGGAGCATTCAAGATGGTAGTTGATCAAACCCTTCTTTTCAACTTTATGTAACCCAATTATCTGCCCAATTATCCCATGCTAAGGACCTGCCAGGACATTCTGTGTGTCTTAAGTTCTGACCATGCACTGTCCTGCAGTTTAGTAGACTGAAAGCCTACAAAAGAGCTTGGGTGGCCATTGGATGGGAAAGGACAGTACATCATATCCCTTCACAGCCCAGTGCATATCTTATTTGAGCCCTAATTAGTAGATATACCCTACATTTATTTTTTGGTGCAGGTTAAAGAGGTACATAAGAATAAAGATGGGGGCGCCTGGCTAACTCAGTGAGAAGAGTATGCAGTTCTTGACCTCAGGGTTGTGAGTTCGAGCCCCACATTGGGTGTAGACATTACTGAAAGAAATAAAATAAAACTTAAAAAAAAAGAATGAAAGTGTTAAGTGCTATATGTGAGTTCATCCAGAGTCTTTCCAAACATCAATTACAGACCCAGAATCTGTGGGGGTTATTTCTTCTCTCCCCCCACACACCGCCCCTCTCTCCCCACCCCCACCTCCCAGCCTATCCACCCAGGCTTTCATGCTGGGGCTGAGACACAAAACCCAGGCCCTCCCAGATCTCAGGGCTGAATAACTGATGTCTCATCCATTAACACTTCTCTCCCGCTTGAAAAAATAAAGGAAAATAATAGGACCTATCTCGGAGTGAAGAGAAAGATTGAAGGTGACGGAACACAGTCTTATTTTTCACTTATACCTCAGATCGGTTAGACTGAAAGATAGATTCAATTTTCTTGTCATAGAGGAAAAATATATTCTCTCTGTGTGGGTGAGTGAATCCAAGACTGGAAAACCACAGGCTTATTACCACCATTAAAGTCACAATGACACGCCAGGCCTCCTCTCTTCTCCAAAGGTGCCTGCATCTTCATATTTTAGATAAATCCCAAGCCACTGGCTTCTGTCTTTGCTTTCATTTTCTGCTCAACATGGAGCCCTGAGCTCCTGTCTTTCTCCAAGATCCTGCTTTCTACCACTGAGGCTTCTTTTCCTCTATTGTGTGTGTGTGTGTGTGTGTTGTAATTTGTCTTTGTGGGGGCGCCTGGGTGGCTCAGTTGCTTAAGCTTCCGGCTCTTGATTCTGGCTCAGGTCATGATCTCAGGGTTTATGAGGTTGAGCCCTCTGTCACTGCAGAGCCTGCTGGAGATTCTCTCCCTCCCCTCCCCCGCACTCTCACACACTCTCATTCTCACAATAAAAAAACTTAAAAGAAAAAAAGTGTCATTTGCCTTTCTGTATGTGTTCCCATCTGTCTTAGCCTAGACAGCTGCAGCGACTGACACCTCCAATCTCCACTCCCCATCCTCTATCCTCTGTGTCCCAGTTACTTGGCTCTTGCCCCCTGCTGGTACTACCTCTGAGTAGTAGTACTACCTCTGCAGCCTTCCCTCTGCCATCTTGTTTTTTGTTGTTGTTGGGCTGGGGCTTTGTAATAAACCTTAGGTAGCTTAGCTGGGGCCCTGTCAACCTGCTTGGCCCTGATGAGTCCCCTCTCCCTGAGAAGTGGCCTCTCTCTCTTTCCCTTGTCCAATGGCTGAAGCCTTTTTAACCTGGGGGTGATGGCACCTAAGGCCTGACTATAAGTAAAGCTCTTGCACCTTCCCCTTTCCCACCTGGATTACTCTGCTAACCAGAGGGTCCAGAGATTGTCCTTCTCCTGGATATTGGGAACTCATCTGCTGACTCTCCTCGAGGGGTTAAGTCTTGACATAGCCTTGTTCCATCCTGGCTTACTCTTCCCTCCCTGCTGTCCTACTGCTGAGGTCCCAGCACACCTGAGCATGAGACCACAAGGTGTGTCTTTCTAGGCCTTTTCCCAATCCCTGTCCCCCTGCCCCCCCCCCCATTTTCTTGCTTTTCTGGCACTAATTTTAATTAGACAAGTCAATATAGGAAAAATCCTTAGGTGAGTAGGTGGGTCTGTTGAATGGGATAAAGGCATTCTAGCTGTACTTGGGGGAGATAACTGGGAAAGATGTAATGAGTTGGTTTCCCTTCTCTCTGGGATTTCTGCTGTGGAAGGTAGGGTGACTCTGGGCTGGCCATGTGGAAGGTCAGTTGGGAGTGCTTGTGATAGGCTTATGGTTTAAAGAAAGGGAAGGGGGGAAGTAGTTCTTTTCTCCACTTATTGGTGCTGTCAGTTCACTCTTTCTTTTTAGGTATTAGTTTTTATCTCTGTAATTTTAATGGTATTTTTGTAGATTGAGGAGCCTCGTATAAAGAGTGATCCTACCTACGTGTCATACCTATAAAGAGGCAGTGTCTGCAACATCCTGTTTAGAAAGTGAATCTGGTGAAGAAAGCTGGTCAAGAATGCCAGGACAGGGGCAAGAGGACTAGAGTTATCAGGGCTGAGGAACTACCAGTGTGTTTGTGTGTGTGTGTGTGTGTGTGTGTAAGGGGTGGGGAGCCTGTGGACTGGCATCCAAAGATTAAAGGGCATGTTTTACCCCTACTGCCTAGAGTAGCAGCTTGTGTCTCAGTCATTTGTCAGTTCTTTAGGGCAGAGTCTTTGGCATTTACTCAATGCTGGGACCGTAATTTAAATTTTAGGCACCATACCAACAAAGATCAGCTACACCTCCATGAAGTACCATCTGAATGTATAAAACCTTAGTAAAACCACATGAAATCAGACAGGGAGTAAGCCAGTAATAAAATAAGAGGCATACTACAAGGTATTTTAGAATATATTAGGCTTCAAGTTTAAGAATAATTGGGACAAAATTAAGCTGTTGTTGATGTTTTGTGGCAGAGGTCTTTGAAGGAAGGCCTACTTGCAGGCTTATTTGTAGCCAGAAATCCTGAACTTTTTGATTATATAGTCTAATCCTTCAGGTAGCTCCCAGCCTATGACTTGTACCAGTGTCATTGACACAAGGTGATTTCACTGTCAGGATCTATATTGTATTTTCCCCAATGGAGTTTTCTTTTCTCTCTCTTTTGAGGACAAGGGCTCCATTTTAGTATCGTCTTTACCTCCAAAGTGCATAATAGGTATCTCCAACATATTTATGGAAAGATTGCCTTTCTCATAGACTGTGCCCGAGAGGACTTATCCCTGGTCAAGCTTGAAAAGATCTATGTAAGTAGAATCCTAATGTGTGAGATTTACTTTCTGGTGATTCTTCAAAAAGCCTATGCATCTTGCTAGGAATTTTAATTGCTGGTAAGGATTGTGGGGCTGTCACAGACATTGGCATTGAGGCATTGACTGGGTAGTGACTCAAATAGGGCTAAAAGATGCTAAGAGGGATTTATTATCCCCTTCTCCTTGGCAGGAGTGAGCTAGGAATCTATTCTTGCCCCAGGCCTCCATTACCTGCCAATCTGATGTAGCATTGAAACTTTTCCTAGGTGAATGGTCAGGCTGAGTTCCTACCTGTCCTACTGAGGCAGCAGAGAATGTATCACTGACCCAGGGGTTCTCCTTGACCCCTTCTGCTTCCTGACAGCAGGCAGCCAGATGTAGGGTTTGAAATCATGAACTGTGAGATCATGACCTGAGCCGAAGTCAGAGACTTATCCGACTGAGCCACCCGTGCACCCCCTGACCTCTTTCTTGATCCTTAATGGGTGGCTACAGTCAAGTCTAGAGAGTATCCTCATCGTGTTTCTAGGCTCAAAGACAGAAGTAAATGGAACACCCTGTTTATTCGCCTACACAATCCTTAGCACTGTGCCCTGGGAATCAGACTTGGCATTTGACTATTGACTAAGATGAGACCGACCCTAACCTAGGCAGAGCAGCCAAACCCTGACGCTGGCCCAGAATTAACCTGCTTTATTGCTGGCACATGTCTGGTGGGAGTAAAGGTCCAAAGATTAGATTTGAAGCCAGGCAGAACTGGGACATAGGGTGATAGCCCTCCCCTCAAGCCTCTCATCTTATGTGAGTTATGTGCCAGCTCAAGGAGAAATGGGGAAGCTGGGTAAATCCCACCTACTTTCCTGGGCTGTCTAGGAAGGACACTGATGCTTCGTTGAGGAATTTATAATTTATTTCCCATGGCAACCAGGCAGCAGGGATAATTTAAGATATGAATAATAACTTAAAAACATTAAACAAATTTTAGAGGGTTTCAACTTTCTTCCTAATTGGATTTTTTTTTTCCAAAACCAGGGTTGTTTATATATAACAAATTTGTTCTACCTTTTCCTTCTTCCTCTTTTGTACTGTGAAATGCTAGTGCCTGATTAGTGGCTAGAGAAAGGCCATTTGAGAACAGGGCAAAACCTAAATAAAACAGGGTTTCTCAACCTTGGCACTATTGACATTTTTAGTTGTGGGTGGTTTTCCTGTGCATTGTAGCATGTTTGGGAACATCCCTGGATTCTACTCTTTAGATGTTAGTAGCGTCCCCTCTCCAGTTGTGATAATGAGTAGGATGGGTAAGTTGTCCCTAGATGAGAACCACTGGCCTAGGGACTCCACCAAAGTGATTGATAAGTCCCCCAAGTCAACTTCTTTCCTTCCCTTGTTCCCTTCCAAATTGCATGGTGTCATTATTGCATACTGTGGTTGAGTGAAGTGAATTATGTGTCATATATGAGAGAATTTATGGAGTTGTCTAACCGGAGTTCATGGGAAGAAAATGGAATTTGAAGTCAGAAAACCCAAAGTCAAGTCACCGTTGATGTGATAGAGTAAATTGGAAGCACATATCCCCTGCCCTCAACTCTTCTTCCCCAGGCATTTCTTAGTATGGGAGAAATCTAGGAATCTGAAAACATCTGTTAAGGGAACTGAAATTTTCAACCCCAATGACTCAAAGAGACATTCTCGGCCCAAATAGTTGTCCTTGGCATGTTCAAGGCAGCCCAGAATGGAGTTAAGCTCTCTGGGTAAACATGTTACTATCTCTAAGGGTCAGCATGAAAGCTGTGGGAACAGAAGGAATATGTTTTCCTCGTTGGAGCCTGGACAGTGTTTTTCTTGGATGAAAATGACATTTGGGGCACACTTGATAATTGAAGAGCAAAATGACTTCAGTCTTATTGGTGGGAATCCTAGAAAATGGGTATTTATTGTTGTCCCCCTGGTGACGGGACCAGACTCCTTTGACAAGTGGTTAGAGGGAAACTGCTCATTTTGTGTGTGAGGAGGGGTGGAACTTTCTGAGGGAGGTGGTTGTGAGGGGTTGGCTTAAGCAAGGACTACAGGAGGAGGAGGAGGAGAAGATACTGGAAAGATACAGAGAAGTTATTAATACAAGGGAAAGCTCTCCACCTCCACCCTCTAAGGTGGGCACTGAGGAAGGAGTTTCAGGTTTTTCCCTTTAAATTGCTCGTCTGACTCATTAGAAACTGCTTGGACCTCCAGAACACTTTAGTAGGAGTTGGTCTAAAGAGGAGGCTATGGCAATACCAGGGAAGGGGCAGACCTTTTAATGAGAGATTGGCACAGGTGTTGTTGACGTGGGGCTGAGGGGAGGGTACACAGGCCCCTTGTTGTAGGTGCCTGTCAGAGAGGACTGAGGCCAGCACTTCCCATCCCCCTTCCCTACTTAATTTTCTCTAATAACACTTATCATCCTCTGACATGCTCCCACTGGAATATAAGCCTATTGGTTTTGATTACTGTGTTCACTGTTAGTTATGCAGTGCCCAGAACAGTGCCTGGCATATAATAAATATTTCTTGAAAGGACTTTCTCCCCCCAAACACCGAGAGAGCCCTGCTATACCCACGTTACATATACAATAAGCTATGCAACATTTGGCAAGGTGCCTGCCTCTCTGAGCCTTAGGTTTTTCATCTATAAAATGGAATTAATGAAAACATCTTACAGGATTGTTTTAAGGATCAGCATGTCAGCCCTTCCTGATGTGAATTACTACTACTTTTACACTGTGTATAAAGCGTATGAGGGGCGCCTGGGTGGCGCAGTCGGTTAAGCGTCCGGCTTCAGCCAGGTCACGATCTCGCGGTCCGTGAGTTCGAGCCCCGCGTCAGGCTCTGGGCTGATGGCTCGGAGCCTGGAGCCTGTTTCCGATTCTGTGTCTCCCTCTCTCTCTGACCCTCCCCCGTTTATGCTCTGTCTCTCTCTGTCCCAAAAATAAAAAATAAAAAATAAAAAATAAAAAAAAAAAAAAAAAAAGCGTATGGGCGCTAGAGATGCTATTGGAAGTTTCTGGAGATCTTTAAAGCGTTTTAGAGCCAAGGATTCCGAGTGAGTGTGGGAGCAGGAAGCAAGGCCGCTGGAAGATGTGTTGCGTAGAATTTTAACTGTCCACCAGAGTCCACAGAATTTGTTAGAATTCTGGCCACCAGGGGGCACTCACCATTGAGATTTGGAGAAATCCTTCTCTTCCATAAGAGCTTTATCCGCTCATTCTAGATTTCACTTTTTGTTAAAGGAGTTTCTTGACTTAAACTCTTACCTTTCAATTTGTCCTAATTCTACATTAAAGATTTCTGCCCTTTCTGTCTTTGGATCCGGTTCTGCTCACCTTTAGATACTGACCTTTATATCCACACCTCAGGGCTCTTGTCCTTACCTGTTCTGACGTGTGCACTGTGGTGGCATTTTAGGTGTATTCCTATATGGTTCGGACCACATATATCTGAACTATGTATAGCTAACATTGTTAGTTAGTAAACTAACTATATATAACTAACATTGTTAGTTAGTACAATTAGTAAAAGTATCTTCAAACTAATACCGAGAGGATAATATCTGTTGTGCAAATTATCCCAGAGAAACGTTCCATTTGGTAAGCCGTATAAAATAACATGGCTGCCATTTGGCAGGTGGGAATTTAGATACTTCAGAGTCTTCATGACACTGGAGTATAATTTCTTAGGAGTAGTCATTTCTGGGACTGGGTCAGCTTTCCTGTTGGTGAAAGAAACAGAAAATATTTTAGTAGATAAGGATAAATGTGTACACATACATGATCCCCCCTGGCCTCCTCCCCATGCCCCATACATACAATGTAGTAGCTATTGGTGCTATTTGCAAAATACTTTGGGCTTCCTGACTCTCTTGTGGTTGGGTGGGCCATGTGACTGGTTTAGCCTATCAGACTGTGAGCAGAAGTGTCATACGTCACAGTTGGTGATATGAGAGCCACTAAAATGCTCTTTGCCATGAGTCTGCACTATGTTCCATATAGCAGCTGCTTCACTAATCTGTGTCCTAGAATAGAGCCCCATGGTGATCCCTGGTGGACAGTGGAGTATGAGTAAATGTTTTTTGCTTTACGCGACTAGGATTTGAGGCTGTTTGTTCCTGAAGCATGAGCTTACCTATCCTGACTGATATACACAGTTAATGGAATCATAGGAGTCTGGTATTATTATTTGTTTGACCCTTTGAATTCTGTAACTTCGTCTTTAAACTCTTCACATATATCACAGTTTGGAAAATACAACCTCTCTGAGAAACAAAATGACATTATGTATCCACACAACATCCTTCCTTTCTACATTGAATGTGAACATACACACATTTAGGAATATATCAAGTTTGAATTAAGGTACTAACTTGCATTATCCTGGGAGTAGATTATAGAATTCTCTAAGATTTTCATCTACTCTTTAGGGTTAAAACTGCCTTTTGTTAACCTAAATGGAATAATAAGTTGTTTTCTATTTTGAGCCCTTAAAATTCCAAAGTTACATAATAATGATCTTATAGTGGTTTGAGTGGTGTCCCTCAGAATGTGATCTTATTTGGAAATAAGGTTTTTGCAGATATTAAGATGATGTCAAACTGGGTTAGAATGGGCCCTCAATCCAAAGACAAGTGTCTTTATAAGAAGAGAAGGTGTTACACAGACACACAGGGAAGAAGGCCATGTGAAGCTGGAAGCAGAAACTGGAATTATGTTGCCACAAAACACAAGGAAGGATTTTCCCTTAGACCCTTCAGAAAGAGCATGACCCTCCTGAGACCTTGATTTTGGACTTCTAGTCCCTAGAACTGTGAGAGTTGTTTGAAGTCACGGAGTTTGTGGTATTTTGTTATGGCATCCCTTGGGAACTTAATACAGATTCCAAACCAGGCAAAGGAAGTCTATTACTCACAGGCTGGACTCAAGGCATGAGTGACATGGAAGGAAGGGACAGAAAGAAGCCCTGGGTAGATCCACTTTAAAAACTTTTTTTTTCTTTTTTAAGGTTTTAAGTAATCTCTCCACCCAAAGTGGGGCTTGTACTTACAACCTCCTGAGATCAAGAATCACAAGTTCTACCTAAAGAGCCAGCCTGGCACCCTTCCACTGTTACCAGTTTTAAGGGAGCTTCTAAATGACATCGGAAATGTACCAACATCTCAAGTTGGCTTAACTTTTGACCTTGAAATTTATAGTAACATTTCCACAAATGTGCAAAGATGTACATATAAGTATTGCAACATTGTGTGAAATAGTGTAAAGTTAGAAAATGCTAAAAAGCCTGGCTACATAAATTATAGTACACTCATGAAGTAGAATGGGATACAGCCAGTAAAAATAATGAAGTAACTAGATACAGGTGATGGTTACACAACACTTTGAATTACTAAATGCCACGGAATTGTTCACTTTAATTTAATTTTTTAAAATTTGCATCCAAATTAGCATATAGTGCAACAATGATTTCAGGAGATTACTTAATGCCCCTTACCAATTTAGCCCATCCCCCCTCCCACAACCCCCAGAATTGTTCACTTTAAAAAGGTTAATTTTATATTATGTAAATTTCACCTCAATAAAATAAAATTTTTTTAAAATAATGAAGTAATCTGTAGGTGTTAGCATGGAAAAGTATTGTTGATTGAAAAGAACAAATTATAGAGTAGTAAGCATAATATTATTTCATTTCAATGAGCATTAATCAGTCTGTAAATTAGAATTTGCATAGACAAAATCTGGATGCAAATACGTTGAACTGTTTCCATTGGTTAGCTTGGAGCAAGGTGGTGGGGTGGTTGGTAGGCAGTGATGTTGGGGAAACTCACTTCCTATGCCCTGTATTATTTGAACTTTTCATAACAGATGTTATTTTGTAATCAGAAAAATAACAACAATAAAACAGATTCTCATATTATTTTTATTCTTTCTAAAGTAAGGGGGGGAAACTGGACTCTACCTAAATTTTAATGGGAGGAGCAGAAAGCATTGTAATTTTACGTCATTCCCCCCCCCCCCCCCCAACCTAGTTCACTTAGTCAAATAAAATCACTTTTTAAATTGCTGCTATCCAGAAGGGACAGGTTGATCCTGGATGCGAGGTTCACTTTGGCTAATTTGTGACAAGCAATATATACCCATACAGAGGAAAAGGCAGAGAAAGTCTGATTTAGGGCTTGTGGGTAGGGTGTTAGTTGTGGATTATACACATGCTTCTACACTACATATCAGGTTTCTTAGACCCCCTCTCCCCCGCCAAATAAAAGAAAAAGAAAAGAAAAGAAAGAAAGAAGAAAGAAGGAAAGAAAACGTTGTCCTATTTTACCCTAGCATATAGAACAGACTGCTAAATTCATGTTTTTTTACCTTGGGAAAAAATATACTACTTTATGAGTAAAAATCTTCCTAATTTGCATATAAAGCTCTCATAAGGATTTGACAATAGGTTGCTTACCTACCAAGCGCAGAAGGCTGGGTAGGGGTTTTGGCTTGACTTGCATATGTGTAGAAGTGCTAGAAGGATCTCCGTTTGTGAAGGGGATTTAGGCTGCCTTGTGGGTTTGCTCAATGCAGGAGGACCCACCCAGAGTAACTGGTTTTATTTCACTGTGTGTGTTGAATGTGACAGTGAGGATGAAAGGGAAGCAAGCTGGGTGTCTATACCCTATGTTCAATCACCAGTGAGGGTACCACATACTGCTTATTAACTTTTGCCTTGGTACCTCAGTTTTTTGTTTTTTTTTTTTTTCCTGCTGATACACTAGCACTTTGGCACAAAGCAATTATGCTGGGCTATGGCTCTCCACTCACATAAAGCCAAGATGAGTTAAGATGGAGAAAAGTCTCCCAAACTCCCTATTTAATGATTATTTTTTGGCTAGAGACACAGCCCTGATGATAACAAAGAATCTGAGCTAATTTGTGCTTTTGCACCAGCACCCCATAACTGAACCAAGCATTACCCAAATGACTAATTACTTAGTGAAATCAAAATGGAAGCCTTGGTGTTGCTGATGGAACATTCTCCAGTCATCTTTGCTCCATCATGTACAGCACATGGATATGTGCATTGTCAATCAAACCCTTCGATGTGCATAGCAAAATTACCTGATTTTTAAAAAATTTTTCTTAATGTTTATTTATTTTTGAGAGGGGGGAGGGGGAGGGGCAGAGAGAGAGGGAGACAGAATCTGAAGCAGGCTCTAGGTACTGAGCTGTCAGCACAGAGCCTGACGTGGGGCTCAAACCCACAAACTGTGAGATCATGACCTGTGCAGAAATCAGATGCTTAACAGACTGAGCCACCCAGGTGCCCCCAAATTAACTGATTCTTAAAAAAAATTTTTTTAAGTAAGCTCTAGGCCCCATGTGGGGCTTGAACTCATGACCCTAAAATCAAGAGTCACATATTCTACCCACTAAGCCAGATAGGGACCCCAAAATTAATGGATTCTCAGTTCAGGCAGGGGCACATGGGTCTAAGTGATAGGTGGTGGGTCACTTCTTCTGGATGCCATAGAAGGTGCCTTCTGACTCTGTCCCTGAAAAATCCTCAATGCCATTTTGGTCTGGGTACTGTTTCTCCTCCAGTGGTTTTTGAGGAGAATTAGCATTAGCGTTTTGGAGACCACAGTTCCAGTGGTTTGGGAAACATCTCTTAGGCCTTCTCTGATGTCCACCAAAGGTTGAATGGGCTGAACTGCAAGCATCTAACCCTCTTCAACCCACGTTTTCTGGAGCCTGTGTGGGGTCCACTCTGCCAGCCTGGATTTGCCTGCACACCCCAGCGCCCTGCACCCCTTCTCACTCACTGATGAGCTCCTGCCAGTCACCCAGACGGAGAGGTGAGGGGTTAGGGGAGCTGAGCTCACAGAGGGAAAGCCTGGGACATGTGAGGCTTCCACCAGGGAAAATGATGAAAGAGCAGCCGGCGCCCTCGGCTGTGCTTTCAAAGGTCAGGAACACACGGCAGGGGAAAGACAAAGAGGCTCACCTCCTGGGTGGCTCAGAGCCTGTCCTTGTCCTAATGAATTGCGTCTGATCATGAAAATAAGCCCCGTGACTTGGGTGCAGGGCCGGCTGTGATCTTTTCATTACCCTGGCAGCTATTCCAGCCAGATTTCATCTGGCCGATGCCAGAGAGATGTGCCTCCTCCTAAGGATGAAGGCAAACAGCCTCTGTGGAAAATAGTTCCCAGAACCTGAGCGAAAGCCCAGAGGCTTGTCATGACTGAGTGCTCAGACCTCATGCACAGCTAGCATTTGAGCTTCTAAGCGGCCAGGCAATATAGTCAGCCCTTTCTGCAGGCCAGCCAGTTGTAATCACATCTCTGGCCTCACACTCAACCCCCCTCTAAGAGGCGTCTTGCCGCAGACTGGGAAGGAGATGGGAACGCACTGGGCCCGCACTACCTCATGCCTAGAGATCCTGGGTCCCTGGAAGTGGGTGTGCCTTGGAGCATGCTGGCTGCTTGGGAACCTCCTTAGCCTTTCCATGGCCACCCATGCCTCAACTGAGGAGGCCAGGAGATAGAAATGCTCTGAGCATTTCTTTCCCTGCTGGTTTTCCTACCATTTGACTGGATAGAATGGATTGTTTCCCTCTCCTTGGGGAGCACATTGGTACCTATCAGCACATTGACTGGTTTCTTCTTAATGCAGTGCTGATCATCTGCCCTAGGTGACATCAGAAACACTGACATTGCAGACAAAAAAATAATGCTTGGGGGCAGGGGAGGCAGACAACCTGTCATAGGGGGGTTCTGGTTCTTTCCATTAGGTGAAAAACGTACAATTAATTATTTCTAGGTCCACTATAAAGAAAAATGGACCATGTCAATCGATGTGGATAGTCCTGGATGTTTTCATAATTCTATCACATTGCTGACAATTGCAATGTTCTTGTCAGGGATGTCATGTTGGGATGGGGGTGGAGGAAGGGTTTATGATTTGAGGCCCTTAAGGACATTCCCATTTCCCATGCTGCCCCTGCAAGGTTCTGCTGCTGTAGCTCACTCAAATCTTCCCTATTTCCAGGAATTTTTCTCCTTCTGTATCACTGACCTTCCATAGCTTTTAAGGGCAGTGACAGGAAAGGCCAGGGGAAGCTGGGTTAGCTTTGGCCAAATTGACTACAATCACAATGAGAAAGCTGGATGTGTCTATGTTACCTTTCTTCTTAAATTCCAGATACTAAAAGCTGTCTTCCAATCCTGGCCTTCATTCATTTAGCAAGTATTCATTGAGTAACTGCATGAGTTGAGTGAATTGAGAAAGAAGCGTATAGCTACATTATTTCAGTATATGCTAGCTAGCATCCTCATGTAAAAAAAAAAAAAAAAAAAAAAAAGAAAAGAGAAAAGTCAAGCAAATATCCCCAAACTTGTTCCAGGACGGACTTATTATGCAACTCATTGCTAGCTTGAGCTTTTTATGAAATTGCTTTGCTCATTTTGGTTTGTCTACTCCACCTTGACGTTCTGGCAGATGGGGAGGTATAGCTGCCATCTGCCTTTATTTTTCTAACCCCACCACAGGACATTGCAAAGTGGGCACCACAGGGACATCCCACACTGCCAACACTGTTCTTTCACCCAAATGCTTGCTGCTTATCTGCCCAGATCCCTGGCGGGGGGAGCGGCTGGCACAGGTCTCTGGCTGATGTCTGCCTTGCCCTTTGGCTCTTTGGAAAAGGAAAAGCAGGACTGGGCTGGAAGGGCCTCTGAGTAAGCAGGTTCTGTTGCAAAAGTGCAGTTTCAGGGGTTTGGACTCTTGGAGTCAAAGCTGCTTTCCACAGGTGTTCTTTACTCAGTATCACTGGTTTGCTCTCTATCCCCCCCAGGGGAATATGATCCAGAGGCTAGCAGGGCACTGGCTGATCTGACATGGGTTCAGTCTGTGTGGTGATAGGACTGGGGTTCCTGAAGCTCAGTGCTTCTCCTTCTAGAAGTTCCTTGTGATCAGGCACTGTGGCCTGTTTGCCATAATGCCCCAGAGCCTGGCACAGCATTTGGCACATCATAGGTCGTTAATATATACTTTTCAAAAAGCGACTGTCTCAAAGAAAGCAAATAAGGCAAGTGTGGATTGTGGAAAGAGCACAGAACTGAGTCAGAGAACCTGGTCTGCATCTCAAACTTGCTACTCATTCAGTATTAGTGAGTTCCTTCACCTTGCCGAAACTGTTTCCTCATCTGTAAATTGGGGACAATCATACTTTTGTCTTAAGGCTGCTGTGGGGATGAGATAATATAGAGTGGTGCAGCTCTTGGCTCATGGAAAGTTTTGTGGGTGTTTGTTATTTACCCAGAGAGTTCCATGTGGCTCATCACAGAGGTTGGGACTTTGGTCCCCAGTGTGTTGCTTTGGGAGTCTTGGGGTTCTGGGGAGGGTGGTAAACCAGCCCAAGGTGTGCCAAAGCAGGGTCTGGCACTCCATATCTTTGCAGGACAACATGGTATCTCTTGGCCTGAACTCACTTCACTAATTAAGTTTACAGCTCCTTCACTGTGAGAGTTCCAGGGCTCTCACAACTTGTGGAGTTATTGGTGAGGGCAAACACATTTTCATAATATTGAACTGGGTCTTTAACACAGACTTAGAAAGCTTGGTGAGTGAAAGCAAAGGGTGGGCAGTGAGTAGAATGACCTATTTCTAGTACCACTTGGCTTGGAGGCCAGATCTGCCATTAATCAATTAATCAAGCAAGTCACATAATGTCTCTTGGCTCTGCTTTTCTGTTTTCTAAAATGGTGGGTGGGTGGGTGGCTACTGGGGAGTTGTTCTAGATCTGATCTCACCTTTTTTTTTTCTTTTTGGCCACAATCACAGGACAGATGGCATTCACATGTGCAGCATATTCTTAGGGGTACACACAATTTTTGAAAAACCTTCCAAAATGGTGTGGGGGAACTAAGACATTCAACACTTTGAAATCACTACTGATATTAGCAGTTTAGCAAAACTGCTTTCTTACTGTGGGCCATGGGCATACATAAAATTGGCCATAAATGATACACAGTCCTTTTGCAAATGCTCTAAGCCTATGCTGTCTCTGCCATGAGTACCTATATCAGAATATAAGTGAGGAAGCTATTCTTATGGGGTAGCAGAAATTCAGCCTTATTTTATTTAAAAGGCCGTTATATTCAGTTTGGATTCTTGGCTAGTAGCAGCATCTATCTTGTGCTACAATTGAGAACTTGTAGCATGGCATACCCATTTGTTGTGAGTTGGAACAGAGAATTAATGGATCAGATCTTTTTAAAAGGGCCTTTCAGCTTTACAGGTTGGTTCCGTTGATTTCACATATGTCTGGGACTTGCTAAGACAGAGAAATTCAACTCAACAGCAGGTACTGGGACACAGTAGAGTGCAGTGGACGACAAGGAATCCAGAGTCCAAGAATTTAAAACTTTTTTTCTCCATAACTCACCCATTGCAGACATCATTTCCAATCATGGCGTATATAATGATGGCTGGATGATCCAACAGTGGGTCCCTGGACAAACTGAGAAACATAGATGGGATATGAATGGCAAACACTCAGAAGCTGTGCTTTGGAACTGATGTCACAGCCTGGATCTGTGAAAGGATCTTTGCGTGCCCCCCCTTTTGGATAACATTTTGCTATTTTTCTTTCATTCCAGTACCACCATTCTCTTTCCCTCTTCTTGTGTATAATCTGTAACCCACCTCCCCATTAGGGAAAGACCACAGAAGTAAACAGAATTGAGAAGAGTGGATTGAAGTCTCCAGTAGGCACACGTGATGCCATCTTTTTAGGACCTTTCCCAGCGTTTTTCATCAAGTGTTACTTGGTTACTTCTGTCCAGATTTGTAGGACATCCCAACATCTGTGTATTGAACTTCAAATTCAAGGTTTTCTCAAGCTTTCTCTCTGGGAACCCAGGGCCTTGCTTCTGAATTTTAAGCTCAACATGAGCACATAAAGCAAGAAAATGAAATACATTTTTTTGGTCTTTTGTTCAGCAACTTTGGCCAGACCTAAATTTGATCCCCTTTGTATGCGTTTTTTATGATTCTTCTTAAAGAACATATGCAAATTAATCACTTCCTATGCCCACGGGTCCAAGAAGTGATAATGTCCCAATGTTTGGGAGTGTCTAGTAAGGTACTGGTACTCAGTACAAGTGATTACAGGGTAGCCACAGAGGGTTTTCATTCTTTGTTTTTAAATCAGAAACCCAATCTAAAAACAACTTCTTATATCCCACTTTCACTTACCTTTCTATAAATCTGTCCAGGTTTTGGGAAGATGCACCTGAATAATTAAAAGACAATAATTAAAGGTAGTGAGCTCAATTCAACACGAGTGGGATGATAGTCTGATTGACTGAAATCATGGAAGAAGCATCACTGTGCAACCAGACATTGTCTGCACCATCACACAGATGGGAAAGCTTCATTCTCCTTAAAGAGTTTTCTGTTTATGTGGCATTATATTAACATGATCCTAAATTCTTTGGATTTCCAAGTCTCAAGATATTTCCTAAGCATGAATGAGTAAGCTTTCTAGTAGATGTGAGAACATGATATACATCTATCACCAAAGAGAAACTACTCCAAAGATCGTTAGGTGAGGAATGAGAAGAAGTAAAAAAGGATTCTTTGAGAACTAGCCATCTCCTTAGAAAGCCCCAGTTAATCACCTGCTGGGATCCCTGCTCACTCCTGAGGCTCCTCCTGGCTGGCTGGTCTGTTCAAGGTTCAGAATGTACAGCTGATATATTTAAACTCCTGTGATGAATGACCACCCTCCCCCTCTCCTTGCTACCACCTGTAATGTATCTCTTATGTGAAAATTATATTTATTGGATACTCATTTTATTTTTTTTTAAATTTTTTTTTTCAACGTTTTTTATTTATTTTTGGGACAGAGAGAGACAGAGCATGAACGGGGGAGGGGCAGAGAGAGAGGGAGACACACAGAATTGGAAACAGGCTCCAGGCTCCGAGCCATCAGCCCAGAGCCTGACGCGGGGCTCGAACTCACAGACCGCGAGATCGTGACCTGGCTGAAGTCGGACGCTTAACCGACTGCGCCACCCAGGCGCCCCTGGATACTCATTTTATTGTGGACACACTGTTAGGTACTTATATAATTAGTTCATTTACACCTTGGCACAACTGTGTGAGGTAGGTATAGTAGCATTCCCATTTTACAGATGAGAAAAGTGAGGCTTACTTAAGTGAATTGCCTAAAGCCACACAACTAATAATATGGAGAGCTGCTTAAACCCAGTCCCTTCTGTCTGTAATGCTGAGCTCTGGCACTGCTCCTTTAGGTTGGGAGTCTAGAAAGAGTGAACCCATATAGGTTTATTGCTAGTTTGTCCCTTGGAGGCTGGCCGGCAGTAACAAGTAATCATCAGCTGGGTGACAAGGGACGAGGAAGATTCTCCTATAATTTCCAGCCTTAGAAGCCTGGGGACAGGTGCATCTTATGACAGAGTCAGTGAGTGTTCTTAGAGATCTGCAAAGAGAAAAGGAGAGTGCACAGCCATGAAGGCCATGATGGCCCGTGTTTCCCTGAATCAGTGTGACCACAAAGTGACTGCCTCTTCTTCAAGTGCAGTAGAATCAAGCTATATGGGCAGTGCTCATGTTCCCTTGGTTGACTCAGGAATGTCAGCACATTAAATGGATGTTGCTTTATTTCCCTTTTTTTTTGTGGTAAATATACAACCCATAAACTTCACCATTTTAACTTTTTTGAGCATCCAAGTGGCTTTAAGTATATTCACATTATTATGCAACCATCAGCATTATCCATCTCCAGAACTTTTCCAGCATCCCAAATTGAAGACTTCTACTCATTAAGGAATAACTAGGTCCCTCATATAGGTGGAATCATAATATATTTGTCTCTTTGTGCCTGGCTTATTTCATTTACCATAATGTTTTCATAGTTCATTTGTAACATGTGTTAGTATATCCACTTTTTTAAAGGCTGAATAAGTTTCCATTGTATGGATCTATACATTCATCCGTTGATAGGTACTTGGTTTGTTTCTACCTTTTGACTATTGTGAATGATGCTGCTATGAACATTGGTGTGCAAGTATCTGTTTAGGTTCCTGCTTTCAATTCTTTTAGGTATATACCTAATTGAAATTGCTGGACCATATGGCAATGCTATGCTTAATTTTTTTTTTTGAGGAACTGTCATACTGTTTTTTTATTCCCTTTATGTTAGTGAGGCAGGGTACATTTGATATGAACACAAACATAGAAATTAAGAGCAGTCAATTCATCTCGGCATGCATGCATCCATTTACCCTCTCCATTGGTTTGCTGAACACCTACCATGTGCCTGACATACAGTAGGGAGTTGACAAATGGGTTGGATGCAGACTCTATGTCTGAGGAGCAGCATTTAAAGGGGGTAAACACATAACTGAGTGCTGGTGAAAGTTTTAATGCCCATCCAAACCCAACGAGAATGTGCCAGATTTTACAACACTGAGTCCTAAATGTACAGACTCAAAGACTTTCTGGGTGTTAGAGGGCTCCCATCGTTCTCAAGAGGAAAGAGAAGGAGGGCAGCCATTGCCTGCTGACATATCCCATGGTGTCTCACTCATCTCATTGGCTGGCCTTTCATTCAGTTCCAGCCCCATGACTCTCAACTTCCCATTTTCAATAGGATAACAATCAAGAGGTGTTTAATTCTCACTCTTTGATTTTTCTTTTAATGAGAAATGAAAACTAATGAAAGCTCAAGCCATGAGTGGGAAAAAAATTAAAGGACCAGGTCAGGCCAATAATTTTCCTCATTATCCAGACTGCAGCTGGGAATTTGAGGTGCTGAGCACCCAGAGAGCTGGAGGGAAATGAAAATGAAAACCTGTCATGGCTTGCCACATGGGCCGCCCCCTCCCAGTGCCCACACCACCCACATCCCTTTGCTGCTCAGGACAAGGATGGCAGGCCAATTGCAACTGGGTGTGGCGAATTTCAAAACAACAATCACAAACTTCCACTCAAGGGGAGAGAACATGCCTACTCTTCTTTACTCAAATGTTAAGGGTTTTTTTTTCTGCTGAATATTTATAATATGAGCACAGAATTTTCTGTGCTCCAGAGTTGTTGTGCCTTCCATGATTTATATTTCCTTTTGGGAATCTCAGTTTTATGAAATTATGTAATTAGTTTAGGTAATTTCCACATCATTCTCTCTTCTTAATTCCCTTTTCCTGTTGTCCTGCTACCCTTTTTAAGCCCCATCAACATTTGCTATCTCTCTCCCTCCCAAGCCCTCTTGTCTTCCTCCTCTTGTATATAGACTTCTTCTCAGCTGCTGATTTTACTGCTGCTGTTGTAGAAAATACTGAAGCATTTGGAACTGGAAGATGTGAGCAGGAAAGAAAGACAGCCCCTAGCCTGTGGGATGTGGCAAAACAAGGGGGACATTTGAAGAACTGTAACTACCCTTAAGAGATCCATAGTCTGGTCTCTACAATTACAGTTCAGAGAGATGGAAAAGGTGTGACTATGAAATAGGGACATTTTATTTATTCATTGAAGTGGTCCAATGGAGAATTAAAGGAATTCTTTCCCCAATTAAAGGAAGAAGGGGGTCTTTTTTGGCCATCAAAGTCTGAATTCTGGCTCATTTAGTGCCTTTTTCCCTAACATTTATTTATTTTGAGAGAGAGAGAGAGAGAGGGAGGAGGAGGGGCAGAGGAGGGAGGGAGGAAGAGAGAGAGAGAGATAGAGAGAGAGATAGAGAGAGAGAGAGAGAATATCCCAAGCAGGCTCTGCACAAATTGTGAGATCATGACTCACATTGAGCTGAATTGAGCTGAAATCAAGAGTCAGAAGCTTAACCGACTGAACCACCCAGGAACCCCTCATTCATTGCATTTTAAATGAGGAATTGTGGGGGCTCCTGGGTGGCTCAGTCGGTTAAGTGTCTGACTTCAGCTCAGGTCACGATCTCACGGTCCGTGAGTTCGAGCCCCGCATCGGGCTCTGGGCTGATGGCTCAGAGCCTGGAGCCTGCTTCCGATTCTGTGTCTCCCTCTCTCTCTGCCCCTCCCCCATTCATGCTCTGTCTCTCTCTGTCTCAAAAATAAATAAACATTAAAAAAAATTAAAAAAAATAAATGAGGAATTGTGCATTGCAAGGAGAGAAGAAGGGTTTCACATAATCTCAGCATTGGTTGTTCTCCCATAAATAAATTTCAGTGTACATTTCCACTGCTGGATCAGTGTTGACCATAGCAGCAATTCCTTCATATTCTGGGCATTCAGATCAACTGGTAAGATGCTTTTCATGGTCTTCTAAATGAGCTTGTAACTTTCTGTGCCTGGCCCAGAGCGGAAGTGCTCTGTCTCAAATTCTTCATGGGAAAAGATGAAGTTTATTTAAATACAACAGGTCTTCAGAAATTAATGCATTAATTTGATAGCACTTATGGACTACTTCCTGTGTGCCAGGCATTGCAGTAGATGCTGGGGACACATCAGTAAGTAGAATAGATACGGTCCCTATTTTTATGAAGTTTATAGTTCTGAGGCAAATAATGAACATAAAGTGTGAGGATTCAGAGAAGCCCTGAAGAAGTGTTAAGCTGTGCACTGAAAGAAAACTAGGTGTTTCCTTTCTTGATGTTCGAAGACAATAACTTGTTAATTAATTTCTGATAAAATATTTGATGCTTTTTTATACATGATGCAGAAAGAAATCCCAAGTTTAAGGCCATTTTGTTATAACTGTCTGAATAGGACAAGGGAAGATCCAGGTTTCAAGTTCTAAAGCTTATATAATTTGGGGAATCCTCTTTAAGGAAAAGGACACAAAACAGAAAAATGAGACCTGACATAAAGGGAAGCCAAAGTGGGAAGAGAGAAGGGTCTGAACCAATTGTGGTTAGATATCTTAAGTTGGAAAATTTTACAAATTCATATGGTCGCCAAGCTTGGGAGGCCCTCAAGCTAGAATATCATTAGCTTCATAACTCTGCCTCTTGATGCTCCTTAAAGGTCATGTGTGAAGTCTTGGGGCATCAGTGCCAGGTGGGACCTCCAAGAGCATATGATCAGGCAGCCCACTTTCCAGATGAGGCCCAGGGGCAGAAAGAGACTTGCTCAAGGTCCTACAGCTGGTAAGTGGTAATCCATTTCAGATGTCAATTTAACAATACACATTAGTAATGATTGAACTAGATCATTTTAGTTCCTATATGAGAATATGTGAGTTATATTATTCGTTCTTCTATGAGACCCTGTCGCTGCCAGGAGACCCCTTTCCTACTTCCTGAGTGAGAACTGAAGGTTTTTTTCTCTGTGCCTCTGTCCACGTCCGGGTTTTGGGGAGCCTTGAGACTAGGTCGGGAGATATCAGAAGACAATAAAATGCTAACCTCACTGCCGGTTTGGTGGTACTCATTCTGGTCTTCTTCTTCAATCGACCTGCTACTATTTACTTTTCAGAGTCTTCTAGCACCTGCTCCATACTTTCTGACAAGGCTTTAGAGCAGCTTTCAGGGGGGCAGGCTGGGTGGAGCGTACTTACTCTATTGTACCCAGAACCAGAAACCTAAGAAGCGTTATAGAGAGTATAAAATGTTCATGGAAAATGTGCTATCATACACAGACATAAAGTAAATCTAATAATGTTTTTTAACTTTCATTAGATTTTAAATAATGCAGATTTTGCTCGTATTTTTATAATTGAAGCATTTTGAAGAGTATGATGTATATACATCCAGTTAAAAAATCAGCCATAAGAAATTTAAATTCCTTCTTTTCTCTAAAAATGTTGCTTGCAATGAGTAGAAACATTCAGACTAATACATTGACCTTGAGCTCAAAATAGTAGGCACTTAATAATTGTTGTGACAGTTTCTGCTGGTGTTTCTACTACTGAAAATGCTTTCAAATTCACAAGTGTGGTTCTGAATTTCTGTGACAAGCTAGATAAATGATTCCCCAAAACATATATTTTTTAAAAGAATATAATAGCCTTCCCAGAATGGCTCTGATCTCCCTCATAGTCTCATAACTTGACACAGCTTCACAAGCATCCCTCAGCCACGCTGAACTTCTCTCATCCTCTTTCTCAAAGATATTTTGCCCTTGGAGCCTCTTTGCACTGAGTCACCATCTCCCTCTGCTTTTTGGATTCCTATTTTTTTTTTCCTGCAGGGAAGTCTGCTCAAACGTACCTTCTCTGTGAAGTTTTCCTCTCCTTCTCCAGGCAGAGGTAAATATCTCTCACCTCCAGAGACCTCAACCTACCTCTATTTTAGTGTCATTTCAGAAGAACACTGATTGTCTCCTTATTTGTCTCTCTTTTCCGTGTAGTTATGATCTCCTTGAAGGCAGGGGCTTTGTCTTGTCCATCTTTCTATTTCTAGCACCTATTACAATATCGGAGAGGAAACAGAGGGAGTAGTGGGGGCAAAATCAAGTGGAAAATGAGAGGATGGGAAGTAAGAGAAGACCAAAGGTAAAAGGCACATGCCAGCATGCTTCAGAGCTGATAAAAAAACATGGCAAATTCATTTAAGCTATCAACACAAGTAGCAGGGAGCTTTCCCCACAATGTCCATTATCTCAAACCCTAAACAAAAGAGATCTACTGAGGGGCCCCTGGGTGGCTTAGTCTGACTCTTGATTTCAGGTCATGATCTCACAGTTCATGGTTTTGAGCCCCATGTTGGACTCTGTGCTGACAGCACAGAGCCTGCTTGGGATTCTCTCTCTCCCTCTCTCTTTCTTGCTGACCCTCCCCCACGTGCACACTCTCTCTCAAAATAAATGTTTAAACATTTAAAAAAAGGGGGATCTATTGAAAGGAGACCCCCTAGGACTTCAGCAACCTTTGCCATTGACAATTACATAAAAAAGTAGAAGATATTTGCTTCTGAATTTGCCTTCTGTAGGTGGGCAGATTCAAGAGGTACAGGATGGAAATCTTGACCTAACAGAAGAAATGAAAACTCATTCTCTTCACATTATAATCATTGTCAGGTGCCCTGCTTCTATCTAGATGAGTTGCATGGAACAAGGAGAAGCCAGGCAGGGCTGCGTAGATAAGTGCTAAGAAATAGTTCCACTTGGATCAGAATGTCTCCACTGTTTAATGATTCTTTGAGATTGAAAGCCTTGAAAATATTAAAAATGGGAATAAATCCTGCTAACATAAGGAGGGAAATGTGCCGCTCTATACAAAGTGTATCAAATTGAAATGTTTTTAACTCAAAAGTTTCTATTAAAATCAAACAGTGTATCTTGGAGATACGTTTGGTCCTTAGAATGAATAGGAAGTTTTGATACCTTGCAGGCATTGAGCATATCTGCATTTACCTTTTAGATCAAGCAACTCAAAAACTGGTATTAAAACCTGGCTTTTTTTTTTTTTTTTTTTTTTTTTTTTGCTGTGAGCACACTGGATCATGGCTCCCAAATAGAAACATCCCAGTTGTTTTGTTATAAATAATTTCTCTCATTGCCTCCCAACATTCTGGGTTGAGATTAAAAACTTGACCCAGTGGTTGGGTTTACTAAATACTTACTGAGGGCCTACTTCTGCTTGGCAAGATAATTTCTTTGCTTCTCTCCTGTGCTCTGTGGCTTTTAAAAAATTGTTTTAAAATTTCCATTTTAAAATCATTTCCAAGAAGTTAACATAATTTTCAAAGGTTGAAATAGTTTACAAAAGTTGCAAAAATAGAACAAAGCATTTGCACATATCTTTTATCCAAACTCCCTGAAAGTGAACATCTTTCACAGTCATGGTACAGTTATCAAGATCAGGAAATTCAATACTGTTGTCAAATCTATAGGCCTATTTAAATTTCACTGATTGTCCCACTCATGGGTCAGTCCAACTCAGACCCCACACTTTCTGGGTCAGTCCAACTCAGGATCACATATTGTATTTAGTTTTATGTCAGCCCAGTCTCCTTTAACCTGGGCTAATTCTTCAAAGTTTTATGACCTTGACACTTTGGAAGGGTACTGACCAATTATTTTATAGAATGCCCTTCAATTGGGTTTGTCTTATGTTTCCTCCTAATTAAATTCAGGTTGTGCATTTTTGTCAAGAATACAATAGCAAGTGTTCAGACCGCTAGTTAAAGCCACAAAATCTGTTTTGTTAGAGAATAGAGATCATGGTGGGGGGAAGTGATAATAAAAATAATATGTTCTTGTATGTGTAACTGAATTCAGCTCTACCTGGATTAATACTCATTTCTAGTTTGTTTCTTCATCCTTCTTTTACTTTTTTTTTTCTTGCCTCTCCCTTTCTGAGAGGACCACTTTTGATAAAGAGGGAAGGCTAACAGAGTGCTGGGTCAAGGTATCTAATTCTGATGTTCAGCTGCCTCTGGGCAGGTATGGGTCATCTTGACAGTGTGACAGTGAAGTGAAGATAGTGGCTTTAGAAGCCAGAATCTGAAAGAGGGACAGCATGGCACGGTTGGGAGCAGGCATAGACACTCTCTGACATGGCTTGTACGAGACAGACACGGGTTTACACTCCACCACTGATGAGCTAATGGACTTTGGGTGAGTTATTAAACTTATCTAAGCCCCAGTTTCCTCACCTGTAAAATAGGGTTGCTTTGTGGATTAAATGGGGATAAAGTATGCAAAGTACTTAGCATAGTGTCTGGGTGAGAAAAGGTACATTTTATGAACTAAATATTTGTGTCCCTCCAAAATTCATACGTTGGAACCTAATTCCCATCATCATGGTATTTGGAGGTGGGACCTTTGAGAAGTAATTAGGTCCAAAGGATGGAGTTCTCATGAATCAAATCCGTGCCCTTTAAGAAGAGGCAGAAAGCTAGGGTGCTTTCTTTCTGCTATGTCACAAGAGGATACAAGGAGAAGTCAGCAGTTTGCAACCCGGGAGGGGGCTCTCACCCAGAACTCCCCCTGCTAGCACTCTGATCTTGAACTTCCAGACTCTAAAACTGTGAGAAATAAGTTTCTGTCATTTATAAGATAGTCTATGTTTGTTGTTGTTGTTGTTAAAGCAGTCTGAACTAAGCCTGCAGTACTTAATATCAGCTAAAATCTATAAAAGTAGTAATAACAATAGCAACCTCAAAACCTCTCCAGCTAAATCCACCCATCCTGCTAACGGATGCTCCTGGGGAATCATGCCCTGACCAATGGTCCCTCCTAGATGGTATTCCCCAGGTAGAACACATGATTAGCTGGCCAGGGCCTGAAAAGACATCGATGTATTCTTTCTGGCTTGGAGCAAGACTTGAATGGTGGTGTGTCTGTGTCCAAGGCAAGCTCCTTCCACAGTTCTTTTGCTTGTTGAGGAAGCAAGCTGCTTTCTGGCAAGTCTCTGCAAGTCTAACAGCAGGATGGATGGTTCTCTCATGTTCACTCTTATTAGAACATCCCCCAGAAGCGTCTTCTCTCCTTCTGCTTCTCACCCCGGGCCTGGTCACCTTGTAGGAGCTCTTCCCACTTTTGACTTGTTGTACATTGAAGTCCTACTTTTACTTGCACAGTCCCTGGCCACTTAAGACTTGGGAGGGGGTCCAAAGCCTCAAATGACCACAAGGGCCAGGTAGCTAAGCCCATAGTCCACCTGAAGGGCAGGCCACTACTCAGCTCCAACCAATCGTTGCCAGGCAGGGGTGTGGCTGTGTTGCCAGATTTTCATAGATAGATAAAAATGGTATTTTTATGCAAGAGCTCTTGAGTTTTAAATATGAGCAACAAATCAGATTAAAAACAAAACACTTAAACATGGAGTGACCCTGAAGATTGCTGGTCTAAAACAGTCTGATTTAGAATTTCAGAGTCATGGAGCTTGGATGGAAGTTGAGATTATCTGGTTAAAACCCTTTATTTTACACAGAGGGAAACTGAGGCTCAGAACAGGGAGGGACTCACGGAGGCTATGGAGCCAGCCAGTGAGAGGTCAGGACCTGAATGTGGTCATGCATCCGTTAATGGTTAGTCTTTTTTATCCTTTGTGCCTATTACAGCAGCTGGTGCTCAAAAACACCAGCAGACTTAATATCAGCATGGAGATGAGTTTAGGGTTCGCCTCTCCCCTCACTTTTCACTGGAGAGCAACAGGAATGAGTTGTACTGTGCTGCGGTGCATGAATGAGGTGATTTGCTTTGCCAGTAATCTTGTGGGGTTCATCTCAGAGCAGTGATTTGTAGAAGAAACAGTTGAGCGGCCATCAGGAGGGAGCACAGAGCTGAGCTCATAGCCGTCATGGACACGTAGTACCCTGCTCTCTTCTTCCTCCCTCTCCCCTCCCTCTGCTTCTGCTCCTCACCCCTCTGCTTCCCGCCACCTCCCGCTTAGCCTTCCCAGCACATTACCATGTAGATGGCCTGAATATAAATTTCATATGCTGTCCTGAATTTTGCCCCTTTACCCTAGTTTCTCTGGTCTGCCAGATTCTCTCCCATTCTCTAGATGGTTTAATGCAAGCTGAAAGAAGGGAACCAGCAAGTTCTTGGAGTGGGGGAGGGGCAGTGGAGTTCAAGCTCAAATCCGGTTTGCAGCAAAAGGATTGAGGTGGGGTCAGGTAGGTAAGGCTGTGACACATGCTCTGTGGCAGCATGTTAAAATTCTCCAAGTTTTGGGGAGCCTGGGTGGCTGAATCGGTTAAGCAACTGACTTCGGCTCGGGTCATGATCTCACGGTGCGTGGGTTTGAGCCCCACGTGGGGGCTCTGTGCTGACAGCTCAGAGCCTGGAGCCTGCTTCAGATTCTGTGTTTCCCTCTCTCTGTTCCTCCCCTGCTCGTTCTCTGTCTCTCTGTCTCTCAAAAATAAATAAAAACGCTAAAAAAATTAAAAAAAAAATTCTCCAAGTTTCTTATCTATATACTTCCAGCTGGTCCCCTGCTCCCACTTCTGGCGTGTGGGGGAGCACATGCGTGCACAGAGAGGGGTGGCCTCACACTGTGTGGGAGATCAGGCCTGGAAAACAGAATTCCTGTAAGCACTTTTGACTTTCTGAAAACAAAAGGACTCCAAATAGGGGTTTACACTAAGGTTTTGCTAAACCTGCAGAATCAAAGTGAGGAAGGCTACCAGTGACAAAAGACATTCCAGGCTAGTAAAGTCTCCTTGGGAAACTGTGGAGATGCTACGCGTGGCCCAGGAATGGGTAGGTCAGAGTGCCCACCTCTGTAGGCTGTGTGCTGTGGCCATGGGGGCTCAGGGGCTGGGATCTGTGTGTCTTTTAAAGCATATGAGTCTTGTTTATTTTAGAAGTGGATGACTTGTGAATTTTTATTTACTTAAAAACACATGTTGAATACTCCTTTAACATTTGTTTTTCTTCTACCTTTTATTTTAAAAATGAAGTATAATCTTGCCAATCGTGGCTTTTGCCCACTGTGGAGGTATTCAGGTTGGCAAAGGATTACTGTGTGTGCTTTTCTTCTCTTCAAAGGCTAAATGTAACTCCTGAGAGTTATTCAAGTTTATAAGAAAAAAAGTGCGTTGGCTTGACTTTTCCCTACTACGTGCAGCAGAGGCTGAGCTCAGTGCTAGAGTACAAATATGGTTCCCTCGGGGCTCATGCTCACTGTTGCACTGGAAAGTTCCACTTGAAGCAGCTTCAAGCCAAATAAAGGGTGACCAGAGGCAGCAACAGAGGACTTGTGTAAGGTGGCAGGAGTTTGGCTCTGCTGGACGTGTGAATGGGAGCAGTGAGATCAGGCAAGGACAGTGAGGGCTGAAATAAAAGCTAGCATTCATTGACTCTTTACTGAGCATGAGGCTTTGAGGCCCAATGCCAAGGTCTCCAAACGTGGAACATGCAGCATGGGTATGAGAGGTAGTTTGGGGGTCCATGTTTGCCTCACTGGACTCTCAGATGGATATTGATTGGCATCCACATTTATAGGTCTAGCCTCTGAGAGGTGATCATCTTTGAAAACCTTCATCTGCTCCTCCACCTTCTAGAATATTCTTGGGCTCCCAGCTCAACCAGTCAAAGCTTGTTTTCCAGACTCTACTACCCCACAGCTTCCATCATTTGCCCCACCCATCCTTACTGCCCCATACTGTAGCTCTCACTTCCCTCCACCCCTATCCTGCCTTTGTCCTACTTTCCTCCAGCCTTGCAAGGGGAGCCCTAGCCCGCTGCCCAGGATGCACCCATTCCCCAGGGCTCCCTTGAAGTCCTGCCCATTTCTCCTCTGTTTCTGGCCCCAGCTCCCCTCAGTCACTCTCAGACCTGCTGTCCACCAGGCTCCAATCATTTCCCATTCTTATCCCTTGCTCAGCCTTTTCCTCCCAGAGGAAGAGCCCTCTTTTTCTGTGAGATTCTCCTGGTCCAGCCAGCCGCCCCTCACCCATGACCCTGCCCACTGCTGTCTCGAGGGGCCTGTAGACCCAACCCCAGATATCCCCTTGTTCTGTCCTTACACTCGGTGAGCAACAGGCTTTCCCATCATGGACGTTCATCTTTTAAATGTATTTTTGTGTTTTCAAATCTACTTTTTTTTTTTTTTTTAAGAAACAATGTACATTGAAAAAGTGACTGATTTTTTAAAATGCTGAGGAAATAATAGGACAGGTGGTAGGTGGAGTTTGCAATGATGATGGACATTTAGAAAGCACTGCGTTTTTCCCATTCAACCTTAAATAGCCCTGTGAAGTTCAAGTATGTCCTGTTATTATCCCCACTGTGCAAAGTGGGCCCCATCTGGGTTTTGTGATGAATTCTGCATGTCATGTGATGTAGTTTAAAAATTGGCTTTATTGGAGAAGGGGCAAACATACAAGGCAAGGCTTGTTCCCCGAACCCCATCACTCACTGACTTTGGGCTCAGCCTTTCCCTCCGCAAAATAGGGTGAAGGCTACCTACTGGGGCTAGCTTGTTGTCTAGGCAACCCAGAGTGAGATCCCGGGTCAACTTTGGCAATTGTGTGCATTGAACCATGACCCACATTCTATATAGATGCAGAAACAGGCCAGGGAAATTAAACTATTTGTCTAAGTCACACACCAATTCCAGCGCCTAAATTCAAAACCAGTCTACTAGTTTACACGGCAAGGAAATGAGATGATTTTAGGAAGCAACAAGAGTGGGATACCTCTGCTGTTTGTTCTCTGGGAATCGCTTTGCATCTCTGAGAAGTGAGGTGACATTCTGTGAGGATCCAGCCAACCACAAGGTGTACTGACCCTTTCCCTGTCCCTATGCGGCCCCGCCCCGCAGGTCCTCTGGGCAAGCTGGGAGCTGTAGGAGTTTGCTGCAAATCTCCTTTGCCCATTGTAAAGATTTAGCTGGAAGCTTGCTGGGCAATCAGTACCCAACTTAAAGATGACTTTGGCATTGTACATCTTAAAATGCTTTATAATCACTGGCAATGGTTCATGGTAGAGGTAACTCTAGACATTTTCCAGGTCTTGTTCAGAAACATCAAGATGAAACTAAGAGCTGTTTCTTTAATTCTTACTACACAGTTTTTAAGAAAGTCTTTAATATTCCATTCAACTCTTTCTTCTCTTTCTCCTTTCTCCCTCTCTCTCCACCGCCCGCCCCCTCGCTGGTTCTAAAAAATAAGTGTAGCCATAAATATGCAGGGCGTAGAAGGCTGACTTTTCCTATATCCAATAAAAACCCTGGGGAGTAATTGAAATAACTTGGCACAGCTAGTCAGGTTACATTCTGCATAATAGCAAAGAAAACCCATAGTGAGGAAAAGCTGCAGTAAATAGGAAGAAAGGCTGGAAGTAAAACCAGAACATTAAATAATGAGTAATTATGAGGGACTAAAACAATAACAACAGCAGCAATAAAAACCCTTGTAGAATTCCATCCTTAGAAAAATAGTCAAGGAGCATCTTCAAAGAAGTTATACTAGACAAAGTCTACATTTTAGGCATTTCTAAGGACTGCAAATTTAAAGAAAAGGAAGGAAATAAGCTCTCCCCCCACTTACACTCTGGCACCTATTTATTAGACTTAACTCTGACAGAAGGCACAGGTTTTGATCCCATTTTGACATGCCTGTTTTTTTTTTTTTTTTTCATGATTAGGCTTCTCTCCCATCTCTTTTTCCCTGTTTTATCTATCTTCACAATCTGAATTTTAAAGGAATGCTGTCAAGACAGCATACCACAAAAGGAGAAACATCTACTACATATTGTACTTTGTATTTTTGGAGCATCTTACTTTGGTCTTTTTGATTTTACAAAAGATCACTGCATTCATTGTGGGTAGAAAGTAATGTTGAGTTGTCAAGTCTGGGGCTTGGGAGAGAGGGAAATGCTGGCATCGTAGGCACAGGGAGCGTGCAGCTTAGAGTCCTATTGCTTGTTCCTGTCCTAACCTGACCCCCTCAACTATGGGATCCCAGGCAAGCCCTTCACGGTTCCTGTACTCACTTTCTTCTAGGTTTGGTTTTTTTTTTTTTTAAAGTTTATTTCTGTATAAACATAAAATCTTTAGGAAACAGAAAAGTATATATAAAAAAAAGATCATCCATAATTGATCAAACATAATGATTTTGGTATATTTTCTATGATCTTCATATGTGAAGCTAGTTTTTTCTCTTATTTAAAAAAAAATATAGTAGGGGTGCCTGGGTGGCTCAGTGGGTTAAGCATCCGACTTCAGCTCAGGTCATGATCTCATGGTCTGTGGGTTTGAGCCCTGTGTTGGTCTCTGTGCTGACAGCTCAGAGCCTGGAGCCTGCTTCAGATTCTGTCTCTCCCTCTCTCTCTGCCCCTGCCCTGCTTGCAGTCTGCCTCTCTCCCTCTCAAAAATAAATAAACATTAAAAAAATGAAAACAATAAATAATACACTATAAATTAAACTATACCATCCAGCTTCGTATCCCGATTTTTCTTTTGGCAGTGTTTTGTCTTTCTAAATAAAAATATATGGCCTCTTCACCATCATTTTCTAGAGTGCATGATATTGAGCACAGGTGTTTTTGTTCTTTGTGTTTTATTATACATTGACAGAGAGCTTTTGACAGCTTTGGGGCTGTTTGTTTAGCTCACTAAAGGAAAAGAGAAAGTGCAAGGGGCTGATATTCACTTTGTGTATATGATGATTCATAGCCAGGTTCAATTCTAACTTTCCACTACATTGTCCATTGTGTTCATCTGCAGACAGGTGAGGCCAAGCTCTTTCTGTAGATCATCTTAGATCACAGACCAGTGACTGTAGTATCTTTGTTGGTGTCTGAGTGTGGTGTAGCAATCTGGCTACAGATCCCAGCCCTGCAACCTTCTCTGTGATCCCAGGCCATGTTCTTGGTCTCTGTATGTCTCTGTTTTCTCAGCTGTAACAGTGTGGATATCTATCATTAGAATTCCTCAATTCTGAGAAATACATTTTAGCACATTTGACATTGGGTTGAGTCCTGCAATCAATGTGTACACTGTAATTCTTCCTTCCTTTTTCCTCCCTCAACACCCCCTTGAGCTATTATAATCAGTGGTATCATAGAACTGAAGAAATATACTGATACTTGCCTTACAGTTTGTTGAAAAAAAAAAAGCTGAAATATTATACGTAAAGTATTCTTAGCACTTGGTAAGAGAGTAATAAATAGCAACTGTTATTTCATTAGTAAGAAAACTTATATTGTTCTTAGACTAGCAGAACATTTATTCTGTGTAGAATACGTATGATAAGACATACATTATTTGCTGCTCATATATTTGGTTAAAACTTGTACTGCCCGGAAAAAGCCTTAGCACTCTTGTGAATTAGAAATGGCACAGGGATGGCAAATAGGTTTAACTTTACGTGCCAAGTCTAACCTGTTGATGGTGATTGTCAGATGTGCTGTATTGTAGGAATTGCTGAGGCAGAATCTGGGTGTAGCAGAGAGGAGTGCCAAGGTTGACTAGTGACGTCTTAGGAAGATGGAGTGGCAACACCCACCCTAAGTGTCTGCCATCTCTACATCACGGTGTCACAAAACATTACTTGGCAATTCATTTGGCATTAGCCAGGCATTGGTTCATCAGTCAGGAGTTTCACTGAAATCCTGTGGCAATGGACTGTCTCTGGGTCCAAGGTGGGAGCTGAGAACCATGTAGGTGAGAGGCAAGGACACTGATGTCCTGGGAAACATGGGAAACTGATGGAGACCTGCAAGTCTCCACAACACTCTGAAAATACATTCATTTTCTTAATGGCTTTGGGGATTTCAGATATAAACACTTAGCCATTTATCTTAAAACTCCAATCTCAGGGGTGCCTGGATGGCTCAGTCCGTTAAGTGACTGACTTCAGCTCAGGTCAGGATCTTGCGGTTTGTGAGTTGAAGCCCTGCGTCGGGCTCTGTGCTGACAGCTCAGAGCCTGGAGCCTGCTTTGGATTCTGTGTCTCCATCTCTCTCTCTGCCCTTCCCGCACTCATGCTCTGTCTCTCTGTCTGTCTGTCTCTTTCTCTCTCTCAAAAATGAATAAACATTAAATAAAAAAACTCCAAATCCCAGTAGAAATGTGGGAGACTTTGCATCACAAGGAAGGGCAGAGCCTTTGCAATGATCTTGATTTTACTCAGCCCTTGTTCTGCTAAGGCTTGCTTAAGTCTTGCCTCCTGAGCCTTGAATGCCCTGCCTTTCTAGAACTATGCTTGTGGATGACTGACCTGCTCCCTTGCCTTGGTGTACATCCTCACCACATCTTTTTCTTTCTCTCCTCTGCTGTAGGTAAGATGCTGTATTTGAAGGGCCCTGGTGCTGGAAAGGGAGACTGTTCATTTTATTAGGTGGCCCTTGTTTTCTAACTCAGCTTTTGTGGAACTTATGAAATAAAATCAATCAGTAAAGGCACACTGCTGAAGGCTTCAATGGAAAGCTACATACCATTTCTTGAAATATTCTGGTAGTCTCTGTGATTGCAGTGGTTTCTTTTCCGTAAGCGAAGGTAAATAGATTTTTCTTTAATTCTGAAACAAATACAAAGGTGTATATCAGGACAAATACAAAGGTGTATATCAGGACATTCACACAAGTTCAAAAACCTTGATTTTATTATGATTTTTCAAAATGGATGGTTCAAATGAACTCAGAAGATCAAATCTTTGCACACATGTTTTCTCTAAACTGTCAGTACATTATTAAGAGTTGTGGGGTGCCTGGGTGTCTCAGTTGGTGACAGCTCAGAACTGGAGACCGCTTTGGATTTTGTGCCTCCTTCTCTCTCTGCTCCTCCCCAACCCACGCTTTGTCTCTCTCTCACTCAAAAATAAATAGACATTAAGAAAATTTAAAAAAAGAGTTGTTACAAATAACAGTCCTATAAAATGGTTTGCATCAATGTAGTAAGACTAAACTTTTTCACTTTTGTGAAGTTCTCCAAAGTCATCCCTTTCTAATCTTTTTACCAAGAGCTACTATAAGTTGCTTGAACAAAGGTCATCTTGACAACTGTGTCCATTTTTAAATTTTATTAGGTTTTTAAAATTTTAATTCCAGTAGAGTTAACATACAGTGTTATATTAGTTTCAGGTGTGCAAGATAGTGATTCAGTGATTCCTATACATTGTTCAACGATTTTGAACCTGACCTTCTTCCCTTTCTTCTTTTGGTTGCTATGAGGCCGTGGCACACACTCTTGTTGTCCTTCAGATCTAGCTCTCCCCTTCATTTTAATAGAAGTTTTAGTAGGACATGATAATGTCACAGTGATGACTGCTTTACTCAGCTTCCCTTACAGCCGCAATTGGCCACCTCACTAATTTCTGGACGATTAGATAGAAGGAGAAGTATCCAATTTCTGGGAATATTTCTTAGGAAACAATTGGCAAATGCCCCTTGTTCCTTCTTTATCTTCTTTCTCCATTTTGGTGCCCAGAGTGATCCCATCTTGGACTATGGGGGTATCTCCTACATTGGGAAGGCAGAGGGGTGAGCTGCAAGAACCCCGAATCCTTGAGAACCAGTGGAATTGAGCTCTCACACTAGAGCTGGATTCCACATTTCTGAAATTTTACGTGTGAGAGAAATAAACTAAAATATTATTTTATTTTAACCACCCATATATTGAGTTTCTTTGTTTACTTGTAGCTAAATCTAATACTAATGGACACAGAGTTTAGAGACAAATTTGTGACCAGTATCAGCTTATAACTGCATGTATTTTAAGTCGTTTTCTTGGCTTCTCTTTGTCCCATCCTTGATTTTCTATCTTCTCTTGCCAAGGTTTAATTTAAGTGTAATTTAATGTTATATCCTTTATACTTTTATAGGCTTCCCTAAAATCTTTTTTGAAACAAGACCAGGTATAGACTAATGAATGATAAACTCAGAAGTACTTGATTACTCCTCAAATGTTTGTATCTTCTCTTTATTATAATAACTTCATATCTCACAACCTTACATAAATCATCATTTATTTTTAAGTGTTATGTGAGCCTCACTTATTATATTTTAGTGCTTGCCAACTGTCTCAGTGTTTCATAAAGGTAAACATGTATCAGGTTGGGAACTTGGGATGCACTGAAGGAGTATTCATTTCGAAGCCTGAGAAAATTAATGATAACATTTTTTGATAGATGAGCAAGTTGTATGAGCAATATTTAAGTATGGGATTTTTACTTTGTGGTAGAATTTTTAGGCGAATGATTTATTTTATTTTTAAAAAATCAAAGCTACCCATGCAAATAATTTTAAAAAGCCAAAGTTGTTTTACTTGAGTGATGTTTAATGGGCCCTACTATGTTCCAGAGACTGCTCTAGGCACCTGGGTCATACTGGTAAATGAAGACGATGAAGACCACTGCCCTGTATTGTTGAAATTCTATCAGGAAAAAAACAGTAAGAATCCTGAATGAACAAATTAGAGAGGATGCTAGAAGGTGGTAAGTGCTATGAAAAAAAGGAGGCAGAAGAAATAGGGTTAGAGCGGTCAGAGCAAGGCTCAATGAAATGGTGAACGTAAGCAAAGACAGTTAAACTATTTATGTCTATAAAGCTTAGAGTGATTAACAGCAATCCCACACTCCCCTACCCTCCCCATTTCTCCATTCCCAGAGGCTACTAATTTCAGCCTTAACTGACTCTTTGGGTATATTCTTTCTTATCTCTAAATAACATACTTTCAAGTCCACTTCTTGATTTGTAGTCTATTTACTTCCCACCATAGAGCAGGGGGTTTGGCTATTCACAATTGATGTATGATCGCTTTCTCTTTCCTTCTAAATTCTTTTATTTCCCTGGAGTTAATAGTTGCCTTTTGTTTGTATGCTTAATTTTCTAAGTATTTATCATCAATTTACCCTCAAATTTTTTACAGTTGTTTGATCACTTTTGAATATACTCTAATGGATAATTTATTCATTTTATCTTGCAGAAATCTCTCCTGAAACCTCTGAACCTGCTTCCTCTGGACTTGCTTCCCTCTCACCCTGGTGCTCAGTAGATATCCTGAGAGCCCCCAACTTCATCATCCTGGAGATTGTCTTCACTTCTTCCCAGCTTAGTAGATCTATTTTCTAGAAGACCACATTTTTATTGTTTCTGATGGAGAATATTTTAAAGTAATGTTTGAAGGATGTGGGGAAAGTAACTTATTTTTTTTTATCATTTGTATATCTAAAAATGTTTCTATGTTTTGAGTTGGTGAGGTATAATGTGGGCCCAGAAACAGCTTACACCGTAAGTATAAACATAAATAAGGTAAAAAAAAATTAAAAACATATATAAGGTTAATAAGACTTGTTGGGGAGAAACTTCAAGTTCCACTTGGTCTCTGAACACTCATTATCTTATACAAAGGTCTTTAAAATTTTTTTTTAATGTTTATTTTTGAGAGAGAGTGGCGGGGGGGAGTATAAGTGGGGGAGGGGCAGAGAGAGACAGAGACACAGAATCCGAAGCAGTTTTCAGGCTCTGAGCTGGCAGCACAGACCCCGATGTGGGACTTGAACTCACAAACTGCAAGATCATGACCTGAGCTGAAGTTGGACATTCAACAGACTGAGCCACCTAGGTGCCCCTAGAAAGGTCTTTTAAACAGGACATAGCTAGACTAGATATATCAAGGACAGCCTACATATTTTTAGGGAAAGAGGGTTCTGGTGTTTGTAAGTCACTATTTAACAATAATAGTAGATTTATGGTATAGGAGATTATCTGTTAAATAGGAGGAGTCCCAAACATGATGAATCATCTTCTTGCTAGGGAATCAATAGGAAGAAGGAAATAAACCTCTGAGACCATCAGAGTTTGTCTCTCATTGACTGGTGTGGTAGATTAAAGATGGCCTCATTATCTTTGACACCCTTACCCTTAAATCTTGGCTGTTAAATGACTTTTTGACCAGCGGGGTACATTAGAAGTGATTCTATGCCAATTATGGCCCCATTTTTAAGATTCCTGGCAACTTTGTTCTCTTGAAGCCCTGATTCACCATGTAAGAAGTCTGACTATCCTGCTGGAAACCATGTCAAAAGATCCTTCAATGGAAATAACCAAAATGTCTTTCAAAAGGTGAATGGGTAAACAAAATGTGGTGTATCCATACAATGGACTATTATTCAGCAGTAAAAAGAAAAGAGCTATCAAGTCATGAAAAGACATGGAGGAAGCTTAAATGCATATTGCTGAAAGAAGCCAATATGAAAAGGCTATATTCTGTATGATTCCAACTAGGTGGCACTCTGGAAAAAGGCAAAACCATAGACACTGTAAAAGATAAGTGGTTTCTAGGGATTTGGGGAGAGACAGGAGGGATTAATAAATGGAGCACAGAGGTTTTTGTGGGTAGGGGCAGTGATACTGATATATGATACTGTAATGGTGGATACATGCCATTATGCATTTGGCAAAACCCATGCAAGGTTCAACATAAAGAATACACCCTTAGGTAAACTGTAGACTTTAGTTAAGAATAACATATAAATATTGGCTCTTCATTTATAACCACACTAATGTACCACATTAATGCAAGATGTTGATAATAGGCAAAATTGAGGAGGAGATGACAGAGTATATAGGAACTCTGTACCTTCTGCTCAATTTTTCTGGATATCTAAAACTGCCCAAAAATTAAAGCCTTTTTTTAAAGTCTCTATCTGGAAAGGAAACAGGACCCAATATTCTACAACAAACCCAATATTCTAACTCTCCTTCTCAAGCCTCAGTTATGTGAGTCAAGTCATATCTGACCCTTTAACCCAACCACTAGGTAGATACCATCAAGTAACCATGGTCAATATCACATGGAGAGGAAGAATTGGCCAGCCACACTCTTCCTGAATTCCTGATACCCTATACTGTGAGAGGTAATGAAAATGGTTGTTGTTCTAAGCCACTAAAGTTTGGAGTGTTTTGTTACACAACAATAGTTAACCAGAACAGATGGTTATAGAATTCTAGGTTAAAATCATTTTCCCTCAGAAGTTTGAAGCTATCAGTTCATTGGCTCCCAGCCTCCCAGTGTTGTTGTCTGAAGCTGCTCTGTGCCTCCATCCTTTGAAAACCTGCAGTAGCATCTGTTCAAGAGTTCTGAAATGTTGTGATGATAGGCTTGGGGTGGCTCTATTTGCATTCACAGTGTTAGTCACCCAGGGACCTTTTCAACCTGGAAATTCACATGTGTCAGTTCTGAGAGACGTTCTTGAATTATTTCATTGATGATTTCTTCCTTTCTTTTTTTCCTTAGAACGCTTATTATTTGTATATTGGGTCAGCTGGGCAGGTCTTCTAATTTTCCTAGCTTTTCTGCCCTATTTTCCATCTCTTTGTCTTTTGTTCTATTTTCTGGAGGATCTCTTCAATTTCATCTTTAATCCTTTTATGAAAACTATCTTATGCCACTAGCATAACTTCCAAGTGATATTTTTTGTTTTTTGAATATTTCTTTAATTTTAGTGTAACATTCTTGTTACACGAATGAAATATCTTTTCTTATCTTTTTGGAGATACTAATTCTAGTTATTATTGTAAAAATTTTTTTTAAACGTTTATTGATTTTTGACAGAGAGAGAGAGACAGAACATGAGTGGGGGAGGGGCAGAGAGAGAGGAGACACAGAATCTGAAGCAGGCTCCAGGCTCTGAGCTGTCAGCACACAACCCAACGTGGGGCTTGAACCCACAGACCGCAAGATCATGAGCTGAGCCAAAGTCAGATGCTTAACTGACTGAGCCACCCAGGTGCCCCGAATTCTAGTTATTTTTTTATAGGTAAGATATTAGAGTCTAAGAAAAATGTTTCTTCCTTAGAAAATAGCAATAGTTTATTTTCTTGAAGTTGCTTCTTCTCTTTTTGTGTTGTCTTTCTACATTCAAAATTTCCCTCTGATGTCCGATGATCCTGGATTGTTTGTTGGCTTGTACTTAAAAGTGGAAGCTGGTTAAAAACTTCAAAGCTGATTGGAAAGTGGACCCCTGGGTGTGGCTTTTTGACTCAGATCCTCACTGTAGCATGGGCTGGTGGGGACTTTCTCGGGGAAGCCCTGCTGTCAGTGTCTGGGGCTTTCCTCCCTGGGATGTGTAGACTCCCTACAGAAGGATCTTCTGCCCTCCAGCCAGGTTACCAGCACCCTGGGGCTAGGGGTGGGTGGTTCGCAGCATTCAGTATGCATGTGGAGTGGGGTGCTCCTCTCTTCACTTATGTCTGGTGTCCCTCAGTCCAGAAGCTTTTGATATTAGCATCTCTAGAGAATAATAAACCTCTAGACTTATACCAGAGTAAGGAGAGGCAACTGCCCACCTGTGTGAAGTTGGGAAAGAGTCTCAGGATCTAACTGCTTCTTCAACAATCTTTCAGTCGACCCTTGTTTTTACTCTCACCTCAATTTCTAGAGCTACCAAATATAACCAATCCTCAAGTCTTCTGGGGAATCTGCAGTGTAAACCAGGTTGCTTCTTGACATTCCTTCCCACTGGCTTCGGATGCAGCTTTCTGAGTCAACTGAGTCAGTTACCACTTGTTCTGCTTTCTGGTTTCCAACGTTTTGTGGCTGTTGGCTCTTCCTGTTCTCTTTGTCCTTGTGGACAGATTCATTTACTGTCATTTTAGTGGAGTTTCTCAAGGGACAGAAGTAAATGCTTTGCTCAATCTGCTATCTTACCCAGAAGCCTGAAATGAATACTTTATACTCTGTGTCATTTACGCCCTCTGCCTTGACTGTTTTATTATATTTTGAAAAAAGCAGATGGGAAATGGACATTAGATCTGAGTTCAATCCTAAAATAATTTCACGGTCAATAAAGAGGGGTTATTTTACTTTGGGAAAGTAATTGTTACCAATATTTAGCCATAAATGTATTTTTGATAATTCTAAAAATGGAATTTATGTACCGAAATACTGTTTTGCTCATGACCTGCTCATGGAGAGCGAATAGTGTATATTAATATTATAGAAACAGTTAGTTGCATCTGTCTTTGCAATAATACAAAATCTTTGCCAATTGGTGAATAGTTTCATTAACATTTCTGACCAGAAATAGTATCTAGACTTTTGAGATTAAGGTTTTGTACTAGGCATTAGCAATCATTTCACATAATCAAAGATATCGTTTTCTTTCATCCCACCTCGAATGCATAATCTGTCTTATAAATACTAGGGATTGAATTTCTCATGGAGTGTCCAGGAATCCTGAGGAGACAGAACAATCAATACAGTACTCTGAGAAGCCCATAGCACAATATTTTTGAGATGCTAACAAATTGAGAATGCTTGATAGAAAGGCATCTGTATACAGGGTCAGGTGAATTTGAATTAATAGGAGAAACCAAGGATACTGTGCATAGTAAGGTTAACTGTGATGACCTTTCTGAGATTTGAAACCAGTCCAGTCTACCCCTACTTGGACTCAGGTTTTTCAGTGTGACCTTCTGTTTTTTCCCTTTGCCCTCTGTTGTACATCAAAACAAAGCCCAATGGGCTGGTAGAAGAGGTGATAGCATCAGTGCTGTAGTTTGATGGGGGCAGAGAGGAGTACTTGAAAGTTCTCTTTCTCCCACCTTCCCCAATGCCCAAGATGCTGGTATCCTCAATGTACGGGGCTGACGTGGAAGCATGCCATATTCAATTCCCGCTGTGACTAGCTCTACCTACTCCAGTGCCCAGGAAGTACAGGCATTTCACGTGAGGACACACTGGTCCGCTTTTGATTTCTAACATCAAAATTCAAAACAGGTAAACCTAACACAGAATGTCTACTGGTTGCTCTCCCCAACATAGGTTCAGGTAAACACACATACACACACAAACCACTTTCTCTGAGAGCCTTCTTATGACCTACCACCACCATACCATTTCACTATGACCAAATGGAAAACAAAACAAAACAAAGAAGAAGACCAAAAAATGAGCCTTATGCATGATGCAGATAAATTAAAGGAGTCGAATTTAAAACTGAAAAAAGTCATCACCTTCTATGTTGACTCAAAGCAGAATGTACTTGGAGAAAGGCAACAGAACAGCTTCCCCAAAAGGCTTAGCATATCCGAGGTTTTGGGGATAAATCAAGTCTGATACTATGCAAACAACAGTGATGTATCAGGTCCTGGTGAAGTTTCTGAGGCTATTTCTGTCTCTCTGCAGAGCACTGCTAGTTTGGGTATAAGTTCTGACACCCTAATTAAGGCGAATCGTAGAGAATGAGACACACGAAAAAGACTAGGGCATGTGGAAGACTAGTAGCAGGGACAGTGAGAGATACATGGTAACATCTAATGTGAAGGGTTAGGGCAGGGGAGTGGATTAGGATAAAACTGAATCATTTAGAGACCGGGCAGGCTTCATCCAGGGACCACTACTGCTGGGAAGCTTTAAGAAAAGAGTGAATAGTTTTCTTTCTGATGTGGGTGGAAGTCAGACTAGCATGGGGCCGGGGAGATGGATTAAAGAATTCTTAAAATTCCTTCTAGTTCTTTGATACTAGATCCCTGTGTAACCTCTAATTCACCACATCATGGAACAATGAAGATTTCAGCCTCAGAGAGAGATAAACATGTAGAATATGACTCGTTGTGTATTCAGAGAGACTAGCAGTGGGCTAATTATGCAGGGGTGTGTGTGCAGTGGTGAGGCTGGCTATAGAGGAGGTCCTAGGAGTTCAGACATGAAAAGATTAGTCAGACAGCATGATAGATTTTGAATTTGGAGCAGCAAATAATGCAGGGAAATAGACTTCATGGGCATTGTGTTCAATAATTCATGAGCTGCGGTACTCAGACAAGGCTTCTTACCTGTTAACTTCCCACTAAGGTTCCTTCCTCTGTCCTCTGAACTTAGAGCAGCTGTAACTGCTTCCTTCCTGGCTTTTCTTGGCCTCAGATTTGATTGTAGGCCACTGCATCAGCATAAATATTAAACTATGATAAACTGAGAGATTTAAGGTGTTGAGGCTTATAATGTACGAAGATCACTTGTGATACACAAAAGATTGTTTTAATAATCTAAACAGCACTTCTCAAAGGATGCTGTGAAACACTAGTTTCTTGAAATGTATCTTTCTCATTAAATGCATACATATAGAGAGAAAGGGAGAGAGAGAGATTTTCTACATAGTTCGGCGGTCAAATAAGTTTAGAAACGGTTTCATATTATACCTTGGAGATACATAAGGTTTTTTGCCTTATTAAAGGCTCTAATAAGCCTTATACTGAATAAATGTGTTTCTCCTTATTTAAACCAGCATTTCCAAAACTTAGTTGCCCTAGGAATCTTTTAAAAAATATGTATGACATCTTGTGGAACTAATGTTTCACAGAAGTATGTTGGGGAATATTGATGAACTATTTCTGTGCTCTCTCTGTAAGCATTGAGATGGCCTAAAATCTCGGGTTGAGTTGGTTATAGTAATTTTGCTAGAGAAATTTGGAGGTTGTTCATTTACTTTGATCAATCTGGATTGAAAAATTATATCATTCTGGACAAAACTTCACACCGAGGCTTGACTTATCTATTATTGACCAAATTCACTTGTTAGCAGATCTCTCATTTGTTTTATTCCTTCTATCTGGCTATTGAGTTGATTATTTTACTTGAAAATTGTTCTCTCCAATTTGTTGACTGTGTGGTTATTTTAATACTTAAATGAATTTTGCTAGTTTCTTGTAGAACATTTATTATAGAACATGCTTAAAAGTCCAAGGGCTTAAGCTACACTGATTTATTTTTACATGCATCACATCATGCAGCTGGTGATTCAATTCATTCTGTTTATATTCCTTTTCCCTTATCCCTAGCGTTTTCCCTGAAATGTTAATTCCTGCAAATCTGACTTGATTTAGGCAATCTGAGGAAATGCAAGGGAAGGAGCCTTGTAGATTGTAAAGCACTCTACAAATGTAAAGTGATATCAATATGAACTTATTCAGTTGTTCTCTTTTACTGAGTACCTATTATGGTGCCACATAATGTGTTAGGGTCTAGGGCTAGAGAGCAAAGTCAAGCCTAATTCCTGTACTCAAGATGCTCAGAGTCTGGGGTGGGGTGGGCGGAGTGGAGAGACAATAAATAAACTGTTTTGACAAGTGAGGTGACATTGAGGTTGAAGGAGCACACTAGGAGCACAGGAGAGAATCATCCACTCAGGTGGGGGTTGGCCTGAGGAGGCTGTCTAAAGGAACTGATCCCTGGGTGGTGAGTGTGGAAGCGTGAACAAAGGGTAACTAGATAAGACAAAGGTGAGTGTGAGTGCTCATGAAGAGATGCTCAAACTCACTAGTAACCAGGTTACATATTATCAGAATAACAATAAAATATTGTTAGATTGGAAAAAATTAAGAAGATGGACAATCTTCAGTATTGGCAAGGATATGGGGAAACAAGTATTCTCACAGACTATTTGTGGGAATATAAATTGGGATAGCTTTTTGGGGAGATTATGAAAAATTAAAATGTATACATTCTATACATTCAGATCTATCCATTTTTTCTTAGATGTTTATTTATTTATTTAGAATTTTTTTTAACATTTATTTTTGAGAGGCAGAGACAGAGCATGAGCAAGGGTGAGGCAGAGAGGGAGGGAGACACAGAATCTGAAGCAGGCTCCAGGCTCTAGCTGTCAGCACAGAGCCCGACACGGGCTCGAACCCATGAACTGTGAGATCATGACCTGAGCCGAAGTCAGATGCTTAACGGACTGAGCCACCAAGGCGCTCCTCTATCCATTTTTTTCTAAATAAATTGTCACATGTATTCATAAAGAGAACTGTAGGATGTTCATTATGGCATTATTGGGTATCGTGAGGATTTGGAATGGACTGTCCATCAGTACGATGCTATGAAATACCACGCAGAATTGTTCAAGAATGGAAAGTGCTTTGAGAAGTATTGTTAAAGCAAAGCATTAATTTACAGTGTATTATACACTGTTTAATGCCACTTATGGGGAGATTTTAATGAAATATTTCTTTATGTACCGATTTACACATGTAATCACACAGAAGGGATCTGAACAAAATCACACTAAATTGATAATAGGGCTTTCTCCTGGGAAAGGGGGTGGAATTGGGGGAAAGCTTTGGCTTTTTACTATAAATATACCTCAGTATGTTTTGTAAGATGAAAATGTATTCATTATTTGAGTAATTAAATTAAAAAGTGAAAATTTAGAAATGAGTGGCATCAAGGGAGAAGTTTTGCAGATGGAGAGATTTGTCAGTATATGGCAGGAAGAGTCCTTGGCTAGGAGTTACGGCTTCTACAGATGGTCCTTCTGGCCCAAAGGGCAGTGCCCTGAGCCTTCATTCCATCCCTTCTTGCTTTCTCCATCCTTCCTTGCTTCCTTCCTTCATCCACCTTTCTTTCCCTGTTGGAACTTCCTCTCACTAACAGCATACTGTAGGATTTCTCATCTAAAAATGATTCCCCCCACAAGCTATCACACCTTTTCTCTTCTCCCTTTAATGGGGAAGGTTTTAATTTTTTATTTATTTTAATATTTATTTATTTTTAAGAGAGAGACACACACATACAGAGCATGAATGGGGGAGGGGCAGAGAGCGAGGAAGACACTGAATCCAAAGCAGTCTCCAGGCTCTGAACTCTCAGCACAGAGCCCGACCGGAGAAGGTGGAGAAACTCGAACTCAGGAACCTTGGGATCATGACCTGAGCTGAAGTCAGGCAGTTAACTGATTGAGCCACCCAGGTGTCCCAAAGGGAACTTACTAAATAAGTTGTTGATGCTCACTTCCCTTATTACCTCCTGGAAACTACTCTCTGCAGTCAGGTTTCCATCTCCCACCACTGAGACATCTCTGGCCAGTCTCCCTTGATCACCGCCCTGCACCCACAGTCCTCTTTCTCTGTTCCAGTCCTCCTCTGCCTCTGGCAGCATTTGGCTGAAAGTCACTTCTCCTTTGGAAACACTTTCTTCCCTTGGTCTCTAGGCTGCTGAACCCTTCTAGTTTTCTCTCTACTTTGAGAGCTATTTCTTCCTTTAAAAAATTTATTTAGCGGTTTATTTACTTAGAAAGAGCATGAGCAGGGGAGGAGCAGAGAGAGTGAGAGAGAGAATCCCAAGCAGGCTCTGCACTGTCAGTGTGGAGCCCCATGCGGAGCTTGAACTCATGAACAGTGAGATCATGACTTGAGCTGAAATCAAGAATCCCACCCTTAATCCACTAAGCCACCAGGCACCCCAAGGACTATTCCTTCCTTATCTTCTCTTCCTGAACCTCTAAATGTTGGCACCCCTCCCACCAGCTTCTGTCCACAGCCACATTTCTTTTTCACACTCATTCTCTGAAACAGAAGTTCTCAATTTGTTGCTCTCAGAACCATTTTATACTCTTAAAGTTACTGAGGAACCCAGAGAGATTTTTAAAGAAAATTAAATGTGAATTATACCTGTCAATATTATATGTTAGAAATCAAAACTTAGAAATTTAAAAGAATATTTAATTATTGATTCATTTAAAATAATAATAATAAAAATAAACCCATTACATGTTAACATAAGTAACATATTTTTTTCTGAAAAATATGTATTTTCCAACCCTTCCTCCAATTAGTGGGAAAAATGGCATCGTCTTACACTTTTTCAAGTTTCTTTGCTGTCTGACTTAATAGAAGACAATCTGGGTTCTCATCTCTGCTTCTGCATTAAATCTGTAGTGGTATGTTGTTTTGATGGAATTATGTGAAGAAAGTCTCATCTTCAACATATAGTTGTAAAAGGGAGTAACATTTTAATATCTTTTTAAAAATGTTTATATTTATTTTTGAGAGAGAGAGAGCACAAGTGTGTGCACACGTGCACATGCATGGCAGAGGGGCAGAGAGAGAAGGGGACAGAGGATCTGAAGTGGGCTCCATGCTGATAGCAGAGAGCCTGATGGCTGGACTTGAACTCACGAACTGCAACATCATGACCTGAGCCGAAGTCAGACCCCTAACCGACAGAGCCTCCCAGGCACCTCTACTTTTTTAGATAAGTATGGACAGTCTTCTTTGATTCTATACCAAAACTTGAGATGTGGTATTATTTTAAAGATTGATTAGTTGTCATGTGGAATCTGAAATTATATCAATGAACTTTTGTACCACATCACATTAAAATGCATTGGTCTATCTTGTACTTTGAATGGATCTTTTACCCATGCATGGTTTTATACATCATATACTGGTCATTTAGAAAATATTGGCTCACTGAGTTATGTGGATATTTTAAATGTTGATACATTTTATGATACAATATTGAAAAATCATACTTGTTGCTAGCACTACATATCAGAAAAGTTTTGGGTATTAGGAAGCTGTCAAGTTCATAACAGAAAATACAAGTTTTCAAAAACTCAGAATTTTCTTTGAAAGCTGAAATTTTATGATTAACAGTCAATACTGTCAGTTGTTTTCCTTGAAGCTCCTTCATTTCAGATACACTATCTGCCACATATCCAATCTGAATAACTATAATTTATTTTCTAGATCTTTTAAATAAAACCAGTGTTCCATGAAAAACTGACTAATTCAGCTCTCAACTCCCTCACAAAAGTGCTTTTTCTTAAGAAAATCCTATTTTTTCTTATGCAGTACAAGTGCTTTATGCATACCTCCCATTTCATCTGATGAAATTATTAAAAAATCATGGACATACTTTAAAAAAATTAATAATTCTTCTGCTCAATAGGTGAACTTTTCAGGGGAAGCTGCCCTCCACCCCCGGGCTATGTTTTAAAACGAGGGTTGTGTAGAGGTGAAGATCACAGTGACTATAAACATAGTTTGGCGCCACTGCCTTTATTCATGCTCAGATGTCAACAATTTCACCCACCATGTTTTTGTGCCATCAGTACCAATGGCTACACGGTGCAAAAGGCAAATACTGTTTTGGTACTATGTGAAAGTAATTTTTACCTTGTGGATCCCTCGAAAAGGCCTGAGAGACCCACCTCCCAGCAGTCCACAGACCACACTTGGAGAATCTCTGATGTAGACTGTATTTCACTCCAATCAGCCTCACCTAACTTCAAATGACCACCTCTCTGGCTAATTATTTGTTTTGCAAAGTATAATTATAAGATGACTAATGATTTGCACTTACATCACATGTAATTTTTGAATAATGGATTTAATAAGGTTATTAAGTCCACTAGTGTTTAGTACTTACATGCCTTTTTTTAAAACATGAAATTAGGTTAGCAAATCTTAGCTGCAAATCCCTTCTCTCCAATTTTCTGTTTTTAACACCCCAAGTGACTTGGTTTGGAATTATACACTGCTTTTCAAAATTGTTCTCTCATATAACGTCTATTGGGTTGGAGAGAATAGATAACCTTTAACACTCAGATTCTAGGACACCGCTCATCAAAGATGTGTGTTTAAATGTCCTTGAATAGCATTACTGTGCCTCTTTTCACAGTAGCTTTGTCTATTTCTTTCTAAGCGTGTACTATGTTTCTGGCCCCAAATAGCAAATCTAAGCCAGTGGCAGAGGGATCAACATTTGTTCTACAAAATTCCATGTAGTTGGCACCCACTTATGTTGACCTACTGATCTCACTCTTCTCTTTCCAGCTTGATATGGTAACTTCGGTAATTGCTTTTGGTTCCTTTGGCTTTCATGATTTTTAATGGCTAACTTCACCTTTTATTTTTAAAGCTCTGATTACTGCCCTGTTTTTCCTCCCTCTGCTCTCCAGCTTTGAAGGACTTCTCTACCATTTACCCCTGGCCTGCAGAACTCCACTGACTGGACCATCTCCTGGACCCACTTTCAGAAGGGGTTTTGGGCACCATAAATGCTCACATTAGATGTGGTTAGGTTCAGGTGCTTATGTTTGTTAAGGGTTTGGAGTTACTAGGTTCTCTGTCTGACTTTTGCTTAGAGGAAATAGTACCCATAAAGGACAATCAATTATGGAGTGCTGCTTAAACCAGTAGCTGGTCAAGTAGCCAGCACCACACAGTGCAGGGCTTATGATGCAGATGCTCAAACTTTATGGCACAACAACCCTGGCCCTAGAGAAACATGGTTCCTAGAAAATTTCAGGCTCTGACCCATAAAATTAGCCAAGTCTTATCTGAAGGCATGGTCAGTTAAGGGGTGGAGAAAAGCATATTTGGTGGGGAGAAGCAGGAGCATATTTTCTCAACAGCTTCCTCCAATGCTTCTAAACCAAGGAGCATCAGGAGGGTAGGATGTGGACTTCAATAACACGTTGCCCTAAAGCCACTAAACTTTAATACTGGGGAGAACTTCAGAGATTGCTAGGTGCAACTCAACTTCAACATATAAATGAGGTCCAGGACTGCTGTATATTCCACTGAAGGCCATGCAGAACCAGAACTCTTATACCTGTAAAGGTGGTCTTCCTCCTACTCTGCCACACCAACTCACAGGGCTCTGGAGTTTTAGATATTGCTTTAACTAGAAGTCCTTCCTTCCTGAATTTTGGTATTGTTTCCCATACTTCCATATGTGTTACTGGGCCTTGTGTTCTTTAACTTAAATAGGATTTTTCTCTTACATTAATTGCTTTTGAACATGATCTGAACATGAAGTACTATTTTTAATTAAAAAAATACCCATTTCTTCTCACTTACAATTATAGTTCCCTTCTCTAATGTTGGCTATTGGGCTCCCAGCTCCCATGCTACCAACCTCATAGGGTGGGTTTTTGTTTTGTTTTGTTTTCGGTGTTTTTTTTTTTTTTTTTGTCTTTGAACCACTCAATTACTTTCAGAATCACATTGGGAAAACAAAATAAAACACATGGTTTTAAACGATATTGCTTTTTGAATTTTCTCGAGCCTAAGAGTCAAGAGAACAGATTTTTGTTAATGTCGAATCAACTGAAGGATGTAAAGATTTGTGAAAGTAAGGGGTTGTATTTGTCTTTTAATGCATGCATGTAATTTCAATTAGTTACATTTACCTCATAAAAAATATTAAATTTTGAGGGAGGAGGGTATGTTGGAAAAAGAAAAGGAAGGTAACCATTTTCTCTCCCAAGCAACATCTTTTTGCTTGCTTTCTTTTTCTTTCTTTCTTTCTTTCTTTCTTTCTTTCTTTCTTTCTTTCTTTCCTTTCTTTTTAAAGTTTATTTATTTATTTTGAGAGAGACAGAGAGCACAAACAGGGGAGGGGCAGAGAGAGATGATAGAGAGCCAATGCAGAGCCAGATGTGGGGCTAGAACTCACGAAACTGTGAGATCATTATCTGAGCCAAAACCAAGAGTCTAATGCCCAACTGACTGAGCTACCCAGGCACCATGCATCCTTTGCTTTCAAAGGTACATTTTCTAAAGAACATTGTTAATACCCAAAGCATGATGCTGATCACAGATAATAAGAAGCACTATCTACAGATCCAGTTGAAGAGAGAAATCCATAAATTCTATCCCATTTTGATAAGCATTTGGACTCAGAAGGACATGCTCAAAATGCCCGTGGAAACTGCCCATGTCGTTCATACATGTTGCTTTCTGGGTCAATATTCTTTTCATTCTCCTGATTCCAGCAGAAGAGGATCTTCTAATCTCTAATCTAATCTTCTAATCTCTCTAATATTTTTTACACGCTTTATAAATCTTTGTTATTTTAAGAAGGGGATTGGCCCAGCCTAGATTATCTGCAGTATATAATTTGCATGAGATTATAGAAATGGTTTAACAGGACCTACTGCTGGGAGGGATGTCTTGAATGGTGACACACACATGACTATCATGCTGCTATGTGTCTGTTTACTGGTGGAATCTGCTGCAACTCAGATTTCAGAGAATTTCCTTTTCTGCCAAAAGGAACTGAATATATTTCCCCCATTCCAGCTGGGTGGCAAAGAACACAGGCATAGTACACACAAACAGGTGGCAGAAAGAGCTCTTGGAGAGAAATGACTAGATAGCCTGGGGCCCCACAAACACATAGAGAGAAAAGCCCTTGCAGGGTATGTGACCCTACAGCATGCCAGCTGTGCTGCGCACATCCTTAGAAACACAACAGATAAGGACAGTACCTGGAGTCAGTGATGAGTAAGTTGCAGAACCAGATGGAAGTTTTGTAAATGGCAACACAGAGCCTGATACAAGAAGGTGCTAAGTCAGCACCAACTAGCTTAGGATAGGGATGACTTTCACCTAACGCACACCTAGCCAGTCACCTCCTTTGTGAGATGGTGTTAGAATGTCTCTGCACAGCCCTTATAAGGATTATAAACCATGAGTGGCTAAAGACTGGCAACTCTCCTCTCCCTTTCTCCCCACTGCCTTTCTCCTATGGACATCTGTCTGCTGCTGGGCTCTGATAGGATGGTGGTGGATACAGCCATGGGACTGGAGGGCTAGTGGGATTTCACACTGAGAAGGGAGCAAACCCCTAGTCTGAGGACAGAAGAGACACAGAAGGACATTGGCTTCCCCTGTCACCCCCTCACTAAAATCTAAAAACAACTGAACAGCCTGCTTGGGAGCAGGAGCTATTTTGGGGCAGAGTTTTTGGGAAAATTAGATGTAGGAGATGTGGGGCAACTGTTGGTGAGTGTGAGCTATAAGTGGAAGAGATAAGGAAACCAGTTTTCCCTTCAACTGGGCCCTGCTGAGTGGATTCTTCTTTCACTCTTTGGATGACTCCAAGGAAGATTTAAACTACTTGGCAATTGTTTTATTTTTTATTTTATTTTTTTAAATGTTTATTTTGGAGACAGAGAGAGACAGAGCATGGGTGGGGGAGGGGCAGACAGAGAGGGAGACACAGAATCCAAAGCAGGCTCCAGGCTCTGAGCTGTCAGCACAGAGCCTGACACGGGGGCTCGAACACACAAACCATGAGATCATGACCTGAGCCGAAGTCGGTCACTCAACCGACTGAGCCACCCAGGCGCCCCATTGGCAATTGTTTTAAACATCAGACTGGCATTTCCTCAATGGCAACCTTGTGAAGCTTTAGGTCAAAAGGTGGCTGAATTTTATAGGGTTCAACATAAAGTTAAACTTCCATTAAAAGTGTAATAAACTATATCCATTTCTCATTCATAATGTATTCCTTTGTTGTTGTCATAAAAGCTTTAATTTAGAGAAATCTCCAGGTGTTTTTGTACTGGATTGGTGGAGGCCAGTTAAATTTTGTTTTCTCACTTTCAGTGTTGACAGTGGGGAGATAGGTAAGAGTCTTTTTTCCAGAAAGCTGCTTCAGCTTGGCTATCTCTGGATGTGTTCCAGGTGCCAAAACAATAGCAAGTGCAGCTGAAGAAAGAGAGGCTAAGCCTGGTGCTCAGGGGGCCCCAGACCACCGGGAGTATGGGGCCCATAGAAAGGGAGCCCCTGATTGACCTTTGAAACAATGCATGCCATGTCTCCCCATGGAGAGGGCTTCTTTGATTCTTAGTCATTTCTCCATCCCATCGCTATTCTCTCAAAGTGACAAAGACTACAGAGAGCAACATTCCTGCAGGTAGAATGAAAAAAAAAATCATACAGTTTGGGCATTGGGGACAAGGAGGACCCCTGCTCACCAAATTACTCCCTGGTATAGTGTTCCATGATGACAGATCCCACCATTTCACATTAATGTGGGTCCCTGGTCAAGTTTCTTAACCTGTCTATGTAACCCTTAGATTCCTCAACTGTGAAATGCAGAAATTAATGCCAGCTCCCTCACAAAGAGATGAAATGAGAAAAATCTCTACATAACACTCAGGGTAGTGATTTGCATACAGTGAATGTCTCATGAAGGTTACTTCTTGCTCTCCCTATCACTGATACTGTTAACATTATTACACTAACCTCATTTTTCATGTGATTAAACTTGAAAACCTACACCTAAACTTGAAAATGCATCCCCTTTGCTTTCCCTATATTCACAGATGATTTCTACATTATTGTCAATGCCCTTTCCTGAAGATTGGTTATCATTTCCTGTTTTTTCTCTACCTCTTTCATTACACCAATCTTGTAAATCCTTTAGGGTTTGGGCCCCTGGCCTGACACCCCAAAAGGAAGAGGCTATTGACTAATTCTATGAATTATTTCTTCAATGAATCTGTAGCTCTGTGTTGAGAGTTGTCTTGTGGCACATCTTTCTTGTATTATCATTATTTGTACATTTGTCTAATCTGCCCTATTTGATTTTAATTGGTTGCAGAGATAGGTCAAACCCCATTTACCTTTGAAACATCTGTAGCATATATTCCTGATTAGGTAGTAAGTATTTAGTAAGTATTTTTAGATGAATGAGTGAAGACAATAAGGTAATGATCGAATAATTTATTTATGATATATAATGTCCTCCATTAAATAAAAAAATGGGGTGCTAACCTATGAATGGCTGCCCCCAGGCTCTGAGTCAACACCTAATCACACATAGCAAATTGGGTTTGTGTGTCACTCAGATTTGCCATACATTGTCTCTACCTTCAAATCCAGAGCATTGAAGCCAGGGTGATTCCAGGACCTTGAGACTTGCCTATTAATTTTAGCCATTACCTTTATGGATATTAATTTCTGAGAGTAAATAATCAAGTAAACTTTCTTGTCCCTTGAATGAGAAAAAGTCAGTGATGTGTTTATGTCTTATCCATTAGAGGTCAACTCTACAGCCCCTGCAATGAGAATATTCCCTCCTTGTGAACACTGATAAAATTCAATTTGCATTACATCCCCCTGCATAGTGGACTCTATGTCAGTGGTAGGTTTCTTGTATGTTACTCATGTTCTAGAAGCAATTCCTAATAATTCTTGTTTCAACATCTTGGGAGCAAGCCCCGTCTCTTGTTCTTTCCTTACACAGATACGTTGAAATGTTTAAAGGTACTCAAACATACATACCCACTAATGGAGTCCAGAAACCCAGTAGCACCAGAGATTTGGGGCCAGTTGAGCTCATTGGTAAGAGCTGTTGGTAAATTGACGAAAGATTTCTAAAGAAAACATAAAGTGGTGATTATAAAAATGGTCATTTGTTTTTTACAGGCAGTAACATTATCCATTGCCTAGGCGGCGTTCTCTGTCTTTCTCACTCTCTTTTTCTTAATCTATTTCTTTAAGAGGCGTTGGTATATAAAGCGTATGCCACTCTATCATCAGGGACTTCACAAAGATCAGCATCACTCATGAACTGGCTTCCATTCAGCTTCTGTGAAAGATGTGAAATGTGTGGCAGCTTATACTCATCCCTCATTTGAAAGGGATGCTTCAGTAGATGGGTAAACTTTCCACTCTTTTAAATTTGCTGAGATTTTCTCCATATTTATTTTAGATATTCAGGAAATCAACTGCCCAAACAATAATAATACCCAAGCCCCCAGCAAGAATGCCTTCCCTGAGTTCAAAGCCATGTCCTCAGTCAATAAGAAAGTGTCTCCTGACCTCCTTGGGAGTCTCAGGCACCTTTGGGAATCTAATTTTGGTTTCTTTCTTCACAAAGATGCACATATATTCAACACGGCCTATGATTTCAAGGGGTTCACATACCCCCTGTATCTCTTACACAGTCTCGGGTTCAAGAACTGTTGACACAGAGTGTTGACAAAACCAGGATTCATTTGAACCATGTTTCTATGGCTTGTGCAAAATCATAGAGAAAAAACATTGCCAGCTATGTCCCCTTATTATTCCTTTTATAAATGCCCTCTGGGATAAACCTCTACTCTGGTCTAATTTCTAGAAAAAGCTTATCTAGACTGATGTTTTCAGAATAGGGTTGCCAAATTTAGCAAATAAAAATAGAGGATGCCCAGTTAAATTTGAGTTTCAATACACAAAATGTATGGGGTGCTGTTGGTTAAGCATCTGACTTCAATTCAATTCATGATCTCACGGTTCATGGATTCTGGGACCCATGTAGGGCTCTGTGCTGAAAGCTCAGAGCCTGGAGCCTGCTTCAGATTCTGTGTTGTCCCCTCTCTCTTTCTGCCATTCCCCTGCTCTGTCTCTCTGTCTCAAAAATAGTCTTAAAAACAAAACCGGGCGCCTGAGTGGCTCAGTCGGTTAAGCGTCCGACTTCAGCTCAGGTCACGACCCTGTGGTTTGTGAGTTTGAGCCCCGCGTCAGGCTCTGTGCTGACAACTCAGAGCCTGGAGCCTGCTTCAGATTCTGTGTCTCCCTCTCTCTCTGCCCCTCCCCTGTTCACGCTCTGTCTCTTAATAATAAATAAACATTAAAAAAATTAAAACAAATAAAAAAGCCCCACAAAAAAACCCCCAAAATGTGGTGTCTATATACAATGGAATATTATTCAGTCTTCAAGAAGAAGGAGATTTCTGACCCATGCTAAAACATGGGTGAAACTTAAGGACATTATGCTAAGTGAAATAAACCAGTTTCATAAAAAGATAAATACTGTATAATTCCACTTATAGAAGGTACTTAGAGCTGTCAAATTCATAGACACAGAAAGTAGAAAGGTGGTTGCCAGGGGCTGGGAGTGGATGTAGAATGAGGAGCTGCCATTTAATGGGTACAGAGTTGTAGTTTTGCAAGATGAAAAAGTGTTGGAGATTGGTTGCACAGCAACGTGATATACTTAACACTAATGAACTGTACACTTAAAGGTGGGTAAGATTATAAATTTTACGTTGCAAGTATTTTATCACAATTAAAAAAAATGAGTACAAAAAGATTGAATTTCAGGTAAACAAAGAATAATTTTTGGCATAAGTGTGTCCTGTGCAATGTTTGGAACATGTTTATACTTAAAAAGTTGTTTGTTATGCATCTGAAGTTCAAATTTAACTGGGTGTCCTGTATTTTACCAGGGGATCTCAGTTTGGATACACACTCTGAAATCCAATGCTTCCTTTTTGCCCTGGCTGACAGGAAGCCTCAATGCCTGGCTGCAGGAAGCAGTTTATCTCAGGTACATAGTGTCTTCTCCTCCATGTGCCCTTGAGCTTCTCAACATTGAAAACCTATGCCTCCTTTGGATAAACATGAAAACCTTGGGTCCTCCTTTAATGTTTATTTTAAAATGAAAAATAAACTAAGGATAATGTCTAAAGGCAAATCCTATCAAAGCAATTGTGGCACAGAATACAAGTTTTCAAATTGCATATGGCCCTTCCCCTGCTGGCTTCCTTGCTTATGATGATCCTTATCCTGTCTCCTAAAGAGAACCTAAATGTGGAGGCTATGAGGGAAGGAAAAGCCACACTTCTCTCTCATTAACCACTTGAAAATGTATCATTATTATTTTTTCTGATTACAAAGTATACTTGTTATAGAACTCAAATATATAATAATTTACAATATAGAAAGTCTCTCATCACTTCCACTTAAGAGATAATCATTGTGAGGTAACCACTGTTAACACCTTGTGAGCTACCTATCGACATCTATATCATATCTGTATCTATGCCTATATCTATCTATATCTATATCTATACCTAAAGCTATCTATAGATGAACATTATATATGTGTTCAGAATAGGGTTGCCAATGGTTATGAATCTACCATCATTCTTTAAACTTGGAAAACCTCAAAACTCAAGTAGTTTTCCTAGTGTCAGGGTGTGATGGTTCTTACCATCATATAGAGAATGAGTACTCAAAATAAAATAAAATTTATTTCTCAACTGTGGACTGTAATGGGTTGAATTGTGTCCTCCAAAGAAGCATGTGAAAGGCCTAACCCTCAACATTTCAGAATGTGACCTTATTTGTAATAGGGGGCCATTGCAGATGCAATTAGTTAAGATGAGGTCATACTGAAATAGGATGTGTCCCTAATGCACTATGACTGGTCTCTTCACAAGAAGAAGAAGAGACACAGAGACACAGGGGCAAGACCATGTAATGATGGAGGCAGAAACTGGAGTCAAAGAACAAGTCAAGGAGCACCAAGGATCGCCAGTGATCACTGGAAGCTAGAAGAGAGGCATGGAACGGATTCTTTCTCAGATCTGTCAGAAGGAAACATCCTGCTGACATCTTGATCTCAGATTTTCAGCCTCCAGAACTGTGTGAACAATTTTTTTAAAGCCATTGAGTGTGTGATACTTTGTTGCAGTGGTCCAAGGAAACTATGGCATGGTCTGAACTGGACAATTTGCTTGCAGTTCTTATCATTCTTATTCAGAGGTCCAAGATACGAACCTTCTACTGTGTTCATTTACTTCTCAAAATACGTCATGTAACAAACAAATAAGTTCACACGCAGCAGTTGTCCTGTGGTGCCTTGCCCTGTTTCCCTTGGCTCTGTGAGATTTCTCCTTCCACATGTCAATCCCAAGGACCCCATCCTTATTCTTATCCCAAGGGTGATTTTCAGCACAGTGGGGGCAGGAAGTGGAAGAGAGGTGACCGGAAAGGATGGCTTCTTGGGATTAACTATTCTGGTTAGCAACAAAATAATGTATTATCATTAATAATTATAATAATTATGTATTAATAAAATAACAATAATGTGTCAATTATGGTTTATCTCTATCTAAGGAGCAGAAACAGGCGATGGAAAAGAGGCTCCTGATGAATCTTGAAGCACCATGCAGTTCCAGTGACTGGCACTTTGTCACCCCTTAGCAGGAGGCACCCGCCACTTTCTGCTCAAAACTCTACCATTATTGTGAGTCAGATACTCTCTGTTTTGGTTTCTGTTCCTCCTGCCACTATAACTCAAATGTCTTCTCTGTTTTTTTTTAATCTTATTTTTTCCCTAGGTCTTGCTGTTTACAATGTGTGTTTGCTGTAGGATTTGAGAATATTCAATTCATCCAGAGAAGACAAGAAAAGTAAACAGAATGGATGAAACTCATAAGATTTGTTAGGCAGAGATAGTGAATAAGCAGGTGGCTTGTGATATGTAGACAGAATACGTGAGCTGTGTTAAGTGAGTCAGTAGCCTATAGAGCATATTGAGTTAAAGGAACAATACAACACTCCCCGATACCACACACTCTCTCTCTTTCTCTCCTTTTTCTCAGTCCTCTGCATCATGACAACCCCAGATTTGGGGAACTGGGCACAGAACTAGGCTTCTGATTTGGGATGGGCCTGCTCTCTCTTTCATAGGGAGTTAGACAGGAACCCTGCTGGCAGGGAGGTGTGCCTGATGCTCTCTGCAGCCTGGAGCAGTAACGGAGGGGATGGCAGTTCTGAAGCGTGCCAGCCAAGTAGGGAAAGGCTTTACTCTAAAAATGCAGAAGCTCTACTTCTGTGTCTGGCTCTACAAAGACAGTGAAACTCCACGGTTTGGATATGACACATTGGAAATGGGTTCCATAGTCTATCCAGCCCCATTCTCAGTCAGGGGTGGGTGATAAAGTGTTTATCTTCCCAGTGGGGGGGAGGGGGGAGCAGATGTTGAGAGAGAGTTAGGACAGAGGAGAAAATGGCTGGCAGCCTTGTTTTGGGTAGTGGGGTCTCTCAATTCAGTCTCTCTGGATCAATCCCTTCAGATCTCAAATATCTGGGAGAATCCTGGACTTCTTGCTGCTCTTGAAAAAAGCCCCAACCAGTCCTGGAATCATCCCTACCAGGATTTAAGCTGGAGCAGATGGCAGCTGATGCTGAATCACAGCGGGGACCAGGGTGGCTTTGTATCTCACAGCCGAAGTCCTGGAAAGCCCAGGAAGGTCAGCTGCATAGGTTTGTCCTGGTCACTCAATTAACCTTGAAATAACACGCATTTGTGCTTTCCTGGTTAAATGTTTCAGACTTCATTTATGGTGTTATGGTGAAGTTTTACCATTCTTGGCTGTGCAAAACCAGGGGCTTTACCTTTGTGTCAGTTTTGGTATCTCCGATGGCTGTAGAATATTACTCTCTTTAACAGGAATGTTGGGAGGGTCAAAGGACAGTGAGGGGAGCAGCCTGACAAGTAGAAGCCCCACACTGTGTAAAGAATCATGTTTGGGTGGATTATGTAGTGTCCCCTCCAAGTGGATTGTCCCAGGTTTAAGAGGAATGAATTTTATTGCAGATAATAGAAAACATTTGAGCAGACAAATAGAAGCCCCAACATACTTTTTCTTCCTTAGTAAATTTGGTAGATAAAAATGAGAAGTAATGGCCATTAATAGCAAAGGTTTTATAGACCCTAGCAAAAAGAGAATGTTTAAGTCATATCACATTAAACACTAAAAGCCTTATTCACGCAACATTGTACCCAAGATATTTCAGGCATTTAAGGCAGGAAAGATGCAAATTAGGATCTCCCTCATCAACTCCTGCTTATTCCTCTTGAGCATTTATGTTCTCAGAAAACTTGTCTTAAATGTACCTTAAATGTACATATGTAGAAAGACAATGTTTACCAAGAAAAATTTCCCAAATTTGTAAAGAGCATCAGAAACTTAATGAGTGATAAGCCAACTGCCTCATTGCTTCAGATTTTCTTCTGATTTTATCAATGATACACAATGTTTTATGTCATAATTGACATGTATATACCATTTTTGTGTAATATTTTAACATTACTCTGTGTGTGTGTGTGTGTGTGTGTGTGTGTATTTCCATGAATTGAGAAAGCCCACTGGTTCTCATTTTTAATGCATATTCAGTAAATATAAAACTTTGGATTTGGGAATATTTTAAGCCCTAACTTCAATAAGCAACTTATATTTGGGTTTCTTAAAACCATATGAAGTGACGGAGAATAATGGCATCAACCAGAAGTTCATTTGGTTCTGCCAATCTTCCAATGATAAAGGGAATATTCTTGGAGCCTTTATTTCACTGTTTCCATTTGAGCCCTCTCTGTCCGACAGTGCCATGGACAAATTGTACAGTGTATTCCCTTCTGTAGTACTGTTAACTGGGTTAGATCTAAGTTGTTTATTTTCAAATAATACAAAATCATTTGGAGGAATCTGTAGCTAACTTCTGTTGGAAAAAGATATGAAAAATATCATCAGTTAAATAAGTTTTTAAAAATTTATTTATCAGGAACTAAACTCTCAAAGCAGACAGGTTTTGTTGTTTTACTCAAAGAGGAAAATAGCTCTTAGGTTGGTCTTTTGATAATGGAACAAGAATCTCAAGGCCTAGGAATCAGAGATCGCTGTTTAGTTTTCGGACCACGAGCCTCCCAGCCCTCTTGGTCGGCCACTATTTCACCTGTCCTGCAGGTGGCCTAGATGAGGCTGTGCTCCTGCTTTGTGCCTTTTTCCCCCTCCTTTGAAAAAATTTTAAATTTACTTATTTAAATTCAAGTTAATTAACATACGGTGTCATCTTGGCTTCAGGAGTAGACCCCAGTAATGCATCTCTCACAGATGACATCCAGTGCTCATTCAACAAGTGCCCTCCTAAATGCCCATCTCCCACTTAGCCCATCCCCCTCCACCTCCCCTCCAGCAACTCCCAGTTTGTTCTCTGTATTTAAGAGTCTCTTACAGTTTGCTTCCCTCTTGGTTTTTCTTATTTTTCCTTCTCTTCCCCTATGTTCATCTGTTGTATTTCTACACCTTTCAATCTCACAGGCCTGCTCTATGACCTCCTGCCTTCTCAGGCCACTGCCTGGGACTCAGTCTCATCATCCACCCTCCCCCTCTCCTATCTCCCGCCACTACCTTAGTGCATTTCCTTATAGAAATACCAAGTCATGAAACTTCAAGGGCCCTCCTTGTCCTTCGCACAAACTTTCTTGCTCTGGTCCCTTTCCTTTAGGCTTTGATATGTGAATAAATCCTATAAATGAATGTATATTCCTTCATGATGCTTGAATGTGCTACATTTCCCAGGTAACTGCGTTTTAGGCCAGAGGAGAGAAAGGACTAATAATGAATTCCCCCTATGTGCCAGGCACTGAGACGGGAAACTTGTACACACTGTGTAACTTCATCAAACAACTCTGTGAGGCAGGGGCTAGTCTTCTTCCTTCCTTCCTTGGTCCCTTCCGCAAACACTGTTTGAGCAACTACCATGTCTCAGATGCTGGATACTACCTTTTAGAAAAGGAACAAGCATCCAAGCCTCAGATGAACAGCAGTAAATTAAATGAGCACACCTCAATCTACTTGGAGATACTAGAAAAAGCCCATTTTGTGGTGGCACCTCTTGTCACTGGTCCCGGGCCACAGAGGACTCTGTATTTTCTGTGCAGAAACTGGGCCACGTGGGACTCAGGAAAACTGTGGCAAACAGAACTCAGAAGGAGTTTGGGTGACTTGCCAAGGTCACAGAGCTGGTACGCAGTGGGGCTCGGATTTGAACACAGGTGCTGGTGGGATTAGGAAGGGAGAGGCTTGGAGCAGGCCAGAAGAACCTCAGCTTTCAGTAACCCCTTGTATCTGGTCCTTGCTTTCCCCCTAAGCTGCCAAATCTCATGGAATCACAAACTTGGCTAAGCTGGATTGGCTAGTTGTTGAAAATGAGGCTTCCTGGGTGTCTACTGAGAGGATGGTCTCTCAGATACTACTTTGGGTAAAAGGTTCAGAAATCTACAGATAATCCAGGAGTGGCTGCTATCTTTTCCTCTCTGTTTCTCTTATGTGGAAGCCAAGCATACCTTATGAAGAGTACAGAATGGATATTTTTGGGATACATACTGAAATGATATGTGAGCCTACACAGACACATACATACACACCCCACTCACATATTCCCAGCGTCTGTTCTGTCCTCACATCTGCTGGGGAAAGGCAGACTCAGAGAACCACTACCAATCTGGAGGTTTATCTTCCAGTGCAGCTGGCAGATGAAGGTCTGGGAGAGCAGGGGAAGTATATTTCCTCTGGTTTCTGCCTCTCAATCTCAGACTTTACTCAGTCAGGCAGCATCATTCACATAAGCTAATACTTTGATATAGACAATTTCAAGAATGTAATTAAACTCTGAGTTTGATTCATAAACCTTAGAATCCTGTACACAGTGAAATGAGTCTCCTATTGATGTCCTGGTGGCCCTATAATTCATTAAACATACAGAGAGAGAGAGAGAGAGAGAGAGAGAGAGAGAGAGAGAGAGAGACAGGGAGAGAGAGAGAGAAACACATCAAATGCCATCCTGTGCTAGGCACTCTGTTTACCACTGTACCAAGCAGTAGTAAGTTCCTCCTTTGTGGAGCTCACAGTCTAGAAAATAAACATTTCCCAGCTGGGTACCTTGAAGACTTTCTTTACCTCTTCTGTATCTCAGTTTCTTTGTCTACATGATGGTCTAATAACAGCACCTATCTCATCGGGTGGTCTGAAAAGACAATCCATTTAGAATTATAAGTGTTCAATGAAAGTTAGCTCTTAGTGGTAGTGATAGGGAAGTCCAGAGTGATAGAAAGGACACCTGTCTCATATGTGGGGGTTTGAAAAGGAATCTTGTAAGAAATGTCATCCCATGTGAATCCTGTGAGGTTACTGAGAGGGAGCCAGACAAAAAGGGGCAGGGGAAAGAGTTTAAGCACTGGCAATACCATATACAAAATTCCACAGCTGAATCCATCCTATTACATACAAGGACGACCAACAAACTCTGCCTGTAACAAACCCAAGGAGCATATATGCCAGTTCTCTATTGCTCTATCTATTGTTATGACCAGTAACAACTGCTCAGCTCCTGGGATGATACCTATTGAAGGCACATTTAAACTTTAGCAAGAGCTAAATAAGTAGTTTTCAGGTAAAAAACGTATAGCATTTCATCTTTGACCCTATGCCAGTCCAAAGCCTTATGGGGCAGTGAAGAAAGTCAAATAAAGATTTCTAGCAAAATGTGACCAGTAGACATAAAGAGGACAGAATGGCAAGCAACAATCTTTCATCATTTTGCCAGAATATAGCTCTTTTTATTAATCTATTTTTTCACCTTGTCAGCTCCTCTTAGTCTCTTTCATTCCCCTTTTCTTTTATTTATTATTTAAGGTCTAACCCCATCATTTATTTATTCGATGAATGAGTTGAGGGATGCATTTATCTAATCGCCCCATACCAAATGAAAATGCATTGTGCAGTTGGATTTCTTCCACAAAATTCAAGTCCTTCCATCATTATTTCTAGAGTGGTTGAAGAACTGTATCCAAATTCATAAAACTGAGAAAACAAGAGTTTAAAGTGTCCTGCTGCTATGCAGAAAAAAATCACAACCTTTTCTTTCATGGAGCCAGTGGAACACATTTTTTCACAAACAGAAAAAATAACTATTCTAAGGGCCAGGAACAGGCAACAAGGCACACATATCATAAAATTTCACTCTTCAGATACCTTCATTTGTAAAGGTTTGGTCATTTTTTTGAAGCATTCAAGCTGCTGTTTGTCTGGGATGGGGTAGTTTTCATTTTTTGAGAGGTAACATCAAACATTAGACTCTAGAAGCCCAAAGTCCACAGCCAAGCTACAGGGGAAGCCATCACGGGGGCACCTAATGACCAGGCCAGAACTGGGCTGTCACTCCCCACTATCTAGCTCATCAAAAATGACCTCATTTTCTTCCTCTCCCCTCTTCCACCTTATACCAAGAAGCTATCACAAAATCTCGCTGATTCTATCCTTCCAACTTGCACATGTGATGGTCCTGGGTTACTGCCACAGCCTCTGGCCAGGGTCCCTGCCTTCTCACACTCCCCCTACCATCTTCAGAAGTCTATTCTAGAATCTTGTTGGGGAGCTTTGTTAAGATATGGATCCTGTTTGGGTAGATTTGTGGTGGGGTCTTAGAATTTATTTTTAATAAGTGCCCTAAATGGCTGCAGTGACTGGCCCGGTTTGGGAAACACTGCTCTTTGGGCTACAGTAGCTATTCAAAGTCATCCTCCACATGGCACCACCCACTGCCCCAACTTCTTCTCACATCCCACTCAACTACCTGTGGGCCACTCAGACCTTCAGGCCTGTCACAAGCTCTTCTTCCTACTCTGCGGTCTTTACTTATCAATTGCTACTCATTGGTCAAGCATTAGCTAAATCCTGACTTCTTTGGCCCTCCTTCCTTTGTGAGGTGCTCTTCTCACTCTCATCACACCCTGTGCATGCTTAGCTAATTACACCTAACATGCCAGCACTAGGGTGGAGTAGGCCAACTTTTTAGTATAAAGGGGCTTTGGTCTCTGCTGTGACTACTCAGTTCTGCCATTGTAGTGGAAAAGCAGCCACTGACAATATGTAAATGAATGTGCATGCTGTGTTTCATTGAAACTTTATTTACCAAAAAAAGGGAGGGACCACATTAGGTTCAAGGGTCATAGTTTGCTGACTTCTGCTCTAGGCTCCAATGTATTCAGTTTGTGTCTGGGCTCCATGTTTAACTGCATTATCTTGGGTAAGTTAGTTATCCTAAGTCTTCATTTCTTCATCTATAAAACACACATAATAATGGGGTCACTTCAGTGCTTTTTTTTTTTTTTTTAGAGAGAGAGAGACAGAGTGTCAGCATGGGAGTGGGATGATGGGGGGCAAGAGAGAGAGAGAGAGACAGAGAGAGAGAATCTTAAGCAGCCTCCATGCTGATGTAGGGCTTGATCCCACAACCCTGGAATCATAACCTGAGCTGACATCAAAAGTCAGACACTTATCTGACTAAGCTGCCCAGGGGTCCCTCATTTCAGTATTAAATGAGATAATACTAAGTACAATGCCTGGCATTTGGTAAACATATGGTAATATTTGCTTAATGTAATTATTATAATTGTGAGTTAATCTATCTTTCCAACTAGACTTTAAGCTCCTTGAGGTTAGAGACGGCTTTTCATGTCTATGGCCTGAGTTGTTCACCCTTATCTATTTTCTGTGCCTTTAATAATAGAACTCCCACAGTGTTAGCTGGGCACATGGCTGTACTTCCCAGCCTCGGTTACAGCCTAGTGTGAGCATGTGACTGGGTTCTGGACAATGAGGTGTGTAAGAGAGTAACACATGCCACCTCTGTGTCAAATACTTCCAGAGGATGTGTGTGTCCTCACTTGGTCCTTTTTCCTTCCTACAGGAGGGAGGTGAACAAAGCAGGAGCAGCCACCGTGAACCCAGAGGTGGAAGCTGCATGTTGAGGATGGCCGAACTATCCTGCCAGCCCTGGAGTGCTTCCCTCTGGATTATTATATGAAAGGAGACCACATTTTCATCTTAAGTCACTTAATTTGGCGATTCTTTGTTACAGCAGCTGAACCTATACCCTGCTTGATTAATTACTAGTCTTTTAAGAAGGGCTGACCCACCTGCTATTCTTTCTGGCTCTCAAATATGTTACCAACATGCAAACATGACCTTTTTGATCCTTATTGATCTATTTTTTCTCGGGGTCTTTATCAATCAGTCTTTAAATTATTGGCTCAGTGTTGCTGTCCTCAATTTCTCTTCCTGGAATCTTTGGACCTTCTCTTTCAGAATGCTCCCCTTGGTTTTCTTCTAGGAATTATGGCTTAGCCAATCTGACCAATCTGTGAGCCATTGCCTTGAATAGAAAATCCCTAGGAAATCACTCAGAAGCCAGGCATTTGGCAAGGGCTAGGCTGGGTGATCTCCATTCTTTTTACCCCAAGGAATGGCATGGAGGGAATTAGCTGAATGAACTAATGAATGACTGGAGTGTAGCAATCAATTCCAGTCATCCCAAATTATTTCTAAATGCCAGGGTTTTCCTCTTTCCACATCCTAACTGATTCAAGACTCTAAATGTTTTTCCTATGATGAGTCAGTTTCCTGAGACCCAGTTTATGGTTGAGGAACTTGAGGGAGAGCAAAGCTAAGTGGTAAATATAATTAACTAGGGGGCAAGAAATTACATCTAGTCTTCGTAGCGCGCTGGATCACACAGGTGTTTACCGACTCATGCTGCCTCTCTCTGAGCAAATCTCCATCTAATGTGCTGGGAGAGCAGGCATATGGGCTGAGTAATTATAAATGCCTTTCAGAAGTACGGTGCTTAAAATAATTTCCTCTTATAGTTCTTCATAACACCGGGTGTTTGTCTTTTTAATTCTTGCAGAAGGCAGTGAGGGCTAAGATCACAAATGTTTTCAGAAGAATGAGCCTGCAACAGCATCCTACTTTGCTGGCAGATAAGAGCCCCAAACGCTCACCTTGAGTGGGAAGAAAAGGGCATTACATTGATCCGGCCTCAAGGCAAGAGCCCGTCTGGCCTGTGCCCGTGAACAGAGAATGGGAATAGAACACTCTGTCTCTTGTGGCCTGATAGCTGCTGGAGAAAAGGATTCACCATGGTGAATACAACTCTCTTTTTCGGGCAGAATAAATGAGGAGTAACTAGAATTGAGACTTCTCTTCTCACTGTTTAGCATCTTTAATCTACTAGCCGGCAAGGTGTCTAAGGGGCAGAAAATATAATTTTGTCCAATTTTACTGAACTACAGTCTTTCCTCATCTTGAAAAAATAATAATAATAAAGTACTCTAATTCTTAAGTATTTCTGGAGTTGACATGAATCTAGCCGAGGTAGAATTTCCATATTTTATGTGCACCATGAAAATCAGCCTTTATGCTTAATAGAAGCTTTGGGCTCACTGTTAAATCCAGAGAGCAGGAAGCAGGGCAGGTTAGGGAGAGTCAGGGTGAGAGCTTTGATACTTGCCTGTGCGGTCTGTGGGCTAATAAAGGTCAACCAAATTTGATCTACACACTCATCTCAAAGAGTCCAATGAAGCACATGTGGGCTTGAAAGACTGGAGCCGCTTTGCTCTTGGGTGAATATGCATTTTCTGCAGCCAGATTAAGGATTCATTTTGTCCTTGACACAGCACGAAATTCAATCTGCGCCTACTTACCCTACAGACAACAGCCTGCTGGGGGTCGTGCTAAGATTTTATAATAGTACAGGCAACAGCCTTCGCTAGCAACATAAACATTTGGGAAATTGTATTTCAGAATCTCTTCTCCCTCCTCTTTCCCCCAGCCCCAACCCGTCATGCAATTCTGGTTCAGTGAAATGCAGCATTTAATATTTTGGAAATAATTTTCGAACAGATGGGGAAGAGGCAGGAGGGCAGCATCTAATGCTGGCCTTGATGATCTCTCTGCCTCCCTTCCGTTCTCAACAAAACATCTCAAGCAGTGAATGTTTTTCCTTTGAAGGAAAAAAAAAAGCACGAAAGTGTTTTCAAATCCACTCGTTTTTCTTTGCAATCTTTCTAAGTTGAGATCTTTCCTGTGGCACGGGAAGCTTATTCTGGATCTGACTACTAGGAGACCTCAGAGAGAAGCTAGGGTTGTTTAAGGAGGGAGGAGGGGAAAAACCAGCTTTCTGCCCTCAGCCGAATGAGGCTCAGAACCTTTGTTTCTGCAGAACCAGTAGGGTGATTCTTCACACTCTCTTTATTGAACTACAAATATCTTTCCAGATGAACACACTCCTAATCTAATTAGCTGTAAACAGGCCTCTCGGGTGCCACACTGCTTAACTAGAGGATGGCAAGAAGGGCGGAGAAGAGGAGGCTGTGGCAGGAAAGATACCCACCACTGTGGATTCCTTTCCATAGGCACAGTTGGGATGGGGTGATGTATTTGCAGCAGTGTTTTCTGCTTTTAGGGAAGCAAAGGCCAAGAAATGTTGAAGTCTCATAAAGGGCAGAATTATGAAACAATGAGTAATTGGGTTTCTACAGCACTTCCCTCTCTTTCCAGATGATATGATGTATTCCTTGGCACAGGAGAGAAAGCCAGGGCACCAAAAACATGGGGTCCTGAAGGGTTTTGGTTGATGGTACCTATTCCCACTGTCGAACCCTGAGTGAGGCCACACAGCTGGGTGTATGCCACAGTTCCTTACCCGAGGAACCTTGAGATTCAAGCATCAGTCACATGCCTTCCTCTAGCTTCTGGTAAAATCCCATCTTCCTTTTTGTTCCCTATCCTTGGTGTCAGCAATGATTAATCTCTTCAGAAACTGCCTTTGAGTTCTAATACCTATGTAATCAGTTGTGTGTATGAAATGCAACTCCAGTGTAGCCAGTCTCCTGTATTAAATCCCTTCGGTTGGAATGCTTTTATTTTCCTGATTGGTCCCTGCTAAATGTTGACTCTGACCCTGACTAGAAACCCAAGGCTCCATCTGCTGAATTAGCCAAAAGTTTGGGGGCTCTCTTCCTTTGTGGTGACATTACTAAAAGACTCTCAAATAGTTAGACCCACGGGCAGAGGGTGCATTCTCAGTGGACACTCTCTTGGGGAATCTCACACATTCTAATATGCTCTGGAAATCTTGGGTTGAGAGGCTAGTCCACACTATGCTGAAGGAGTCCCATTTTACCCTAAAACATTTTATCTTAGAGTACCTCTTTCCTGGCATTTATAGATGTAAAGAATTTGGAAAGCCACTGCGGTACTCCACAACCACTTCTTTCTTTTGTAAATCCTCAAAATTTGGACATTAGAAGCAGTAGGAAAACTGTGACAATGGTTCTCAAAATACGGTCTGGGGGATCACTGGGGACCTTTGAGACCCTCACCAGGAGTTCATGAGCACACTATTTTCATCATAATACTGAGACTTGATTTGCCTTTCTCACTTTCACTTTTATTTCACTCATGAGGGTACAGGGTAGTTTTCAAGAGGCTACATCCATATATATTAAAACAGATTGAAGAGGGAAGCAGATATAGGGATCCAGCTATCTATAGGCAGATACCAAAGAGATTCACAAAAGTGGGAAAGAAAACTACTCTTCTAACTTATTTTGTTGTTTGTTTTGGAAAATAAAGTTATGTCATAAAAATATGCCATTTATATTGATGTATTTCTTATTGTTATTGTCAAATGAATTAATGAATAATTCATGGCTGAACCTTCTGACCACAGAGGGTGGTGGGCGGAGGGAGAAGAGGTACAATCAGATATGATTCTTCTGGCTGGGCAGATGTCCAAAGCTGGCTCCCTATAACGAGGGCTCTGAGAGGCCCTGCTGGGAACATGGGACTAACCTCACAGGCAGCTAGTGCATTCTCCTAACCCCATCTAGTCTTTTAGGTTTCATGCTCCAGGCCCTGGTCATCTGGAGTTTACCCTCCACAGTGAAGTCATCAGTAGGCGATCTTCTCCAGGATTTTTAATGATCCAGGCTGGCTCTCCCTTCCTGGGGTCCACATACTTGCCCCGGGACACACACTCTTTCTATCTTGTTGCCTCAGTCACCATGCTTACACTATTCACGAGAGTGTCAGACACCAGCCCTTGTGACCCCAGTCTCTGGAGACAGCTATCTGAGTCTGCTAGTGGTCACCTACACTGAGGGGAAAACATGTTCACCCTTCCCCCAAGGGGAGAGCTGAGCTCCACTGCCATGCTGACTCCAGCCATTCCCTGCCTCAACTCATAGACCTCCGAGGTTGGGCCTTAAGCTACAGGTTGCAGAAATGATTTTCACTCCCTTCTTTTGTATGTCCTGTGGAAAGTGGGAATAGTTGGGGCCTCAGTTGAAACTTAGGTAGAAATAAATACCCCAATTTGTAATATCCTATTATAAAACTATCCCAAATTTCTGATGAGATAGTCATCATTATTTATATTTTTTAGATGAGGAAATTAATTTCAGAAAGGATAAGTGGCTAAGCTAGGACTCGAACTCAGATTTGATTCAAGGTCCAAAATTACTTTAAATAGAGATAACTTAGGGGCTGGAAATGCCCCTCTGGGCACTTGCTCTTGACTCAAGGTGTCAGTTTCATACATGGCTCTCATGCTATCAGTTGGGTGGCCATACATCCCAATTTGTCTGGACCAATCTAGGTCAATGCCCATTGTCCTCATATAATTATCAGTCATGATCCCTCTTCTCTCAGGTTTGGACAACAAATTACAAGTTCACCATAACCATTAGGGGTTGGGGGTATGGTGCAGAAGAACCAGAGGCACCAGAAATTTCTTAGGGGGACACTCTTCCAGAAGAGTCTTCAAAAGCTGGCTTTGACACTCTAGGGAAGATCTGCATTAGAGGGGTGAAGTCAGTGAGGCAGTCTTTCCAGATGCAGGGATGCCTGAACAGCCCTGAGTAAAGCCCAGCCAGGTGGGACACTGGCTCTGGAGGGTGGTCTCTTCAGGAGCTGGCTGTAAAGTCCACAGGGTGGGAAGGGTATGAGAAAAATACATGTCTACTGTTAATTCCAGATAACTTCTGCATTTGTCCTTTTCTTTTCTTCCCCATTGTACTCTTGTAGCTTAGGACACTTTCACTAGAAGATGAACAACTAGCTAGTCTCCTTTCCTGTTTTCCTCCCAATCCAATCCATCCTGCTATTGAAATCGGAGTGATTTTTCTAAAATTCAAATAAGACTGCTACTATTTCTCAGTTAAAAACCCTTTGGTGGCTTCCTATTGCCTTCAGGATAAACTCTGAATTCCTTAATGTGGCTTCAAGGGCCTTTGAGATCTGGCTCTTATGCACCTTCCTAGACTCTTCTCATACCTTCTCCACCTTGCTCCCACTTACCATCTAGTTCAGCCACACTAAACTTCTCAGAATGCTGAACCCTCTTACTTGTGAGCCTTTGCGTGTGCTCTTTCTGCTGCTAGCACACTCCTCACTGCTAGGACCAAACTGCCTGAATTCCTTCTTTCCTTGAGTGTGGGGAGTGTGTATGCATCACAGCAGCTCTGGAATTTGCTGGTCTGCATTTCCCCCCAAGGCCTGAAGCCCTCTGAAGACCTGGTTCTTTCCATCTTCTTCACCTCTGTGTCATTAGCCCCTATCACACGGCTTGGCACGCAGCAGGTCCCAGGTTAGTATTTGGTGACATTTTGTTTACTTGCCACAAGCATTAAAAGCCAAATAATCAGGGTGCCTGGGTGACTCAGTCGGTTAAGTATCCGACTCTTGATTTCGACTCAGGTCATGGTCTTATAGTTCGTGAAATCAAGGCCAGCGTCACTATCAGTGCAGAGGGTGCTTGGAGTTCTCTCTCTCTCCCTGTCTTTCTCTGCCCCCCCACCTCAAAATAAATAAATTAATTAAAAAAAAATCCAAAAGCCAAACAATCAAAACACAAGACATCAGAACTCAACATACCTCATGGATGTCTGCTAGGCACAGTACTCATGCATACTCTGACTCCCTGTGCAAATGAGGAGGTTGTATAGATAATAGGTTTTAAAAATGAGAAGTTTTTTGGGGGGGTGCGTGAGTGGCTCAGTTGGTTGAACATCTGACTTTAGCTCAGGTCATGATCTTGCAGTTCGTAGGTTTGAGCCCCGCATTGGGCTCTGTGCTGACAGCTCAGAGCCTGGAGCCTGCTTCTAATTCTGTGTCTCCCTCCCTCTCTGCCCCTCTCCCCACTCACACTCTGTCTCTCCTTCTCTCTCTGTCTCTCAAAAATGAATAAATGTTAAAAAAATTTTTTTTAAAAATAAATAAAAATGAGAAGTTTTTTTTTTTTTTTTAAAAGAAGTGTGATCCATAGTAGCCCAGAAATGAATCAGCTCAATATCCAGTCATGAACAGATGGTTCAGTAGATTATGGCTTGTATACTGAAAAGGATACTATAGAACCCTGACAAATATAATGAATGTAAAGACTAAGTAGCAATGTAGGAAAATGATTATAATTAGTGCTAATTGAAAGAAAGAAGAATGGCCAATTGCATACTTGCTACTCTTGTGACTACATAATGTGTGTGTGTGTGTGTGTGTGTGTGTGTGTGTGTGTGTGTGTGTAGTGAGGGTGGAGTTTTGGGAAGGAGAGGAAAAATACTTCTAAATTTAAGATGGTGGGGATGTTTTTTTTTTAACCTCTCAAAATTGGTTCTAATATTGACTTTAAATCTTCTTTTTTTACCCCAATAAGAATAATATTAAAAGAATACTTTTAAAAACCAATCTGATACTCCAAAGTGTTAAAATGGTTCTCTCTGGGTGGTAGAATTAAGGAGAATTTTAATGATTTCTTAATAATTCCTTTATTTGCTTATTTTTCTCCATTGAATGTTTAACATTTATAATTAGACAAAATCAATACTACAAATATTTACTTTCTTTTGTCTCTCTCTTTGGGAAGATATACTTCTTTCCCCATTATCTTGGGCATGGCCATGTGACTTGCTTTGACCAATACATTGATGGTGGACATGATGCAGCAAATGTATTTGCATAGGGGGCCTTGCTCTCTTGCATTTCTGCCACTACCATGAAAAGAATATGTTCTGGATAGATTCTAGGAAAAACCAGGAAAAATGAGAGACACGTGGAACAGACCTAGACCCAATCTTTAGCTTGGAGCCAAGACCAACAGAGTCTAAGTTAGGACAGCTGACTCTAGACAACCCACAGATGTGCAAGTGAGAAGAAATGTAGATTGTTGGAAGACATTGAGACTTGGGGTGGTTTGTACAGTATTATTTTGAGAAATAATATTTTGATAAATCTTCATTTTTAATGCTAACTTTCTAAGCAAAATCTCTCTTTTATTCTTGTCACATCTTCCATCATATAAAAGGCATTCCACAGAAGTGGCCCAGGCTTGGAATGACTGTGCTAAATTTTAGCTTGAAGAAGAATGTTAACCTAGGGAGAACTTCTAAGAACACTAGAACATCAGAGGCTTGACGACAAGGTGACAAAATGACACTAGAACTGTAGTGTTGTCCCTAGCTTCAACGCATTATCAACATATTGGTGAGATTCATGAATCCCAATTACTATTATGCCCGATCTGTGTTCCACATCAGCTCTATGTTATTGTCATTCTCATGGTCGTTTCTCAACACTACTTATTTATTGCCAAAATGTGACAGGGGATGGGGTGGGAACTACAGGTTTCCCTGGCTATCCAAAAGCGGAGTGTTCCCAAAGCTCAAGTTAGGCCACATTGCTTTTCTCAAAGACCTACGTTAGTATGGTAACAGCTTTTTTTGTGAAAGTGAAAATCTTCTTTAGATTTCTTTTGCTTGGCAAGAAAAGGGGACTAATATAGGTCTTCTGTAAAGGCAAAGAGGCATAAAACAAACTTTCAGAAAGCAGGGCATACCTATAACCTGAACCCCAACCAACAAATGCCAAGTTGCAGGATTTCAAATCAGTTTGTTGTCGCAAATCCCAGATTAAAAAATGTTACAATTCAAATCCCAATTGTCAGAACTCCAGGATGGGGCCAGCTGCTGGGCTTTTGAGAGTGATTTCTTTTAAAGTGGCTTCTCAGCGGGTCTTTCTCTTCCCCAGAAATTTAGCACACTGCAGAACGAGCTGCCAGTTCTGGTGAGAGTTTGTGAGAGGCCGTTCTTTCCAGGAGAAACCCAAGGTGAGAGGCACCGTTCACCTCAGCCTCCAGAGGCCTGGGTGTGGGGTAAGGAGGACAAGCACCAAAACATGGACCAGTTTGCTTAGCTGCCACCACTGCCCTACATGAGTGCACGTCAATCTCCTTTTTATTTGGGTTGAATCTAACACAGATCTCCAAAGCGTTTGCACAGCCCTCAGATCACTGAAGCCGCATGGCCTTGCCTGAGATTGTTCCTACCATCATTTATAGAGTTTCTGGTTACGTGGTTTGTTCAAGATGACAATGACAGGAAGTGATTCTTCCACCTGTTGGCTGTGTGGCCTTAGGCAGTCTACTCAACCTCTCTGAGTATCTGTACAGTGAAGTTACGTTCTAACAATACCTACCTCAGAGGGCTTTTACAAGTATTAATAAAGCAGTACTTTGGTGTTCTTTAGCTATTTGCTCAAAACAAAACACAACAATCCCCCAAATCTTGGATTACAATATTTGGTACATACAAAGTACAAATCCACTGAAGAAAAATAAGAAAAAAAGTTACCCAGTGCTCTACGATCCAAAGATACCAGTGTTAACATACCAATCTACAACCTTCTAATTATTTTCTGTTTTTTAATTTTTTATTTCTAAAATTTTTTTTCTCATGTTTGCTCTTAAAAGTAATTCTTTGATGAATACATGTATATAGATTCTTTGGCGAATGATCATTTTTAGAGGTAAATTTCCAAATATAGAATTAATGGTCCAAATCACAAATGTTTTAATATCACTTTATATGTATTATCAAATTGCCTTTCAGAGAAGTTCTAGCAACATAAACACTGTTGGTGAATGAACATCTCCATTTCACTATATTTTTGGTGAAACTAGTCCTTTATCATTTTTTAATCTTTATCTGTTTAACAGATGATAAATGATATTCCATTGCTGTTTTAATTTGTCTTTCTTTTGTTATTCTTAAAGATGAAACTATTTTTCTTTTCTTTTTTTTCTTTTGCATGGATGTTTATTTATTTATTTATTTATTTATTTACATCCAAGTTAGTTAGCATATAGTGCAAAAATGATTTCAGTAGATTTCTTAATGCCCCTTACCCATTTAGCCCATCCCTCCTCCCATAAGCCCTCCAGCAACCCTCTGTTTGTTCTCCACATTTAAGAGTCTCTTATGTTTTGTCCCCCTCCCTGTTTTTATATTATTTTTGCTTCCCTTCCCTTATGTTCATCTCTTCTGTATCTTAAAGTCCTCATATGAGTGAAGTCAAATAATATTTGTCTTTCTCTGACTAATTTCACTTAGCATAATACCCTCTCGTTCCATCCACGTACTTGTAAATGGCAAGATTTCATTCTTTTTGATGGCCAAGTAATACTCCATTGAAACTATTTTTCTATTTAGTGGTTATGTTCTTGATTATTAAAAAATAAAATTTATTATTTCCATGCAGGAACTCTTTGCTATTAGGGGATTTAAATGTTGCCTTATATTTTATAAATTTGTCTTAGTTTTTCATTTGTCTTTTAACTTTATGGATTTTTTGACATTGCATACATTTGAAAATGTTATATAATGAAATCTAGTAATATCTGGAATGGTAATCTGGAATACTTCTTAAAATAATTTGTTTTTTCAGAAGGGCATATGTCTGTTGTTTTCTGAATCTTTGAAAAACTGAGAATAAATTTCTGTGGCCCTCATGTAAGAACAAACAATATCTTGGCAGTTAGGGCCTTTTTCACACACAATCCTCAAAACATCATAGAAACCACTCCACTATTTTCTGAAGCTTAGAATTGAGAGGTAAGTCTGATGCCAAAAGGATTTTTTCCTCCTACTGTGTACCCTGTTTGTTGTTGTTGTTTTGGGGCAGAATGATCGCAAGATGTTTCTTTATATTTGGAATTAAAAAAGAAAAAACAAGACATGGTAAAGAGATGGTCTATTTGATACTTTGGCCTGGTGCTCAGTGCAGGTTTGGGGTTGAAGACAAGGATTCTCTCAACTCAGGAAAGTTATCTTTTATTATTTATTTTGTCACCACTTCCTCTCTGGCTGATGTGTTCTCTTTTTTGGGGTTCCTATTCGATCTCCAGAACCCATCCTGCATGCCTCTTTTCTGAGTTCCAGAATTTGCCCAGCCGGTGGGCTGGTTTGCCTATCTTACTTTTTGCATTGTCCAACTTGCTAGTCAGTGTTACCACTGGATTCTCACATCAGGTAATTACTCTTCTTTCTCCTAAAAGTAGTCTTTCCTGATCTCAAATTGCTCCTTTTTCATGTGTACAATCTTCTCTTGACTATTGTTGAGAATCTGAATTTAATATTTTACAAAATGTCACTCTCTCTCCTATAGCAAGCTTTTTTTCAAAAGAGCACTCTTCTTTTGAGATCACGAGCATTTTTTTTATATGTCCAGATGTTTCCCTGTCTGCTCATCTTTACAAAGGGAGGGCTTCTTCTGAGAAGAAGAGGTCAAGAAAGAATTTATAATTCCTGTAATTTAATTTCTCTGAATCAGAGTTTCAGGGTTCCAGGAGAGGAAAAAGGGAACCATACCCAGAGATGGCCATATGACAAGGGCTTCCCCATTGTGCCGAAGTTTCCTTTCCACCTGGCGGGGCATCATCCCCCTTCTCTAATGGACAGGATAGTTCTTGTTATGAACCTGTGGTGACAATGCCCTCACATTTCTTATCACATTGTTTGAAATGAACTGAGCTGAAATGGCTGTGGATGTGCCTTTTATAGCAGATTTTGCTGAGGAGGGAAATTTGCACCTGTTTGGAGTTGGCATCCCATTTACAGAAAGCAAGGGGGAGCAAACACAAAGGCCAGCACATCCGGGATGATTACTGCCAAAATTACTTACCAAAGACATCTGTGAAGCTGTGATCCATTCGGGAGAGATGTGGAAATGAGCCCCTGCTGAGTCTCCTAGCAAAATGATTCCCCTGGGCTGTGAACCTGGGTGGGACAATTTATTTGCATTATTTATGCACTCGAGTAGTTTGAGCCTCCAGATTGGGTGGTTAGGAGACTAGATACCCTGGTGTGTATTTCATGCACAGAGCATCATAACAGTGATGCATTGCCGCTTTTCAAGTGTTGGGGAGTGAGAGAGATCACATTTTGGAGCTGAATGAGATTTCTAGGCCATCAGAACTGCTAGCTAAGCTGTACAGATGCAGGTGTGTTTCCTAGCTCAGCATAAAACAAACTGCTGTGCAACATCACGAGTGAAGGATGGATGAATAAATAAATCAAAACTTTATCTGAACTCAGAAATACACCCTAAATTTTAGTTTTGGAAATTGCTCTCTTGAATTCTGTTATAATTCATTTGAAGAATTCCTCTTATCATGGAGCAATTTTGATTCTTCAAAAATGTTATGGTCTTTTAAAGCCCTTAATCCATGTACACAACAGCACTGGATGGACAATCCTGGCTGATTCATGGGAGATGAACATAAAAAGGTACCTGCGCAGGCCTATTTGGAGGTTAGGAATCACTTGATCTGCTTCTGAGGCCCATCTACACAATCCATTTACTTGTGGGTGATGCATGTACTCTTTTAAATCCCTTAAGATGCTGAAAGAATCAACTGATGCCTCCCAGAGTCAGGGACGCCTCTCTCCCCTAGCTCCAAATCCCCCAAATCATGCTGGAGGATTGTCTAGCCTCATTTCAGTGGCTCCTTATCTTGGGCATCAGTGACAATTAGCTCTCGGACTGAATGCTGAGTGACTGAGCACCTGGACTGAGAAGGTCCAGGACATCCAGGAGGGCTTGGGATGTGGGGTGTCCAAGAGGCTTCCCACAGTGATCCCAGAGCCTCACATGAAGATCTTTCGCTTAGATCTGAGTTTGTTTATTTATTTGTCATTTGTTCATTCATTGTTTATTCATCCAATAAACATTTCTAAACTGCAAACTATGCACTGAATCTTTACATTTTCTATTCCCTTTCTACCCCTCTGAGATTTTAAAGACAATTAGACTAAGTTGATTGAGGTCAAGGACTGTATCACGTTTGCCCAGGAAAACTCAGAGCCAAGTATAGTATAGCCTTGGTGCAGAATAGGAATAGGTATTCAGGAAATATATGTTGGATGAATGAATGAATGAATGAATGAGTGAATGAACAAATGATTGAAATGCTTTTAAGTTTTACGGAAAAGCATTGCATAAACATAAAAAGTGGTGCTACCAGAGGGTATTGTTTGAGATACTTTAGGTATCACCAGGAGCATATTTTCAGTAGTGTGTCGGTGATTATAGGTTTCTCCTAACAGTACTGGTAGCTCAGATGTCTGGGGAATTTGGGCTTTAGAATGCAGAGGTTTTGCTCAGCTATTTTTGGGAACTCTCAATGGCTGTAACTTGGAGGTCTCCCTCAAGTCACCCAGATACGAATCTTTAGCCCAGTTGACACAGGGACTCAGTCAGTATAAGCCTGGATGTCTGACCTTGTAGTCTATTGAGAAGGACATGAAGAATATGAGAAATGATCACCTCTATTTGTTTTCTTATTTGCAGAAGTGCTAGATTTCAGTTACCTTGTACTCTCCTACAGCCCTTTCTGGCCTGATCGTTGTGGTTTCCAATCCCCACATAAAGGAGTCAGTTAAACAAATTCAGTTTTGCTTTTTCTACATCCATTTTCTCCTGTCTCCATTTTCTGCAATCTTGTTCATGTCTTTTTCTGATTTTTTCATGAAAATAAAGGTCAAATGGTCAACTTTAAATTGTAGCATCAGGCATTTCCTCACTTTGGGTGGTCTGCTCCCTTCAATCTGACTCAGTCTAGAAAAGTGTCCTGTTGTAATAATCACACGAATTTACAATTCATACCTTCACAGAACTTCTTCTCATATGGAATTCCATCTTTTGGATCAACACCCTTTAAAAGAGAAATGATGAGATTAGCTGTTTGTTTTAAGATTTATGAGACGCATACACTGAGGCCTTCCCTAATGGCTTTAAAAAGTACAAAGGCAAATCGGTGGATAAAACCCATTAATGTCTTTTGAGCCCTTAATTCAACGTAGCAACACTGTGTAAATGAGGTGGGCTTTAAGGAGCTGGGGCAGGAATGAGGAGGGATCCAGAAGCGGGACTAGCAGATTCAGGGCAGCGTCTGGAGTGCTGCAGTGTGACCGCGAGGGGGCGCTGTGGACCCACCGGGTGATGGGGCCACAAGGTCAGTGTGTATTCTGCAGTCTCTGAGCTGGAGCTCTAAGCGTCCTGACATCTCCACTTCCTAAGGACTGATGCTTCCAGAGCAGCGATTCTCGCCAGGGCTGGATCCCTCCCCACTCCCACCCCCCATGGACATTTGGCAATGTCTAGAGACATGTCACAACAGGGGGAGGGGGAGAGACTGGCATCTAGTGGGTAGAGGCCAGGGATGCTGCTGCACATCCTACCATTTCCAAGGGACCTGAATGTCCAAGACTCCAGTACTTGGTTGGGATTTCTTCTATTGTTCTAATTAATTATGTACTTTCATACTTGATTTTGTATTTTGGTATTCTTTTCCTTCATGAGGACTCTCAAATCCTATATTAGCTCAAGACATCACAAAACGTGGGGCTGCTGCCATTGTTGTTCTCAGGTAAGTGCTTGGCCTTCCTCCTTTCTTCCCTCTTTCTGCCTGAAAGCTGAAAATCTGATATTCATAGAGAACTGGGGCACCAGCATTAGATGCCTCAAGAGGTGGGTAGTGGGATAACTACAGGGGAGTTTCCACCCTGCCTGGCTAGGTTCATGAGACAAAAAAGAAATGGCTGGATGGCGTGGTGGCAGCAAGAGGTTTGCTCCAATAGCTGGGTCGCCTTTGGTAACAGCGTTCTTTATTTAATGTCCTATGACCGAACACAGAATAAAGGGGTTAGCGGTGGGTGATCTTAGACAAGCTTAACGGGGCTTTGACTGAGAGACCCTCAACTCTCATCCCATCACTGACATCATGTGCGATTGGAGTCTATCCTCCTCTTTCAAGTTGCAGAAAAAGATTTGCTTTTGTCTGTCACCTCCTTCTTTAGGTCTGACTAAAGCCAATAGGTTTTTAAGGAGGGCAGAAAGCAAGAGAACAGGGTTAAATTTGAATTTAGTTGCTTACCCAAATGCCATTACAGTTTGAATCCTCATGTACATCCCAGTTATCTGGCCTAAGAGGAAAACATCAACATTGGTTTTCAGCATATACTTGTTGCTCTGCGAATATTAGCTGAATGAATGAATGAATGAATGAATGAATGAGTGTTCAATGAAGTGTCACCGATAGACAACAGGTTCTTCAAAGAGGAGTGACACACATTATTGTCAGTGGCACACAGAAGCCTCCACTTGGCCTTGTTGCCATGATCTTGATTTTGGATATATTCTGGGCACCCTGGACCAAATCCAGCCTTTTAACAACGGCCTATATTCATGCACTGTGTTGTTGTGGAACAGTGCTGATGGGCAGAGTGAATGAATCTGCCGTCCGCCTTATTTACATAGGCGAAGCCATTACAGTGATGCCTCTAAAATCCCACACATCTGGTAAATTGAATGCTTTGGCTCTGTAATCACAGCTAAAATGAAGACTGGCGTATCCCCGCCCCCCCCCCTTTTTTTTTGGCATATCCAGTTTTTGAACATCAACCTGGGACTAAAATGTGACATGTGCTCCATTCACAGACCTCTGTCCTCACTCCTAGGGGGAGAGGCTGCTGTTTCTGGGCTCAGTCCTGTATGCAGAAGTCGTGCAGAAGGCCAGACACATGTCCACCATAGCCTGCTGCCTTGCTTCTCTCTCCCACTAGATGGTAAGCTCCGTGAGAGGAGGCCCTTCTGCCATTTTGTTTACTGCCCAACATGAGGCAGAGTGTTGACAATTAGCAGGTGCCCGATGAGCACTTCCCGGACAGATGATGAACGAATGCTGTTCTTTCCTCACTGAGCTTTACTTCAGTAGGGACAAGGAGGTCCCTTGTCTCTGTAAATACAAATCCCCTAGGCTGGGGATGGGATTACACCTCAGGCCTCCTTTAAAGAAGGTAATTTTCCAAATCAGTGACCAGCAGAGACGTACCTCCTGCCCGGGTATGCCATCTTGTTGCTGTCATTGCAATCCCTCCCTCGCCAGTGATAGCCCCTCAGCGTCTGAAATTGAAGAGCACACACAGGAAGGGTCATTTCCACTGTTATTATCCATGAGGAAGGACAGTCAGAGCTGTCTGAGGGGTATTGACATGTGCAATTTTTAATTTGCATGCAGTCTAGGAACACTAGAGATTACTAAGAAAATGAAGATTAATATGCTAAGTCATGCTGTGTGAGGTGACCAGGGCTAATACCAGGTAGTGTGTGTGTGAGTGGGTGTGGATGTGCTGTTGGGTGTGTGCCATACATGAGAGCATGGGAGTGTAAGTGTGTGAATGTGTATGTATGTGGGCATGTGTGTACTCACAGGTGCGGTTATGTGGATGCATGCTGTACACACATGTGTATATATGAACATGCATGTGTTCGTGTGTGTGTGTCCACTTCCACAAACAGCAGGAACGTCCAACTCTCTGAACTTTATTAATCACCAATCTTCTTAGCCTCCAAAGCAATTTTTTTTTATTTGGTCAAATGATGAATTGTTTTACTGGACAATTTCAAAATCTCTAGCAAAACTGGCTAATTGTGTGGATTTATTATGTGATTGACCTGCCTTGATCCTTGATTTGAAAGAATCAAGAGTCATGATAATGTCAAACAATGTTTTTGTTTCCCCCATTCCCAGGTAGCATATCTGAGAATCCCACCAACTTTGGGGAGTTACATCTGTTTCTTGCCTGTTTGCTTTCACAGCGAACATCCTGATATCCAATGTGCTCTAAGTCAAACATGTACACACTCATAAACACACACACGCACGCTCTAAAAGTAGGCTTAAGAATTTCCCAAATAATTCTCAACACCTTTCAAAATAACTGAAACACCCAGCTGGGAATGGCTTCAGGAGACAAAAAACAGCCTCAGCCTAAGACCCACTCTGATGGTTCATGTATTATTAAGATGACAAAAAAGTGCATAAAAATCATAAAATAGTGCATTATCAAATAATTAATACATTCAAATTGAATTCAGTCTTGTCTTATTAAAGGAAAGATATTTGTAGAAAGCAGTACAATATTTAATGAACATCTGGTTACTCTTAACAATACTTACTGGAAAAACACTGTATTTGTCTGAATCTACATCTTTGAATGGCACAGAATTTTTTATAGCTCTAGAAAAAAGAAAACAAAACAGCTGGTGAGCTAAGAAAAAAAAGAAACTGTGTTTGTGAAAACAAACAGAGACATTTCAGATATGGCTATGTTGAGTATGTGTGATAGAAGTCCATTCTAAAAATAAAATTAAGTGCCTCCATGATATGGAAGAGTGCCCGCCAAAGTTTGCCAATCTCTGTTCTCCACCTAATTAGAACTATTTTCTCTCTGATATTAATTTGGCCCATATGGGGAAATGAAACAATTGAATCAACATTTTGGAGAACATGGGATATTGAGGTTGAGATGCCCAGAAAAGAAGGAGACTGCATTTTTGGTCCAATGAGCTCAGCGCCACGGATTGAATTTGTGCCATTTTACACATTCTGTGATGGAAGTCTTTTCTTAAAATTCTACTCTTTTAAACCACTAACTCTAAGAATCTTGAGGCGCTTTAGCTGGCAACGTTCACTCCCATTCATGAGCCCGGAAAACCAAAGACTCTGATGTGATTGATGACCAAGCAAATTCATGCTAAAGCCACAGACGCCTCCCCCAAGTGAGGCTCTCCCCCTGCGTCTTCCCTACCAAACTTGTCCCAGCTTCTGCAGGGCAAACACTGCTTTCCCTCTCTTATGGGGTAGCAGGGTAGTGCCATCATATGGCCGGCTGAGGCTATTTTTAGAGCCTAGAATGTAGAGAGCAACATGATCCTTTACAGGATTTGTTAAATGGTCTTTTGAATCAGCAGTTGTGAGAGCCTCAAGGCAAATGGATTCAGCAAGAGCCAGCACGGAGACTAATTGGTATCACAGAGCCTGTCTTATTAACTCTGGGATGGTGGTCCCACCAGAAGTCTAGGTGGTAGGCCTCTCTCGGTACTTTTTCCCCATGTACATATTTCCCCCATGTACCTCTTGGACAGCTATCGTAGTCTTTAGTTGAGAAAAGAAGGACACACACACACACACACACACACACACACAGGGTATAGATCCAAACAGTCGTATTTTCAGTCTGGGAAAGATGTTAGGTGAAAGGTCACAGTTAGTCTGCCACCCTTTTGCCATCCTGAGGATGAGAGTTTGAGGAAACAACGAGTTGCCTCTAGAATTAGAAAACGCATTCATTAAATTAAACTTCATCTGCTTATTTTAAAGGCTCAAAGTAACTAACCAAAACCATACTTTCTAATTTTTTTAATGTTTTTATTTTATTTTTGAGAGAAAGAGACAGAGTCCGAGTAGGGGAGGGGCAGAGAGAGAGGGAGACACAGAATCCGAAGCAGGCTCCAGGCTCTGAGCTGTCAGCACAGAGCCTGACACGGGGCTTGAACTCAGGGACCATGTGACTTGAGCTGAAGTCAGACGTTTAACTGACTGAGTCACCCAGGTGCCCCTCAAAACCATACATTCTAGACACAAGGGGGTTGATTGGTCATTCAAAGTAGCATAAACTGCAATTTATATAAACTCCACAATCTCTTATTCATAGTCTCCAATCCAAACAGCTATGAAAACAGTTTTTTTTTAACTTTGCAGAAAATTCATTGGTGGAAAACTTGATCTGAACTGATAGAAGGCAATTCATAGACTTTACCCTACTTAGTGTGAATATTTATACATTTCACTGCTGAAATACAAATGTGTTTTCTCAGAAGGTACTGAGAGTGTTAGGTGACGTAAGGTATATGCACCATATGTCACTTTTCTTAAAATCCGGAAAATTCTGAGTTTCCGATCACATCCGGCTCCAAGGTTTTAGACAAGACATTGTTTGACGCTCACTAACATTACCTGTGCAAAACTGTATCTAAATTTGATACTTCATATATCCTTACAGGTGTCTAGTTGTATGCTGGAACATTCATTCATTCATTCATTCATTCATCCCACAGGCATTTTTGGAGTCTCTGCTGTGCACCAGACATGATACTAGATGTTAGGGGAGAATATATTTCCAGAAGAGCTTAATGATGGGTAGGAGTAAACAATGCATCAATAGATAACTACAGTATGATGGAGAAAATGCTATAAAGTGTTGTGCACCAAAAGGGAAAACACTTCTAATACTATACAAGGGAAGAAGTGATCTTAAGTTGAGATTTAAAGGATGAGAAAGCATTTTCAAAGCATGTAATTGGGTGAAGAATGTTCTAGCAGAGATGTAGTAGAACATAGCAGAGTTCCAGAAGAAAAGTCATAGGAAGCCTCTTAACATAGTTCTGGGTTCTGAAATTAGACTCTCTGGGTTTGAATCCCAGGTCTGCTCTCTACTTGCTATATAACCTTAGACAGATTCATTTCATCTTTTGTACCTGTGTTTTCTCATTTGTAAAATGGGGCCAGTATCCGTGTCTGCTTCCTAGAGCTGTGGTAAAGACCAAGTGAGTTGGTCCATGTGAAGCGTGAAGATCCATGCCAAGGATGTGGTAAGCACTCACAAAACATGAGCTCTTTTTGTTATTTTGTGCAGTGGTAACAGTTATTCCAAGGATAGTTTCTAGGGCTGGGCAAATGGGAGTCAGGCATCTGCTCTTATGACATTTTAGTTTCTGGAGCCATCTCAAATCCAATCCATGGACCCTCTTCAGGCTTTCAGATTTCCAGGGACACAATATTCTACCCAATGGTCTTGTTGGCTGGAGCAGCTAATCACCCACTCGGGGACGAATGTAAAATACATTTCCAATAGAGCCATTGCTCATTACTGCCAGTTGTTGAGCTAGCAGGCTTGATCCAGTGAACAACTGTAATTGCAGGTGAATATTATTCATTACATAATAGAATAGCTATTCAAGTTCAAACTCCCTAAAAGCATTTCATGAAACTGGGGCATGACAACAAAAGCAAACTAGGGAGAAAAAAAAGTTTCCACGTGTAGCTGCCTCACAACTGAGTCCCAGGCAGCACTCCAGGGCTGGGAATGGGTCTGTTTCATATGCATGTGGCTGCATTACACGCATCCCTGCAAGATGAAATGAGAGCAGAGAAAACCAGGAAAGAATACACCATGGCTCACCTTGGTCGTGGGGATGCGGACTGACATGGTTGGAAGGAGTAGGTCATGGGGAAGAAGGAACAAGTAAAAAAGGCAAGGAAAATAATGATGAACTACAGGGAATTAACATAGGATAGGATAGTCTGTCCATGTTTACGTGAAATTATCCATATGCAGATTAATGCATATGGAAATTAAATACAAAGAAGAGATTATTAGAGGGGACTCTCTTGACTTGCCATTGTTATGATAAAAAATAGTTTGTAGGCACTGTCAATGCTGACCAGAACAAAACAAAATGAAAACAACAAAAAACTTGATTGTCCCCATGGTAGGTAGTAGTCTGGTATCTTACACAATAAAATAGTGTCTTTTCTTTTTTTTTTTTTTTAATTTTTTTTTTTAACATTTTATTTATTTTTGAGACAGGGAGAGACAGAGCATGAACAGGGGAGGGTCAGAGAGAGAGGGAGACACAGACTGAAACAGGCTCCAGGCTCTGAGCTGTCAGCACAGAGCCTGACGCGGGGCTCGAACTCACGGACCGCGAGATCATGACCTGATCCGAAGTCAGACGGTTAACCGACTGAGCCACCCAGGCGCCCCTAAAATAGTGTCTTTTCTTGACTTATGCACTACTAATTGCAAAGCACTGTGGTAAGTACAAGGATAAAAGTTTTGCTGAGAATGGTGTCTGTGATCTCCAGGAGCTGAGGGTATGTGGGAACCTGATGGGAAGCTGCAGTACCAGAGCTTGATGCAGGAGCAGGTACCGGTGAGCTCAGGGTACTAAGGGCGAGCCCAACGTCTAGTAGCAGAGCTGGAGAACTTCCCACGGTGGAGATACCTCACTGTATTTGGCAGGCATTAGACCAAACAGGATGCGGGCGGGAGAGGCACAGAATAGGAAGGCATTCCTACAGGAAGGGAGTCTATCAAAGGATTATCTAATAGAAGACACGTAGGTCTTGTCTCTACCACTGCTCACTGTGCTTAGTGGGTCAGACACTCAGTGTGCTAGAACCTACTTGCTCATCTAAAAGGAGGGCTAAGAGTCAAGGGACAGACAATTGGGTGGCTCTGAGAATGGCCTTTGCAATCAGGCTGCCGATTCAAATGTCAGATTTATTTATTACTAGCTCCATGACCTTGGGAAAAAGACTTTACCTCTTTAGATAGGGAAAAATAATGCCATCTGCCTTGTAAAGTTGCATTGACAAGAGTTCCTGGTGCACAGACCTTACTGTCCAGTTATCCAACTTTCAGTTATTGTTATTACTGAGCCACAGGTTGTTTTGAAGAATAAATGAGGCTGCATTTAAATGTGCTTTGTAAACCATAAAGCACTGAATAAATTGTGTTCTGGTGCAAATTATATTCAAAGCACAATGATTTTTAGAAAGAAAATACACCCTGCTTTTGCTTTTTCATAAAAGAAAAATTTCCCTTTTAAATTGGGCCAGGAAAATCCCTGGCCACAGATGCTCTTGAATTCAATTTTTCAAAGGTGGTTCAATTGAAGAGTTGTCACTTTGGGTCCTGCTGGCCCACGTTTGACATAGAAAATGCAATGATGCCTTCAGCAAGAAGGGGACAGGTGTCTCAATTCAGCAAGATCTAGGCATGATGAAATGACTGGGGACCTGGGGAGCTGGCTGCATCTCAGCCTTCCAGCATTTTCTTTCATGTCTTCTATTTCCCCTCCACTGCCCACATCCTGGTGCTGTGTCCACCCCTATTCATGAAAAGTCATGTTGATACTGTTTCTGGGACCCAGGCCAGCATTTTGCACAGCTGGCTTGCAGGAGCTCATGTGGGCAGATGAACCAGGAAAAGTTTTTCAACTCTTGGATCTCCAAGAAGCTTTGAATATAGGTCAGAAGATAGTTTTGTCCTCTCCTGGGGAACTTTCACAGCAGAGGGAAGATGTTTAGTGGATTTAGCTGCCATGAAACTCATGAGATGAAGGATGGAGAAATGTAGGAAAAGTGCCTCTTATTACAGGTTGAATGTTCACAAAGAGTCATGTTGAAATTCTAACCCTGGGTCCCTGTGAATGTGACCTTTGTTTGGAAATAGGGTCTTTGTAGATATTATGAGTTAAGATGACACCATTAGGCTGGACCCTGATCCAATACAACTGCTGTTCTTATAAAAGGAAAAGGTGGACAAACAGGGGAGATGGCCATGTAGGCTGGAGGCAGAGATTGAGTGTTGCATCTGCAAGCGAAGGAACACCAAGGATTGCCGGCTCCACCGGAAGCTAAGAGGCAAACTGGGGCACCTGGAGGGTTCAGTCCATTAAGCATCCGACTTTGGCTCAGGTCATGATCTCACCATTTCGTAAGTTTGAGCCCCATGATGGTCTCTGTGCTGACAGCTCAGCCTGCTTCAGATTCTGTGTCTTCTTCTCTCTCTGCTCCTCCCCCACTCACACTCTGTCTCTCTCTCAAGAATAAATAAACATTTAAAAAGTTACCAAAAAAAGAAGCTAAGAGGCAAGGAAGGATTTGACCCAGTATCTCGGAGGCAACCTCAGAGGGAGCAGAGTCTCAGAGTAGTCCCGCCAGCACCTTGCTTTCAGACTTCCAGCCTCGAGAACTGAGAGAGGATACATTTCTGTTGTTCTGAGCCGTCCAGTTTTGTAGGTATATTATTACAGCTATGCTAAGAAACTACTGTAGCCTCTCAGTCCAGATGTGCAGCCCAATTCATCTCCAAGCCCTCACAAGGAGAGCCAGTCAGGACCAGATACACCTGGCTGCTGAGAGAAGCTATCTCTTTAAGACTCAGTGTCCTTCACTGTGAAATGGAATAATAACAATCTCTACTTCGTGGAATTGCGAGGACTGGATACGGAAATGTTTGCAGGCTCCATGTCCAGCACCTAGAGCAACGTCCGTGTACTATGTGACCCTCTTAGCACACCGTTCCATCTTTTAAAGTTCTGGACAGTGATTCCTATGACACCCAGCACAACCTCAGACTCAGAGTAGAGCTGGGGTATGGGATTTTAAACGGAGACAGGAGGTCGTGGGAATTCGGGACAGTGTTTTGTTGTTGTTGTTGTTTAAATGTTTATTTTTGAGAGAGAGAGCATAAGCGGGGGAAGAGCAGAGGGAGAGGGGACAGAAGACGCGAAACGGGCTCTGTGCTGACAGCAGTGAGACCGACATGGGGCTTGAACCCACAGACCGTGAAATCATGACCTGAGGCGAAGTCGGATGTTCAACCTACTGAGCTACCTAGATGCCCCAGGGACAGTGTCTTTGTATTTGCAACCCTGTTCATACACATCTGAGTCAGAGTCTTTAGGTAATAGGTTGCACCCTGTGATAAAATGGTCCCTTTGTAGCCTCATGAGTGCCTTGCACTAAAGATGTTGAGTCCCTTCCATGACGAGTTGCTAGCCTTGACTGTGTCTTACACAGCAAGGAGGGGCTGTCCCCACATGCAGCACGGGTGTGCACCAGGCTGCCCAGAAGTTTCACGGGTCCCAGCCCAGGATAGAAGTCAGGCCTTAAGGTTCAAAGATAACTACTATGCAGTGTATTTCCGAAATGATTTGTTCAGAGCTCATTTGTCCTTTAGTCTCTGTACAAGTCATGAGCAACAAACACTTTCCCCTTCAGGAAGACACTTTTAACATCTGGCGATCATTTCAGTCACTGGAAAACAGAGACAACCAAAGATGCCATCTCATGCCAATACTTGGGGAGATAGAAATAGTATACATACAATTTAATCTTCTGACAGATCTTGGCCAAAAACGGGAGGGAACAAATATCAGCACTGCTTCTGGAATATTTCTGGAGAGAAAAAAAAGATGACAAAAAAGTTGCTTAGTTCAAGGAATAGCCCCACAACTTGTAAAGGCCCTTCTTCTCCCGCCGGCCCTATAGTCTGGATTTCTGGACCCTCTTTCCTTCAGAAACTGGGCCATTGTATTTAACTTAATTTACTTCTTGTTCCTGTGCCCACACTCCATATTCACTCCGTCTCTGTGCCTTTGTTCTTGCTGGGGGCTCAGCCTGAAGGCTCCCCCTTCCTCACACAGCCAGCCACTCCTACCTTCACGTATTCTCCACTTCTTCCCTAGAGGATCTGGCCCCTCATGGTCCATCCCACTTGGGCAACAACATTCCTCTCCCTCCTTGTACTCAAGGCTTTGGGAAAGGGTTGAAACAAAGAACATTTTCAAATAGAATAAGCCCAGCCTATTAGGAGAGAAAATAAAGACTAATGGGGAGACATGCCTTGGGGAGAAGGAAGAAGGAAGTCCCCTTTCCTTGGGGCGGGGGTGGTGGGCAGGAAGTGGGGGCAGGTGAGGTGTGCAGATGAAATTCCTCAAGCTTCATGAGCAAGGGATTTCAGACAGCAGTTTCCAGAACTCTCTAGCTGTGGGACAAATTAAAAGCCCTGGCTTTTTACTGGGTGGTACTCTTACAGTGATTGTGGTTTCCATGATGTTTTCCTCAGATGAAAGAAAAAGACAACACGGTAGAAAAGTTAGAAAGTAGCATTTATCGGTGAAGGAGGAGAGATCGTTGATTTTGCCAGCCTACAGAGTCCTTCAGGTGGCTATGAGTTGTATCAGTGGTGTTGGTGATATATTAACCCTGGCAGAGGAGAACAAGGCAACCTCCTTTTCACATTATAAATGAAGTTTTTAAGTATCTTTGTGAAGTTTGCCTAACTTTCTAGGATGAGAGAAACAATCCTGATTGGTGCCTCCATCCATATGCACGACACGGAGACAGAAGAGGCTGTCCTTGTCCTCACTGCAGTCACCGTCTAGCGGGGTGGAGGGGTGAGTATCTCAGCTCTTAGCATGCTTTGTGAGGTTTGCAGGGGTCTAGGCATTAACGTGGCTATCTAGGAACCCAGAGGAGGAGGCAGGAGATGAGCCAGAAGTCAAGTAGGAAGGTAGATGTTCTAGGATTTGTGACCTCAAGTCTGGTCCACAGACTTGCCACAGGTGCAATGTGTGAGCCCCACCCTGATCCAATTAAGGAATTGGAAAGCCTGGGGTGGTTCCCTGGAACCAGTGTTTGCATAGCTTGCACAAGGTCATTCTGGTGCTCGCTGAAGTTTGCGAACCACTGCTCTAGCTCCTGGCTGATGCAAATGTGATCACCAACCAGGAGCATTGACCTTGTCTGGGAGCTTTGGGAAATGCAGAGTCTCAGGCCCCACAGCAGAGTCCACATTTCACCATGGTCCCAGGTTACTGGAGCCATCACCGAAGCAGGAGAAGCGTGGCTGCTGGCACAGGGAGCCCCCCACACGACGCCATGGGAGTATCATCATGCTGGGTGTGGCACCTCGGGGGGCGGCCGAATGTTTCACCCTGGCTGGCGTGTAGGGAGCCACGAGGACATGGTGAACCATGGAGGGAAGGAGACATTAGGACAAGTCTAGGATGCTGCACTGTGTGTTATCCTGTGGGGAATTCCTGAAGACATTAAGCAGAGAGATCACATTTGTATTTTAGAAAGATAACTCTGGGGGTGAGAGGGTGTCCTGGAGGAGGTGAGCTGGGGCAGATGGACCTGTTGGCAGATAAACACCCTGAGGCCTGATCCTGGGGTTTCTAATCTCAACACTACTGCTATTTTGGGCTGAGCAATTCTTTGTTGTGGGGCTGTCCTGTGCCTTGTGGGATGTTTAGCAGTATATCCGGGGTCTAGCCACTAATGCAAGCAGCCCCAAAAGGTCCCCAGATGTTGCCAGATGTTCTCAGGGGAGGGGTGGGGAGGACAAAGTTGCCACTGGTTGGGAACCATGGTTGTAAAGATGAAAGGAGAGGGTGGTTGTGAAAAGGAGGGGTGTTTAGAAGGTTGAGTCCAGAGACCCGGCTGTAGACAGACTGTCAGACAAAAGCCAACATAAAATTATACTGAAACATCGGTGGCAGTTTGGAAATACAGACACATTCAGAGTTCAAAGTCAGGTTGCATTTGAATGTTCGAGCTACATCTTTTAATATTTACTTGAATCTGAAGGCCTTGGTCTAATTAACCTAATGACAAGGTAGATTTTAACACAGATGTAACCAATTCATCAAAAAAAATTATATGGACAGTCTTATAATTATTGCACAAGAGGTAAAATAGAATAAAATGTTATAATTGCACAGCTGTTCACTGTCAGAATTCAACCTGAAGGCTGCAGCTGTCTTTGACATTCATTGGGCAGAAACTCAGTCTAGGATGTGGACAATAGATCATGGGGCTTGCCCAGGGATGTCTCCCACCCCCAACCCCACCCCGAACTCCTCCCATTGAGACAGAGGTTTTAATAACCCAGTCCTTTCAGTCCACAATATGGGAAAGACTAACCTCTTCTAATTTACTTGCAAAGAGGAATGAGACAGACACAGAGGGACGTTACTTCTGCAACCCTCCCTTGTAGTGTGCCAGCCCCTTCCTTTCAATTTGAACTTTGCTAGACAGAGGCAAAATGTAGGCTGTGATTGATTCAGCAATGGTTTTAAAATATTGCATCTGGCTGCACGTAATCCCATTTAAGTGAAAGTCTCAATCTGGGCTGTCCCTGGGCACAGAGGTCATGTAGCATCTTCACTTAGCAATCTATTTAAACTGGTTTCTGCTTGTATCTTGAGCTTTTCCACACACCAGGGTGTTAAATGAGTACAGAACAATACACAGGGGTTGAATAAAGAAAAAATGTGGTGACTGGGGTACAGAAGGCCAAAGGGGAGAGAAGAACTATTCTTGCATACACAGCCAAACTGAAGTTGAATTTCTGCATGGTGAAGTACTTTGCAGCCCTTGCCATGTATTATTTTGCTTGGGTTTAATTGCACTGGGGAGGATGATTCTATTAAGTTGGTAGGTTTTCGATCAGGGATGTCATGTACAGCTGCACAGGTCGTGCACTGCACAGTTTTAATATCTACATAGCCTGTGATGTGAATGGTGCTTCCTGAAATTTAGTACTGAGGAGGTCTGGTTGAGAGCTGCTGGCATAGTGGAGAAGGTAGGAACTCAGAAGTAGCAAGATATGGATTTAAATGATGGGTTTCTCACTTACTAGCTATATGGAATGAGTGAATTACTTAACATATCTGGTCTTTACTCCTCTCATCTGTAAAACGGGGTTGATAACAAAAATATTATTGATTGTGTATGAATTTTTGTGAGAATTAAATAAATTGATTCCATAACTCAGGTACTCTAAGCCCTTAGATGCTCAGTTTTCTGCCAGCCTCACTGAGATGCAGATGTTTTCTGGAACATCCCCTTCAACAATATTTAACCTCCCCCCAGTCTAACAGACTGCGCTGAAATGACATGCAACCTACTGTGTGCTGCTTTCTGCATCCTAGCTGGGTCTGCAGGTATGTCAGCCATCACAGTGGAATTAATTGCAGCCAATATCATCTGAGCAGTAATTCAGAGTCACTTATTTGCATTTTCTGATTCCTTTTTCCTTGATCGCTTAAATCCAGAGGGTAAATACATTGGAAGAGGTTTTTGAGGAGTTTTGTATTGTTGTTGGGTGAAAAAAAAAAAACAAAACTTTTTTTTTTTTTTTGGCTTTTCACAAGGAATTACTGGAATCCTGCTCCATGGATTTATGCTTGCAACTCTGATGACAGAAATGAAAAATTGTAAAATCCTAATTAGCCTTTGAGCTAATGCCAAGGCAGTTTTTGCTAGCGAAGTTAACAACGCTGGGAGAGTAAGTTTCTAGAGGCATGTTGAGAAGAAGGAAAGAAGAACCGTATTGTTCTCTAGTTTTGTTCTGAAGGTGGTCAAGGGTTGCATGTGGTGTTTCAATTTCTTGTTCAATGGCTTAAGCAGATTAGCTAAACTGGCTGCTGTTAGCCTTTAATTACTCACTGAATTAAATAATGATTGGCAACACAGACATTGTGATTGATTAATTGATTGTGTAGAAATGCCGGAATAGTGCCATTCACCACGTCTCAGCCTTACATCAAAACCCATCTGCCCCCCCATGAGCAGGGTTGCCAGATAAAATATTGCACTGAACATACTTACACTAAAAATTATTCACTGTTTATCTGAAATTCAAATTTAACTGAGCATCCCCTATTTTTATTTGCTAGATCTGGCAAGATGAGCCGTAAGGGCTTTTCCTCCTCTTTATTTCTGTGTTGTCAAATCAATACCACCTGAGATATATCGCATCAGGGTGAGTGGCGAGCAAGGTGATGAGGCAGAAGCCAAGGACGAGGGCCGTGCCTTCTCATCTCTGATGAATGCTTCCTTATTGCTGGGATCTTCAGCCTCGAGGGAAACCTAGTTCTTTAAAGGTTTTCTTTTCTGCTTCCTTTTTGCGTTGGGGCTGATTTGCATTCAGGGCCTAAGTCCCATACTTGACTCCATGATAAATGATTTAAACTAAACATGGTATTGATTGAGTGCTTGGTAAGTTCCAGGCGTGCCACACATCAGCTCTGTTGGTCCTCACACCTATGCTTTGAGAAAGGAACGCTGCTGCTGTCTCTATCTTGCTGACAGGAAAACCGAGGCTCAGCTCAAGGGCAAGTATTTAGGAAGTGGAGGGGCAGGAGGATACAGCCTCCTCCAAAATGGTCTACTGGAGAGCAGCACTCCTCAACTGTGAGTCCCAGAGGACTTTTGGCAAATGCAGGAGACAGTTTTGGTTGTCATGACTGGGGAAGGGCGTCATGGCTGCTGGCATCTAGTGGGTGGGGGGCAGGGATGCTGCTGTGATGTGCAGGAGGGTGCCCACAACAAAGGCGTAACTAGCCCCAATGTCCGTAGTGCCCAGAATGAGAAACACTACTGCGGAAAAAGGGGGAGGGGCTCACCTTCCTACCTCAACCTCACTGCAACAATGGTGGAAGCAGGCTTGGATCTGGAGTAGCCCCTGGTCTTTGGGGCACGCGAGCAGGGGTGGGGGAAGACCGATGCGTCAAGGAGAACAGAGGCACTGTCCTCAGTTGCTTACCAGAGCTGGGGACTTCTTGACAATCTGTCTCGCCTTCTCTAGTGTAAATTTCCATGCCTCCTACAAAAACAAAGTTAGACAACATTACTGCTTGTGTCTCATCTTTCCTTTCCATGTCTTTTCCAAAGTTAGGATCTTTAAAGTCTGTAAGTTTGCAGTGAAGAGATTATTCCGTAGATTTGTGATAAAATAATTCACAAGAAGGCAATTTCATGCTAATAACCATCTTTATTAAGGGATTTGCTCTGTGCCAGATGCCGTGCTAAGTACTTTGCAAACACGGTCTTATTTAATTTCACAACAGCTCTGAGAGAGATGACCTTTTTATAGATGAGGAAATTGAGAAGCAGAAAAGCTAAGAAACTGGCTGATGATCGCAGCGCCAGTGTCTGGAGAGACGTAGTCTGAACCTCTGCCTGCCGAGCTACGCTGATGTCTCTAAGTAACCGATCCTTGGGTCCGGAAGCGTCACGGCAGGAGGTGGCCAACGGTGAACCTGCTGGTGCAAGGTAACACCCCCGTCTCCCGTTCACCTCCTCTTCCAGTTCAACATCCCCGTTTTTCACCATTTCTAGAGCATCCAAGTGCATCTTCTTAGTTTACATTGCAAGTATAAAGAGTTTGCTAACTGTGACCAGTAACAATTGTTATAGAATTCCATTTTTGTAGACTTGTGGGCAGTTTGGGGGACAAGTAGCCCTGGGGGTGAGGGGTGGGGGGGGGTCTTTGCTCCCAGCACTGCTTCCCAGAGCTTTCGTGCTCCCAACACGTCCTGACCCTGCCACAGTCTTCCTCGTGCTGCTTTCTGTGAGACCTGAGCATGGGTGATGGTTTGCACATCTGGGTTCAAACCCCGGCTCTGCTGTTTATTAGTTGAGCAAGTTATACTCTGAGCCCTTCGGTATCCACAGAGGTCCTTCACATGTAAGAAAGCCGTCTTGTAATCATCTGCAACATGGGAATTGATATCCACCTACCTCATAAGGGTGCTGTGAGGATGATGGGACATCATTTATGTAAAGCCCTAGGCCAGAGCCTTCCCCAGTAATCCCCACTCAATAATTGATAAGTTGGTTAGGAAACTTTGGTCTCTCAAACCCTAGATTTCCCCTTCCTAATCGATAAGGAAGCTGGATTAGGGAAGAGTGTCATGGTTCTTACTGCAGGAAACTGAGGACATTGTCCCTGCATTTAAGCAGAAAGAATAGGTACCAGGAGCACCTGGGTGGCTCAGTCAGTTGAGCATCTGACACTTGGTTTCATCTCAGGTTACGATCTCACAGTTTGTGAGTTCAAGCCCCACGATGGGCTCTGTGCTGACAGCACAAAGCCTAATTGGATTCTCTCCCCGCCCCCCACTCTCTCTCTGTCCCTACCCCCTCTCAAAATAAATAAATAGCCATTTAAAAAGAAAAAGAAAAAACAGGTACTGGAATGGGACCTTGGAGGTGGCTACCAGCAGGAGAGGCCTCTTGGGAGATGTGACTGTTGTTGCTAATGCATGTTCAGGACTTGTGTCCCTGCTTGACTCTGTTGTGGGTTCTTCCCTCCTGGGAGACACCTTCTTCCATTACAGAGCTCCGTAGTATTCTGAAGACCTCAGCCATGCTGGGTGAACGTGGGCAGAGGAATGAACGCTCAGTGTGAACTTGGGTTGGAATGGATTTTCCAGCAGGTGCTTCAGGAAGGAAGGTAGCAAAGCCAGCCACAGCACAGCCTCTCCGGGCTGGCTCTGAAACCCTCTCCCTGGCTTCTGCCCCAAATCACACTCCTCCAGCTCAAGTTCAAAGGATGGCAAACCATGGCTCTTGTGTCAGAGGCAGCAGGACCGCTGACATCTAAGAGCGCATGTTAGCTACTTGAGAAAGGAGGCTGCTCTCCAGGTCAGTCTGGTCACCAGGACGCTCTCGTACAATGTATGATTCTTAAAACATTGAAACGCTAACGTGTCGGTTGGTGAACAATTGTGCCCCTGAGCCCTTGAGTGTCCCCACCACAGGTCTGGTCGTTCAGCCTCTCCCTAGGACTCCCTAGACTTCCTTAGGATCAGTTCACAAAGGGTCAAAGTTGTGGTACAGCCTTATTGGCACCTGCAGACTGGGCTCCATCACCACACCCAGCGCCCACTCTGATCGGCTGACAACAGGGACAAAACAGACCAATGAAATCCTCACTTTAAAAACATAGATGCATGAATGCAATTTTGGCTTTTTCTGGAAATTCTGACAAATCCTGGAAACTCTCTGGAAAGTCAGCATCTCGGGCAGAGATCTAAGCATCTCGGACACTAGATCTAAGTGCAAGTTTCTGTTGTGGTGCCCTTTCTTGGCTGCTCTCGTTAGCCTAAAAGTCATTCTCTGCGTTACTGAAACATGCTGTTGGTGCCCCTCTGCCTTAATTACATGCCCTCTGCTTCTCTGCCTTGGAAATACCTCTTTTGTTCTAAAGCCCAGCTCAAGCCTAATACAGTCCTTGCTACATGCTAGGTGCTCAACACATATAGAAATAAAAAGTGAAAGAAAATAGTTATGATATTATGTTAACCCAGGAAAACAGGCTACTAGATTTTACATGCACAGAAGAAAAGTCTTGCAAAGAAATTTGCCATCATACTTGTGAGTGACAACTTTTTCCTTTTGGTTCTTTCTTGTGTTTTCTAAATTTTCAATAATGAGCACAAATTCAGCAATAAATGCTTTGTAAAGAAGAACTCAATATATGTTGCCCTGTTTCTTACTGAAACAAAACAAAAACATGCTTCCAGCATAGAGATGCAGTGAGGACCCTGGAGATCTGGTGGTGAAGAGACATTCCTGCTCTCCCAGAGTTGCCAGTCTGGCGAGGAGACAGACCAGGAATGAGCACTGCGAGTGCAAGGGGCCAGAGAGATGGCCTTGGCAGAGTCTTCATAGGACAAGCCGCTTGGATCCCCTTCAGAGACGTAATCTGAGTTTCATCCAGCTCAGTTCTCTGAGGGGATCAATGTGTAGTGAGGGACAAAGACAAGCAATCCAAACAAACAAACAAAAAGCCAAGTGGCAAGTGTTTCACCAAATGCCTTCTGACTCCCTAGTGCTGTGAGTGACGATGCTTCTGGGGTTGCCCCTGGGAGCCCGAGGACAGGTTCATCTAGACAGGCTCAACCAGAGCACCACTTTCTTCCACAGTTCAGGTGCACAAATGCCAACACAGAAAAGAGAATCTAGATACCAGGCCTGATCTTTTTCCCCCAGAAGAAAATGGATGTAAGGATTCAAAGACATTTGGAAAAGCTCATTTTTTGCTTGTCATTATGATAGGCAAATGGGCAAATTGTTAGCAATGTGCAAATGAAGATAATTGCTATCTCTCCCCGGTAACCTTTCACTGTTGGCAATGTACTGCTTAAGGCATCGTTTCTAAAGTATGAGGACCACTCTTCTGTCCCCTGAAAAATTAAAACTCAGAATACAGATGCAACTGTAATTGGGGGTTGGAGAGAGAACTTGGGAATAGATGGTGAGCTGGTTATAAAACTTTGCTGGTTGGAAGCCATACTGGTGTTTATGACTCGGCTAGAGCAATCTTCTGAGGCATGGCCAGATTCTCCATCAACAATGAGGGGCTTGGTTCTGAAGTGCTCATTTGATCCTGAAATTTTTATGGTTAACTCCTTCCAGTTTCTCATTACTTTCTCCCTCTGGTTATAGTGTCCCCCTTATTACCACTTCAAATTCCCTCCAGGGTCTATTTAACATCCTCATGAGTGGGTTACTGAGGAGGCCCTCACATCGGCTTGCAAGATATAAGCCCTCAGCGTGGGAGCTTAGAATCTGAAGAACCATGGATACGTATATTGGATTTCTTTACTCAAGAACTTGGAAAATTCCAAGGACATTATGGCATGGTGTCGTAGTAGGCTACAAGAACAGAGAGGCTGACCGTCTGCAACATCATCAGAGCACATAGGAACACAAATCTATGGTAGTTCACGGAACACTTTTGTCTAGAATGATTTAAGTGTTCCTCCAAACCAGAGCCAGCCCAAAGTCTTCAGACAAGAGGAGAGGCTTGGTAACTACTGATCTTCAGTGGAAGATATTTAAATATATAGTAGATCATGGTCTCCGTTGTTATTTTCTATTTAAAATGCATTTGGACTCTAGAGTGTTTGTGGGTGTGAATGCTAGCTTTGCCATTTACTAGTTGTGGGACTTTGGGCAAGGTACTTAAGCACTCCAAGCCTCACTTTCCTCATCTGCAAAATGGGGATCATAACAGCATTTGCGTGTGTGAGTATTGAACAAAATAGCACTTGGAATAGTGCTTTGCATATAGTAAGCATGGCATTAGTGTTAACAATTGACATACTTATTTTGGGTTGTTATGCCACCAACACATAGCTGGAAAAATTACAGTAATTACAACATCAGCCTCTAAAAATGTATGCTATTGTTTCCATGATCTTGAAAACGACCCTGAGAGGAAAGCATTATTTTTCCCTTTTACAGATGAGAAAACAGAGAAGAGAGGTTACATATTGTAACCATGGTCATTCTGCAAGCAGAGCTAATGGTGCTGAAGTCTCTGGGCTCCAACTCCTTTCCCACCATTGCCACACTGTTTTCTAAGAATGAAATAAGCCCAAAATTTTAACACAGGCAAAGAAATTTGACTTCTAAGGTTTCATTGAGGCTTAAGGGAATGGCAAGGGAAATTCACATGGAATGTGGATGGTTTAACGCAAAGGATCACATGGTCAGGGGAGAGAACTGACTCTGTACACCAGGGACCTACGCACCTGCAGTGAAACTCATGTACAAGCATAACAGCCAGCATGTGACTGATAGTGAAAGAGAAAGAAATAGTCGTTCAGTCAGTCATTGCTTTGTGCAATCATTCGTTCTAGTCATTCATTCCACAAACACTTATTGTTTGTCTATGTTGTGTGACATATTACATACTAGAGATGTAATAGTGAATGAGACATAATCTTCTCAACAAGGGTGTTATAACCTGGGAGAGAAGATCGGAAATAAAATGTAATTAGAATACAATGTAGCAAGAGTTAAGTAATAATTATCATTCCTATTTTATACATGAGGTAAATTAAGTCTTAGAGTGGATAAAGTTCAAAGTCATAGAGCCAATGAGTGGCACAATCCAGATTCAGTTCAGACCCTTTTGGCACAAAACCCATGCTTTTAATCCCCCTCTGGGGGACGTTAATAGGTATGCTAGACAAGAAAGTTGTTTTAAGTTAAAAAAGTTTGGGAAATCTGCGAACTAAATACTCCTCTGAGAGAGCCATGACACACATTAGTATTTTCAAGGCTTTCAGCCGCTTTGTGGTAAGAAGTACTATGTAGAAAAGCATTTCCCAAACATTTAAATGTTTCAGCCAAAGCATAGCATTGTATTGTCTACGGTAGGGGAAAATGTAAACAAGATAGCGTACCGGGGATTCTCCAGAATTCAGTATAATTTCTCTTGACATTTTGGGAGTATTGGTGAATTGGACAAGACACATTCATTAATTGGGTCTTCTCAGGTTTTGTGATGTTAAAGAATTAAATTCTGGTACACTTAGGAGTGAAGGAAGTAAAGAGAAATAGTATTTTTAGGCACAAGTTTCTACCGTGAATAACTTTTAGTGATTGTGTTCTCTACTATCAATTATAGCAGCAGTAGATTTAAAAATTACAGAAAGTGCCTTTTGTTCACTTCACACTTTTGACAGCAGTGACAGGTTCCCACAAAGGAGAAAGCCCCTGGGAAGTGAAACGAAGATTTTAGGTGCATGTTTTTTATTGTCCAAGAGCAGGCATTATGCAGGGGTGGGGAGGTGTTGAGGGTGGGGGAAGATCACTGATCTATTCGGATCTTTTCTAAAAGTTCATTAGGACAGGCTTTTCCACACCTCTAAATTTAATTGTATAAGTTGATTCACAAATGGAGCCAGATTTGAGAGAAGCTGTCTCCAAGGATTTGACCACCCACTGGAGGCAGTGAGTACATAAATAACTGCCGAGTAAGGCAGACTAGTAGAGCCAAGAGAAAGGGGGGAAAAGTGCTTTGAGGTGACTTCAATTCAGTAAAAAGACAAAGGCAGGAAGCTCCTCTGTTTGTAAGGTTTTATCAAATAGTGTCATATCTGGCTTTTGGGTAGGATTTGCTCATCTATTATTGTATCTACATTCCGCTGTATCCTACAGTGGCTATTTTCCAATATGTAGGATAAGGCACACCAAAGCCCAATTTGATTTTCATGTTCTGACAATTCCCAGCTCTGAAGGGCATTTATGATTTCTAGATGTGTGGAAAGAATGAAGTCGGTTCATCCCACTTTCTTCTTCCAGGGACAAGAGGGAGGGAAGGAAGGAAGGAAGGAAGGAAGGAAGGAAGGGAGGAAGGGAAGAAGGAAGGGAGAGAGGGAGGGAGGAAGGGAGGAAGGAAAATGTAAAAGAAAAAAGCCACTATATTTAAATCCATTCCCTTTGATCACTGAATATCTCTTCCTCACACTCATTTTACCATTAGCTAAATGTTCTTCTTTCCTATTAGTACCATCACTATATTTAATCATACTATCCACATCCTTTCCCCAAGACAACACCTTTTTAAACAGCATTATTTTAAATGGCACTCTTCCCATCCCAATATTTTTTCCCCCGACATTATTTTCATTGATTTTACCACCATCACCTCCAGCAGCATCAATGCGCACGTACAGAGGTTCTTTCTTCAATGCTGCCACGTCTGTGCCCAGGCATTGTCTATGCTGCATCTCTACACTTTATACCAACTCAGCCAGGCAGGGATTAACAGTTCTCATCCCACTTTAGAGATAAAAAGTCAAAGAGCCAGTGCTGGAATTGTCCAAGGCTTCACAACCAACACTTTTGTTTCATTTTGACTGTTTCTTCCCTAGCGTCTGTGTATGTGAGGAAGCTCTCCAGCGCTAGACTCTATGGGCTGTTCTTATTACAGGAAATTGTCCTACTGTTTAACCCCATGATTTCTAGCAAATCATTGGGTTAGTTAGATAGTGAGTGTGGTTCAGTCATTGGGTTGTTTTAGGCCAATTGTTTTGCAACATAATCCATTATTATTGTTGTTGTTGTTGTTGTTGTTGTTTGACTATTATTCTGTTTGCATTCAGGTTGCTAGATAAGTCTTGCCCAAGGTTTCACAATTAATTTGTATTAGTTTTCTACTTTGCTTAAAGCAACACAAATTTACTATTTCATAGCGTGGAGATCAGAAGTCTGAAATGAGTCTGAGGAAGTTAAAACCAGGTGTCAGCTGGGCTAACAGTCTGTAGTTTCCAGGGGGAATCTGTGGCCTCCGCAGTGTCTAATGGCTGCACCCCCTACTTAGCTGATGGCCTCATCACTCTACTTCTGTTGTCATATTTTCTTCTCACATTCTGACCCTCCTCCCTCTCTCTTATAAGGAAGGACCCTTTTAATTACATCAGGCTGATCCAGATAATCCAGGATAATTTTCCCTCATGTACAGGTCTTTAACTTAATCACACCTGCAAAGTCCCCTTTTCCATGTAATGTAACATTCACAGATTCTGGGGATTACGACGTGGACCTCTTTGGAGGGGGAGCATTGTTCTGTGCACTATAGTGTTCATTCAACACATACTTATTAAATGATTAATGAGTACAGTGAGTTGTGCTGGCCTTTGGGGAAATTGCAGGGAACAGCATGTGTCTGGGGAATAAAACAGCTAGGTTATCTGTTCTCATGGAGTTTATATCCTAGAGCAGATGTTAAACAATAATTTTACAATTATGTAGTGTAATGTACAATTGTTTGATTATAACTGTAATACATTCTGAAAGGAGGAGGTATGATGAAAGACAAGAAGTTTGGAGGGTCTGGCTTAAGTTAGGGCATCAGGAATAGCTTCTCAGAGGAAATGACTTGTGAACTGAGCTCTAAAGTGGGTGACTAATTAGATGAAGACGAGGGTCAAGAGTGGATATTGGGAGACCACTGATTAAAACCTTAATATTTAACATATCTTTCAGAACTGTTCGAATTCACTAGTCTTTCTTTTTCTTCTTTCCTTTCTTTTCTTCCTTCCTTTCCTTCCTTCCTTCCTTCCTTCCTTCCTTCCTTCCTTCCTTCCTTCCTTCCCTACCTCTCTCCTTCCTTTTCTTTCTTTCTTTCTTTCTCTTTCTGTCATTAACTTTTCTTGAGCTTAGGGAAGAAAGAAGCATATGATGAAAAAAGAAATACTTATTTTTAAAAACTTTTTAAAGTAGGCAAAAAACACTTTCAAATCTTGAATACCATATAAGCATCTTTTTTAGGATCATTTCTTCTACCTATCAGAAAAGGAAATTAAAAAAAATTAATGTTTATTTACTTTTGAGAGAGAGAGAGAGAGAGAGAGAGAGAGAGAGAAAACACAAGTGGGGGAGGGGCAGAGAGAGAGGGAGACACAGAATCCGAAGCAGGCTCCAGGCTCCCAGCTGTCAGCACAGAGCCCAATGACAACAGGGGCAAGGCTGGGGCGGGGTGGGGGGGGGGGAAGCAGTGGAGGAGCTAGAATTCAGGAGCTTGAGATCATGACCTGAGCCAAAGTGGGACACAACCAACTGAGCCACCCAGGCACCCCTCAGAAAGGGTAATTTAAATTTTCATTATTTCTGCTATATTTTGAAGATTTTTAAGGTCTCTATGAGTTTAATGACTGCCAGATTAGTCTTTAAGCAAGTCTAAGTAGATAAATTCTCCAAGATTCCTAATATGGGCTTACACCAAAATGCAGCATGGAATCTCTATCAAGATACCGTGAAATGCCCAGAGAAATGATACAACAGTAGACCGTACATCCAAGCACAGCATCTAATGCTTTCCTCTGTTCTCTTAGAGTTTTAATCCTCTCAGTCTTCAGGGAGCAATTTAATTTAGTGGCCTCTGATATTTATAGTCTTTCTGTTTCTGTGATAATTTCTTATCTAATGACCTTCAAAGGGTTTTGTAGAGGCAAAAGACATAAGAGATAGTTGGAATCTCATTTAATTTTCACTTTGTTAATTATGAGAAAAGGATCAGTATTTCCTCCTACAATTTTGGTTCTTTGATCTTCTTTTTCTGTAAACTAATTGTTTGTGGACTTTTCTAGACTTTTTTTCTTTTCAATTTTATATAAGCTCTTTGAATTATGGAAAAATAACTTTGTGTGGCATATTACAAAAACATGTTCCAGTTTACCATTTTTTTAACTTTGTGTATGGCAGGTTTTTTATTAGTCACATGTATTCATATTTCCTTTTGCAACTTTTGTGTCACAAATTACAAATAAAATTGCTTAGATTTTTCTTCTTTTATGGTTCCATTTTTAATGATTCAAACTTTAATTCATTTGGGATTTACTTTGCTATAAGAAATAAACATTGAGCTTAAATTTTATTTCCAAATGGCTGGTCTTTAGTTCCATTGAGTGAATAAACTAGTGTTGTACCACTGATCTGAATGTTATTTTTATCAAAAACAAGAATGTGTTTGGGTTTATTTTTAGGCAGTATATTCTGTTCCTCTTTAGGCTGACTCTTCCACATCTAGAAGGCCATATTCCCCTGTCATTTATCTCATTGTTCAAAATCTCCTGAGATGTTTAAATAGGAATTTTAAAAACATTGCCAAATAACTCCACAACCGACAATTTGCTTGAATATTGATTTCTCCTCTGTAAAATTAGGATAATAAAATAAGCCTGCAGCTGTGTGGAAGGACTTTAGATGCTATATGACAAGTGCCTAGGCCAGCTTTTGTTATGTGTGTCGCTATTTAAATTGTGTTTGCCATTTCCTTTTATTTTTCAGCCCCTAATGTGTGTCTGTCACACAATGGGGGCTTAGTAAAGGTATATTGCAAGAATAGAAGAATGACTGTGTATGCCTAAAAACCTATCAATTTCACCCAAGTCCCTTTTGACCCTAGTACCATTTCTGATTTCAGTTGTCAAAGATATGATTGTCTTCTGGGCACAAATATGGGTTTATTAAGGAAGGTAGTCTGCAAAACTTTATTAACTCTTCCAGAGTATTGAGGTAGTACACACACAAGAATGCCCTGAAATTGTAGGTTACTCTTTCCCTGGAATATATGTTCCTTTCACAAGTAACATTTGATTGTCTAATAGTTTGCCAAGTCACAGTTAAAGAGCAGCCATCACTCAAGAAGGAACTTTCTTTAACCTGAAACTGATGATCACAAAAATGGCTTCTTTATTATTTAATATTTTGTTTTCCCCTAAGCTTGGACATGTGAGAAAACACTCATATTATACAAAGTTATGATGGAGAACAGAGGAAGAGCAAATATAAGCTGGAGAGGTTGGCCAGACAACCAAATAGGAAGAGAACCTTAGTTATTTCTATTTAGTTTAGGCTTTGAGATATTAATTTGCTAGAATTGTCCATGACAGTAGCCATGGAGGCTCCAATGTAGTGATGATGACAGAGGAAATAATTTTTTTCCCTTGTTTCCTTGTTTTTCCTTTTTTTCCTATTAAACTGAGAGTGCTGAATTTATTTTTAAATTCTGTAAACATACTCCTCCCCCCAAAAAGGCAAGTCATAATTATAATGTTGAGAGGATAAAGGCAGACTTTAGAGACTTGGGTCTTATAAAACAGAGATGGAGTAGAGAAATTTACCTAAATACACACACACACACACACACACACACACACACACACACACACCACCATATTGGACAAAATGGGACTCACTCAAAAAGTTTGGGGAAGATTAGATAACACATTTAGAAGCACAGTGTGAGTTCACAGAGCTAACTAAGCTCATCATTATGAACAGAAGGGCACTGTTGATTGTACCGAGTGAAATTTAGTGATTCATGAATCTTAGAAAATGTTCAACTTCCTATCCATTTGTAATCTTTCCTAAGCCTTATTACCTGAGATTTTCAATTAAAAGAGACACCAGATGTTTTATTCTACACTTAATGTTTAAAAAATTAAAGTAAGTTCCTGGGATCAGCTTTATTTCTCAGTTGAACAACAAGAATTTGTCATGTGACACTTTCTCATAAAAAGAGTGCAAACTTCCTCCTCCTCAAACCCTTTTATGTCAGCTTCATGGTAATTTGGGTCCCAAGGAAGCATGAATTCTCTGTCTATGCATACACCCACACACACTCAGCATTGGAGAGCTCTGGTTCCAGCAGCAATCAGACTCATCCTGGAAAAGCCATTTCAAAGTCGGGATTGCTTTCCTAAGGCAATGGTTCTCCCTCACAGTGGTTTATTTTATTATTTTTTTAAATAATTTTTAACTTTTATTTATTTTTGAGAGAAAGAGTGTGTGGCTGCGTGCCCATGTGGGGAAGGGACAGAGAGAGAGAGAGGGAGACAGAATCTGAAGCAGGCTCTGCACTATCAGTTGAAAACCCTACATGGGGCTTGAAGTCATGAACCGTGAGATCATGACCTGAGTCGAAGCTGGATAATCAACCAACTGAGCCACCCAGGTGCCCCTAAAATAATTTTTAAAATTGGTTTTAATATGGTGTCTGCATTAGAATCACCATTTGTGCAAGATGAGACAGGGAGATGAAGACAAATGAGAAATAACTGGGAAGTTTTTCGTGGCTCAAAGATGACATCATTGATAGATGTCATCATTGATAGACTTAAAAAAAAAGATCATAATTGTATTTCATGTTTAACCCCAAATAAACTTTATGTAGTGCTTATTTGAAACAATATTTTATTTTTACATTGGAGTATGTTTAAGGTATGTGTTAGCGTATTTACATTTTACTTATATTTATGAATTTTTGTATTTGAAATGTATTAAATACTCCGATTTACTGATTTCAAGTACTTAAAATATATTATGTGAAATAAATAGCAAAGTATCCTGAAATTTTACTCCATATCTGAATGACTCTTCAGTTTGGCATCAGCAGACCTTCCTATCTGCCCCTTGTCTACATTTCCAGCCTCCCTCCCCCATCCCTCTCCCAGGGATAAATATGTCTATCTATGTTTCCTTTCCCAAATAGAGCTCGATCTGGCTACCTCTCTTCCTTTGCTTGAGACCCCTTGTCCTACCTGTGGTGTTTACATTGAACAAGCACAACTGGTAGAATAGAATCTTAAAGCAAATTTATTCTTGACTCCCCCTCCCACTGCCTCACAGAACTTTAAATGGGTTGAAGGCCCTGGGGAAATAAAGAGAATCTATCTCCACTAGAGCACACACTCTGAATATAATTCTCTTTTAATGTAGATCAAAGTGATGTGAAGTAGGTCTTGAGTATGCCTTTGAGATATCTGTGAATGTAGCATGTCCCTGCAGCTCAGGGGTGGTTAGGAAGGGCGTCTGCTGCATGATGTAGGGTGTGCCTTGAGGATCTCAGTGTTAGGGGACCTAGGAGCGAACAGCATAAAGCCGAGGAGGAGGCTCCACTCTTGACCCAATGGGTGCACTCTAACACTGATCTAACAAAGATGATTCAAGGTACACATGAAGGAACTACGTTCAATTTTCAGTGTCCAATTCCTGCTTATGAACACACACACATACACACACATACACATTCCAGCAGCAGGCAATGCCTTGTTTTGTATGCAAATGTAAAGGAGCATATAAATAATCCCCTCAAAGTAGGTAACACAAAACCATCTGGGTGGTCTTTACCATGCAGTCTGCGATTTTCTTCTTTCTGTTCCTTTCCTATCCTTGTCTTGTCCTCCTTTCCACCTCCCCTCACCTCCCCCACCCCCGCCCCAATCCTGGTGCCAGCTGAACACTATAGATTGTTTCTTGCTCAGTTAATCATGGATGGTGTTTGTCATTTTGAGAACACAGTAGATAAAGGTATGAGCCGTGGCTAAAGGATTGGCAAAAACTGGGCTTGGAATGTCAACTGCACTGTAGATGATGAATAGGCAGTTTGCTGAGATCCCTAAATGTGATTCCACTTTTACTTTTGATCCTACCAACATCAGACTCCATTGCTCTGCACTGCTAGGTTCTGCCATGCCAGCTCCTTGGAGCAGAAAGGCCTCCTTCTTCCCTCCACCCTGCAGCATGCATTTCACAGGGGCAATGGCTCCTGTCACTTCATTTGTATTTTACCAGAATCGGAAACACATGCAAAGCAGGTTACAAGCAGAGTCTTGCTTGTGAGGAATTACTGGCCCAGGAGCAGTGGTTCAATTAAAAGTAACTATACCCCAGGAGTAGCAGTGAGGCCTAGAGCACCATGGGGAAGAACTTGGGCTTTCAAGACAAACAGGCCCAGGGCTGAATCCTGTCACTTATTAGCTGTGTAATCTGTGTAATTATTGTCACTTATTAGCTGTGTAATCTGTTAATTTCTCCTGGTCTCAATTTCCTTATCTGTAAAATAGACCCCTACCCCGCAAGAGCACTGTTGAATGAGATCACACGCGTCAAGGTCAGTGCTGATGGATTATCCAGATACCAGGCATGTGCCTTGCACAATGGAGACAGCAAAGACGGGCAAGATGCAGAACTGCCACCTCCACACGCTTACATCTGAGTGAAGAAATCTATGTAAACTTCATATTTTAATATCTCTGGGCCTTCCTTTCCTCCTCTATAACATGCAGACAACAATAATACCTACTCATAAGATTAAATGATTAATATATGCAAAGCATGTAGGGCAATATTGGCACGTTGTAGTATTTGAAAAGGAATTTAGGATGACGGTGGAGAACAGAGTTAAATTTTGTGGAGAGGGTTAGGAATCATTCTACAGAGAAGTTGACAGAGACATGAGCTTGCAGGACGGGCCTGGTCAGCTGAGTGGAAGGGATGATTGAGAACAAGGGTGCAGAGGTAGGAAGGTTAAGGTGAGCACAAGAGAGAGCCAGTCACTCCATCTTGACTGCAGCAGGGGGTCCACAAGGATAATAGTGGAAGTCCAGGAAGGCTTTTGGAGAATTCTGAAATGCTAGGTGAAAATGTGTACCTAATTGTGTAGGCAATACTGAGATCATAAGCTGGGGGAAATAATATGATCAGAGATAGGCTCTGGGAAAATTACTGTGTCCATGAAGTAAGGGAAAGCAGAATTTCCGTCCGGGGTGCAAACGAGAAGCTAGTGGCACTTTGTTTATTCATTCAACAAATATTTCTTTGTTATGTGTGAGGCACCATCCTAGGTGTTGGGCTTACTGTGGGGAGCAAGGTGGAGTCTGTCCATGTGGAGGTTATATCCTAGTGGGAGAGATGGATAGACAGGCAATCACCCGGGTATATCATTTAAAACAAGGCAGGTTCAGTGGAGGGACCTACAAGAGCTTTGACAAGAGGGGTATGTAAAATGAGTCAGGGATTGACTCCCTGAAGAAGCAACATATAAGGTGAGATTTGAGGGATGGGAAGTCCATCAAGGTGAAAGATGAGGGAGAAGGAGAAAATGCTTCCCACGTAAAGTCATTGAGTTGGAGTGACAAGATCAAATTTATCTCATAGAAAGGCCTTTCTGGCCTTGGTGTGGAAAATTTTTTGGAAAGCAGGCAAGAGCAGAATTTGGTTGGACTAACTAGGAAGCTAGAGCAGGAATGACATCCAAGGATGATTGTGAGACACCTTCATGCAGGAATACCATTACACACCCAAAACACGATGAACCTTGCAAACAAAAGAAGCCAGACACAGAAGAACATACTCTATGATTCCATTTATATGACATTGAAGAACAGAACTTTATATGAATGAACTAATATGTGGTGAGAGATTTTAGAACAGTGGCTACTTTGGGGGTGAGTATTGACTGGGAGAGTCGTGATGGAGGCTTCTGGCAGCAGGCTGGAAATCATTTGCATCTTTAGTAGGTAGGTAATTCTACCCACTAATTCACACCTGCTTTGTAGGTGTAATTTGTGTGCCAAGGAAATGAAAAGAAGGACTGATATACACCATTAAAAATACACACTCAGAGTGTAATGTTAAGGAGGAAAAATTATATATATAACATTATCATAACTGAAAAAATCAATATAATAATATTATTTATTTACAAATTAAAAGGTAAACATACAACATTTTGATATTGGTTATTTCTGGTGGTGGGATTTCAGCTGATTGATGTGAAGAGACACCCCAAGAAGGATTTTCAGAAACGTAGCCAATTGTCAAGAGACTAAACCAACCACTGTCAGCAGGACAGGGATATGAATCCCAGTTCTAGTCTTTCCTAAGGGAGTGAGCTTCAGCAAATTACATAACCTCTTCAGCCTGGTTTCTGCAACTTTATAAAAGGGGTCATAATCAATACTGGTGCCTCTATCCCAGAACTGTTTGGGGGACTAAATAAAGTGAAGTGTAAACACAGTGCTACGTAGTGTAGTGAGTCCTCAGTAAATATTGCTATTAAAGAAATCTTGCAGGCAGAAGAGAGTGGAGCTGCCCACATTTGCATGGACTGCCCCTCTTCTCCAGGGCGCCTGTGGGGACGGGGATTTGAGGAGGACGGCAAAGTCCAGAACAGCGACTATGGAAACATCAAGCTGACCCAGGAGCATTCCCTGCTGGGGTGCAAGCTGAGCAGTTCTGGGGTGAAATACCCCCCACTCCATCTCAGCCAGCAAGGATGCTTAAAACACTCCCGAGTCAGGAATTGCAAAGGGTGTTGATGGGAAGACAAGGAAATGGTATTTCGAGGATAAACTCCATGGAGTACGAAAATAAAGAATGTCATTTTACATGGGATAGTTTAAAGTTGAACATTTTGTGACTATGTATAACTGTGGGTGTGATGTATATATAATGTGATGTTATTTAAGGAAATGACAAAAAACCCTTATCATTTGCCTTTGTACATAGAGACACGTTTCTCTGTGCATTATCCAATAGTGAATATTATGATACAATATTTACATGCTATTTGAATTCATGAAAAAAGATTTTTTTAATTAAAAGTGCCTATCTCTTCTAGAAACCAGTGGACTCCAAAGCTTCTCAGGTGGAATTAAGGGAAATTTAATTGGCACATAGTCAATGACTGAGGAAGCACATCATGGACACATGCTCCAGGTATTTGAATCTCTATCTTCCCTCTCAAGGAGACAAGCTTATGATAGTTAGGCAGCAACATCAGGTTCACTGGTTCAGGCCACAAAATATTAAACTGACTTTATTTCCTTGAGAATAAAAAGGAAATCACATACAAAACAGAAACCTACTGTGTAATACACAGAAAAACTACATTTCTGGGACAGGGGGCATAGAATTTTCTTTTATTTTATCATTTAATTTTATTTTTACAGGCAGCTTCTGAAAAATCAATACTTTGAGGTGGAACTGGATTTAATATTATGCTCTCATTCAGAATGTGAGCTGAGAATTGTGTCAACATTTGCAGCCCTGTCCGCCTGCATTTCAATTGAAAATTGTCCAACATGATATAACACACATGGGGGTTCTGAAGAGCTATCTCTGAATAATAATGATATTGATAATAATTATATTGGCTACCGCTTTTATCAACACTTTTTAATGTAGCAGGTATTGTGCTGAGCATTTTGGATGTATTAGCTCAACTGTTTCCCACAACAAACCTATGAGGGAGGTATTTTAGGCATTTTATTATACCCATGTTATGTGTGAGGACAATTAAGCTCAGACTAGGGTGACCAATGGCTCAGGTTTTCCCAGGATATGAGACTTCAGTGCTTAGCCCGGGAAAGTCCTGGGCAAACTGGATGAGTTGGTCTCTGTGAAAGTGATCTGCTTGATTTTTTAAATAGCAGAGATTTAAGGTCTCCTCTTCTTGGCTGGTTAGATTTCCCACCTACTGCCAGCTGAGCTCTAGATTACAGTCTATGATAGTTAAGTAGCCAAAACATTCTTTGGCAGCATGGGGTGAGGGTCTAGGTTGAAACTGGGGAATATTATTTCACACGATGTAATTGGAAATGTCGTCTTGTCTCTCTCTGTCCCCCAACCGTTGAGCCAGTGAAGCTGAACCTCCCTTTACAACATGTCCAAAGGGCTTGCAGGTTACTGTAATCTGACATTCAAAGTGAAAACCCACTTACCTTGGGAAGTGGGTAGAGATGACACAATGGTTGGCCAGGGTCCTGCTTACAAAACTTCAGGGTGTGACACACCACATCAGCATTCATATCTGTGCTAAGCCTGGAGGGAAATGGGACAAAACAAAGGCTATTTAAGATCTCTCAGGCATTTAGGAAATAGAACCTATTTCAAAGGAAGGTAAATCCCCAGAATGGATTCTAGCATGGTCTTTGAGTCCAGCCTGAAGTAGCTGCCAGATCAAAACGATTTCCTGCCACGTTGCTCTCTTTTCTGTTTGAAGTAAGGTCCTGGGGGTGGGAAGAGGGCATGGACAGCACTGAGCTGTGGTCATCCTCTCACATGGGCACTGTGATTCTTTTCAGGAGAAGCCACAAATAAAATTGGGAAAAGAAAAATGGATAGGCATATAATTTGATGGAAGGAATATTTTAAAGTTTGCTAGGTCTTATAGCAAAAAATCATTTATAATAAAGCCTTAACACCTAAAATTATTTTCTTAGGCATAATCCAAATCATCTGTTTCCCTTTATTTTATTTAAAAATTTTTTAATGTTTATTTATTTTTGAGAGAGAGAGAGAGACAGAGACAGAGTATGAGTGGGGGAGGGGCAGAGAGGGAGAGGGAGACACAGAATTTGAAGCAGGCTCCAGGTTCTGAGTTGTCAGCACAGCTCGAACCCATGAGCTGTAAGATCATGACCTGAGCCGCAGTCGGACGCTTAACTGACTGAGCCATCAGGTGCCCCAATCATCTGTTTCCCTTTAAAATAAATATATTTCTAGGGGTTCCTGGGTGGTTCAGTCAGTTAAGCATCTGACTTTGGTAATGTTGTGATCTCACAGTTCGTGGGTTTGAGCCCTGTGTTGGGAATCTCTGCTGTCAGCATGGAGCCCTCTTGGGATCTTCTATTTCCCTCTCTCTGTGCCCCTCCCTTGCTTATATGGGTGTGCTCTCTCTTTCTCTCTCTGCAAAATGGATAAATATTTAAAAAAATAATAAATTAAATATATTTCTTTACCTTATGGGAGAAAATACAATATGTTTGACTTTCCACACCCCAGGATGGTGTAAGGAAAGTGCTCTTTAAACATTTTGGTTTATGTCTAGTTTGAAGGTGCTAACACAAACCTTCCATATGCATTTAATACCTGGCACTCCCAAAATTCTTCTTACCAAGAAGAATGAGTACAATGTGCTGCTTCAAATGAAGGAACAAACAGAGTATGGATTTTTAGTAACTTTTCCCAGTAAATCATTGATTCAAACCCAACCCAACCAACCAAAACAACAAAAAGAATCCATAAACATACGTTGGTCATACCTAGAGACTAATCTCAGAAAAACAGTTCTTGATTTTAGAAGATACTTTTTGGGATTTCTTCCCAGCTCACATGATCATTTAACTGACCCCCTTCTTCCACAGGGGTAGGTTCCTAGCAACTATGTTGTACTTACTCCCTATGTCTTGGCCAGTTGATTGGACCTCATTTGATGACTGTTCAAGTAGGATCAGTCAGATTCTCTCCTATGGAAATTTGGAATTGGTATTAACAACTTCAAACTCATTCTGAGCTGTTCCCAGAATAACAGGAGCTATAGTAACTTGGGACTGTAATGTCATTTTCTGCCACATGGACTGAGAAGTTGGAAAGCTAATCTGTAGGATAGGATTCAGGGGTCAGAACCCAGTGTGTGCAGTGAGAAAGCCTGGGGAGAATGTGCCCCTGTATTCCTGGTGGCTTCCAAGTCCTGCTTCCATCCCTGTCTGAAGCCTGGTAAGATGGCTTCCCAAGCTTTTGTGAGTACCTGAGTTAAGAGGGAAAAAGAGAGTCATCTGTCTGGCTCCACGGTTCCTTGGTGAGAGGTAGAGGGGAAGGTAACTTAAAATATAAAAGGAGTTCACATCTTCTAAGTTGTGGGGCAAGCTGTATGTAGCAGATAAAGTTCATTAGCAAACTAATGTCTACCAAGGGTCAGTAAATCAGGAGAGGTGGCTGTTTTCACATATCTTTTCTCAACTTAATGGTTCATTTATTTAACTGATGACTGCTGTCTTTATGGGGGTTTGATATTTAGTGGACTCAAGAGGGTGATAAATAGGCTCTGCTTAACCTTTTTTTCCCTTTAAACCCTATAGCCGTCCCATCTGTGGTAATCCAGGACCACTAACTAATCATATGATATCCAAGACGTATTCTCTTTCTCTGCAAATAGAGCACAATTTCAAGTAAGTGAACTTGAATATGGGAGTGGAAATGAAAACCCCACAGACAGTGAGGTGGTCTCTACATTGAGGAATAGGAGAGGGGAACAGGCATATGGTGTTCTTCCCAGGGTCCTCTAAGATCAGATCTTTGTCATCAAAAGACTGAAAGTGAGAAGCATTCCTTTGGACAAGAATAGAAAATGCTGAGCCTCATAAATACAGACAAGTGTAAGACCATTAGAATGTGCAAGATGTAAGGAAGTGGCAAAATAGCACATGTGCTCTTTACCAATTGTGGGATAGAAAGCCTAGGCAACACATAAGATGTGAAATCCCTAGGAAATCTCCAAATTCAGAATATCCATTCCCACTCAACATTGTTTTCTTTTTCCCATAGTAGCAAAAAGACCAAAATGGTCACTTTTTAATTTACTTCCTTTTACTACCCTTACAGGTACAGAGGTGTGCAGGAATGAGGCATGTGGTGGGGGACTGGGGAGGAGGGAAGAGGCTTCAACACATTTGGCGGAGCTAATTAACAAGTCTAATTAAGATCATGGTAGAATGAAGTCAATGATGATGATCATCACCATAAATCAAAAGAAGGGAGCAAGGTCAGGGTTAATAGACAGAGTAACAGCCTATGGCAGGGAGTGAGGACAGGGACTTCCACACATGAAAGCTCTCAAATTTAGACCTTGACATCACTTTCAAAGAAAGTTTATATATTAACATATAGTCACAGAGATATATTCACAGCATTGAAAGAAGATCTTCCTTATGCAACTTAATACTTTTATCCCATTTCTGGACCACACGCACAGTGTACTATGAATTTATTCACTTCTATAAATCTTGTACGGTAGTCTCTCTCTTGCCTGTGGTTCTGCCTTCCATGGTTTCAGTAACTAGTAGTCAGCCATCGTCTGAAAGCAGATGATTCTTCTTCTAACATATCGTCAGAAGGTCAATAGCCACCTAACTTACCTCACAATGCCTACATCATTCATCTTCCTTTATCTCATCACGTGGGCATTTTATCATCTCTCATCATCACAAGAAGAAGGGTGAGTACAGTGCAATAAGATATTTAAGAGAGAGAGAGAGAGAGATACCACATTCACATAGCTTTTATTACAGTGTATTGTTTTGTTTTATTTTATTATTGTTGCTAATATTTTCCTGTGCTTAATTTATAAATTAAACTATATCACAAGTATGTATGTATAGGAAAAATAGTATATATAGTTCAGTACTATCTGGTTTCAGGCAACTACTTGGGGGGTCTTGGAATTTGCCCCCTCTGGATAATGGGGGACTGCTGTAATCATCTTGTGAAATGGCACTGATATTGCTTTGTGTTTGGGTGTCTAAAAACACATTAATTACATCTAAGGTGTACTATGTTATAAATTCTGTTTCACATTTTCTTCTAAAAAATGTTAGTAGTTTAGGCCCCCCATGATCTCTGAGACCTCCTAGTTTAGAATACAAGAGTTTATGATTTAGAGGAAAGTAGAAGTAAATCCCAGGAAGTAAGGTGAGATGAACAGAAGATAAGGATCAGGCTTGCTATGGCAACCAATGGCACAATGGAGGTCAAGACCAGGCAGAGGAAGACCCAGCACATGGCTAAGACTTAGCACTGGCTAGGATTGGCCTCTCCTGGAAGCAGCCCCTCCCTGTATGATCCAGGTTCTTGGGGGAATGCCTGAGTGCTCAGGTGACTCACTTCCCAACAACATCCTGTGGCTTGCCCATGGGTAGGAAATGTAATTGCTGAATAATTAGTCCATGAATCATTGATAATTGACTGGTGTGAAATAATGAGGAGGGATGCCTTCTGGGTTAGAAAACACATTTAATACTGGAAGCCTGAAATTGAGGTAAAACTAAACCATAAGATTGTCATTTTCAGCACTTATAACAACCCCAAACTGTATGTGATTGATTAAAAGAAGTTGTAATAAGAGCACACCATAAGAGGAGAAATGTCTATCAGCAAACACCTAACACAGGTACTGGAAAATTCCTTGCAAACAAAACTAATGGTAGACAGAACCATGAAGGGGGATCATTTATTATATCTGTCTTTCTTCAAATGGCCCACCCCTACTACTGAGAATTAGTTGTCTCGTGACTTTGAATCATCACAAAGGAAAAAAATGTCACCCTTCCCCACCACCTACTCAGAGAGTGGCCCTCTGTTTTGGTGACTTGCTGGGCCCATTCTTCTTTAACACCTTGTGTTAATTTGCTGTTATTTGAGGTGGGACTGTTGTTTGTACAGTTCAAATCTGTAGTACCTAGGACAGTGTCTTGTCTGTCCTCTCTCATCTTTGTCTTAAATGTCTCTTACACTTGCCACTCTGGCCAACTACAGAAGAGCAATGGGTTTCTTAATCAACCCAGGCAATGGCCCTTTCACTGCCAGCATGCTTGGTAGCTAATCTCTGGCTCCCCCTTTTGGATATCTGCATGCACTCTCCTCTTTAGCTTCTATGACTTTTTTCCATGTACCTCTCTGGTTCCATGATCTAGGCCCAACAGAACCTCCCCGCCAAGCTGACATTTCTGCCAGAGCACCAAACTCATAATAGGTATATAGGCAGATTCAATAAATAGGCTAAAAAGTTTTTCTTTTCCTGTTTTAATATGTTCAACCAATTTCTTTGGAGCTATCTAGTCATATCATCTGCAGTGATAATTTTGTTCTTTTAAAATAATTAGTTCAACAAACATTTATTGAAGGACCTCAATATATATTGAAGGCTCAAATATAGCACCAAGCCCTGAAGATACAAAGCCCTCTCCTTCTCCTCCTTCCCTCCCTTCCTTCCTTCTTTCCACATACTCAGTATTTTGCTAAGTATCTGGAGATACAGAGATGAATGAAACGCATCTCAGAAGGTTTTCAATCTAGTTAGCAACTCAGAAAAAGTAAATGGGGAATTAAATTACAAACAGATGTGGTAAGTGCTGTGCTAGGGGTTTGCACCGGATACCAGGAATGTGTGTGTGTGTGTATGTGTGTGTGCACATGCACGTGTGCATGCGTGCATGCGTGTGTGTGTGTGTGTGTGTGTGTGTGTGTGTGTGTGTTGATGGTGGTGGGAATATCATCTGTCTTATCCCACCCTAAGGGCTAAGGTCAGGCAAGCTTCCAGAGGAAGTGACCTTGGAACTGAGGTCTAAAGAAGTAGAATTTGTCTGGGGTAGAGGTTTTGAATGAATCAAGCATGGGGGAACGTCTTATGCAAAGGTCCTGAGGCAAAAACCTCTTGGTGTGTATGAGGAGTTACAAGTGGTTTGGAATGTGGTGTGCTGTGGAACAGCCAGGGGTAGTCTGAAGATGTCCTCAAGGACTGATTTATAAATAGCCTTGTGTATGTGGCTAAGGAATCCTGCAAATAGTGTGAAGACTGAAGAATTTTGTTAGTGCCATATTAGTTTGGCATTTAAAATATATTTGGCCAGCTAGAATGTGGATTATTGACTTGTGCCAATGGGCAAGTCTGGAGTCCAGTTAGGAGGCAGTAACAGGAATAGAAGTATGACCTAAAAAGAAATGGTCCCTGCCTTCCCAACACTTGCACTCAGCGGCTCATGAGAAATCATTTACCATAATAGCGTGAAATACATATTAATAGAGGCAGGTGCACAGCATGACCAAACACTTTGGACTTTATGATTTTAAGCTCCTTTTTTCTTTAAAATTCTGCAACTCTAGGCTACCTAGTTGTGGGGAATGGTGCCTCTGAGCCTATCTGTTTTGAGGCTAATGGCATATAAAAGAGGAACCACATAAGAATGTTCATTGTAACACTGTTCACAAGACAGAAAACCAATAAACAACTTAAAAACCCATCAATGGGAGAGTGAAGGAATAGATTCTTGTAGAGACACAATGGAATATTCTATACAGGCAGAGTGAGTGAATTATAGCAATGACACAACATTATGGATGAATCTTAGACATATAAACTCAAGTTGTAGGTCCCATAGACATGTAAACCCAAGTGGTAGGTCCCCTAGACATAGGAACTCAAGTGGTTAGTCCCGAAAGATTACATACAATGTGATACTGTCTTCATAAATTTAAGAAATGATTAAAACAAGGTATATTTTAAAGAAATATACATAAGTACATTAAAATTCTAATTATTTTATGTAATTATATATTACCATTAATTATAATTATTAATCATCAATACCTCAATTCATTGATATTTAATTAAGATTAATTTTCCATATTACATATTGATACATATTTCTTATATATTATTATACATAAATATACATAAATTTAACATATTAACATAACTCTGTGTGTGTGTGTGTGTGTGTGTGTGTGTGTGCGTGTGTGTGTGTGTGTAAACTATAGAAAAAAGAAAACAAGAGAAAGATGAGCATGGGATTTATTACTTGGGTAGAAAAAAGCATGAGAATGAATGAAAGAGGGACTGGGTGGTTAGAGTAAGTTATAACCTAGGTCCTAGATTTAGTTTTGGGTGGTAGGTTTAGATGCTAGTTACATTATTCAAAATAACTAAGTAACTAACTAAATAAAAAATATAAGAAAGTCATGTATGGATTCTTGTTGAGAAAATGTTATGAACAAGACGGGATAGGATTTATCTCATCCAGTGCCCTTGAGCTCAAAAAAGAAAGACAGAGAAGAGAAAGAGGGAAGCAGACATGTGATAACGGCACACGCAGGGGATCCTGAGAGGCAAGGGCTGGGGCTAGGGAAGTAGGGAGGGGCCAGGAAACCCATGAGGGAGGACAGAGGAGAAGAAGCTAAGATGATGTGGCCTTGGAACCCAGTTGGGATTGAAGGGAAAGACTAGTACACTTTGGGGAGCTCAGGGTAAGGGGCCAAATGCCTGGGTCTGGACAGTAGGATCTAGTCACTTGTTAGTAAAATTTCTTCTGGAAGGCTCTTGAGGAGAAATAAAATCAGATTCCATACTGTAATTCAAGGGGAGCCTTTGCCTCGAATGATAGTAGACCTGAGTCAGGTCTGAATGTTCCACTATTAACAAGAACAGGAACACAGCTCAAGTCCTTGTTCAGTGAGTACATCCTGCTGGCAGAGGAGTCAGCTGCCTCTCAGCTTTCCTGTTTCACCCATGTCCCAGCAACTGAGTAAGGTCAATGTGCCGGCATACTCACAGTTTTATGATGTCTGGTCCAAACATTTCTATCACTAAATAGCAGGTTGTCTTCAAGAACAGCTTTTCTAAAAAAAAAAAAAAAATAAAGAAGGGGAAATAGATTATTTTCATAATCATCTTTACTAAGGATTGATGATAGATGATTAATTTATCATTGATTCCAGTGATTAATTATAAGGGTTTGAGGGAAATGTTACAGTTAATGTATTCATTATTTCAGGTTTATGTGAATGCTACTTTGTTTACAGTACATGACAAAGATTACCAGTTTATTACAGTTAAATTTGGGGGTTTTATTTTCTTTTGTACGGCAAGGAATGTCTGAATGTTGGTGAAGATCTCCTTTGTTGAAATAAAAGAAACAGGATTCACGTTAAAGTAAATAATTTAAAATATAGCTTTGCTAAAAATACTCTTTTCTGGTGTTCATTTGGAAAAAAAGATTTCACTTTGCCTATTTAGTTTTTGCTGTTAGTATTCCAGAGATAAAAAGAGATGGTCAAAATGTCCCTGCACTGCCATCTTCACCAGAGATCACACACACACACACACACACACACACACACACACACACACACTAACAAAGCAATCTCCTTCCTCTCCATTGTGAGAGTACAGGGATGCTTTGTGAATTGATCAGTTTGCACAATGAAGCCTGTTTATTCTCTGGTCCTGTTTTTCCAGTTTGTAAGTCCACTGTGGAGCCTTGGGAATTAGGACCTTAGCACAATTAGGACACATGGGCTGTTCTGGGAAGAGATGGGAGTCTGTCTCTGATGAGAATTTATCTCGTCATGCTCATCTCAAACTGCACTACCCACACCTTGCTTGGAGGGTAGGGTAGTAAAAGAATAGGATAAGTATGGGAAACACTGTCTGGTACTTCATTTTTACTCACTAGTAAATAATGTAAATATTATTGTTACATTACAATAGATCTATTCATAGGACCTTTTTTCCTACAATAAAGCAATGACTTCAAACACGTTGCGTTTGAAGTAGGAACTTAAAATTATATCCCCACATTGACTTTACAGAAGTGAAAAGAACCATGGGGGAATACTATGACATTGCATGACCGCACCTTAGTTAACTAGATGAGATGGACAAATTCCTAGAAAGACAAACTGCCAAAATTGACTCAAAAATAGACAATCTGGATAGATCTATAACAAGTGATTGAATTAGTAATATAAAGCTTCCCACAAAGAAAAGCCCACAACCAGATGGCTTCACTGGTGAATTGTACCAAACACCTGAAGAAAGCATCTGAATAGGTTTTCTCCAAAGAAGATATATGGATGGCCAAAAAGCACATGAAAAGATGCTCAACATCTTTATTAAGGAAATGCAAATCAAAAACAAAATGAGATACCACATCATACCCACTATGATATACTATAATAAAAATGACAAATAATAGGGGCACGTAGGTGGCTCAGTTGGTTGAACGTCTGACTTTGGCCCAAGTCATGATCTCACATCACGAATTTGAGCCTCACTTTGGGCTCACTGCTGCCAGGGCAGAGCCTGCTTCGGATCCTCTGTCCTTTTTCTCTCCACCCTTTCCCCACTCATGCTCTGTCTCTCAAAAAAAATTTTTTTTTAATGACAAATAATAGCAAGTATTGATTTGGAGAAATTAGAATCTTCATACACTGCTGGTGGGAACATGAAATGGTGCAGCCACCTTGGTAAATGGTCTGACATTTCCTCAAATGGTTCAACATGGGGTTACCACATGATACAAATCCACTCTTAGGTATATACCCCAAAGAATAAAAAATATATATAAACACAAAAACTTGTGCATAAATGTTCACAGTGGCATTATTTAAAATAGCTAAGAAGTGGAAACAATTCAACCCAGATGTCCATTAACAAATGAATGAACAAAATGGGCTACATCCATACAATAGAATATTCAGCTGTGAAGAGTAATGCAGGTCTGCTACATGCCACACATGGGTGGACATTAAAAACATTATGCTAAATGAGAGAAACATAATTCCATTGATATGAAATGTCCAGAAGAGGCAAATGCATAGGGACAGAAAATAGGTTAGTGGTTGTTTAGGGCTGGGGAGGATGGATAAGGACAACTTAGAGGTGTGAGGGTCCTTTCTAGTGTGCTGAAAGTGTTCTAAAATTCACTGTGGTGATAAATGCACATCTCTGGGAATATACTAAAAGTCATTGAATTATACATTTTAAATGGATGAACTGCAGAAGGCGAGAGAGAGAGAGAGAGAGACTCTTAAGTTGGCTTCACACCATGGGCAGAACCCAACCCAGGCTCGATCTCACAACATGAGATTGTGATCTGATCCAAAATCAAATGTCAGATGCTTAACCAAATGAGCCACCCAGGTGCCCCCTCAATAAAAAGGTTCTAAAATAAAAACCTCTCTTTCCTCTGGGTGCTCCTTTACAGGGGCAGTGCAATGGAGAGTATCAAGAATCTATGATGTCATAGGATTCAGAGACCTGATTTCAGCATCCATGGACCTGCTTCTGACCTTTGATTGCTTACCCCTTCTGGGTTTCCATTTCCTCATCTGAAAAATGTGGGAATGGAATTCAGTCTCCTTCACTAGACCATCTAGGGAGTTTGGAGAATTATGTAACAGATATTGAAAATTACATGAATTGGCAAAGCACTCTGGAAGCCAGTTTCAAGTATGGCCAATGTAGAACTAGTTGAACCAAAAGCTGGGCAATATTTACTCTTGCAGTACTGCTTGAAAGCCAGAGGAAATTCATCTTCTTTCTGGTACAATAAGAGATGTTGGGGTGTGTGTGTATTTTCTTAGAACCTTGTTTTGTTCAAGTTGAAATGAGTGGCTGCAAGTTTTCCTCGCTCTCTGAGTAGGACTATCTGAATGATCAATTTCTCAGATTCAGTGATCATTTCTCAGATGGCTTCTGCAATGGTTAAGAGGGAGAGGCTCCTGGAGCAATGGAAGAAGAGATGGCCCCTTGAGAGCTAAATTATAGATCAGCACGGAAAGGTACAGAGTGGAGATGTGCCAAGCCTCCAGAGCAAGCCAGATAGGGCCCAGTCAGCATGATCAGATGCCACCTCACCGTTACTGATACAACCACAGAAAAGATTGGTACTAACATATTGCTAGTCACCTATCTGATATGAAATTGTATACAGTTAAACCATCTGTGACCAGCAAGGTACAGAGCATTGAGTTTCTACAGTGTCAAACAGACTTGGAACAGCATAGGAGGGGGAAAAAAGTGGCCATTGTCAAGGGCAAAGGAGGGTGAAAAAGGAGCAAGTGAGCAGTTGTCACACATTAGATGTACACGTGTGTGTAAATGAAGCCCAGGACATTCTAGGTTGTAAGTCACCTTCATGTTTTCCATGACGAAGTTTCTCCTAAGACCCTTTGGAGGGAGTGTTTATGTTTACTCTCCTTCTACTTTCCTTCTAGAGAGTTATGTTTACTCTCTAACTAGTTCCTACTAGTTTGCTTGTAGACTTTCAGAACCTAAGAAACATGAGGAGAGTTGCCTTCCTTGTTTTAAATCTACATGTGTTTTTAACTATCATTTTCCACAAAGATAAGATTTTTGCATAGGCGACCCTTTCTTGGGAAGGGTCACTTCTAGTGAAGTTCTAACCAGGCTCTCAGGGCATATGAGTCTGCTAACCCCTAGTGAGAATGATTCCATTAGTCATTTTTCCATTAACAATTCTGATATTCTTCCAAGGTGTTTACTAATGAGAGCCAGAGGCAAAAGCAGCAGGTGAAACTGAAGGTCGGTAATGCTTCGCACAATTCAAAAAAATCATCTTCCCAGGCAAAGGCCAGCCTGATTTACTGAGTGATTATTCTCAAGAATGTCGCTTACATGCTTTCAGACCGCTAAGGTTATGTCTTCTGAACTAGTTCTGCTTTGGAGGTAAAAGCAATACTATTTAAAAATAATAACTGTGTGTTGAAGTGTGTAATTTCACTTCCTCTGTCCCCCACTCTCCTGGCACACCAGGCAGAAAGCAATACTGGACGCAAATAGGCACTATGGCTCAGGCCCATTTCGTTTTCAAGAAGGAGAAATCCTGAGCTAGGAGGCACACTATCTTTGTCACCCTCTACAGTTTGCGTGACCATCCTACACACAAATGTACAAAATACATTTATAAAATGGAAACAGTAATGCCTGCCATGCCTTTATGCATGTCAGGTGAAAGAGCTTTTAAGCTGAACTGAATATATTATTTCTATCCACAGGTAAAATATTAATTAATAACATGAAAACAACTGCAAGCGGCATTCTTAATCCTTTGAAATTCCTCCAGTTGAAAGGAAACCCACCACTGGAAACTGAAATACCAAGTTCGCTTCTCTTGGGAAGGCGTCAACTTTTATTTTACCAGAATCTGACTTTCAACCTCTTATTCACCTTAGCAGACTCTGAAGTTTCCTGTGATGAGTCAGAGGGAGCCAAGATGGTACCTTGCATACCAGCGATCTTGGTCCATGTTGTTTTTCGTTTTGCTAGTATATTAGGTGAAGATAATCTAGGAAGAAGGATTTTTGCTGAGCCTTTCATTTTTGAGCAACATAACTTTGCCTAAATGAAGAACAAAACTGGGTGTCTCCACGAACCCCAAAACACAGTTAGGCAAGGATAAACCACTCACATCCGCAAGACATGTGGGTTATCAACATCTGGGTGGCAAAAAGTAAAGGGAAGCAATAGAATACCAGATAAACCTGAGAATGGGGGCGTCTCCAAATAGTACATAGATATTGCCTAGAAAGTATGTGGGCCAATTAAAGAAGGGAAGCTGAGACTGGGTGGGGTTTTGGCCACTGTGATGACAGATGACTACAAGGGTCTTAGGGGTAGAAGGACTAAGGGGCTGGCATGGCCAGGCATCTATGATTTCTAGAAACTGACCTACCAGAGATTCCTTTTAGGATGGCATCCATGCTGAGGAGAAATTGCTGGGTTTGGAAACAAAACTGAGCTGGAGAGAAGCAAAGGAAAGAAAATCCAGACAAAAGTGGGCAAGGGAATAGCCAGAAACACCAAAAGTATGCTCCCGTGTGTGTGTGTGTGTGTGTGTGTGTGTGTGTGTAACACTACATAAGAACAACAGAAAAAAGTTCTGTGCATTTAGAAACGTACCCTGAACCACTTCTCTTTTTAAGAGTTTTAGAAAACTAATTTCATATAAAAATGAGCAACAGAAATGTATCTAGGTCAACTCCCATACAAAGTTATTATAAGAAAAAAAAAGAATAAGGAACAGAATCCCATCCCTATAGAGAGCAAAAGCATGCCAGAAAGTCAAGTCCAAAAAAGGATTAAAACATAACATAGTATTTCAAAATGAGCTAAGAAGCATTAATAAAATGCTTTAAGTCATGAAAGAACAACAGAAATCAAAATTAGAAAACTCAGACATGGACTAAAAGAACACAGGGAAGAATACAAGATTATAAGAGGAATGAAATCTAAACCAGAATGAACACAAGAAGTGAATACAACAGCTAATGTCTTAAGAAAAACTTTCAAGATAAAAAATAAATGAAAGGATAGTAGTATTCAAGCAATAGGCAACATATCAAGGTTAGGCAAAGAAGATTCAAAATATGGATACTAGAAATCCCTGAAAAAGAAAACCAAATCAAGGAAACTGAACAAGTAAACAACTTTTCTGAAATTATTTAAAAAATGTATTTGAGAGCACACTGCATGCCTGAGAACATCAATATACCACAACAAACACTGAAGTATATTCTAGTTAGATGACTGAATTTTATAGAAGAAAGGAAAAAAACCTCCTTTGAACTTCTAGGCAAAAACAGCAAGTGACTTATAAGAAAAAGGAAACTAGATTATCAGTAGGCTCTTTAAAGACACATTTAAGATACTTAGAGAAAGAAATTATATGGCAAGGATTTATGTATCCAGAAAAACAACTGACTTTCAAGTGTAAAGGGCACAGGCAGCTTGTTATTAAGATGCAAGAATTCAGGGAATAGTGTTCCCGTGAGCCTTTCCTGAGGAATGAGCTGTAGACAAGTTGACTAGAGAGGCATCCGCATAAGGGCTGGTAGTGAATGTCAATCAAATAGTTGCTGATGGGACTGAGACCAAATGGGGGTGAGAAGGGCATGGATATGGTATGGAATAGCCGTATGCTCAGGTCATAGAGAACAATGATTTCAAAGGGTGGAAAAATGGGAACAGTATACTTAAAGGGCAGTTTTGGTTGCCTTCAGTGATTATAAAGTATATTAATGGTAGCAGTACGAGGATTGATATTGATATTCTGAGACTGTTATATGTCTAATGAGGGATAGGTAAAAGAGTAATTATAGGGTATTTTGTCCCTTTGTCCTTGAGAACTAGGACTTTGGCTGTGGAAAGAAAGATATGGATATGACACAGGAGAGATTAAGAAGAAAATCCTGCTAAAAAAAATCCTATAGTCCTGAATTTGAAGTGTCAGTATGACCTCATGAGACATGAGACATGAGATATATATCTATATCTATCTATTCTGTATCTATGTATCTATCTATCTATATATCTCTCTATATATCTATATCTATATATACATATCTCATTATATTGTTATAATGATAGTTTTTAAAGAAAACTAATTGACTACTATGGGACAATAATAGAAAGGCAGCGAATCATTTGAAAACTGTCAAGTGAAGCAAAGGAATCAGGCATTTATCCTGCCTTTCCTACTATGAACAATACCATTATGGACTGTGGGGAAAACGTCTCTAAAATATGATGGGAACACGTGGGTGGCTCAGTCGGTTAAGTGTTCAACCCTGGATTTTGGTTCAGGTCATTATCTGATGGTTAGAGAGTTTGAGCCCTGCATTGGGTTTTGCACTGACAGTGTGGAACCTGCTTAGGATTCTCTCTCTCTTCCTCTCTCTGCCTTTCCTCTGCGCGCGCTCTCTCTCTCTCTCTCTCTCTCTCAAAATAAATAAATAAACTTTAAAAATCCTTTAAAATATGATGACGACGAGGCAAAGTGTCTCTAATGTACTTCCGCCACTAAAGATAATATAAATGATATATTAGAATAGCACAATTTTGCAACCCCCAGTGAACTAAGAGATCTGGTTAGTGACCATCGACAGCTGCTAATGTCACAAAAAGAGAAAGCCACTTATAATGGCCTCCTGACTAAAGAAAATATCACCACTTATAGTCTTGCCAAAGAAGTCAAACTGGAGTCTGATCAAGCCTCTGGATCTAGCTGCAATTTTCAGGAAATAAAGAACACAGAGCAATATATTCAATCATACCACAGGGAAGCAATCAACAAAACCCAGCCTGTGGGAAACTCTACAAGGCAAATCCCACAATTAAATTAAATTAAATGGAAAAGGAAGGGATGGAAAGAAAACTTATAGATTAAAACAGATTTAAGAGACATATCAAAAAATATTTTTTGAGAGTCTCATGTGCTACCAGCTGAGCTAGCCGGGCAGTCAAAAAATATTTTTTTAAATGTTTATTTATTTATTTCTGAGAGAGAGTAAGAGCAGGATCAGGGGAGGGACAGAGAGAGAGAGAGAGAGAGAGAGAGAGACCTAAAGAGAATCCAAAGCAGTCTCCATGCTGTCAGCAAAAAGCCTGATGCTGGACTCAATTCCAAGAACTGTGAGATCATGACCTGAGCAGAAACAGCCAACTGAGCCACCCAGGCATCCCAGGCCTTGACATATCAAAATTTTAAGACTAGGCAAGACTAGGGTATAGCAAATGCTCACCTGGAAGATAAAACTATAAAGCAATGCCAAAAAAAAAATGAGTACAGTAAAATTCAAGATGTTGTTCCTTTAGGCAAAAGAATGGATTTATGATGGAATGGGGCTTCTAGAGTAGCTACCTATCTGTTTCTTCTTGACCTGGGCTATGTTTACAAGGGTATTCACATTTTAATAACTAATAAAGTTACACATCTATTTCATGTGGTTTCCTAGGTTTGATTTGTTTCCTCCAAAAAGGTTAAAAGATTACCCACTGAACAATACCATACATTGTTTATGGATTCATACAAGTGAATATGAAAGTATTAAATTTGACAAGAACAATACCCATAAAGCTCATGTGAGTGGTTCCCTCTGGGGAGATGGAAGGAGAATGGAACTGGGGGTGAGAGGAAGCCAAAGGCTGCTTCAAGTCTATCTGCCACGTTCTAATTCCGCAAAAGAAAGATGATGTAAATAAGTCAAAATCTTAGCAATGATCAATCTGGGACGTTGTAAACACTCGTGTTTGTGTATTATTCTCTCTTAGACTTTAGATTGAATTCCAAGAAATTTAGCTTGTGAATGCATAGTGTGACTGAATGCAGTAAATTCTCTGAAAATGCTTTGGTGCTACTGGAACAGCATGCTATGGAAACCAGACACAACCACCATTAGTCTGGCTTCCTTACTTTGAAAAAAATCGTCCTTGATGAATTTGTTCCTTAACATTCAAGGAATGACAATTTGACTCTCAAAGAAGTTTACTCATTGTGGCTGTTCACCTAATAGTATTCTATAAGGGAAATAGAATCAATATTTTTTCAACTTTGTGGAGATGGAGAGAGAAATATACTATTTGTTTAAATCATCAATCCATTCCTTTTTTTTTTTTTTTGAGTATGGGTCAGATGATTTTATTGAGATCCAATTCAAATCCGTGGAAAGTTCCCAGATTATTTTCCCATTTGGGTTTTTTAAAGATCAGTTGTTCTCTCAGCCTAAATAGAGCTCTGTGTGGGTAAGGCTGTACATGTATCTGGGAATGTACATGTGGTTAAATTAACATAAATCATGGAAAATTATCCATTTTTCATTATTTTGACCTTCTTGGTACTTAAGGCAATGAACTCCAGTTAGGCAAATCATTATAAATGTGAGATATGAAGCAACAATTGGCCATTCTACATTTTATTTCCTAAATGTCCTCAACAATCTCATTCTGCCATGGTGGAAAATGAATGTCAGGGGAAAAAATTGCCTCGAGTGGTGTGTGTGTGTGTGTGTGTGTGTGTGTGTGTGTGTGTGTATTTGTTTTAATTTCTATGAGCCCCATAAGAATATCAACTCACACAAATAACTCAGTCATATTCTCCTCCATAAGTGTGTGTAGGGTATAAACTCGCTCATGATGACTCAAAAGTCAGAAAACAAATCAGACCCACAGCCACATGACCCTTTCTGTGTTTACCAGGAAGGTAGCTGCACAGTCTCTCCATTGAGGTCTCCACCGTGGAGTTGTGAACTTGAGCAAGCTGTTCAATCACGGATACCACCGCCACACAGGCTGCAAGGAGACAGAAGAAAATGTCAGCAGTGTCATGTAGAAAACTGTGCTGGAGGGCCAGGGGAAAGGAAGGGATGCGCGTGTGTCCTTGGGAACACCAACCTTTCCAAAACACAGAACTTTTGTTTGCCAAGCCTTTTAACATCTGCTGTGTGCATAAAGGCACCATGAGTTGTAGTGAAATGTAAAGTGTGCTAAGAAGATTGTATGTTTGAGGGTCAGAAAGACTGGTTGTCAGTTCAGTTTTGCCACTTGTAAGCTAAAGGACTTTGTGGAGGTAACTGAATCTTTGTTTATGTTCATTGCTTTTCAATCGCATAGAAGACAGACATGGCATTTAAAGGAGACAGTGTGGAAATAAGTCAGCACAGAGCAGAAGCTCAATAGACACTGGTTTCTTTCCTCCCCCCTTTTCTTCCTTTCTGCAGCAGCTGGTTTCATTGGGATTAGGATCATCCCCACCCCATACATTCTCAGCTGTGACTTAGGGTCAGGTTTTTAATTTTAGAAAAGTGGTGGAAATTGCTCAGCCTTTAGAGTCAGAAGACCTGGAATTGAGTCCTGCTCTTGAATCTTGGACTCACCATCCAGGCTTTCTAAGACTTGGTCTCCTCACTGCAAAGTAGGTAATAAGTTTCCTATAAGAGGCTGTAATGATTCAGTGAGATAACAGTGCAATTGAACATGCCTTTGAAATCATAACACGAGTGTAAAGTATCATTTCACCTCCCAGCTAGAAAGCGCTCTGCTTGAAAGCATATGCCAATATACTAAGTGTCTAAAAGGAACCTCAGATTAAATTAGAAATATATTACTTCACCAACCTTGGTATATATATGTGAAGGCCCAGAAATGCCAGGCTGACACCCCTTAGAAGTTTCTATCACCAGCCTTGATCTCCTGAATGCCTGGGAAAGCCCAAACTTCCTTTTTCCAAAGAGAGGGGACTCTTTCTTCTACACACAAAGGGTTGGTTGGTCAAAGATCAGTAAGTCTGTGAGAGGAAATTGTTAGGCCTCAGAGAGACAAGAGTGGCATTTATTAGCAGTGGTTGGTTTCCAAGGAGGAAAAAGAAGGCTTATATCCCAAATGAAGAAGTTCCAGGGTGCCTGGCCCAGTAGTAAACTCGCCATTAACCATCTGCTCAAGGTGCTGGGAACCCAAATTCACATGCAGTGTCATTAAAGCCAGATTTCTACCAGGACTCCTTGAGGGAAGGTGGCTGGTAACAGATGTGATAGTACAATCGAGCATTTCTAGACAGAAAGAAATAAAATCTTCTGTAAAATGCAGGATTGTCAATGAGCGAGAGACTTTCCCCTTTCTAGACACTGCAACAGCTGATGAGGATTTTGGCCTCGATTGCTCTGTATCCTCAGATAAAGCCAGACAGGCTCACCTAATCTGAGCGTGATCTTGAAAACCACAATCTCACTGCTCTGAGAGCACCTGCGCATTTATCAACACCAACTATCAAGGTTGATTAGATGTGCTTTTAAGTAATCCATGCATTGAGGGTTCTATTACATGCAATGAATTTAGTAGCTGATACTTATTAGCACTTTATGATCTAAAAAGCATTTTCATGTGTATTTTGTTTTATTTTAAAAATAACATTTCAAAATATAATGCAATGCAATCTCATTTTAGAAAACAAAAAAAACCGAATATTGTAAATAAAATAAACATCATTTAACTCACCCAGAGATAAACCAATTTCACTTTTACTTTAAATATACAAAATATACTTAACATATGCGAATATTTTCAACATTTATAATACTTTTACCCCCTAATTTATGCCTCTGCCAATCACCTCTTAAGTAACGGGAGCTAAAAAAATTTTAATAACTGCAATTGAAAGACAATGATAAATAATGAGATTGCAGTGTGGTAAGAGGATGCAGTGTGGTATAGTTGAAAAGGGAGAGGCTTTGAATTAAAAAATAAACTTGGGTTCAAATACTGGATGGATGAGTTACAAACAGTGTAACTTGAACAAGTTACCTCTCCACTGGAACTTCATTTTTACGAGTTTAGATTTGGACCAGAAGTTCCTTGAAGGTGGGAGAAGGGTCTTACTCTCTCTAACTTTGAATGCCTGATGCAGGGTGTGGTTTGGAGTCAGGGGACAGAGATGTGTGCTGACTTGAAGCAAGCTGACTGGAGAACCGGCAGAGTGACATTTCAGTTGTCGGTTGCTGGGGGTCTCTGTAGGAAAAGGTTAATGAGTGCACCTGAAGTTGTGTTCAGACTCAGTCATCTCCCCAACAACGTCGCTTACTCTCATTCCATCTTGTTGCAGGGCATGACTGCACTTCTCATTCTGGTGTGAAACAACCAGTGCCAACTCTTGAGTCAGACAGTGGATCTGATAGCAAATAGTCACGACTTGCAGCTGGGGATCACAGAAGGCGGTGGACATGGGGTTGAAATCTTGCATAACAATCACTTTGTGTGGCATCTCATCAATGAGCTGCTTCACCCAGCATGGACTTGAAACGAGGTATGCATTTGTTTTAATCCAAGGCTTGCAAGGATCAATGCAAAGAGAATTGTGCCACTCGAAACCTCAACCTGCTTCTTTGTACTTATAGATACGGGTTTTTCTTTTACTCAGAGGAATCCCATCAAGGGCTCTTATGACTTTGGTGGCTCCTTAGCACTCCTTGCTAAAATTGGAAATCATTAGATAAAAGGAGCCAAAAAAAAAAAAAAAGTCAGCTGTCTCTGATGGGATGGACCTTGACATCACCTCTGCTCTGCCCAGTGAAGAGTTATGATCAAAAGGGCTCTGAAGAAAACTGGGTAATGGGGTTTGAAATATGTAAACGCCCAGGTTGGACTCAGCTTTGATTTGAATCATGCTCCCTTAGACATCCTCACCCATATCCAGGGGCCTCAACTCCCCTTCCAGCTGGATTGTTAATTTAGGGTCTGCGGCGCAGTGTGTTCTGAATCCTTTAGTTGGCAAGAGTGGAGAAATTGACTTGGCTATAGTTTCTAATAAGAGGTTCCACTGTCTTGACAGGCTAAAGAATGTTTTCCCTTAGACACATGGGCAGAGTAATTCTTCGCATTACAGACCATTCTCTGGCTGCTGATAAAAGGCCTGGCTCTGCTAAAGTGAGTTTGTCCAAGCTACTGTTCATTTACAAAGAGTGAGAGCGGTACACTTTGCTCAATGGTCACCATTCGAAACCTCACATATGGAAAATCTCTTCTCACGTGGCTTCTGAAATAGTGTAATAGAAACAGACACTCCTGATATTGTAGGAAAAGAAGTGAATGGGCCCCAATAAAAACATCTGCCACAAGGATCTGCTCCTGGACACATTCCTCTGGTAGTTTGCAGACTATACCCAGAATCCTTTTGAAATGAAACAGGACTCTTGCAACTCTAATTATAATCATAACCATGCTGGCTGGAAATGCAGCCAACTGCAGAGAGACGGCTACAAGATTTCCCATTTGTGTAAAGCCCACACTTCATCGAAAAGCCCAGAAAGCACTAGGCAGTTGTCAGAGACAGGGTCAGCATGACTATCCTTCCTTTTTGACCCTAAGTGGACACATAAATAATTCATCACATGGCTAGAGTGTGCCCTGCAGTTTTCAAAGTGTTTTGCATACATTATCATCTCATTCAAACTTCACAACAACTCATAGATGTAGGAATCATTGCTCTCATTTTACAGACCAGCAGACAGAGGCTCAGAGAGGTTAGCTATCTTGCCAAGGATGTGGCTAGTTAACAGGAGAGCTGGGACTGGAACACAGTATGTACTGAGTTCCTTCTAGATGGAGGCACTGTGCTGGGCTGTGAGTAGGTGCTGAAAAAAAACTGATACGGTTCCTGCCCTCTTAGAGATTATGCTGTAATGGAGAAGAGTGATGGTAAACAAACAAACACATAATTATAAATAATTTTAGGAGCCATGAAGAAAAGGAACAGGGTGAAATAGCAGAGGGTAATGAAGATGGGGTGGTATAAACCTTCTTAGCTAGAGCCAATAAAGAGGGCTTATCTGGAGAACGCACACAAAAAATGGCTAATATAATGGAAAGGATCATAAGGAGCTGGGGGCAAGCTTGGTAAGAGGTGGGGGGGAGCTGATGCCACTTCATGGCCTAAAGCTAGGAAAACCTGGCACCAGAACCCAATGGTGAAAGATGAAGTGCAGGGAAAGGAAGATGTCAGTTTTATGGGCTTTGTAGACTGCAAAAGAGCCAGGGATTTTTCCAGAGAGCAATGGGGAACCATGGCTGGGTTTTGTGGAAAGAGCTGCTGCTATTTGATCTATGTCTTAAATTATCATGTTGGCTGTCACAGGGAGGAAGGTACTTAGGGGGCAAAGGTGGGAGCAGAGAGATGAAGTAGAAGGCTATTTTGGTACCGGAGAGAGATGGTGGTGGATTGGAGAGTAACAAGTGGCAGGGGGGACAGAGAAAAATAGACAGATGTGGGATCTATTGTGGAGGTTAACCCAATACAATTTATTAATGAATTGGCATGTGAAGGAAAGAAGTATGAGGACAAGTGAGAATCAAAAATGATTCATTTATTTGTGGTTTGGGCTCCAGGGAAGGGTCGAGCACAGGTTTTGGGACCATACCACACCTGGGTTTGGGTTCCTGAGTCCCTATGCACCCGGGTGACTTTGTATGTCCCACCTCCCACCACAATAGCGCTCCGCAAGCAGCTAAACTCTGTTTTCCTCATATTTCCCTGCTTGTGTGGGAGCAGAAGATATGGCTTTACATGTTTACACTCTCCTAGGCCTTTCTCATGTTGGTGAAAAGAAAAGGAAATAAGGTATGAAAATAGTCACTTAAAATTACCTTCCTACCAGTTTTGTTTCCCTACGATAGTAGTTACTAACTAGTACACAACCCAGATATGAATATTACACCTTCACCCTTTTCTTTTCCTCGTCTCATGAGTCCGGACATGGATAGGGAGAGGTTGGTAAGAAGAAAAGAGAGTGGAAGGGAGGAATGAAGGGAAAAACTATGTTATAGTAGAGACTAGAAGAATTTGGGGATCAGACAGACCTGGGCCTGCTTCTCTGACTTATGAGCTGAGGTATCCGGCAGGATGATTAACCTCTCTGGACCCAGATTTTGTCACCTACCAAATGGAATAATAATGCTCACTATTAAACATGGCCATCTATTCCAGTCTTCTGAATCTGGCCTTGTAACTCGTCTTATCAATAGACCATGGAGGAAATGACAGCATGTCAGATCTGAACTCAGGCCTCAAGAGGCCTTGCAGCTTCCATTTTTGCCCTCTTAGAACGTTATAGCTGTGAGCTTGAACCAGCCTGCTGGAGAGGCCACACAAAGGAAAATCAAGGTGCCCCAACCAACAGCCTGCCAACATTTGTGAATGAGGCCATTCTAAATCATCCAGCCGCTGTCATTCTGCCATCTACCAAGTGAGTGCAGCAGCAGGAGTGAGCCCAGGGGATCTCCAGTGGGAGGATCACCCAACTGTGTCCAGCCCAAAATTGCCAGCCCATAGAATTATGAGCTAATAAATGATTGCTGTATAAGTGTGGAGTAGTTTGTAACTCGCCACAGGTTGTCTGCCATACCTGGCAAAAGCATTGTGGGAATTAAGTGATACAACCCACAAATGCATATGCTATCTAGCAGTGTAGGCATTTAACAAATATCTACTGTCAGTTTCTACTCCAGCTGCTGAGACCATTCGGCCAAGACATATTCTCTGTGATTCTTTTTAAAATAAAAACTCAGAAACTTATCTTTGAAAAACATATTGCTGTACCAACAGTGTTTTTACTTTTCTATAGCTGAATTTGCTTTTATTGCCTGTAGGTAGTATTTTCACTACATTTGGGCAGATTAGGGTCTGTGGCTTAACCCCACCATCACCTAGAACATTGTCTTTATGAGAAAATGTGCAGTGAGTTCCAAACTGCCAAATTTCCCAAGAACACTGGCAATGATAGAGGCACTGTATTGGGCAATTTCCTAGTGAGAACAGAGGCTGGGGGTATTCAAGGGTGAGGAGTATTGGTGAGAGGAAATAAGCAGACTGTGTTGAGAGATCCAGGATGGTTGGCTTGACTAATTTAGAAATATATAAAAAGCTAATAATAAAGAGATGAGAGTAAAGACAGGAACCATTCCATCCTGTTTTTAATTCAACACATGTTTATTAGCACCTACTATATGCTCAGAAGTTTGAGGATACAAATATGAATAAAAGAAATCACAGACCAGGAGGAAAGCCTGATGATGAGAAAAACAGTCTAGTTATGGCAACCTGTGAGTGCTATGGTAGAGGGACCTGTTAGTGTTTTGGAAGCAGAGAGGAAGAAGAAACTAACTCTAGGAGGGGCCAAGATTGCAGAACAGCATGGAAGGTTTTTTGTGTGTCTCTCATCCTTGAAATACAGCCAGATCAACACTAGACTATCCTGAACATGTACAAAACTGACTTGAGGATTAACACAACAATCTGCACAACCTAAACCAGAGAACTCAGCAGGTATGAGGTGTGGGGAGGTGAACTGGGGGAAAGAGAAGCCACTAAGGGCAGGGAGCTGTTTTTTGTGCAGAGAGAGGACAGAAACAGGGATGGGGGCAGGGGGTAGAGTAGGAAAGCAGCTGGAGAGAAAAGAAAGAGTATGCAAGGGACTGAACAAAAAAAGGGGAAAGGAGAAAGGAGAGGGTTTAAATTCCATTAAGACTCTATAAACAGGGGGAGTACAGAATCTGAAACTCCACAGCTCGATACCTGGTGGTGCTCTGTTGGGAAGGGCAAATCCCCAGGAGCAGAGAGCGAAGTCCGAGGGGGTCTCAGTGGACCCTGGAGAACAAACACATTTGCTGGTGCTGGAACAAGGTCATTAAGGGTGAAGCCTGGTGCCAGATGTGTGTCATGATTTTCCATAACCCCTGAAATGCTGCTGCTACACAATCACGTGAACTTTTTCTGGGGCAGGCTGGCAGTCTGGGGCAGGCTGGGGCCACAGTCTCTGGACATCAGTGGCAGCACAGTCCCGAGAATGTCCCTGGGTGGGACCGGCACTCGGCCATTGCTTGGTGAGACCCTTACCTAGAAGGTCTGAGCAGGTCAAAGCTTCAGTCCTTCAGAAGTGAGGGGTTGGGAAACACAGCCGCATCTGAGATAAAACTCAGGAGGGAGGTGCCACCTGGCAACATGACAGCTTGGTCACAGACAGTGTAAAAGTGGGGAGTAGACAGAAGCTGGAGACAAAGGACAGGTGCACGATTGCTGGTCAGGGAGAGCACAGAGTTCCGATACTAGACACTGGTTAGCTGGGTGATGCCATTTTCACCCCCCCACGCATGCGCATACGCAACTACGCCTGCCACAACAATCTACTCCAGTAAGCTAAGCAGCCCCACTAGTGGAGAGCAGAGCCCTTACACTATGCCCCGCCCAACTGGGCCAACGTCACTCTTCAGGAACACCACAAGTCTCTGCACCTGCTTAGTTTACAGTCTATAAAGTGCTTCATACTTTGACTTCTAGGAGAAACTGATGTAATTTCAATAGTATTACAGTATGTTTGCTGGTCCATCTATTCAAACTTTTTTCTTTTCTTATTCTTGAATACAGAAAGAGAAAATATTTTTATTTTCCATTTTTATTAAAAATAGTTTTAATTTTTTCTACTATATTTTTTACTTTTTTGGTAAATTTTTCAAGTTATATTTTACTTACATCATTTCACTTTATTTCATTGTATTCATTTTTTTCAAACTTTCAAACTTTTTTTTTCTTATCTTTTTGTTTTTTCTCTAATCTATCAAGCTCCTTCCAACAACCAGACCAAAACACACCTAGGATCCAGCAACCTTTATTTGATATTTTTTGTGTTGTTTTTAATTTTTAATTTTAATTTTTTTACCTTATTAATTCCTTTTCTTCCTTCAAAATGATGAAATGAAGGAATTCACCCCAAAAGAAAAAACAGGAAGAAATGACAGCCAGTGACTTAATCAACACAGATACAAGCAAGATGTCTGAACCAGAATTTAGAATCATGATAATAAGAATACCAGCTGGGGTTGAAAACAGATTAGAATCCCTTTCTGCAGAGATAAAGGCTAGTCAGGATGAAATAAAATATGCTATAACTGAGCTGCAATTTCAAATGGATGCCATGGCGGCAAGGATGGTTGAGGCAAGCAGTGATATAGAGGACAAACTTATGGAGAACAATGAAGCAGAAAAAAAGAGGGAGACTAAGGCAAAAGATGACGATTTAAGAATTAGAGAAATGAGTGACTCATTAAAAAGGAACAATATCAGAATCACAGGGGTCCCATAACAGGAAGAGAGAGAAAAAGGGGTAGAAGTGTTATGTGAGCAAATCATAGTGGAAAACTTTCCTAACCTGGGGAAAGACAGAGATGTCAAAATTCAGGAAGCACAGAGGACTCCCATTAGACTCAGCAAAAACCGACCATCGACAAGGCATATCATAGTCAAATTCACAAAATACTCAGGCAAGGAGAGAATCATGAAAGCAGCAAGGGAAAAAAAGTCCTTAACCTACAAGGGAAGACACATCAGGTTTGCAGTAGACCTATCCACAGAAACTTGGCAGGCCAGAAAAGAGTGGCAGGATATATTCAGGGTGCTGAATTGGAAAAATATGCAGCCAAGAATTCTTTATCCAGCAGGCTGTCATTCAAAATAGAAGGAGAGATTAAAAGGTTCCCAAGCAAAAATTAAAGGAGTTCATGACCACTAAACCATCCCTGCAAGAAATTTTAAGGGGGACTCTCTGAGGGGAGAAAAGATGGGGGAATAAAAGATCAAAAGCAACAAGACTAGAAAGGACCAGAGAATACCACCAGAAACTCCCAACTCTACAAGAAACATAATGGCTATAAATTCATACATTTCAGAACTCACTCTAAATGTCAATGAACTAAATGCTCCAATCAAAAGACATAGGGTAACAGAATGAAAAAGAAAACAAGATCCATCTATATGCTGTTTACAAGGGACCCACTTTAGACATAAAGACATATGAAAGCAAGGGGGTGGAGAACCATCTATCATGTCAATGGTCGCCAAAAGAGAGCCAGATTAGCTGTATTTTTTTATATTAGATAATCTAGACTTTAAAATAAAGACTGTAACAAGAGATGAAGAAGGGTATTATATCATAATTAAGGGGTCTATCCACCAAGAAGATCTAACAGTTGTAAATATTTATGCTCTAAATGTGGCGGCACCCAAATATATAAATTAATCACAAACATAAAGAAACTTATTGATAATAATACCATAATAGTAGGGGACTTCAACACCCCACTTACAACAACGGACACATCATCTGAACAGAGAATCAACAAGGAAACAATGGTTTTGAATGACACACTGGACCAGATGGACTTAACAGATGTATTCAGAACATTTCATCCTAAAGCAGCAGAATATACATTCTTCTCCAGTGCACATGGAACTTTCTCTGGAATAGATCACATACTGGGACATAAATAAGCCCTGAACAAGTATAAAAAGATCGAGATCATACCATACGTATTTTCAGACCACAATGCTATGAAACTCGAAATCAACCACAAGAAAAAATTGGGGAAGGTAACAAATACCTGGAGACTAAAGAACATCCTACTAAAGAATGAATGGGCTATCCAAGAAGTTAAAGAGGAAATAAAAAGTACCTAGAAGCCAATGAAAATGATAACACCACAGTCCAAAACCTCTGGCACACAGCAAAGGCGGTCATAGGAGGGAAGTATATAGCAATCAAGGCCTTCCTAAAGAAGGAAGAAAAGTCTCAGATACACAACCTAACCTTACACCTTAAAGAGCTGGAAAAAGAACAGCAAATAAAACCCCAAAACCAGCAGAAGACAGGAAATAATAAAGATTAGAGGAGAAATCAATGCTATCAAAACCAAAACCAAAACAAAACAAAATAAAAACAAAAAACAAAAAACAACAACAACAGGAGAACAGATCAATTAAACTAGAAACTGGTTCTTTGAAAGAATTAACAAAATTGATAAACCCCTAGCCAGTTTGATCAAAAAGAAAAGGAAAGAACCCAAGTAAATAAAATCAAGAATGAAAGAGGAGAGATCACAACCAACACAGCAGAAATACAAGCAATAATTAGAGAATATTATGAGCAATTATACACCAATAAAATGGGCAATCTGGAAGAAATGGACAAATTCCTAGAAACATATACACTACCAAAACTGAAACAGGAAGAAATAGAAAATTTGAACAGACCCATAACCAGTAAGGAAATCAAATTAGTAATCAAAAATCTCCCAAAAAACAAGAGTCCAGGGCCAGATGGATTTCCAGAGGAATTCTACCAAACAATTAAAGAAGAGTTAACACTTATTCTCTTGAAGCTGTTCCAAAAAATAGAAATGGAAGGAAAACTTTCAAACGTTTTCTATGATGCCAGCATTACCTCGATTCCAAAACCAAAGTCCCCATGCAAAAGGAGGACTATAGACCAATTTCCCTGATGAACATGGATGCAAAAATCCAACAATACATTAAAAAAATTATTCACCACGACCAAGTGGGATTTATATCTGGGATACAGGGCTGGCTCAATATCCGCAAAACAATTAATGTGATTTATCACATCAATAAAAGAAAGGACAAGAGCCATATGATCCTCTTAATAGATGCAGAGAAAGCATTTGGCAAAATACAGCATCCTTTCTTAATAAAAACCCTCAAAAAGTAGGGATAGAAGGATCATGCCTCAAGAGCATAAAAGCCATATATGAAAGACCCAATGCTAATATCATCCTCAATGGGGAAAAACTAAGAGCTTCCCCCTAAGGTCAGGAATAAAATAAGGATATTCACTCTCACCACTGTTACTCAACATAGCATTGGAAGGCTTAGCCTCTGCAATCAGACAACACAAAGAAATAAAAGGCATCCAAATCAGCCAGGAGGAGGTCAAACTTTTACTTTTCACAGATGATATGATACTCTATACAGAAAACCCAAAAGATTCCACCAAAAAACTACTAGAACTAATCCATGAATTTAGCAAAGTTGCAGGATATAAAACCAATGCACAGAAATGGTTGCATTCCTATACACCAATATTGAAGCAACAGAAAGAGAGATCAAGGAATGGATCCCATTTACAATTGCACCAAAAATCATAAAATACCTAGGAATAAATCTAACCAAAGAGGTGAAAAATCTATACACTGAAAACTATAGAAAGCTGATGAAAGAAATTGAAGAAGACACAAAAAATGGAAAAATATTCCATGCTCCTGGATAGGAAGAACAAATATTGTTAAAATGCCGATACTACCCAAAGCAATCTACATATTCAATGCAATCTCTATCAAAATAACACTAGCATTCTTCACAGAGCTAGAACAAACAATCCTAAAATTTGTATGGAACCAGAAAAGACCCCGAATAGCCAAAGCAATCTTGAAAAAGACAACAAAAGCAGGAGGCATCACAATCCCAGACTTCAAGCTGTATTACAAAGCTTTAATCAAGACAGTATGGTACTGACACAAAAACAGACACTCAGATCAGTGGAACAGAATAGAAAACCCAGAAATGGACCCACAAACATATGGCCAACTAATCTTTGACAAAGCAGGAAAGAATATCCAGTGGAATAAAGACAGTCTCTTAAGCAAATGGTGCTGGAAAAACTGGACAGCAACATGCAGAAAATGAACCCAGAACCCCTTCTTACACCATACACAAAAATAAACTCAAAATGGATGCAAGACCTAAACATAAGATAGGAAGCCATCAGAATCCTCGGGGAGAAAGCGGGTAAAAACCTCTTTCATCTTGGCCGCAGCAACTTCTTACTCAACACATCTCTAGAGGCGAGGGAAATAAAAGCAAAAATGAACTATTCGGACCTCATCAAAATAAAAAGCTTCTGCACAGCAAAGGAAACAATCAGCAAAGTAAAAGTCAATCAACGGAATGGGAGAGGATATTTGCAAATGACATATCAGATAAAGGGTTAGTATCCAAAATCTATAGAGAACTTATCAAACTCGACACCCAAAAAACAAAAAATCCAGTGAAGAAATGGACAAAAGACATGAATAGACATGTCTCCAAAAATTATATATGTATATATACACACAATGAAGTATTACTCAGTAATCAAAAAGAATGAAATCTTGCCATTTGCAACTACGTGGATGGAACTAGAAAGTATTATGCTAAGCGAAATTAGTCGTAGAAAGACAAATATCATATAACTTCACTCATATGAGGACTTTAAGAAACAAAACAGATGAACATAAGGGAAGGGAAGCAAAAATAATATAAAAACGAGGAGGGGGATAAAACATAAGAGACTCTTAAATATAGAGAACAGAGGGTTGCTGGAGGGGGGATGGGCTAAATGGGGAAGGGGTATTAAGGAATCTACTGAAATCATTGTTGCATCATATGCTAACTAACTTGGATTCAAATAAAAAATAAATAAATTATTGATTAAAAAAGAAACTAACTCTGCCTTGGTAGCCAGTGATAGTTTCCTGCAGGAGTTGAGTGTTAAAAGAATGGAAGGACCTTATTTGACAGAAAAAGGCAAGAAAGGCCTTCAAAAAGAGAGGAATCTCTTTTTTAAAGACTTGGTTGTGAGAAAGAGAAGGGTTGGCCAAGGCTAGAGCTCAGGGTCCATGGGAAAGACAAAGTGAGAGAGGTAGAAAGGGATCCCATTGTGAAGAGCCTTGAAGGGCAGATCATAGAGCATGGGGTCCAAATTCTGTAGAGTCTACAGTGTAAACCAATGGTTTCAAACATTTTACCTTGTACCCCCTAAAGGAAATTTGAGAAACTATGTACCCTTTCCACATTTTAATGGATGTTAATGTAATATTAATGGATATCAATTTAAAAAGATGCAAAGAGTATATAATTCTAGGCAGACTATAAATATTAATGGTAGAAATCATACATTAATCTCTATGTATCCAAAGGAATCTAAATACTGTAGTGATTCATACCTACTCTCATCCACTTAAAAAATATAAGCTCAAGCACTTTTTTCACAATGAGAAATTTATGTTGATAATCCCTCTCCTTGAAATCATATTTCAATAAAAAGTCTACCTCCTTGAATTTTTCTTCCAGTATAGAATTGTATCCCAATGTAATATATTTTTATGGTTGAATGTATTTTATTGATGGCACTGTTATACTTCTTAGCACTAAAAATATGAAAATTTAAATGGAAATTTTAATTTCCTGTGAATATAACTCTAAGTTTTAAAAAATTCTTCTGGATAGTTTTCATTATTAGTAAAATTAACTTTTCTCAGCAATATGTATTATTGTCAATTTAACAATCCCTAAATAATAAAATTAAAATTTTATTGGAATTGCACTTCTTAAAGAGATGATTGCCCTTTTCAATTAGTACTTATGTCTGATGAAGAATATCACTTATTCATGTAAACAGGCAAAGTTCAACATCATGTCTGTTCTTATTTTTCATTTTTAAAGAGGCAAGTGCTGAGAAAACATGTTCACTTAAGTAAATGAAATAGAAGGACTTTTGGTAGAGAAATGTCACTTTATTCTTTAACTCCTTCTAAGTTAAATGTCAAAAGTCTTAAAGTGATCTATCATTGGCAATTATTTCAAATGATCTATCACCTGAAAATTCCATTAAGTGCCCCTTCAATCGTGTTGAAAGCAAAGAACTAGAAACCACCTGACTTGCAAAAACATTTGTTACTGAATCAATGAAATCTTCTATTTTCTCAATTTCTGGGATATATATATGTGTGTGTGTGTGTGTGTGTGTGTGTGTGTGTGTGTGTACATATACATATATATGTATATATATGTTTTACTAAGACTCTTCTTTTAATTATATCTATTATAATTCACCTCGAGAGAACTTGTTAGAACTTAATACACTCAGAAAGAACTGGGAAGTTGAAATACTATTCTTTTCAATACACTTTTGCGCATATAATATTTTAAGTAAAACCTTTTATCTAAATGCATACTTCATGTATATTTTTGTCAAATTTGGAGCTACAGATTTAGTTCATCAGGTTATGAGAAATGTCCTCTGTATAAACCTAAATGGCAAAGTCAGACCTTATCATTAAAGTAACTAATCAGATTATCTTTCCAAAAATATATGACTTCATGTTTCCTTTCACTTTTATTTTTGAATTTTAAGATACGTACTTAGAGATAGAGGATGGATGGATAGAAAAACAAATGGATGAATGGCTGAGTGGGTGGGTGGATGGATGAATAGAAAAGGATAGACTGATGATGGATGGATGGATGGATTGATAGGTAGATAGATTAGATAGATACGTAGGTAGGTAGGTAGGTAGATAAGATAGATATAAAAGATGAAAAAAATTGAAAAATTTCCACTTGCTAGCAAAGACTTATTACTACCAAAGTTCTTTTATTTTTAAACAAAGTTTATTTATTTATTTTGAGAGAGAGAGTGAGTGTAAGCAGGGGAGGGGCAGAGAGAGAGAGAGAGAGAGAGAGAGAGAGAAAGAGAAAGAGAGAATCCCAAGCAGGCTCCAAACTGTCAGCACAGAGCCTGCAGTGGGGCTCAATCCCACAAACCCGCAAGTCATGACCTGAGTCAAGACCAAGAGTGGGATGGTTAACATCCCACTGGGCCACCCAGGCGCCCACCAAAGTTTTTACAAATGTTTTCTTGAAAAAAAAAGTGTTGATTTTAGATTGTCTACTTAGCCATCCAGATTTAGAAATCAAACAAAATAATAAGACGAGGTCCCAAACTCCATAAACACATACCCAGACCTTTTTGAAAGGAAATATAGCAAAATATCAATAGTGATCATCTGGGTTTGGGGATTACAGTTGATTTTATTCTTCAAAAATATTCTTTGCCGTTTCCTAAAATCTCTATGAAAGCCACACATTCTTTTATAATTAGAAAAAACCAATACATAGTATTTTATCAGATAATTTCTCATTGAATAAACTTTTTAATAGTTGCCTTCTACCTTACCAAGTTCTAGGAAAATGTGAAATGCCATTTTCTAAGATACTTTCATTGTTTCAGCTCTCAGCTGCGTGTTTTTACAAACTATATCTCATTTAATCTTCACAACACCCTCATGAGATTGGTACTTCCCATTTTACAGATGAAAACTAGGAGGCGCAGAGAAGTTAGGCAACATACCCAAGGCCTTTTAGATAAGCAGCAATTCTTCTACCAACTGGCTGACTGGTGATTTTAATCCAGATCAGTTGAACTTTGAAATACAAATGCTTCTAAGTGTCACACTGAACATATTAAAATATGGGATTTTTAAAGTGAACATTATCAATAACATCAATTAAAATAGTCATTGCTATATTGAAATCTACACAGTTTGTGCATATTTTCTCACAATATTCTTTTCAGTTTCCAATGATGTTTCTGGGAGAGCAAAAATGTTTAAATTTAATAAGGTGCGATTTAGAATTTTTTTAAATTTTTGTATGGTTCTTTTGATGTCATATTAAGAATCTTTGAATCCAAAGTCACAAAGATTTTCTTATAGAAGTTTCATAGTTTTTGCTCTTACCTGAGACCCAGAATTTATGTTGAATTACTAATTACAAGTGATCTGAAATAGGAAATCAGATAGTGTCAGTTCTCCAACAGTGTTTTTCAAAATTTTTGACGATTATAGTTTGTGTTTTCATATGAATTTTAGGACCAGCTTGCCAATGTTTACCAAAAAAGGATGTTAGGATTTTGATTGAAATTGTGTTTATAGATACAATTTGGGGAGTAATGCTATTTTAATACTATTGAGTTTTCCAATCCATTAGCATGAGACATCTGTCCATTCCAATAAAGCATTCTTTAATTTCTCTCAGCAATGGTTTGTAGTTTTCAATGTAATCACATTTCTTTTTCTAAATTTATTCCTAGGTATTTTTTTATTATATTGTAGATGGAATTGTTTTCTTCATTTCAATTCTTGAAAATGTGTTGGTAATATAAACAAATGTAACTGACTTTTATATTAATCTTGAATCCTGCAACCTTGTTAAGCTTTCCTATTCATTACAGTCATTTTATTGTTAATATCTCAGGATTTTCTATATTCAGGATTCTGTTGTCTGAAAATAAAGACAGTTTTACTTCTAAAGATAGTTTTACTTATTTCTTTCCAACTTGCATGCTTCTACTATTTTTATTTCTTTATTAAACTGAAGAGAATTTTCCAAAAAATGTTGACCAGCAGTGGTGAAAGTAGACACCCTTCCTGTGTTCCTGATCTTAAGAGGAAAGTATTTAAGTCTTTCATCAATGAGTATGAAGCTAGCAATAGGGTTCTCACAGATGCCCCTTATCAGGTTAAGAAAGTTCCTTTTTATTTCATAATTTGTTGAGAATTTTTGATGTGGATGGGTGATAGATTTGCCAAATAATTTTTCTATTTCTATAGGGATGATAATGTAGTTATAGCCTCTATTCTATTAATTAATGGGATATGCCATTAATTGATTTTTAGATGTTAAAACGACCATGTATTCTTAGGATAAACCCCACTTGGTCATGGTGTATAAATCATTTTATATGTTGCTGGATTCAATTTGTTAATATTTTGTTAAGGATTTTTGCTGATGTTGAATTTTTCTGTAGAATAAGGGTATAGAATTATGAATTTGGGAGGTGGCTGGGTGGCTTAGTCAGTTAAGCATCTGACTCTTGATTTTGGCTCAGGTCATGATTTCAGAGTCGTGAGACTGACTCCAAGTCAGGCTCTGTGCTGGGCATGGTGCCTGCTTAAGATTCTGTCTCTCTACTCCTCTGCCCCACCTTGTGCACACTGTCTAAAAAAGAAAAATAAATAATTTTTTCTCTAAACACTACTTTAGCTACATTCCATAAAATTTGATATATTGTGGTTTTTCATTTAAGCCAAACTATTTTTTTAATTTTCCTGTGATTTCCTGTTTTATTATTATTTTTTTACAGAAGCGTGTTGTCTTATACACATTTGATTTTTTTCCAGATTTGTTCCTATTGTTGATTTCTAATTTAATTAGAAAAATATTTGTATGATTTCCCATCTTTAAAAATGGATTGATACCTGTTTTTTTGCCTAGTATATGGTCTATATTGGATAATGGGCCATGTGTAGTTAAAAAACAATGTATATTTTGCTGTAGCTGAATGGGGTGTTCTATAGATGTTAGTTGGGTCAAGTCAGAATTGCTCAGTCTTCCACATCCTTACGTACTTTTTGTCCTTTGTTCTACCAATTACAGAGAAAGGAGCATTGACATTTTCAACTGTATTGTTGAATTGTATTTTTTTCTAATTTTTTAATTAAATTTTTATCTCTTGGGGTTTTTTTGGCTCTATTATTAAGTATATGTACATTTACAATTATTACTTCTTCTTGATATATTGAGCTCTTTATCATTATTAAAAATACCTCTTTGTCTTAGGATGATTTCATATCTTAAAGCCAATTTTGTCTGATACTAATATATTAATTCCAAGTATCTTCCATTCAACCTTTTTGTGTTATTGAATCTAAAGCGTCTCCAGCAGACAGAATATAGTTGGATCTTGCCTTATTTATCTAGTCTGATCATCTTGTCTTCTGACTGGCGTGTGCAGTTCACTCACATATGTCAGAGCTATATAAAATAGCTGTATAAATAGAGAGATGGATACATCATAGCTTTATGGGGATTTTACTCAGCTTGATGCTTTGCAACATTCTTTTTTTTTTTCCTCTTTCCCATAGTACAATTAATCTATGTTCTAGTTTCACACCCTCCCTCCCCACTAAAATTTATTCACATTCTGCCTGAAGAAAAGCATACTGTTAACTTGAGTTCTTTAGGTTTTGCTCACTTTGTGACCTTTCCCCAAAGTGGTAGATCTCTCTCTATAGTGTCTTTATTGGCCTTTCTTTTCAGAGATGTGACCCCCCAGAACAGTCCAGGAAAATAACAGGCAAATGTGGGTATAGTGAAAGTGTAGATGATCAGAAACCTAACATTTGTGCCAAGGTTGGGGTTAAATTCTATGATAATGTAGAAATAAAAGTATGGGAATTAAGGAGGGGAGAAGGTGTGAAAAGTGGGGGGCAAAGTGCAGGGGGCTACAGCTATAGCTGGGAACCAGTAGGTGACAGGCTAGACCAACACAATCTGAAGGCCCCAGCGGGTGACCTGGGGGATGGTGGGGGGATGGAGATGAGCAGATGCTCTGAGAGCAACAGTGGATATTCCCTTGCTGAAAGGAGCCCCTGATCTACACCAGCCATGACCATGGGGACAGAGGCCTGCCCTCAGAGACCAAGAGCTGTAAATGTCAGAATGGTACATAAGCCCTCCTTCAGAATTGAGACCAGCCCTAGCAAGGAAAGAAGAGAGCCCTGAGGTACCCAGAGGAGACCAAATTTAAACACAAAGCGGTAAGATGAAGTGTTTTGTGCTATCAGCAGCAACAGCAGCTTACGAACAAGTGTTCAGTTACAGAGAAAGAGAAAATGAAATTTCTGTATATAAAATTGTGATCATAAATTTTCAAACTTCTCTGCTGGCTCTATCTAAATCTTTCCTATTTTTGTCAGTGACACTGTCATCTTACCATTCACACTGGCACCCCTTTCTCTTTATCATGCAAGCTATTAAGTCACTCTATGTGAGATGTGGGGGATGGGGAGATGGGGTTTTAACTGACTCTGAAGGTATTTTATATATTTAACCAAACATAGATGAAGGGTGGGGGGAGGTAGGTGTTTTTTTTTAACCTTTTATAAGTGCTTAAAAAACAAACAAAAAACTCAATGAATTAATTTAAAATGTCAATGACTTAGAAACATAAATATTACTTTGCCCCTAAATCACCCATGGAAAGAAAATGATGTTTTGTAAAAATGAACATGGCTTATTATTGATTCCATAACATTTGGAAAGTGGCAGAAAGAGGCACTGCTTGCTCAAGCACAGTTGAATCAGCATTTGCTTAGTGATCAAATGGGATGTATGGTTCCATGCAAACAAATTGTGGCAAATTTGGAAGGGGGCCACTGGGGCTTTGCGCAGCTTAGTTCTGATTTTGGAATATATTTAAGAAGGTGCCCTCCAGGTGTATTGGTTCGTCCTTCCTGCAAAGTCTTCTCGTGGGACTGAAGCTGAAGGTGTTTGCTTATGACAGAGATGTTGGTGCAATCACTCAGTAACTTCTGTGATGGTTTCCTTTAGAGTATCTCTCCAGTCCCAGCAATCCTCACTTCTTGGAGAGCTGTCTTCTCACCCATGGCTCTGACAGCCACATGTGTACAGCGAGCTCTCCTCACTCCCACTTGCCCCTATTCAGTGGTCTAAAGACTTAGCCCAGTTTCTTTCTGCCAGGAAGCTGGATTAACAACCAGAAGGAGAGTCCATCTTGGTGTGGACTGGACAACTGCAGGCAAACTCTGGACTGTGGGAGCCCATAATTGGCCAAAGGGCCTAGAGTAGTAAAACCAGCTAGTCTATATAGGGTCAGAGATGGAAGTACTGAGAGGCCAGAAAAGTACTCCTTAGGACACTGACAGCCATCATTTTTTGGCTCCTGGCTCATTTTTTAGGCCTAATTGTATTTTTCTGCCTTTTGGTTCTAAAATTCATTCCTGGGATCCTCATAGGAAAGCTTTTTTTTTTTTTTTTTTTTCTTTTTTTTTTTCTCAGCCTAGCTCAAGTTGATTCCTGTTACTTACAACCCCAGCAGTTATACTCTGGGTCACTAAAATGGTAGTTAGAGACCCAGTGTCTGACAAACAAGGTAAGGGGATGGGCATATGACAAGAAAGAGACAATAGTTTCAATAAATTTTTTTTAAATATGGGATTTAGATATGATACAAGAAAGCCCAAGACAAAATAAAAAATAGATAAATTGGACTTCATCAAGATTTAAAACTTTGCTCTTTCAAGGATACAATCAAGAAAGTGGGGAAAAAAAAACCCATGGAATGGGAGAAAGTATTTACAAATCTTGTATCTGATAAGGGATATATATCTAGATTATATAAAAACTTTTATCATTCAACAATAAGAAGACACAACTCAATTAAAAAATGGGCAAATGACTTGAGTAGACATTTTGTCAAAGAAAATATGCAAATGTTCAATAAGCACACGGAAAGATGTTCAACATCATTATTATTTTGGGAAATGCAAATCAAAACTACAATGAAGTGTCACTCCAAATCTACGAGGATGACTATAATAAGAAAGATGGATAATAACAAGGTATTGGCGAGGTTGTGGGAAAATGATACATTCATGCACTAATAGTGGGGATGTAAAATACTGTAGTGTCTCTAGAAAACAGTTTGGCAGTTCCTTAAAATGTTAACTACAGAGTTACTGTATGACCCAGAAATTCCACCCAGGAGAAATGAAAACAAATGTGCACACAAAAATTTGTACATGCATGTTCATAGCGGAATTATTCATTATAGCTAAGAACTGGAAACAACCTATATGTCCATCAACAATGACTAGATAAACAATGTGGGGCCTATCCATACAATGAAATATTATTTATTCCTAAGAAGAAATGGGAGTGCCTGGCTGGCTCAGTTGGAAGAGCATACAACTCTGGATCTCAGGGTCATGAGTTCAAGACCGGGGTTGGGTGTAGAGATTACTAAGAAAAAAACAAAAACAAAACAAACAAACAAACTTAAGAATAAATGAAGTTGGTACATGCTACAACATGGACAAACCTTAAAACATTATGCTAAGTCAAAGAAACCTATACAAAAAGGCCATATATTGTTATCATTCCATTTATAGAAGTGTTTATAGAGATATAAGAGAGATTAGTGATTTCTAGGGGCTGAAGAGAGGAAATGGGGAGTGACTGGTAATAAATATTGGGTTTCTTTTTAGAATGATAAAAATGTTTGGATTAAATATTGATGATCAATATACATACAACTTATGAATATAACAAATAAACATTATACTTTAAAAGGGTAAACTTTATAGTACATGAATTATATCTCAATAAAGCTATAAAATAAAATAGTATTTAAAAAAATGTGAGGAAGAAATATATTGCCCCTACCTAATCACTGAAAAAAAACCCAAAAAACCATAATCACACTGATAGTGAAATCTAAGGCCAACTTTTAACTGGCTGCGTAAACTTGGCCAAGTTGTTTATTTCTCTAATTCACAGTTGTTTCTCCTGCCAAGTGGGAATAATGATAATATATATCCCATAAGGTCATTTTAATGATTAAATGAGATACTTCATATAAACTTTTTGGAAGACTGTTAATTGCACATACACGCTCAATAAATGTTAGCAGTCTTATATTTATTAACTTAATGAATGTAATTCTTGTCACTGAAAAACCCTCACTTTCTTTATGCACCACTCCAATAAGCCCAGATGCAACTCAGAGAAAAGACACAGGGCAGCAGGGAGAAATGCCAGGATGCTGCAAGAATGGCTGCAGACCAGTAGCAAAAAAACTTTCATGAGTAAGAAACAAATATGATCACTAAATGCGCATCTTCATAAAAATGGATGGAACACAATTAATTCAGTTGAGCTCCAGGAAAAACTGGGAAGCAGAACTACTTCCATGTGTTAAGAAGGTGACTATAAGTATTTTATTTTATTATGCTTTTATAAATCAAGGCAAGTGTATACTTTTATAGTCAAAGTAAAACTTTATTTTGGAATGGTAATTAGGAGATCCCTAGCTGCTAACAAAGATGATCCCTTACTGCTCAATCGGATGATCAGAAATCCAACTGCCTAACCAAGTTTGCTCAAGACTTCTGCAGCCCAGCGTCTCTCATCAGGAAGGTAAATGCAAGTGAAATCTTTGGGAATACCTGAAGCTTCCTTCTTTGACTGGCAATACTTGGGTAGAAATATTTCTAAAGTTCTAAAACTTCACCCCACCCTTCTTCCTATTTTCTCCTTGCTCAGTGATGTTATGACTATGACGAGGTTCTTGCAGTCACCAGTTGCCTGCTTCGAAATGGTTTGCGTTTGCTCTGTGTTTCTTGGCTTTCTGCTGGCTGTACCATGGGTGCTACAGTTCAGAGTTCTTTGACAGGTGGAGTATTATTGTGAGCACTAAGCTCTCAGTTTGTGCTTCATTTTAAAGAACTGTAACCTTTACAGCCCAGAGTTTCATTGTTTTCCCCCCTAAACTGAACAGTGAACTTGCTGAGGACAGAGGCGTTTTAAATATTATTCTCATTTGGGGCACCTGGGTGGCTCAGTCAGTTAAGCGACTGATTCTTGGTTTTGGCTCAGGTCATGATTTCGCTGTTTGTGAGTTGGAGCCCCACATTGGGCTCTGTGCTCACAGTGTGGAGCCTGCTTGGGATTCTCTCTCTCCCTTTCTCTCTGCCCCTCCCCCACTTGCTCTCTCTTTCTCTCTCTCTTTCAAAATACATAAACAAACTTAAAAATTGTTAAACACTGTTATTCATTCATCTTTGTATCTCTAGCCCAGAGCACAAGGTCTGGCATGTGGTGGCCATTCAGTGACCATGTGGAGAGGGGACACATAGGAATGTTTGGGAAGTGACTTTGTGCCAGTGAGTGTGAAGTCAAATAGTCCTGCTTTTTTTCAGAAAGTAGTGGAAGCCCAACCAGAAACTCCTTGTATTCTCCTGCCTCTCTTCCTCTTACCTGACGCTCTTCCTCCTACCACCAGCTGCGAATGAGCTAACCCCACATTCAGCCCTGCAAACCCGAGCACCCTCATATCCTCATGTCCCCTTTCAGGAGACACTCCCTCCCCCCGTTGCTGGGACCGTCGGTGCTAATGGCTCCCAGCTAGTGCCTCTGCAGGTATTGCCTCCACTGAAAGGAGCTGCCCCCTGGGGTCAGTTCATATCCAGTGACTGTTCACTATTGGCAGTTCCAGTGTCTGGACCCACTGCAGGCCACTTTGAAGGGCCATTTTAGCTCCAGAGTGGGATTGGCGTGCGTGTGTGTGTGTGTGTGTGTGTGTGGCTGTTACATAGCCCATATTTTCCTTCTGCCTATTCCTGCTGCTTTACTCCCTCCTCATGGTGTTTTCCTCAAGAGCACACCTCAATAAACACCCCTGTGTGCAAATTTCTGAGCCTGTTTCTCCAAGGAACCAACTCAAACAGTGAGACCCCAGCTGGGACAGCCTGCAGCCCCTGGCTCAGGACAGTCATTGCCCAGTAAATGTTGATCACATGATGGACACATCTTGCACTCACCTTTCTTCTTAACCATGTGGACTGGCCAACAACTCCAGGCAGTTAGCCAGAAATTGAGAATTGTGGAAGTGGGTGCTAACCCGTCATCAAACCCAAGTAGCAATAGACTCCCTGAGCTCTCGGGGCCGTGGAGTATTTGTATGGGCATCCAAACGAACACCCATGGCTAATGAGGATGGCCACAAATTCCTTAACCTTCCCACGAAAAGGAGGGAACTATGTCTCCTACCACTGAGTCTCAGGGGAGGAACCAGGAATATGGCAGAAGTCATGCTGTCTGATGTCAAAGACCACCTTCTTTCTACTGTGCAACGCTGCCTACTGTCCTGAAAGGGGTAAGAATTTCAGGCTTTTCTAAGGGTTGTCCCTCCAAGAGAAAAAAAAAACTACAATCACCAGCGAGGTGGAAGACTTACACAACTAATTCAAACTAGCCACTGGATAGTGTCCTTCTGTGCACACATATGTGCTCACTCTCAGGCTCAAGGTTTTCTATGTTGGGGAGGTTATTGTCACCTTACTTGGAATTCAGAGCTATTGATGTCACTAAATAGGTGATTTACTATGCAAGCAAAGTATTTGACCCCATTGTTATGCCCACATAAAAAATATGCAAAATACTTACGTACCTAGACAGGTGTGGCCATTGGGGTTTCTCGTGCTTGGGGAGTCATCAGAGGCTGGAGACGCCGAGGTGCGAAGCGGCAGGAGTAAGAACAGAGGAGTCACCAAAAGGATATTCCAGGGGGACTTCATCTTGGAGCTGTGCACCACGAGAGACCAGCCGGGCTGCAGAGGCTGCCCGCTGAGGGACTCTGAAGCTGAGGCCACAGAATCTGTCAGTCTGGCTTCCCTTCTCCACTCTTCCCTCTCTGATACACACACACACACGTCCCGCACTCTCACATACAGACTTTTCATAAGTGTGAAGGGAATAGAAAAACATACAAACACTCACAGACCCACTCCTTCCTTTTGCAGAAGCCCCGAGAGAGAGCCAGCGGCCTGGACCCCGGAAAGAGCTGCAGGGAGTCCCTGGTGAGCAGGTTTTCTGAGTTAAAACTGAAGCCAAAGGAAAAACCCAAATGGCAGCAGCTGCAGCCACATACCCTTTTATATTGCTGGCTGAAGTCAGTCGTAAGCCTCAGGAACCTCGAGTCTTGCCGGAATCATCCTGTGGGGTGGTTAGGAGGCCTTCCTCTTTCATTCTTGCCAAACAAAGCAAAACTAAAACTGAAGAAAAAAAGACCCACAGACACACAACTCTAGCAATTTGGTCAGCCGTGTCCACAGCCTGTGGAAATGATAATTTGCTGTATTCACAAGTTATTTCATTTTGCTCTAAACAATTTTGTGTGGTAAGATCGAGCTCCTTATTTTGTTGCTAAAGAATATTCTGGTCAAGTAGCTGTTTTCCTCTGGAGGAGTTGGACTATTCCTTCCAGGGTCAAGTTTTGCCAAGGCCTTCTGTTTGGTGTGCAGGGAATAAGCAATGCAGACAAGAATGGACTGTCAGCATGGCTGGATTTTAAACCTAACGTGAAAAAAAAGATGTGCTGTAATTAACCCACTTGTAGTTACTCAGCTGTATATGATGCATCTCTTTTCTCCAGAATTCCGCAACGTGTTTATATTTCCCACCTCACATGATTTGTTCGTTTTCCAGAGACTGATTTTCTGTTTTGAAGATGAGAACTGAATGCAGTTTTTCTGGAGGAAAAAAACTGAACCAGATCACAGATAGAGAAAAGACATATCATCTGAATGCTTTGTTCTAAAACAGGATACAGCGAAGTCACATGCCATGCTCAGACGAGATAAGGGGATTGGGTCAAAGTACCACAATCTAGATATGCCTGGGAGATCCTGCAATTTTTACTCTCCTTGTTTAGGCTCTGAGGAAAGCTTATTATAAACTTTATGAAATGTTATGAAAGCTATCAGACTTGGTAGACATTTCTCCTCCTCCTCCTCCTCCTCCTCCTCCTCCTCCTCCCTCTCCTCCTCCTCCTCCTGCTTTTACTTAAGGAATAGCATTTTAAATAGCAGGCAGAATTTTAGAGTTGTATTCTTTCCAGGATGTAGGAAATACCAATTTTTAGGCTTTGAAGAATTCTTTGTAGGCATTAGTTTAACAAATGCTAATTCATCAAAGCTCTGAATCTGCAGCAGAGATATCACACTCCAGAGTGTTCCGCTGCTTATGTCCTGGCACACGTTGGGCCAAACAGATGCATGATGTCCTTGGACCTGTGACTTTCTTTGAGGCTGAGCTGCTGGTTCTCAAGGTCCCTGACTCTGTGACCAAGGCAAGCTCTGGAGGTCACTAGGACCACCACAGGAGGCAGGGCCTAGAGAAGTTCCAGGGACTTCCTGGAGAGACAGACCAATGGAATGATTATGAGCATATACTGCAAAGACATATGTGCTCATGTGTCATACTGAAAGACCCATGTTCAAATACCATACCTATTGTTTACTTCTGAGTAATGTATCATGCCAGTAATGTAACATTTCAATGCATCAGTTTCCTCACTGATATTGGAATAATAATGATATTTGTCTTACAGGGTTGCTGGAAGGATTAAAATAGATGATGTATCCAAACTATAAAGCAGTGTACTTAGTAAGAAGTAAGTGCTTAGTAAATCAAAGCTCTGGTTATTATCCCAGTAGGAATGTGATGAAATCTGCACCCCAGGCCAGCCTTTGTGAGAATTATAAGACATCGTGGTAGTTTCAGGCCAAGATGTGGGGAAATGGCATGGATTGGAAGAGGCAGCATTTATTGAATGCCTTCTATGTGCCGGGCAGAACTCCAGGAATGCAGTCTAGTTTGCTAACCCATAGGTCAGTAAGGAATTTTCAGGCAGCTTCCAGAAGAGCACTTGGCACAGGCTCTGGGCCTCCTGAGGTTCTGTTGGTTCTAGATTTATAGCTGTGTGCAGGCTGGAAGCAGGCTTCTCAGGGTGAAAGGAGTTTCTTAGTGGAAGGCTGTATGCAAACTTTAAGCCTTGTTATTCACGTGGGTGACCTGGGCAGTTCTAACCACAACCACCCCAGGAACAGTGAGCCTTGAGACAACCTGGTGTGCTCAGGCTTCCAGGCTGGCCAAACTAGGAATTCCTGGTTTAGCTGTGCAGCAAGAAGCAAGTCATTTGCCATTTCCAAGGGTGAGATTCCTCAGCTGTAGAGGTGTATCCCAATTATACTTGACACACAGTAGGTTTTCCATAAACAGAGTGATTTTCATGCTTGAAGATCAAATTCTTACTGGGCAGGGTCAAAAGAGGAACCCAGAAACCAGGAAGTGATTTTGCTAACTGATGCTGAAGTGTGTGTGCCTGCACACCACCAGACAAAACCTTTGTGTCACCAAGGTGGTGTCCCTCACAATGGCATCCCTCGCAATGGCCCGTCTCATTTCTCCCAGCAGGGCTGCCTTTGTTCATCAAGCATTGAGTGCAAATGACCCAGGATCCCTGCACAACTTGCTGACAGGCCCTGGATATACCCGTGGTTTATAACAACTAGCTGGGCCCTGTGTGATATCCCTAGAGGACCCCTGCTGTCAGATGCTCCAATTCCGATTTTCTCAATATCTGCCTCTGGGAATAAGATTTCTTCCTTGCAGCATTTTGTTACTTTGCTCAGGGAGTTTTGATTCAAACCACAGTCCCTGCAGCAGAAGGCTGAGGGTTTATAATTCCCAAATACTACACCTGTGGTTCTGGTTTGTTCTGTCTGAATATGCTTCCTGATTACTTTTTGACCTACATTGGCCTCAGCTATCTCATTCACAGCGAGTCCTTTAATCAGGGGAAAGAAAAAAAAAAGACCCTAATGACAGGAAATCTTGTAAAAGCTGGTGCTATCACAAAAGCATGTCTTTGACTTTCTCCTGTCTCTGACACCAAGGGTACCTTTTTTTGCTTCTGGTTTCCCAGGATTCTCTGCGGTGGTCCCTGGCTCAGACCCACCAACCCCAGACTCTGTGCTGAGCCTCTTCTCTCCAGTCAGAGCTTATTTATTCTAGCTGTAGCCAATCCTTCTTTCTGTTATGTGCTAGGGAAATAGCAAATTAATCTATAACAAGCCTGCACATCTGCTAATTAAAAGAGTTATAAATTTAGGATGCGGGGACCTACATTTTTACTGTGGCTTCATCACTTCCTAGCTGTGTGCCCTTGGGCAAATGGATCCACATCTCTGGGATTAGTTGGTTTCACTATAAAATGGGTCATAGAATGCCAATATTATAGAAACATTGTAAGGATTAAGGAGACAATGAGAGTAAAAAAATAAAAATTAAAACAAAACAAAAAAACAAACCCTAACAGTAAAGGTTAGATAAATGTAAAGCTAACAATCAATTAACATTATCCTTCTTAAGTAATATTGGAATTTTAACATGCTTTGGCTTTGTACATTTTCGGAGGACATTTAAAGGCATTTCCATTTTAGTAATGCACATACGTAGATACAAAGTAGGAATTCAGAAAGCCCCAGGGGAGTGGTAAGATTCCCCAGTCCAGGGAGACTTGTGATGCAATTTGAGAAGTAAGCACTAGGTGGGCGGTAGGTGAGTGTGGAGACAAGGAACCCCTCTCCCAGAGGTATGCTGGTAGCTTCCAGTAGGAAAAGCCATGCACCAGGAAATAAGCCAAGGATCCTCTAGTGATGGGTGGCCCAGCAGCAGTGCAAAGCAACCCAGACATACAACAGGATGTGTGCTCCCACACTCCCCACTAACCCTACCCACTCACTCATGTGCTTCTAGGTGGTTGAGATTTGTAGAGATATTTATCTGGTAGGGGTGTGCCATTTATAACCATGGCCTTCTAAGGAGGGTGAATTCTATTAGATATAACTTGTTTTTGTCTGCTGGGCACCTGATAAAAGTTTGGAGAAAGGAGATGCTGTGAATGAACTGCTTTTTATAAATGAGGCAAAAGAATGTGGACATAATCCAGAAGGAACAGGGTAGGAGTAGAGAAATGAGAGCAAAGGGAAAATAGGACAGATGACACACTAGGATCTTTCTGGCAAAAAAAACCCCAAAAAACAAAAAAACAAACAAACAAAAAAAAACAAACCCAAAAAACAAAAACCAGAGAGAAGTGCTGGGAAGTGGGGAGGCAAAAGGCTGAGCGAATAGAAAGGTCTGTGGTAGATTTGCAAGTTGTTTGCTGTGCCACATGGGAAATGATACTTTGCCCAGATCTTGAATGGATTTTTGTGGAAATCAAAGGGAACAAGTTTCTTGTTTGGATCAGGGCTGGGAAGAGCTAAGAATGTACCCATAGAAGCAAGTGCAGAGGCAGAGGGACCAAGAGAACAAGAGCTCAGGAGTTCATAGGTGTCTTGGGGAGGGCTTTGGATTCTCATCTGCTATAGATTGGGGGAGATGATGGTCTTAAATCACTCTTACCTACATCTATAAAGTGGAGTTAAGTTTTCACACAGAGTAAGATAAAATTAACATTGCTGAAATAAGTGAGAAGCTCATTCATTCATTCTTTTATTCATTTTTAGATAAAAGAGGTCCAAGGGTAGGCAGTTCAGTGCTAGTCTGACAGTCCCGTGGTGACTTCAGGGACCTAAGCTCCTTATTTTCTGTCCCACCCTCCTAGAACTGATTTTCATTCTCAAGATCAGCTAAAGATCTAAAGTAGCTGCTAGAGCTCCAGCTATCTTACCTATATTCCAGGACAGCAGTAGAAGAAAGCAGAAGGTGAGTGGAACTCACACCTTCTCTCATAAAGGCGTTTCTTCCCAAGTCTCCCTCAACACGTTTGCTTACATTTCATTGGCCACACCTGGCTACAAGGGATGCTGGGAAATAGAGTCATATGACCACTCGTAGCTGCATGGGAAGCTAGGGCAGGTGGTCTCTATTCTTGTGGTGATGTGCTCAGCTAAAGATCAGGGTTCTTAAAAGAAGGAGAAATTGAATTGGAGGAAACTGCCCACCATGTGTATTATACATAAATGCATGTAAACATTTTTCTTGCTGAGTTGAATATGTTTGATTAGGTTGTATGAGTTTTTGGAAGGTAGAATGAGGAAGCATACTAGCCTGTCCTATTCCTCTCAGTGGAATTTTCTTTGAATGCTGAGAAGACCTATGCTCCCCAAAGACGCTTTTCTCTCCAGCTCTTATCCTAGAGAGCTCATGGAAAGATGAGCTGACAAAAATCCTCATGAAAATCACAGCTGAGATGAGATGGGCTAACTTGTCGTGGGGGACCATCATGAGTAAGACAGGCTCCCTCTGTACTGGGGAGTTTGCCACTACATTATAAAAAAAACATGGAATAAATCTCTTCTGGAAATACTTTAGTGAAGGAAGACCAAGGAAGATGTAGTAAGGTGCAAATTAAATATAAACAAAATGCTGAACACAACTTTGAGGTTCTTGGTGCAGGACGCCGCACTTGTAGAGGGCCCTTGGATTATATGGTCAACTAGAGTGGCCATGGTCAGATGTCCTGGGAGATTAAGTGGCCAAACAAATGGCAACCCTGGGAACTGGCCTCAGTCTGAGGGGATGCTATTTCATGGCGAGGGCCCCAGATGCACATGGCAAGATCAGACCACCAGGTCTATTGAAGGCTTCTTCCCAGCTCCTACAGCGAGCCTGGAGGTCTCTTGCTGATACATTGAAGTCATTGTATCAAGAGTCAGTGAAAGCGTGAAGAGAGAGGATCACGAGATTGCTTTGCCAGTGCCTGGCACAGAGCATGCTTCATGGGCTGCCTCGGAATTCCTGCTGATGTTTCCCACGAGAGGATCGTTGAAGGAAGAGAGGGTGGGGATGAACACACTTGCATGGATTTGGAAAATAAATAACCAGAATAAATATATCTCTGAATGACCTTGTGTTAAGATAATATGAGCCTTTAGAGAAAAAGAAAGACATGAGGAGCTCAATTAAATATAAAATGAGAATTAAAGAAAAGTAGTAATCTTAGTCAAAACACAGTCCATCATGTTATCCCGTTGCTTACAACTGCTCAAAGCTCCCCAGGGCCACCAAGTGAAGGGTGAATTCCTAGTAGGGCTCTCAGTGCTGCTCATCATCTGGAGACTGTTGCCTCCCCGGCCACATTTCTAGTCATTTTGTTACATGCTCTGTGTTCTGGTGACACCAAATTACCAGTGATGTCCCTAGACATGCTCAGCTGTTCTATGCCTCAGTGCCTTTGCATGAGCTTTCACTCTACCTAGAGTGTTCTCCTCTTTGTCTTCCAGGATAACGCCTCCTTTTCCTTCAAGGCCACCTCTTCTCAGAAGCCGTCCCTGTCCCTTGCCAAGCACGAGTGTTTTCTCTGTCCTCAGAGCCCCCAGAACAAAATGGGCAAGGCTCCCCTGGCTCTTGCTTCTGTGGCATGGCCTTTAAGGTGGGCATCTGACTCCCCTGCCAGCTGCTGGATAGTTAGCACTGTCCCCACAGAACATGCACCTGACTCAAGGTAGGAACTCAATAAATGTTCATGAGAATAGGAGTGAACAAAAGGAGAAAAATATTTTAGCTGTTATAGCAGAATAGTGGAGTAGAATATATTTTTTTACATGTTTAAAAATGTTCTCAGGAGTTGTATGTGAAAGGAAGAAACATTAAAGGCAGGCACCATATTTGGGGTTCAGAACTAGACCCTAGCGCAAACGCTTCCAAATCGGATCAGTGAAGGGCCGAGCCACCAAGCAGGATTTGAGTGGCGGTCCCAAGCCTGGGCAGAGAGAAAACGAGAAGTGAGAGCATGATGCAGTCAGGGGTAAAATCTAGAGTCATGCAATTTCCTCCTGGTTTTTCACAGTTTTTGTAATAAGGTGATAAGATTTATTTCCCAAGAGACTGTGGACCTGAGCTAGCAGAGAGGAGTGGGGAGAGGGAAGCAAGGGTGTTGCCTTGCTTCATTCCAGAATGAGCTGCTCTGAGGAGCCGGGAGGAAGGGTTCAGCCAGCCACAGGCACTGGAAGACAGAGGAGCCTTTGTCCCCCCACCGGCAATAGCAGGTCCTCTGTGCAGCTTGAAGGTGCCTGAACCGCCTTTACAAATTACTTCTTGCCATGACTTGGGATGGGAGGAGGAAGGCCGACTTAAATGGAGATTACAGAAGAGCCAAGGGAAGTGAGGGTGCGGGGGGGTCCTGGGGTCCTGCCAAAGGGACTGGACGATCAGTGTGAATTGGCCTGCATCTTTCTCCTCCTCCCACATCCTAAGTTATGCTTTAAAAGTCACTCTTTCATCAAAAAAAATTTTTTTTATTTTGAAGTTTTAGTGTATGTGTGTGTGTGTGTGTGCGTTGATGTGTGCATATGTATGTTGCAATGACTATGGTCCCAAATTCTTTGACACTCCCACTATTGTGAAATGGGGTTCATTTGCCCTCCTCCTGAATCTGAGCAGGTTCATGACTGCTGACCAATCAGTCTGGAAGAAGTGTTTCTGGGCTAGTACCAGGCCCAGACTGTCAGAGGACTGACAGCTTCTGCTTTGGTTTCTTGGAATTCTGAGCTTCCATGTAAGAAGTCTGATTGCTCTGCTATAGAGACCTCGTGCAGACCCTGAGACCATATGGGGAGGGAGCAGTCCCCTGCTGACTCACCTTTCCAGGTGTCACTCCAAAAGCACAGACATGTGAATGAGACCAACTTTGACCTTCCAAGCAAAAGTGACCCTCCAGACTAGCCAGCTCAATACCGACAAAGTCCCCCACCCCTAACACCAGTTGATATTACTTGGAGCAGAAAAATCTACCCAGTGGAACCCTGCCAGCAAAGAGATAATTAAATAGTTGTTGTTTTAAGACCTTAAATTTGGGGTCATTTGTTATTTAATAGTAGATAATCAGAACAGTGTGTGAGACTGGAGACTGAATTATGGTTGGCCAGCATGCATCATCCAGGTTGTTAAGGGTTTGAGCATATTTGCCCCATTTCTTTGGGTCTGTGCTTTCCAGAACACCAAGGTCCTTCATTTTAGATCAAACCAATCCAGAAACACTGGACTTTTCTAGTGATCAGAGGTGGTTCCTGCATGTCCCAAAGGGACAGCAATCCAGACTCAGAAGATGAAGGAACCATGTAAGACTTTCAAGGACAAACATCTCCAAATTGCAAGCAAAGATCACATTTTCTGACTCACACCTTTCAAGTCCCCTGACAACTCTTATGTTGCTTGCATGGGTATGTGGGTTTTTATTGCAATGAAGGTAAGGAAAGGAGAATGAGGTGAAAGAGAGGTTATCTGTTAGAGGCTTGTTAATATGTTGCAACTGGAGAAAAGACTAGGTTGTAGGATTCTTTGTTAACATTTGCTACCTTTGAACTAGGTTAAGATAACACATAACCTACTCTCAAGCACCACAAGGTTGATAAAAATCTCAGAGCCAGCAAACAAGAAAGAACTTTGCCCTGATTCCATTCTCCCCAGAACTCAAGAGACACCATGTCTCTTGAATTAGGATAGAAGCAGGAAACACATGCAGAACATTATAGAACCTGAAGGCCAGGAAGGTCAAGATGACTTTTCTGAAGCCCAGAATGGGAATCCCATTACTGATTTTAAATCCAGAATCCTTTATGCTGCTTTCTTCTATTCTGCTTTCAGGGGCCATTGTTTTTTATTTTATTTCATTCTATTTTATTTTTTAACTTTATTTTAGTAAATGTTTTATGGAACAATATAAAAATTTAAATATATTACATATATACACACATTATATATGTTACATATATATACATTATGTATATTACATTTATATACATTATATATTACATATATACATTATATATTACATATATACATTATTATATATACATTACATAGGGATACACTATATATATTACCTATACATATTATATGTTACATATATACATTTATATTATATATACATTATATATGTTACATATATGAATTATCTGTTATATACACATTATCTATTACATATGGATACATTATATATATTACATATATACACATTATATATATTACATATGTGTAGATATATATACACTTTATATATATGTATATATATATATATATATATATAATTATTAAATATATATTGTTGTTAAGTAGGAACCGAATGTCAAAATACAGCCAGGAAAAAATAAATGTGTTGTAGTATAGCTACACAATTTTTAAATTCAAAATTCAAGGAAATCATTTATGCATATGTTTTGCTAAAATAATATCTCTTCTCTTCTGTTCCATGTGTTTAGGCAGTGAGTCCCAGACAAGGGCATTGCCACTGGGCAAAGGTCCAGGTGCAGGTGCAGTTGAGTTCAGCCTCCTCATCCCTTAGACAGTCTGGATCTGCCTGAGACCTTGAGGGACACACAGACCCAGGTGAGTTGCTTCCAGGCTGATGGGAATGTGAGTTCCCTTCAAGTGTGTCAATCTTGCATCTCCTGCCTTTTCCCTGAAAGGGCAGTCCTCCCAGATCCTCATCCACTTTATCACAGAGCAGGAAGGTAGGCAGATAGCTGCAGATAGAGGAGTCTGAAATCAAGAACTATTGTATGACAAGGCTGGGAGCTTTGGGGTGAGCCCTGGTGCCACTGGTGAGCCCTGGAGCCCTGTGCTGCCTGCTGGCTCAGTGTCTGGGCCTGACATTGCTTCAGTCCCTGCCAAGTCTCCCGGCGCCAAGCTGATCTGAATTCCCATTAGGCTCCTGACACCATTTGAGCTCTTGTCCCTCTTTATGGAGCTAGAAGGCCTCATCCCCCGCCTTATAGATAGCTGTTGGAGCCTCACTGTGCATGGTGTGACCTCTCAAACCACATCCCCTCTGTTCACACGACTGTGTGTGCTATCCATTGTCTGCATTTCAGTTATGCCTTACCCTCTGGACTGTACCTCTCCCGGGTTCTTGGTGTCTGTCTGAAATAAGCTCTGGTGCTCTATGGCCATTAGATCTTGAACTTGGGCCCCAATATCTGCCCTGATAAGAGCCAGCCTCAGCAGCAGCATTGAGGCCACCTCAACGTTGTCTGTCTTGGTCTTACAAGCTTTTCCATCCATCTGCAAAGCTGAAGTCCAATTGGTTTTGCATCTGAGGATATCTGAGACGCCTGAGTCCCAGGCTTCCCGTTACTTTAGGGTAAAACTGGAATTTTGCATCATTTAAACACCTCCTTCCTCCCCCTGCCCCGGAAAAGGTGTAAATGCTGCTGATGGTGGTCAGCTAACAAGTCAGCTGACCTCTCAGACATGACTAATTGCCTTTATGCAGAGTACGTCTGCCCCGTTGACTCTGACCAAGAGTGAACTCCAAACCCTCATCTCTTAGTATCCTGGGACTAGACTCTTGAAGGCCATTCATTAGACCTGCCCCCCCCCCCCCCCCCCACCGCCTCCACCCTGGAATTCACTGCTTTGCTGGAGTATGTTTCAGGAGTGATTTAGTTCCTCCAAAGCCATCATGTCCTCACTGCTCTGTGGCATCAACACCTCTACTTTCCCAGAATTCAAGCCAAAAGAGAACGAGACCAACTAACCAGTGTTTTTTGTAATATGGCTCATTTGAAGTCATCTCCCTGCAAACTGACCTGTGCAGGTAAAACACACAGCCAGCACCTTGGTTCAAAAGCTCTGGTGAGACATCTGTCCTGGAGGGTCTGAACCTCACGGCTACAGGTCACAATATAAGAAATCTACTTAATATCTGTCTCAGAAACTTTCCTTATACTCTTTGATGTGAGAAAGTGATTAGACTTCAAAACAGACCTGTGGGTTTGGAAGGCTGCTATTTGGCGGTTCGGATACAAGAAACCCACATGGAAATGATCCATGCCCAGCTTATCTCAGCTCTGCCAAAGACAATCCAGTTAGCACATGACAGCGGGAATAAGGCACTTGAATTCCACCAGGCAGGGAAATAGTGCATTTTCAATCAACAAGACCAGAAAACTTTCACCCTGTCACTGTTAGCTCTGAAACCTACATCCGTTATTTCCATGGGGTCAAAAGTCCTAAATTATATGATTATGAATGGAAAGAATCAGGTAGTGATTTTCTTTTGTATGCAAATTTTTACTGTAAATAAAATAAGTATATAAATAAACAAGAAAATACGGCATTGATGAAAGTCAAAATGTTTCAGTGAACAGCTTTCAGACTTTCAGCATGAAAACAATTATAAATAAAATATTAAAAGCTTCTACTTGATGCCAATAGTGCCTTTTAAATAAAATCGAATAAATTTCTTATCAGTGGTAGAATGCATTACAAAGCCAGCCGAATTTAATTGGACCCACAGTCTTTGTAGGGTTTTAGAAAACTCTTTGTTGATTGATTCATTCCGTGCATATTTATTGATTCCCTGCTATTGGTCAGCTTGCAGGCGTGAGAGTTAGGAAAACTTAACGAAGATTTCTGTCCGCATTGAGTTGACATTTTTTTTTTTGGACTCACAGTTGACTTGCTATGCCGTCTGGAAAATACATTTATTTAAATATGGTTACATCGCTTCTGCTTTTTGTGATTGTTTATGCACAGGGTCAGAGCAGGCAGCTGTATGCACAGCCCCTCCTTGGGAAATTCACACCCCCCCACAATTTTCCCAGAGCAGAAAGCCAGCTTTCTTTGTATTACTTTAGCCTGATATAAGAAGAAACAACTTCTTATTTCAGGACACTGACACCAGCCCTTTTTATCTTTCCCTAACTGATCACCTCATATAAAAATTTTGTTTTTTAGAGTCACAGACCTCACTGACAATCTGATGAAAGCTATGGGTCCTCTTCCTAGAAAGAAGTAACACACCCTTATTTGTTTTCTAAGGTTTCATAGATCCCAGGTCAAGAACCCTTGGTTTGGATGGCCTTACTTTTCCCAGCTTCTTATTCTGTGTTCCACATATGAGAAACTGCCATGAGCTGGAGTTTTCCTGTTTAAATTTAGCCACTTGGGTTGAGAAATTGTGCAAAATTTTGGTCATACCTACTTCTGTATTAGCACTGTGATATAAGCTCTTCCTATTGAGCAAGGGCATCAGGGCGGACACCATCTGTCATCTGAGACGGAGGCTGTTGTCATGAGGCAACATGTGGGAAGGCCCAACCGGAGGCCTGGTCTCCTTTACCCAAGCCAGATACCATACGCTGGCTTTCATTTTGTCTTTTCAGTTTGTGGCAATAAAACCAAAGTTCCTTTGTATCTTTACTTCACGTATTTGAGTGACTCCTTTTATTCCAGTTTGTATTCCCCTTTTTTGCCTTTTGCAAAATCTGCTGGACACCCTACTTTGGGTGTTCAGAGAACAAACAGGTGGACACCCACCAGTTATAGGCTGTCTCCCTTTCTCCTGACATGAGGAAATGCATTCAGGGGATAGAATGGTGACATTAATTTAGAATTGGTTATGAAACCCACTTCTCTCTTTTTTTTTAATGTTTGTTTATTTTTGAGAGAGAGAGACAGAGCATGAGCAGATGAGAGGCAGAGAAAGACACACACAGAATCCGAAGCAGGCTTCAGGCTCTGAGCTGTCAGCACAGAGCCTGACGTGGGGCTCAAACCCACGAACTGTGAGATCATGACCCAACTGAGCCACCCAGGCGCGCCTTGTGTGTGTTTTTTTTCATGGTCTCTCTGTTTCCTCCTTCACTGTGTTCTCATAGACAGTATGCATGCCTCCCTGTTTTTGGCTGACATCTTCATTCTCTTGTGGGCTGAAAGCCAAGCAAATCATGATTAACTTTAAATTTTTTTAACGTTTATTTATTTTTGAGAGAGAGAGAGAGAGAGAGAGAATGAGTGGGGGAGGGGCAGAGAGAAAGGGAGACACAGAAACCAAAGCAGGCTCCAGGCTCTGAGCTGCCAGCACAGAGCCTGATACAGGACTTGAATTCACAAACGGTGAGATCATGACTTGAGCTGAAGCTGACTGCTTAACTGACTAAGCTACCCAGGCGCCACTGATTAACTTTAAAAAAAAAAGAGAGAAAGAGAGAAATAGGCTTTGAATGAGAGCTTAAGGAAATTTATCAAAGGACCACCTGACCTTTAGGGGTTTTACTAAGGCATCCCTTTTAGGAAGGAAATCACATAAAAGGGTTTTGGGTCAGAGAGAAAGGACCGGGAATATCATATTCCTTTTGAGCCGGCAAAGTAGAGAAGAAGAGTATCAGAGAGCGGAGCAAGCTCAGACATATATAAAATGACTCGTCTCTCTCCAAGCCCTAATTGAGGGTTGTGGGTGTTGGAAAGGTTGAGGGGGCAGCCAGGATCGCAGAGGTTTTACCCTGTTTTGTTGTTTGGGACCCTACACCATCCCACAGAGAGAATCTCTCAGCTGCATGAGGTGCCTGTGGCAGAGTGAAAAGTGTGGTGCATCAGATGTGGCATGGAGGGGTCTGAATTAGTGTCCCCCAGCTAGCCTTAGCCTAAGTGTTGTGTACTGGGGGGACTCAGAGATTTACCCATGGCATGTAGACAAGGCAGAAGTTGGCTGAGGATGTGGCTGATGAGGTTTTCAAGGTACAAAGAGATAGTATGGGGCAAAGAGATCCAGGAGCCAAAGGGGTGGGGCAGTAGCAAAGTCCAAAGTGGGGCCAGTGCTGTGAGAAGGGCCATGTAGCTGACATGGAGCTCAGAGACCAACGGCAAATTCACCAGCTATAGATTTCAGACTCAGAGGCCAGCAGCAGTGCAGGGGACATCCTCGTGAAAAACAGGACAGCCAAAGGACACTGCAGGAACTGAGCACGTATAGTAAGAGTCCACTCTTTCCCACGACCCTGACATCTCCTCATTTGCCATCTTGAAAAGGAGAGGGGGGAGATCCAGAAGATTGAGCATATACCCAACAGAGACATGGTCATTCCAAGAGAGACTATTCCAACTCACAGAGACTGAGATGTTACTAATTGGCAAGTGAGAGGCCTGAGAAAATTAAAACTTAAAAGCTTAAGTTACGGGAAACTGAAACCTAACCAAGCTTAACCAGCTTGTTCCGCTTCTGTACAATTGCTTGGCGAGCCCATGTATTCCTGATCAATCATTGTTGCCTGGCACATCCGTATATTCCTGATCAACCATTGTTACTTGGCACATCCGTGTACTCCTGATCAATCATTGTTGCTTGGCACATCCGTGTATTCCTGATCAATCAGTGTGATACCTGTACCCCCGGTTGTGGTCTGACCTAAAGGCAGGAACCAATCGAATACTGTTAAGTGTCCAACTTTAAACACCAACCAATCGCAGCTCTGTAACTGTGGAAAATTCCTGATTTCCCCATGACTTGTTTGTACCTGTCTATAAAAGGGGTGTAAAAACCTCTCTCAGGACCTCTCGGCGTCACCGGCAACGAGGGCGCAGAGGTCCAGGTTCGAACCTGCAATAAATGACCCTTGCTGCTTAGCTTTGACTCTGGACTCTGGTGGTTCGTTTTTGGGGGTCTCTTAGACTCTGGGCATTTCACAAGTTTAAATGGTAGCCTCCATTATACCTGTTAGAGTGGCGAAAATAAAAAAGACAAAGAAATAACAAGCGTTGATGAGAAGGGGGAGAAAAAGGAACCTTAACACACTGTTGGTGGGAATGGAAATTGGTGCAGCCACTGTGGAAGAGTGTGGAGGTTCTTCAGAAAGATTAAAGATGGAAACACCATATAATCCAATAATTCCACTACTGTGTATTTACCCAAAGAAAATGAAAACATTAATTTGAAAAAAATATATGCGGTGTCGCTTATAAGTCTATTGTAGCATTATTTATAATCGCCAAGATATGGAAGCAACGTAAGTGTCCATCAATAGAAGAATGGATGAGAAAGAGGAAGACGTGGGATGAAGATGTGAATATATATATATATATATATATATATATATACACATATATATGAATATTTATATGTCATGGAATATATGGAATTCCTAATATATATTATGGAATATTACACAATCATAAAAAAGATGACATCATGTCATTTGAGACAACATGGATGGACCTAGAGGGTATTATATAGGTGAAATAAGTGAGACTGAAAAACACAAATACCATATGATTTCACTCATAAGTGGAATCTAAAACAAAACAAAACAAATGAACAAACCAAAACCAAAATTAGATTTATAAATAGAGAGAACAAACTGGTGGTTGCCAGAGGGGATAGAAGTGGGGAGTGGGCAAAATGAGTGAAGGGGAGTGGGGGATACAGGCTTCCAGTCAGTATGGAGTGAGTAAGTACCAGGAATAAAAGGCCCAGCATAGGGTACATAATCAATGATATTGTAATAATGACATATGGTGACAGATGGTAGCTGCATTGGGGAGAACAAAGCATAACATATAAACTGGTCAAACCACTATATTATACACCTGAAACTAATATAATATTGTGTGTCAACTATGCTGAAAAAAAGATGCAAACAGAGTAAACTTCACGTGCATTATCCACAGGTTGAAAGGAAGATTCCATCATTAGTCGAAAATAAGGAACTCACATCTTTTTCACATAAACTGGCAGTGTGTACAATTTTGGATCCCAGTCAACAGGGCAATGATAACAAGGAAGAAGGGGTGTGTAATGAAGTGACCCAGCCCTTGACCTTGAATTACGATGTCTGAGTCCAGGTTGCGCGTGGCCACAGAATGAAGGGCTAGTGCCATGGCAGGATCACGTCAGGAGGACTGGGGAGCAGAGTCAAGGGTGGCTAACTCAGCTCAGGGGACAGAAGGACCTCACTAAGGGAGATGGTACAGTCCTGGGGTTGGGGAGTGTGCTCCCTTCTTGCAGGGTGTGAAGCTCCTCTACACCAGGAAACCTGTGCATTCCTAAGGCTCTTTTGGTTGTAAGTTACAGGAACCCATGGGAGCCAACTTGGGCAAAACCTAATTTTCAATGGAAAGATACCACAGAAGCTCTTGGACTCCAAGAACAGAAAAGCCATGGGGCCTCAGGAAGCATGGGACCCAGACACTCCATAAGGAATCTGCATGGGTATCTTTACTGTTTTTCTCTTAGCCTCCATTTCATCCTTCCCTTTGGCTTTGGACAATCTTCCCCAGTTTCCAGCCTGTAAGGCCACTGACAGCTCTTGAATTTATATGTTGCAGTCCCAGTTTCTCTCTGCCTTGGGTGAAATTCTTCATGAAGGGATTCATTTACCTCTTCTAGATCCGTCTACTCTGGCTAGGAGAGAGGGAGGTTGTGTGCAAAACTGCTCCCAAAGCCACGTTGTGTGTAGAATGGGAGGAGCGAGACATGAATAAGAGATCTAGGTTCTTCCCTCCAGGCCACTAGGAAGGGTCTGGTTCTGTCTCCACAGGGTTAAGCAAATTCTAGAGAGCAGGGAGAATGACTCAAGGGAGGGGAGGGGGCTGGGCAGAGGAAAGCCCTCTCCCACTTTCCCTGGATGGTGGGAAAGCAGAGTCAGCACTCTGCCCACCATAAGCTGAGAAGTAAAGGTATGGGGGATGTGACTCCAGGAACCCTGGCACATTTTATTTCACTATTTCTTGATGTCACCTTAAAGAAATGAAATGAAACTTTCATTAAGGGAAAAGAAAATTAATGGTGGGGAAGTTATCCGAAGGCAGAAAATTTGTTAAACGCTACACCGGGATTTCACAAGAGGTTGATGGGCTGATTTTCTCATGGCTCCTTAGTGAGTCTTAGGGAAAAATCATGATATAATTTTAATGTGATTTTGATTGCTTTATTCTTAGGTCAGCCTGATACGTTTCTCATGATGCTAAATTATTCATTTTTATAAGAAGCTTTCATAAATAAAAGTATAAGGCCTGAGGTGTCCAGGAGTTTGGAGAATGAGGATGGAGAAAGTGTGGGGAGAAAGTGAAAGGTAGCCAGAGAGAGTGGCTTTGCTCTTTTCCAGAATCGTGGCATCAGAGAAAGCTGGCTTCAGGCATTGCATACAGTCTGACTTTTAGCATTGCCCTGCAGCCCAAGACCACCGGAGTCCACTTGTAGTCAACAAAATTATTTGTATTATTAATCTTGCAGCAATGGAGAATACATATCCCGAGAAGCTCAGGAGCCTCTCAGAAGGGAGGATAAGGAGAGAGGGAGGGGTACTTAAGAAGGTTTTAGGGGCTGGAGTTAGTCACAGGAAGGTCTTGGCAGGATTTGATGAGATTTTGTAAACTAGGGAGTGTCTGGAAAAGCCAGCAGTCTTATCTTTGGGACACACAAGTCTGTGCAGAGTTACCATTAGGGTTGTCTCTCCAAGGTCTTATGTCGGTGCACAGGAGTCTGGAGGAGCTGGTGTTTAAAGACTGAGCCCCAATGGTCTGTCACGATTGATCTGTTTTGTAAGGATAGCTTATGTTTCATAAGTGTAGTTTCTGTTTTCATTCTCAGGCCTCCCCACTTTAGTCTGGCTGTTGGCGGGGTCTGTTTTCATTTTATCCCTATTTTTCTGTCCCGTCATCACGGTTGTACAGACATGCAGCACGTGTAACGTAAAGAGCTCTATAGCTCTGTAGCTGAATAACCTCCCACAAGATGACTTCCTTTATTTGCAGTGGAGAACCAGCCATAGTGCTCACTTCCAGAAATTCGGCACTCACTCAGCAAATTATCCGATTTGATCACTCCCCCCTCATAGGTCTACACCTTAACTGTGCATGTGTGCATGACAGACATAGTATGTCTTAGACTTAACACACAATTAAATTCAACAAATGGCCATTGCAGGAACCAATTATGAGTTCTAAGAACTATCCTCTCTCCCTCTCTGTTCAGACTCTTCCTCAGGAGGCCTGGCCAGGATGCCAGCATGGCAGGCCGTTTCTTGGGGCTGGATCCTATAGTGCGTGCGCTGGTCAAGAAGTTCAGCAGAACCACAATGAAATACCACCTCACACCCACTGGGATAATTATTATTAAAAAAAAAAAAAAAAGGAAAAAACCAAGTGTTTCCAAAGGTGTGGAGAAATTGGAACCCTTGTGCACTGTTGGGGGGAATGTAAAATGGTGAAACCACTGTGGAAAATAGCATGGCAGCCCCTCAACAAATTAAAAACAGAATTACCATATGATCCAGCAGTTTGACTTCACAGGATATATTACCCAAAAGGATTTAAAGTAGGGTCTCAAAAAGTTATTTGCACTCCCATGTCCATAATGAAGACATTATTATAAGTGAAATAAGCCAGCCACAAAAGGACAAATACTGTATGAGTCCACTTATAGAGGTACCTAGTGTAGTCAAATTCATAGAGAAAGAAAGCAGAATGATGGGTTAGGGAGAATGAGGAATTGTTTAATGAATACAGAGTTTGTGTCATAAGGGAAGCTTCTGGAATTCAAATGTTCTCTATCTGGATAGTAAGTACATGGTACTCACTTTGTAAAAATTTAAGTCAAGATTTATGGACTTCACTATATCCATATCACACATTAAGATTAAAAAAAAGTGAAATAAACACACTGTTTCCAGGAATCACCCACTGCCCACATACCAAGCCATGCACCAACACTCTGTCCATATTTGGCTTACCTGTGGCTTTTAGATGCAGTAGGTCCCTTTTGATCATGAATAAAAGGAATATGAGTGAGAGATTACACACACTTATCTTGGCCCTCTCTTTACTCACAAGTCATTGCAGTCATTGCTCTGAGTTCAGAGTCAGTCTAGACTTCAGCTCAAGCATTGCTATTATCCTTTGCTGTTAATCCTAACCCTTCTGAGTGCAGCATGTGCTAGATGTCTAAGATGGGAATGATCAACATTACTAATAAAATTCTCTACTAAGAACAGTAGTGGGTCAATCTTTTAAGTTAGGCTTATGCTTGGAACATATTCACCATACCCACATATACAGGTACTGTATTAGGAAGAAGAACTTCCCAATTCTGGAGATGCAAAAACTACCCAGTTCTGATCGTTAGGAGACGATACATTTATCTCAAAGGATTTGCTAGCCATGGAAACAAAATGAAGCTCAACAATGGAATGTATTCAACTTACCTTTATTGGGCAGTGAAGAAACTGGGTTTCACTTTTCTTCATATGCATGTACACTCAGAGGAGGCATGGATGTTCAGATGTTGTTCACAAGCCACTTTACTCCTTTCAGTGACCAACCAAAACTCTCGGTATGGTCTGAGTGTAAATCAGACGTTCAAGAACATCAACTCCAGAAAGGGCTTAAAGTACTTTCTTTACATGGGCGCATGCTCCAATGGTGTTAGTGGCTCATCTATTTCCTCTTGGGTTGACTGAGGTGACAGTGGCCTGGACTCTGAATGGCTGAGAGGTTGGGGATGGTTATACACAGGAAGCTGCCTTATGGCTTTAAAAAATTGCTAATAGTGTCCTTCCTAGGGGATCTTCAAAATTTCCTGAGCTAATGTCACAGTCAGCAATGTCTAATTGCTCAAAAAGGACTCAGAAACATCAGCCTTGTGGCTAATCCACATTACAAATTATTTGTGGCAAATGGACTCCTAGCCTGTCTGCCTTTCTCCTCAATCCTGGATTTGTTTCCATCTCTTCATTTCTCTAGACTCTCTGGGAGTAAGGTATACAGTCATGTCATCTGTGAATAGTGACACCTTTCCATCTTTCTTCCAAGTCTTCCTATTTCTAAATTTTTCTTTTTGCTTTTTTGTATTGGCTAGGACTTCCAGTTCAATGATAAATGAAAGCAGTGAAAGCAGATATTCTTTTCTTATTCCCAATCTCAGGGGAAAGCTTTCAGTATTTCCCTGGCAGATGTGATGTTTACTCTTTTTTGTTGTCGTTGTTTTATTTTTTGTATTCCATAATTTCTGTTAAAAAATAGACTTAAGACTTACTGTAGAAAATGTATCTTTTTTCTCTGACTGCTTTCAGGATCTTTGCCTTGTCTCTGGTGTTAAACAATTAGTTACTTGTGCCTAGATGTGGTTTCCTTTGTATTTATCCTAATACTTAGGGCTTGCTGTGTTTCTTGAATCTAGCCTCTCCTTGTTTTTTTTTTTTTTTTTTTTTTTTTTAAAGAAACTCAGTTTTGGAAATTTCTTTGCCAATCCCTTCAAATATTATGTCTGTCTTATTCTCATTCTTTTTGTCCATTTTTTTTTACTTTACCAATCTTATTTATTCATTTTAATTTAATTAATTAATTAATTAATTAACTTACATCCAAGTTAGTTATCATTTAGTGCAATAATGATTTCAGTAGATTCCAGTGGCTCAATCCTTATGTATAACACCCAGTGCTCATCCAAACAAGTGTCTTCCTTAATGCCTCTTACCCATGTAGCCCATCCTCCCACCCATAATCCCTCCAGCAACCCTCAGTTTGTTCTCTGTATTTGAGAATCTCTTATGTTTTGTACCCCCCCTGCTTTTATATTATTTTTGTTTCCCTTCCCTTATGTTCATCTGTTTTGTATCTTATATTCCACATATGAGGGAAGTCATAAAATATTTGTCTTTCTCTGACTGGCTAATTTCGCTTAGCATAATACTCTGTAGTTTCATACATGTAGTTGCCAATGGCAAGATTTCATTCTTTTTGATTGCTGGGTAATATTTCATTATATATATATATATATATATATATATATATATATATATATATATACAGATATATATCACATCTTTATCCATTCATCTGTTGATGGATTATCCATTTTTGAACATCAATTATACACTCCCTGAGTGTCTTCACTCTTTTCTGTATTCTTATTTTCCATCTTTTTTCCCCCTCCCTTGTTTTCTCCTTGTGGTTCACTCCAGATATTTTCTGTTGGCCAACTTTCTGTTAAACTAGTTCATTGTTCTTCCATGTCTAACATGCTGCTAAACCCATCTGTTGAATACTTAATATCATTTACTACATTTTCTAGTTCTGGGATTTCCATTTGATTTTTTTTCATAGATTCCAATTATCTGATAAAATTCTTCATTTTCCAAGTTTTTTTTTTTTTTTTGGTATATATCATAGTTATCTTTAAGTTTGTTTTTGATAACTCAAACATCTATGCGATTCTGGGTGACAGTCTATCTTCTGGGACTTTTGTCTTTTAATCTTCAATGATTTCTTTCTATTTCCTATTATTCATATCAATTTTTTATTGAATATCAAAATGTATGAAAAATAGCAGAAGCTCCAGATGATATTTTCTTCTGAAAGATGTTGCTTACCTCTGGAAGGCAGACAAAGTATTGGCACATCATCTGTGTTCAGTGGCATCAGATCTATTTCTGGTTTCCCCTACTTATAAGTTGTGTCTTTTAAGAATTTCAACAAAAACTTAGAGTTTTATCAGGGCCCCTTCTTTGTGTGTTCTCAACTCATTTTTTTATTCTTTTTTCTCTCTAGCATTTCCAGAAATCAAAGTTTCTGCTTAGATTTTACCTTCTCAAAAATTTCTTTCTTCTTTGTTTCTCAGTATTGAGCTCCACGCAAACACAACATACAGGACAGAAAATACCTCAAGAGCACAGAATGTCCAGCTCATGTCAATGCATTCCCTTCTCTATAGGATTTTCATAGTGTGAAAATTAGGCCTTGATAAGGAAGCATGGTGTCCTTGTTTTTTCCCTGATGACTTCTAATAGTTGTTATTTTATCCAGCTTCCATAGTTGCTTTCAGTGGGAGACTTGTTTGACACCAACTACTCCATCCATCAGTCAAAAGTGGAAGTACTCTTGTGTTCTGGCTTCTAATTGATTCAACATTACAGACCCATTAAAAGCTCAAGATGAAAAATGTGAAATATTTTATGTCATTTTTATGAATGTTTTTATTTTTCTGCCTTCACATTTTTGAAGTATGATTGCCTAATGCAAAATGGGCCAATCTTAAATGTGTAGTTCAATTAGCTTTGACATGTGTATACCCATGTAACTGTGTCATTTAAGTTTTAAATGCATTTTCTTTATATCACCTAGCTTCATCAACACTAAAACAGCTTGGGCATGATAGTCAAGACTCATAAATCAAACAAATTTTCATAATTTGTAATTTAACAAGGTTTATTTAAGCGACTGTGTGAATTACCAGTGTTCCCTACACCAACACACAACCACGCCTGGCTCTTAGATGGATAAATGTCTTCTGGATTGAAGTAAATGGCTGGCTTTATTTTAAAAATTAAGTTGCTCAAGTCTATTCCTTCAATAATAAATAACTCTAAGTTCGGCAATTTTATTTGAGTTATTTTTAAACTACTTTTTATTATACCAATAAATCAGTATTATTGTTCAAAGATGGAAAAATGTAGAAAGGCTTCCCCCAAATTTCTTAACCAGCAAGTCTATTCTAGGTATAACCAGTGTTTATGGTTTGGTGTATACTCTCCCTGTCATTTCATACATATACCTTTTTTGAAATAAAAAATAGTGTAATATTTTTATAAACTTTTTTCTCTTGAAAATTTACAAACAAACATCCGTCTCATGTCAACAGTTATACTTCCATACTTCCCTTTTAAATAGATGCGTATAGTGTATTGTATGGAATTTACTTTAAAAGTACCCAATTGTTGGCACTTTGGATTATTTCTATGTATTCTCCATTAGAAACCACACTGTGTTATACATCCCCAAAGTGAAAAAAATTCTCAATCTACTAATTATTTCCTCAGGATAAATTTGTACCAGTGGAATTGCTTAGTCACTGTTTTACACATTTTAAAAGACTTTTTTCACGCAGTAAAGTTTCCCATGAGGAATCTTTGCTAATCTGCACTTCATCAGCCTCATAGGAGAGGTCTTAATTCACCCCTTACTTCACCTACAAAAGCAGAAAATATTCATTGCCCTTTTAATTTGTATTTCTTTTGTTACTATGATGGTTGGGCTTTTATCCCTTATGTTTATTCTCCCTACATATATTTTTCTGTTTTTGGATGGCTGTTTATATATAGATTTTTATTTGTGGACAGCTCATGATTTGCTTACTGATCCATAGTAACTGTTTACATATGTCATATGCATGAAAACTGTCGGATTTTTATATATGCTACAGATTCTGTCCTGTTTGCCACTTGCCTCTGCTTACATTTCCTGCTGCAGGGCTGCGGGCAGGCCCCCAAGCATGAGATGTCAAGTCGGAGGGTGTCAGAGAGGGCTGAGGCTGGAGAGCTAGGCACGGGCCAGGTCACCCAAGGCTGGTTGATCACTCAAAGGACCCGGGAGGTTCTATGGAAGAGGAAGGGATTTAAAAATACATAGGGAGTGTGGGTGCCTGGGAGGCTCAGTGGGCTAAGTAAGGGACTTCGGCTCAGCTCATGATCTCGCAGTTTGTGAGTTTGTTCCCAGAATCAGGTTCTCTTATGATAGCTCAGAGTCTGCTTCAGATCCTCTGTGTGTCTCTCTCTCTTCCCCTCCCTGACTCATGCTCTTCTTCTCTTAAAGGTAAGGAAAATTTAAAGATATCTAGGGAGGGAAGTCTTGAGGTTTTGAGGTAAGTGAGAGGGATGGAGGTTATGAGGACAAGACTCCAGTTCCTCGGGGTTGTAGCGGGGGGGGGGGTGGCGGGGAGACAGTGGGGTCTTGATGTGGGGGAGGGTCACTAGGTGCAAGCATGCCTGGAAGGAATGAGATGAGCATTGGAGTTGTTGCCTCAGTGTCTTTGACACTCAGGTGTTCAGTGGCCTTTGGGGCCCCACAGCTGAATACAGTCTGTGTACATTGTGGATTGCCCACTGGGTCGAATTTAATTAAAGAGGAATTCATCGTCAGCCTCCATCAAGTGTGGTCTGCTCCTCTTTGGTGCTACTTGATCTCTTGCCTGGTGCCAGCAACCTCACGACTAAATTTAAGAATCTCAGTTCTGCTTCTTGAGAAGCCACAATCCCAAGAAGAATGAAGAATCCCGCAGATCACTTTCCCTTTACATCTGGTTGAGGGCCAGAACTTGCCTAGGGGCCTTATTTACTTTCCTTCTCTATTCTGGGGTTTATGTGGCTAAAGGTAAATGTTCCTAGAGTTGTGCATGGATTTCCTGGTGGAATCTAACCCATGGCTCACCTGTTTTCAATTTTCAGCAACTTCTTTGACTCCAGTGAGGCACATCCTGCAGACGATCTTGCAGCCTCTGGTGAATTAGTCCCTGGAGAAGGCACCGCTCTGATGGACGGTGGCACCAAACACTGTTGCCACACAGACAAGTTTGGGGCACTGCAGGTCAGGTCATCCTGGTGGGCTCGGGGTGAGAGAAACGGTCTTGTAGTTCTGGGGGGAAAACAAAGACAAGGTGGGTGTGGGGTGGAAGGAGGGTGCATAAGAGTGGGATCTAAACAGAAAAGCTTGCAAGAGGTTCAGAACAAAACTTCTTAATTCTGCAGCCCTCCATATCCACAGCTATTATAAAGCTCACATTTGGGCTCATTCTACAAGTCATTGGTCATCCACTACCAGGCGTACTAGCTCGTGGTCACATTAGAGTTCTATGAGCATTTAAAACTTCTTCCTTGCATGCAGAATGGCCTGACAGGAAATCTCTGGAGAGTTAGTCCATGCAGAAGAGGCTCCGCATCAGTTCTGTGCCCGAGATCCTTGGAATGCATGTGTGCATCTTCTCTCGGTTCCACTAACAGATCTAAAGATTCCGCAGCCTGCCAGGCAGCTCTGTCCTGGGTGCTGGAGAGGGGCTGGAGTTTGGGGGAGAAAGGAATGTGGTGTATCCCATAAGAAAACTTTGCATCCCTCTGATACTTCATACTACCTCTTCTTTTTCATTTATACTTAAAACACTACCAGCACCTACTTTGAGCCACACCATTCCAGGCATGGAACATTCAGAGAGAAATAAAACACAGCCCCTGCCCTAGAGAAGCCAACGGGCAAGAGGAGGCCATAGACACATCAAAACTTACAGCTCGGGGTCATTGTTTCTGTACAGCTGCTTGAATAAGGTCCTATGGGGCCATGAAAAATAATGTAAGTAGCTCCATGTGTTCAGGCTACACAGACATCTATGCAACATGGACTTTCACAAGTAAGAGGGATTTCAGCATGCAGAAAGTGTGGAGGGAGAAACTGCGAGGCAGAGGGAGCGACAGTGTGTGTAGACACATGAGGGTGCCTGGATGGTGGCTAGTGCAGAGGCTGGCAAGAGGGGAAACATGGGGAGATTGCAGTTGGGGAAGAGGCTGGAGCCACAGGTGTGCACTTTCTGCTGAAGAAGGGAGAAGAAGTGCCCCTTGGGTCATCTTAGGTTGTGTGTAGCGAGGGGTCTGGAAGGCCACACAGAAGTGGACGTGACATAGAGGGCTATTGCCCATCCTTTAACAGACAGTGGCAGTAGAAACTGGAGAGCTTATCCTATTAGCTTTTAATTTCATTTCATTATCGACATCAAATATTTATGCAGCCTCCGTAGGGAAGTGAGTCCCACAGTCAGTCAGGGGTAGAAGATATAGAGGTTAATCAAAAGACGCAGTCCTTGGGTCCTTATGTTTGCAATTTAAAATGGATACCCTGGGGTGGAAACGCATGAGAAGAATTAATAGTGGGACAGATACAACAGTTTTGCTAATCAAATGTTAGCTACAAGACTTTGCTGTGTTCTTTTATTTGGTTAGCACCTTAGCACAATGGCTTTTAAACACTTTTAACAATGGTCCAAAGTAAGAAATATATTTTATGCTGTGACCCATAACCCATACAAAAATTTCACCAAGTACTATTGTGATGCACTCTGATATTTTATATCCTCTTTTATTTTACTGGCTTTTAAATGCTGGTCACTGACCCTCTAAATCAATTTCATGACCCCTTGATGGATTATAACTTGCAGCTTGAAAACTGCTGCCTTCCCATGTCCGTGAAGGGGAGATTTGAGGGGAGAGAATGAGATCACAGATTGGGGGGGGGGGGCACAGTAAAAGAGTAAGCATGCCTCTAGTGAGGGAAGGGGTGATATGCACAATCGTCCCAGTAAATTTATATGTCCGAAGAGGGGAATGGAAGATCAAGGGGGACTGCACTAAGAAGAGAGATTTGCTTCAAATTGGAACATAATTTCTTGATATGTGATAAAGGTATGAGTAGTATTGATGAACCTGTGTTGTATGGAACACTTGGAGATAATAATAGATATTCCTTAAAAGAAATCATTGAGTGAGGTAATAACTTTGGGAAATGCTAAAATTTATCTCCTCAATTTGGATTACCACAAAGTATATTTAAAGAGCTGAGAACATTTCCAGTAGCAAAATCATTTTATCCTTTTTTTAAAACCCAGGATTTGATTTACTACAGAACTTTTTCTGCTCCGTAGAACACCTATTACCATTTCATAGAGCAGTTTGGGAAGCTTGCATGTAGACAGACATCACTGCAGAAGACCGAGCAGAGGATATGGAGTCAAATGGGAAAAGGTTAGCGTCCACTGGAGCCTCCCTTCTTGTGAAGGTTCTAAGCAAGGTGAGCATTTTCTGTAAAGGGCCAGATAGTAAATGTTTTAGGCTTTGTAGGCCACTGTCCTCTGTTGTAATTTCTCAGCTCTGCCGTTGAACTGTGAAAGCAGTCATAGCCAATACATAAGGGAGTGAATAGGTTGTGTTTCAATTCAACTACATTTATAAACACCGAAATTTGAATTTCATATGGCTTTCCTGTGTCAGGAAATCTTATTCTTCTTTTTATCTTTTTCCCCAATCATTTAAATATGCAAACACCATTGCCTGGCTCACCATGGATTTGGTCTGCCAGCCACCCGTCTAAATCTTCAGTGCTTGCCTCTTCGCAATTGCGAGGGAGAGTCCAAGATCGGTAGACTGTTCCCTTCCCCCCCCCCCCCCCCCAGCTGCAAAACTCTGCTGAAGTAGCCTTAACCCTGGGAGGAAAAAGTCCCAACATGCCTAACCCCCTAAAGATTTCTGCTGTCAGTTTTAAACTTGTTTCTCTTTCTCACACTAGTAGGAAACAGCATGGATTAGGCTGGGAAGACCTGGTCAAGGAAAAGTCTCCTTGTTTTAGGGCCCTTCATCTGTCTCCCATCCTCCAGGGGCATGTGTGTCTGGCTCCTCTTGCCCTGCACCTCCATATCTGGTGGCTGCTCTGGCTAGCAGCTACTCAGGGCTGCTCCTTCTCTATAATTTCCGCCAGAGCCAGAGGAAAAATGATTTGGAGTCTCCAATCTTAAGAAAAATAAATTTCAATTCTGGATCCTACTCCGCGACACTTACCCTAATATAAAAACTAATGTGTTTTCCTCCCCAGGAAGTATTCTAGTAAAACCAATGCTCCATGAAGGGCCTTGCTTACCTGGTTTGAATATCAACTCCCAGCACAGCACCACTTACCCTATGTGTGGAAGTATAGGCTTGTGTGATAGATTGCAAAATCCTAGCACTTAGCACCCAACAAAATCTGGTCCCTGCCCATCTTTGCAGACTCCATTCCCACAAAATGTCTTCTGCTTACAGACGTGAGCCCAGGTGGCAGCCCTTCAGAAAATATTCATGATCTTGTAAGCTGATGTGATTTCTGTTGCCTATGGATCATAATATTTCTATTTGATGTATTAGTACATATTTATACATCTTTTTTTTTTTTTTTTGCTAAATTCTGTCATAAGCTCCTTGAGGCCAGAAGCTATAATTGATAATATGTATATTCTATCTTCCTATGGTAACAGATTCCAATGTGTTCTCCCATAATCCTTGACTCCCAACATATACCCCTTTGTGGAATCCTTCCCCTCAAGTGTGGACTCAAGCTGTGACTTGCTTCTAACCCACAGAGTATAAAAGGTGATGGGCTGTCATTCCTATGATTACCTAAGATGTTGTCATGCTAAGTAGACTCACCCTAGAGATGTTCCTCTGGCTTGTTGAAGTAAGAGGCCATATGGGGGGAGGGGAGGTCTAGGTGGCAAAGACTACAGGTAGCCCCAGCTGACAACTGGCAAAAAGCCAGCGCCTCCAATCCTACATCTATAAGGTAACCTCCGCTAACAATCTGAATGAACTTGGAAGAGGGTTTCCTCCAGAGCCTCCAGTAAGGACTGTACCCCAAATGATACCCACCTGGATTGTAGCCCTAGGAGACCACAAGCAGAGCACCTAGGTAGGATGTGCTTGGATTCCACTTGGAAACTGAAATAATAAATGTATGTTGTTTTAAGCAGCTAAATTTGTGGTAGTTTGTTATATAGCAATAGAAAACTAAGACACCCCCCTCCTCCTCTGGACTGCCTTGACAGCTGTGCCTTGTATGAAGGACATGCTCACTGAAGACTCACACCATGAATTCTTCCCAAATTAGCTTCTAGCTCTCCACACCCGTAACAGATACAAGCCACGGTAAAGTTTGAGGCAAAAACCTAAGCTTGTGCCACATATTTGTTAGTTTCTTTTCCTGCCTCGACCATCCTCATATCCAGGGACATATAAACAACATAGTTGAAGAAATAAAAGTAGGAAATCAAATCACTAGAGGAAAAAAAAGGAACACGAGGGCTAGTGTAGTTGTTATGATGAATCATCTCACTCAAAACCTGAGAGTCCTGGCAGCTCGGTGAGGAAGAAGAAACAGCTGTGAGACAGAATGGCCGTAGCAGCCCTTCAGAGGAGACCATATTTTGTACTGGATCTGGATTTTTTTCCTGTTGTCCTTTAGGGTTAGAGCATGACCTGTAAAATTGGACTTCCTCTGGGCAGAGTTGCCTTATGCCTGAGGGATGAGTATCTTTGAAAGTTCATTGAAAAAGATTACATGTGTGTGATATATATATGTATATGTGCATATGTATGTGTATGTGTTTGTGTATGTGCTTGTGTATGTGTATATGTTTGTGTATGTATATGTGTATGTACATGTGTTTGTGTTTGTGTATACGTATGTGTGTGTGTGAATGTATATGTGTTTGTGTTTGTGCATATGTATGTGTATGTGTGCGTTTGTGTATGTGTATATGTGTTTGTGTATGAATATGTCTATGTCTATGCCTATGTTAAGAGCTGTAGAACTACTTTTTGTCACATCACTACTCCATCCAAACCTCTTCCTACACTAAGATGACCAAACTCTGGCAGGGCTTCTAGTAACATAAGGCCATGTCCCTAAGATGACCCAGTTCTCACTGCTTTTTTGAGAAAGTTCAGGGCTGCCAACACGGTCAAGCACTGGATGAAACAATGATTTACTCACATAGAAAGAGCAGAGACAGAGCTAGATCAGCTCCAATAATGAGTGTTGGACCCCATGGCTAGTGGAGGTCCCCGACAGTTGACACGAGGCAATGGGGCTGTGCTCACCTATCTTTTGCTGCGGTGGAAGGGCCTCCACTCTTCCCCTGGAGCTGGAAATACTGAAGGCTGAAGGTGTGCCTGAGGATGGCTGACACATGCTGACACAGAAGGAGCACATTACACCTGAAACAGGGGAAGATATTCCCACACAAGGTGACAAGCCCAGGGCAGACTGTGTGGGCCCCTTATCTCCCGGTAAGGACTGTTCCAGGCCCAGGGCCCTTTCTTATGCGGCTGAGCAGACTGTACACATGAGATGCCTTGCTTAACAATTTACTACAAAGGGCTTACAATTGACAATATGTGGCAGTGGCATCTTTCTCAAGGACCTGAAAGCGATTTCTCTGGAATGTAATCATCAGGAAGAATAAGGCCTGTGTGCCCCAGTTTCTGTGGGAGGACAGAATCCTCATTTGTCAGCCTCAATTACCAGCCAGCAAACACAGCTGACTTGATGCATTTAACTGACCAACCTGTTGTAATTTTTCACATCTCTGACCACCCCTCTCCCGATTCCCTCATTCCACTTTGAAATGCCCAGTCACCACTGCACAAATTGGAAGGGAGCTCAGCTCTTTCTCAGCTATCAATAGTTGCTGAATAAAATCTATTTTAGCATTTTAACGTCTGGCTTTGTTGATTTTTGACTATATGTATATGTAGGTATATGTATGATATGCACAAGATTTTATAGGAGACCAGAGGAAGAGTCTCCACACTCACCTAGGGAGGCAGGGATGGATTTCTGAGGGTTTTAAAACCATGTCAAGAAAGTCTGTTACTAGAGTATGTGGGAGAAAAATAATTATGTAAATACTGGCAGCCAAATTCTTAAAGGAAATAAGCCACGTTTTTGCTTGTCGTTTTGTTTTTATTTCCTCCAGCAATTAACTTGGTAGCATAATTTGGCCTATTAGATCAGGATCAATCAGAAGTGGAAATAACTGCCCTGCAAATAAAGTAGAAAACATTTTGCACTTCCAAAGGCAATGGGGGTAGGGGGTTAATGGAGAGAGTGAGGACCCAGAGAGGCCAGGAGGCAGGATTTGGGAGAGTCCACACCAGAGAAAAGTTCCCAGTGGCAGGTCAGGCAAAGGATGTTAAAGAACAGGGTTCAATTATTCAAAGTTGTTTGTTGTGTGTGCATCCCTAGCCCCAAATCTGCACATGTAACCTGCACACCAATGCCCCATCTTTTGGCTCTACTTTTGTTCCACAAGAGGCCTGACGCATGATGCAACACTTAATTACATTCCCCAAAGGAAAATCCAGTTCACAAACATCATCGCAGATGATTCCAGTGGAAGAATCAGAAAGAGGTTTTACATCATGCAGTCTTCATCTGTTCCCCTCTGATCTGTCCCTTCTTCCCCCGGCCTCACACACCTGCTCTGCCAGCCAGCGAGAGGAAGGACAAAAGGGGTGTACTTCTCCAGAGTTAGACTCAGAGGCTCGTGAACTGTGCAGTCACATAAGGGCCCAGGAGCAAAGAATCCCTTTTGAGATTTAATGCTCTGCTTTCATCCTCTTAAAACGGTTAATATCCTATCTGTGAATCTCTGTATTGTTAGTCTGATAGGACAATAGAGCCTGTGCCCGAGCACAGGAGACAGGTGTAGTAACACATCCACTGTTCTCTGCCTCCCCATTCACAGTCAGTGTTTGCAATACCCCCATTGGTACAGAATTTCAGTGGACCCTGGTGCATGGGACTTCAGCAGGACTCAAAGAGAGAACAAGCCAACAATTTTCATGGCTTCCACTCAAACCAGAACTTGTTTTGAATGCAGAAGGAAGACAATGGTGCTCTAAGAAACATGAAAGACCAAAGAACCCCATCATGTCCTTGCTTACCTGTGTGATGTCAGAGCAAGATGTGATCAGGAGAAAAGTAAGTCTTTCAGGAACCCCAGGAGATGCTGGTAGGGATGGGGGTGGGAAGAGGAGAGCCATGATTTCCCCCTGAAGTATGAGGGAATTTCAGCCTTTAAAATGAAATATCAAAGATCAGGGAGTCTCCAGACAGCTGGAGGACATCTGAACAGTTAATGTCTGTGGCTAAGTCCCCAGGAGGATGAACGCTATTATTGGAAGTCAGTTGTTATTGGTTATGGTAACCCTGGCTGCTGAAACAACCCCTAGATATAATAAGAGTTCATCTCTCCCTTTCCAGAATGGAAATTCCTGATGATTAAAGGGTGGCTATCCTTCAAGTGGAGATGAAAGGACCAGGATCGCTTCTTTATTGTGGCCCAACCACTTTATCACTCAGCTCTCCTGGTGCTGTGGTCCTCTGCATCAGTCTGCACAAGGGAAAGAGGTCTGTTGGCTCAGGCCTATAGGTGACACTGATGACTTCTGCTCTCATTCTATTGGCTAGAACCCAGTCGCATGGCTACAACTTACAGCAAGAGAGGCTGGGAAATGTGGTCTTACCTGGGTAGCCAGGAAAAAGAGGAAATGGATTTGATGAACACTAGCCAATGAAGAAGTAGGGAAGGTACTCCAGTAACTAGAGATGGAGGGCAAATGGCTGTGCGGAAGCAGGGAACTCCAACCCTACTGTGGTTTTTGGAATGCCTGTAACAGAGTTCTCAGCCCTTCCCCACCCCATGCCCACCTGCACGGGACTAGAGATGGTTGGAGCATTTAATGTGAACAATGATATGAGTATCTGTAGAGGATGGGTGGGAGGCTCTCCTCTTCTCCTCCCTGCCTTCAAAGCAGTAAAATCAGTAAGGAGAGAATCTGCTAAGAAGTCATGTGCTTCTTGACAACACAATCTCAGTTTATCAGACAGAGACTAGAAGTCAGTGCTGCAAGTATAAAGAACTGGCATTTGGCTGGTATGTTCTTTGTCTTCTCTCCACCTTGAGCCTCAGGTGTGCTGGTGGTTGACACCACAGGAACTGAAGGCAGGATCAGATTTCAATGGGACTACCAGCAGGCACCTTACAACCTAATCTGTTCTCCCAGGCACACCCAAGTTACGTAATGGTTTTCTCAGGCTGGTGCTGCGCTGTGCTATCTTCTCTTTCAAATGCCTAGAGGAAGAGCCCAGAGCTTTCCAGGGAGACTGTGACATCCTCCCAGAAACATTATCCGTGGCCAGGCTGAGGTGTACTAAGGGTGAAGGAGCCGGCCATCTGCATTAACCAAGTCTAGCCAAGGAAATTGTTTCTGTCTGCTGGGGCTTGACAAATCAATTGATCTATCACGCTGTTCCCTGGGTTTCCTGAGAGGAAGGGCTCAGCTTTGCTGCACAAATACATCCAAGTAGTGAGCTCGAGTAATAGACAGAAGGTTATCAGCAATCATATGAGAAAAGAGCCTTTCTCTAACATCACTTCTCAGCACTAAATTGCAGAGAAATCCATGCAGTTTAAAGGGATGAACCTGCCTCTTTACACTAAGCATCTCTCTTTAGTGATGCTGTCCCTGTCATTCCCGGAAAGCTGCACAAGGGGCACTGCTAAAGGCTACTAGTCAATGCCCCCACCTCCCTTCCAGATCCCTTTCTCCTGTGTCGCCTTCAGTGATGTTTGTGCAGTTTCTCAGCCTTCGCCACTGCCTCCATCAAGTTACCACCAAAACGTCCCAAAGCCACTTGAATTGACGGCTGCTGCAATCACAGGTGGGGCTGGCTGCATATTTGGCAGGGCCTACTGCAAAGTGAAAATCTGGGACCTCTTGTTCAAAATGCAGTAAAAAGTACCATTAAAGGTCCTAAAATACAAAGCTTGTTCTTTCCTCCACAGTTTCTCTCTTACTTTGTTATGGTATTTAAAATTTTTTTGGTTCAGTAGTAATATAAGTAAAGAAAAATGAAAATTCTACATTATTAGTTTGAATTTACTATTTGTACTCATACTGTGCAATACCAATGTTTTTTTAAAAATGTTTATTTATTTATTTTTTGGAAGAGAGAGTGTGGGGGAGGTGCAGAGAGAGAAGGAGAAAGAGACAGAATCCCAAGCAGGCTATGGCCGGCACAAAGCCTGATGCCGGGCTCAAACCCACAAACCATGGGATCATGACCTGAACCGAAACCAAGAGTGGGACGCTTAATCAACTGAGGCATCGCTGTGCAATACGAACTTTAAATGCAAATATAAGAGCATTTACCTCTTATGTGAAATCACCAAAATTGCACAATTTTTATTTCATATCTCATATACATACATGTATATATGTTTCATTTTTATAAAACACTGGAAATGCTGAACAAAGAACCCTCACTATTTTATTTCACTTTATATGTGCAAATCTACCAATATTCTCTATCTTTGGCTCCCAGATTTATGAGGAAGGAGTGAAAGAAAAGGTACTATGGGGTGCCATATCTTTTCCTTTTCCTTATATGTGATCATTTTCAGTACATGGTTGGCTACTGCAGGGAAGTGAGAAGAGTAAGAAAGAACATGACAGGATTCCTTGGCCATTCAGGTTTCTTAGAATGCGATTGCCTTCTTTTTGTATTCAAAGCAACTTCTGGCTTGAACAGAGAGCAGAGGCTCTCGGGGCTGTCAGCACCCCCTCTCCCTCCACTGTAGACAGAACATGCTTTTTTGTACTTGCTTGGAGTCTTGCTTGACTCCATGAATGGTGGATCCTTCTGGATTCTCTGCTCATGCACGTCTCAAAGGCTACATGCAAATGGTGCAGCAGAAGCAAGAACACATGCATACAGCACCTGTCACTTCTGATCATTCCCGTGTTCCATTGCCCCATTGGATTTCACATACAAAACACAAAGTCAAAGATAAAATTATCAAGAATTTCAGAATGAAAAAAAAAAAGAATTTTAGAATGACCACAGCAGAACATTAAACCAAGGGTTCTTCAGAACGTGACCCTGTGTGGCTGCATAGGTCACCCATCTGTAAAACCAACCCTGATGGTGAAGCACACCCAGAGAGAGTCAAGCCATATTATAATGGCTGGTCCTGCTTAATTTCCCCACCAAAACATTGACAGCAGTAGCCAAGGGAGAGCACCGACATTTGCATCTTACTTTACTTGCATGGATTTAAAAAAAATTCTTGGATTTTGAGAGACAATAAAATATGAGGGCTAAAAATCCTGCACAGTCACGACAGTGTTAACTTAGATGTCATTATAATCAAGACTCCCTAAAGAGCATCCATGGGGTTCTCATATTAATTTCACCAAAGGACTGGTAAAAAGCCTTAGTTTGGTATCACCAAGAGAATGTTCTAGTCTGTTCCAAACTGTATTTTGGTGTCAAAAGGCCTACTCCATTCTCGTTCCATAGCAATCTTTGCTGTAATGTCTACAAGGGGCTTTATCCTCTGCTTCTTCTTATAAACATTTGCATTGTTCTTATTTAAGTGGTCTTGTTATCATAGAATGAACATATTTTTTCCGCCTTTTTCAGGCATAGAAATAAAACATATTTGTGGTTAAAGATTAAAATGATACAGATAGTATGGAGAATTTGGAAATTTCCCATCAAATAATCTGTAAATATAGCAGCCATTAACATTTTTGTGAAGATCTTTCCTGACTTTTTCTATTCACACACACCTGTACTTCTATATTCAGCCCCCCCCCACACACACACATTTTATTTGTTGTTTTTCCAAAATGGTAGCATTCTCTACATACCATCAGCAGCTTCTGTTTTTCATTTCAGTATTGTGATCATTTTCCCATAGATCTACAGATCTCCCTATTAATACACAACATTACAATGCATAACTGTAATATTGTTTCTTTATCCAATTATATTGATTGATATTTAGGTTGGGTTTTTTTGTTATTTTGTTTTGTTTTTATGTCTACAAAGTGAAATAAGCACACTTAAGGGATATAAAAAGAAGGAATAAATTCTCTTCTTGCTTATCTCAATGGAGATGGTTGATGATGTCTGAATTATCCTTCCAGTCACCACATGATCAGATGACAAACATTCCAGTCACCTGCCCAGTGCACTCCTGGAGCCCATTCCTGGCCTTGCCTGCTTGGGCACCTTCTCCTGCACAGACCCTGTAGCAAACTCCAATTGGGTCGCTCCTCCAGCCTACTTCTTTTTCATCCTGCAGCCAGAGTGGTCCTTCTAAAAATAGTTTTGCTGGTCTCATCTCTACTTAAAAACCTCTTCAAGGGCACAAGGTGGAGGGGTCATGCACAGAAGCTTTTGGTGTCTTTCTTTCATCAGGTCCTAGTCCAACAACCTCTTTCTGCTCACTTTATTGTTGATGTGAGTGGACCTGCCTTATAACCTTCATGTCTCGTTCTATAAATCATTGGAAGGTGAAGTTCAGATCATTTTGCTTCCCTTGTCTTTTCTTTTGACACATTGGCTCATCCTCCAGGATTCAGCACTTGAAATGTGCTCTAGCTATGGAAACTAGTTTGAATGGGAATATTAAGTGGAATTAATTATTGGCCAGAAGTTAGATTTTGGAAATTTTAGAAACATTTTCTACTTTTTCGCCACCTGAGACTCAAATTATCGTTGTTACTGGAAATGGCTCTGATTGATTTAGCCAAAAATAAACAGAAAGAAAGAGTTACAGCAGGAGGAAGGTAGCTCAGTGAGTTGAAGAAAAGGCTGACCAACTTGAGTTTGGAAAGTAGGAGAGCTCAAGCATGGTCAATTTTGGACAGTGCCATTGCAATGTCTGCTTTGGAATTAAGATTCCCTGAAGAGAGAGAGAATTGGTCCACTGGGGGTGGGAAACCTATTGGCTTAGGGTATCTTGAGATCAGGGTATTAATTTCTCTGGCTCCCTCCTTATGCAGGTTAGCAGTGGCTGTAATCCTTACTGGAGGTTACAGCTCTTTCTCAGTCCCCATAACTATTCCCTCTTCTTGAGTTCCAGGGGTTGCTCCCTGATGTTGCTAATCCTGTGTGGCTTCTCTATCCCTTATTGATTTCTGTTAAATCTACCCACACCTTTGTAAAATATCCCTTTATTACATTCTCCAATTACCCTAATTTGGATGTACTACTTGTTCCCTGCCAGAACCTTGACTTACATAGTAATTAGTACTGGAAGAAGTGGGCCCAGGACACAGCCTCTGAAAAAAACAAGATTCCAAGATTGGGTTGTTCAAAGTTGAGGAGTGCATAGATAACCTCCTCGATGGGAGCAGAGGGAAAGGGATAAGCCACTAGTAATCATTGGCAAGCACAAGTGTCTTCTCTTACCCAATTTTCATCTGGTTATTTTCCCACTTCCAGAAAAGTGATATACTCAATTGGCAGAATACTCACATTAGCTCTCTATTATGTGGAATGAAGATTGTATGATAGGAGGAGCCAAGTGGAAGCCCCAAAATAATAAGCTCAATGCAATGTGGCATTCTTTGGAGGAACTGCAAAGATTAGTGCCACCATCAGAGACTTGGGAGATGCAGGGGTGATTATTCCTACCACATCCCCATTTAACTAGTCTTGCTTGGCAGATCCAAGAGCCAGATGGGTCTTAGAGAATAATGGTAGATTGTTCCAGACTTAATAAGGTGGTTATGGCAATCACAGCTGAGGTTTTGGATATATCTTTATGAGGAAAAAAAATCAATAACCACTCCTGGCACCTGGTTTTTCAGCTATTGATGTGTAAATGCTCTCAATAAATAGGTAGGAAAGGTGGCTGTCAGTCACTCTCCTTTTTTTGGCAACATTGGTGCTTATTCAAGGAGCCCATGTAGAAAGTGGAAATAGAGGCAAAGATGGAGGCTTATTATGGATTTCTTATCCCCAAAGCTTATTTGGCCAGAGCCACTGTTGATTGCCCAGCTTTTCAGCAGCCATGGTCTTTAATAAAGCACAGAGTAGACAGTGATTTGTCCTCACAGGCATAAATGTGTATCTCAGGTACACTTTTGCTTTATTTTATCAGAATTCTTCTGCTGGCATTCCTATTTGTGGACCTACAGATGCCTTATCCATTGACATGGTATCTCACAAAAGCACTTATTTGGTGGCAAAGGATGTGTGGCAAAGGGCTCTTACCTTTAGCATTTATGACTCTCCTGTCACCCAGAAGCAGATGGCTTGATATTAATGGAATGGCCTGATGAAGAAAATCTTTCACAAGCAGGTGTCTTAAACCAGTGGTCAATAGCTGGTGGTATGTTCTCTGTAGCCATAATGCAAAGGCCTGGGAACTAAGAGAAATGAGAGTGGCTGGAATATTGTTTGATGTTATCCCCAGAACCTTAAGAGCTGTACTCTGAGGAGAAATGTTCCATCAGAAAACAGCATCACAGTTCAACTAAATTGGGAGCTGAGGCTATTCCAAGGCCATTTTTGAGCTCTTCATGTCACTGAACTAACAAAGAAGGTGGGAAGTGGTCCCTTTACTGTCTGGGGTAATTGATATAGTGAACTTGTCAAACCAACTTCTGAAAATACTGAAATAAATTCACAACCAACTGAAATAAATGGTTAAACAAACTACCACAAAAGGAAGTGGATAAATGTAAAATATTTATCAAGGACTTCTTCAAAGAATCAGAAAGTAAAGTCCCAAGAGTAGGGAAATAATTACCTTATTCCCCCTCTTCCAAGGAAAATATCTGCCAAGGTGTTCTGCCATGCTGGCACATATGCCTTTCGATTTTGCAAGGCTTCCATGGCCATCTTTGTAATTTGTTCTTCATATTCTACATAATCTTTATTCATAGCCACATCAGGATTTGATGATTGGCCCATAAAGTAAATACTGAGCCAAAAATTTACAGGCTTTAGCCAAGACTAAAATAATTGCCAAAAAATTCTTGTTTGGGAAGAAGGCAATTTTTTTCTTATTGGCATCAGTGTTCTACTGCTTTCTATTGCAGGATGCCTTAAGCACCATGATTCTGCAAAAACACTGCACTGACTTGACATCAGAGGGAATGACCACTAAACCCCCTGGACTATTGGCTAGTGGTCTGCCAAATATGGTGTGATTCAGATTCAGATTCAAGGTCATAGATCCGGAGTGATAAAGCAGTAGCAGTGAGACAGTAGTATGGTCTGGAAGCTGGGTTGTTGTCCATGACTGGAGACAGACAGCTTGGCAAGGGAAAGATCTTGCCATCCTTTGTCTGAGGGTATACAGTGGTATTCGGAGAATCTGCAAAGCTACATTAGGAGCCACGGGCAAAGAACAGTTGTGATTATACCAGCTAGATGAGACTCATGGCTATAATGGTTTCAATAGTCACCCAAAGGCTACTGCCAGCTTTTAAGATGAAGCTACCTGCTCAAGTCTGCCATGCCTGGCCAGATTGTACACATGTAAATGGTCTTTGATGATTATGCCCTCACTGTCCATATCTTCTGACAGAGGCAGTATTATCAGTTGTTTGGAACTTGGGTTGAGCATATAAATCCTAACTCTGACATCTACTGGCTGTGGGTCCCAAGACCTATTACATAACATTTCCCCAATTCTCAGATTTCTCATAAGAAAAATGGGAATCATATTTCACAGAACTAGAACAAATAATACTAAAATGTGTAAGAACAAAAAGGGAATCATAATATTGACTTCATAAGGATATTGGAAGCATTAGATAAGATCATGTTTGTAAAGCACCTTAAATAGTGTATAGTGCATATCAAGTCTCGATAAATGATAATTTTGTTTATCAGCATTATCATAACCATAAAGGCAGTTTCTCTAGAGTCCAGAGGGGAGGAAGATTCAAACAGCCTTGGAGCTGGTCTTCTCTTTGATGCATCTTTCATGAACTGGGTTGGGCAAGAGTTACACTAATAAAGACTCTGAGATGGTGAAAATGAGAGGAATATATTTGAGTCATTGGTATGACCAATGTATAGTATAGTAAAGACCATGATGATTGAAGGCCACCTGCATTAAAGAAGGAAGAGATATACCATGGCAAGAATACTCTTAGGAAAATGACTAAGGTTAGAGGAATAAGACAACCAGAATAGGAAATGTACTGGGAAGAAAGCCTCAATGGTATTTCTAACACCAAAGAAGAAGCAACCTAAAGAGTGAGGTGTCATTCAAAATGAGGACTGGGAATGCCATTGAATTTGGCAGGAAGGAGGTCTCAGTCTCATTAAATGAGCAGTTTCCATGAAATGGCACATATATTGGTCAGAGTTCAACTAGAGAGGAAAATCCAGTAGGATACGTATGTTGATTGTAAATATTATGGATTATAATATTTATTATAATTTGTATACATTATAAATATTAATATAAAATGTGTTAGTTATTGGTTAATTAATAAAAATATTAATGATAAATATAATATGCTAGGGTGCCAGTGTGGCTCAGTCGGTTAAGCGTCTGACTCTTGATTTCAGCTCAGGTCATGATCTCAAGATAGTGAGCTTGAGTTCCACATCAGGCTCTGTGCTGACAGAGGAGATCCTGCTTGGGATTCTCTCTCCCTCCTTCTCTGCTCCTTCCCTGCTCTCTCTCTTTCTGTCTCTGTCTCTGTTTCTCTCAAAAATAACTAAACATTTAAAAATGCACACATAATATGTTAATTCTTCTTAATATATTATGGTATTTATTACAAGAAGTTGAGTTACATAATTGTGGGGACTAAGTTAGCTACCCCAAAGTCCATAGGATAGGCAGTTGAGAAGAAAAGACCATGTCAGGCTAGAAACCCACGGGTCCAAGCTGAAAGTTATTGTCCACAGGCAGGCAGGTAGGAAGGAGGATCTAATGGGAAAGGGGAACCATTGAGAAGCTAGCTGCTGTGTGTGGTCTCTAGCTCAGGAAAGGCCTAAGCTCTCTTTTAAAAGGCTTTTAATTGATTAAGTAAGGCCCATCCACAATCATCTCCCTTTTGTTGAATTTCAAGTCAACTGATAAGACTGTTTACAGTTTACATCTATAAAATCCCTTCACAGTAGCATCTAGATTGGTATTTCGTTTAACTGGGAGAACATGAGAAAATAGCTGCTTCTGTCCTTCTGTCCTCAAATTCACAGAAGGGAATATCCCTTGTAGCCTGCCCTAACTAGAGATACTAGAAAGGTAATTTTCTGGTAGTTCAGAACAAGAAAGAGAAGCAGCTCGAAGAGATATGTGCAAGGGATGATCTCAATGGAGAGCAAAAGAATGAAACTGCAGTTGGAGAGGGTAAGTAGGAACAAGACCTCATTGTTGTCTAGAGAAGGATTCAGTGCTGGGAGAGGCAATTCACCGTGGGCCCTCAGCCTCCCTACACATTCTTGCTGGGTATGCCCAAAATGCAAGGCCCAGCCTCCTCCATATGTAGGATGTTTCTCAGAGTTGTGTTTGCAGAAGGCAATCTTGAGGGATGATGGTAACATCTCCCCCAAACAAAGAACAGTCTTGCCTTCACTTGCTATAAAAGCAATAAATCCCTAGTTTTAGTGTTCCCCTCCTGTAATGTAACCCATACCATGTGTGGGCACTCACCATGGGCTTTCTCTGTCTCCTTCATGGGCCTTGGTGGTGGGGATTGGGAACCAACCGACATAAACCAACATAAAGCTCTGACTACTACTTTTGCCATGAATCATAAAGGCCTTTGTCTCTTTGGCCACGAGTCTTATGTCTTCTGCCAGCATCCACAAAATAGTAACAGGCTAGTTAATTCGTGTGTAAGCAGGCTAAAATCTCAGACCCTTCATGATTCTTGACACCCAGATGAAGAGAAACACACTTCTAGTAACTACTAAAAGCACTAGACTTTAAATCTAGCAGAAAACCATTCCCAACAAAATTTTTAAAATTTAAAATTTTATTTAAAATATTGGTTTATTGGTCTTTATAATCTGGAAAGAAAACTAAGCATATCCTCACCTAAGCTCCAAAGTCTAGCTCAAATGTATTTTATGGACAGTGGAATAGTCTAGCGATCCAGTTGTAGAATCTTAAGATCTTGGCTTGACTGTAAGCACTGAGCCTTGTTTTCCCCAAGTCTAAACTGGGGACACTAATACCTGACATTTGCAGCATTACTTCATGGGTTATGTGAGAGCATGCATGGTATACAAGTGAGATACTGTGGACATCTCACAAGTGTTGGTTCTCTTTTCTTCTCTTTCTTCTCCTATCCCACACACAGCCTTAGAATTGTTTTCTAGTTTTTGCATACATTTTGCCTATGTTTTTACTCAAACCACTGACATTCAGTATTGTCTGACCTTGAGATTCCTTATAGAAGATCCAACCATTAACTGATTTCCATATTTCTCTCTCAAGAGTTCAGTGACTTACAGCCTAGCTTCTCCTTTTCAGTCTATGTTTCAATCCACAGTCTTTTTTATGGTGCTGCTCTCTATGTAATAAGTGCCATTTTCAAGCACTTAACATTTACAAAGAGTGTTCAGAGCATCATGTTATATATGGCAACAATAGGATAGTCATCCACTCTATAGACCATTAAGTGGAAATGTTACGCTGTCATCCAAGGTTGCACCTTACTTTTTCCAAGGTCGTTGGTAAATGGCAGAGCTGGAATATAAACCCTGCTGTTCTGACTCTGAGTCTTGTGCTCTTCCCCGCCTTATCGCCTGCTATATCACTCTGTTTTCTTCCTGTGTCTGTTTGGCCAACCTCTGGGTTGGTTTCTGAGGTCTCTTTTTGACAGTGTTTTTGCAATAACCCTGTGTATTAGCCAGGGCTCTTTCAATTTCAAGTGACAGAAATCCCACTTAAAAAAGATTTATTGGCTCATGTACAGAGAAGGATGGGGAATAAGTGGTGTTAGGCACTGCTGGGTCTGAGGGCTCAGAGATGTCATTAGGGTTGTTTTGTTTTTTGTTTTTTTGTTTTTTTTTCTCCTCTCCACTTCTCAGTCCTGCCTCTTTCTGGTTTTGGCCCCATTCACTTCCTGCAGATGTGTTTCCTTTTTGTGGTGGCAAACATGGCGGGCAACAACTCCTACATAGCTTTCCACTGCTTCTTATTCTAGGGGAAAGAAAGTCATGTTCTTCATCTGTCTGTATGAAATTGGCTCCATTTGGATCATGGACCTATCCATGGGGCCAATCACTGGCCAGGGTGAAGGCGTATCATGATCAGCCAAGCTGGCATCACACATCTATTCCTTCACCCAGGAATTGGCGTTCTATGTCTGGCAGTTCATGAGGGTCGCGTCATTAGAATGGTGCAGCATGACTCAGGGGTAAGAGTCAGGGAAGGGGATACCTGAGAGCAAAGGAAAACAAAACACAATAGAAGCAAACTGCACCCCTCCACACCAGATGGCCACCAAGCCTTACAGTCTAGATTGTCACCGATAATTCAAATTTCAAATATTATAAAAACTGATATATGTTTTCCCTGAATTTTTTACTTGAGATTTTATTCTTTGCAGCAAAGACTATCCACTAAATTTCATGTGATTTAATTTAATACCTGTGAAAACCTTTTCATAAAACTAAATTAGAACTCGGGAGAAAACGTGCTTGTCAGACCACACATCCTGATTTGGAGCTCATAAAACGTGATTCTGCTCAGTAAGGACAGCAGAGTTGATGGGCTTGTCGGGGGGGGTGGGGGTGGAGGTGGGGGTGGGGGGCCGTGGGGGTGGTGTCTGTCAGTTCCTCCACCTGCCCACCTACGGGACTCCATTTCTTGGCGGGGAAGGCAGCCTGCTCGAGCGCTCATTGAATATATATTTAATGGTGCGACATTTACACGATGCCAAGGAGGCTTTGAAATGACTAAATTTAAAATAGATCTTAATACCTAAAGCAAGAGAGAGAGAGAGAGCAGAAGGAAATGAAGCACATTCTGTGAGTTAAGAAGACACATTACAAGAGAGCTAAAACCAAATATGCCTGCAGATTTCCAAAATAGACATTTATTGTGCTGTTTGCCATGTTTTTGTCTCTGTCTCTTCCTTCCCCTCTACCCTAGAGGTATTGGGCAAATTAGTGAACAATAACAATGACGATAATAATAACAGCAATTACTCCTGTTCACAAAGTACTTACTCTGTGCCAAGCAATTTACCAAGATTTTTAGATACAATATCTCATTTAATCCTCACAATCACAGAATGAGTATGATCCCTGTTAATAAGATGAGGCAGGAGGTTTAGGGAGATTAAGTGTCTTGTCCAAGTTCATTCAGTTGGTGATAACTTTTATTCGTTTTCTCTTTCTATTGCAACAAATTACCACAAATTCAGTGTCTGAAAACAACACGTGTTTATCATCTTGCAGATGTGGAGGTCAGAAGTGTGAAATGGGTCTCACTGGGCTAACATCAAGGTGTGGCAGGCCTGTCTTCCTTTCTGGAGGCTCTAAGGGAGAATCCACTTTCTTACTGTTTCTAGCTTCTAGAGGCTGCCCTCATTCCTTGGCTCACGGCTGCTCTTCATCACCAAAGCCAGCAATATTAGACTGAATCCTTCTTACCCTGCCATCTCTCTGCTTTCTCCATCTTTTGCCTCAATATACCACTTTTAAGGACCCCTGGAATTACACTGGGCCTACTAGATTATCCAGGATAATCTCCTTATTCTAAGACCAACTGATTAGCAGACTTAATTCCATCTGCACCATTAGGTCTCCTTTGCCATGTAGCCAAACACATTCACAGGTTCAGCGGTTTGGGACATGGAATATGTAGGGGCCATTATCCTTCTTTCTATAAGACTGTCCTGATTACTCTCCTCCTGATCTCCCTTGCTCCTGATCCTTGGACTTGGCATTTGAACCCTTAGTCCCAGCTTGCTCCTTCAGCACTCTCTAAAGATACTGGCTACACTCCCAGCCTCTGGCTGTTAGGCTCCTGGTACTTCTGTTAAAATGGCTCAATCCCAGACACATGTACACATATTCACAGATACACACAGACTTCTTCTAGGGAAACTTGGAACATACTGAGCTTCTCTGACTCCTCACTGAGTACACATTTGCTGAGCCCCAACTATATGCCAGAGATACAAGATCACCTCTGCCATCAAGATGCTCATAATCAGAGGGAAAACACACAGGTAAACCAGTGATCACAGACCTTGTGGTAAAATGCGCAGAGTGCTGTGGGGGCAAAGTACGGGGGTGAGGGGCATATTAGGGAAGGATTCAAATGGGGACGGACACTTGACTGGAGTCCTAAGTCATGAATAAGAATAGTAAGGCAGAGATAGAGAGGGGCAGACTCTAGACAGAGGGAACAGCACGTACATAAACATGGAGAGTTTGTGGACGAGAACGTGGACGCTTTGGAAATTCAACTAGCCTGGTTTGAATGGAACACAGGATCCAATTCAAGATGAGGGCCACATGGCATGAGGAGAAACCAGTTTAACCAGTTTCAGTAAAGACGAGGGTAAAGTAATAACCCCAAAGTACAACACCCCAAATAAGATAGATCTTCTCTCTCACAGAGTTGTCTTGCTAGCCTAGACTGGTGAATAGCTTTGCTATGTGATGGTCAGGAGCCACCGGTGCATAATTGAGAACAGGTCACTGCAATGTCTGGTTCCAGCTTAAGGGAACAGAAAGTGAAGAAATCTGGGGCAAGCAATTTCCTTTTCAGCAAGTAAGGTGGGGCTGGAATAAGAGGATATTATCAGCCATGTGACAGCATTTAAACTTTATCCTGAAAACAATAAGACATCATTAAGGGGTGACAGATTTCATTTCAAAAATGCAAATTCTAGCACCGAGCAAGAAGAGTAGACTGGACAAAGGCAAAACTAAGAAGTAGGAAATCCATTTTATAAAGATGCCTTTAGCAGAAACCCAGGGGAGAAGTGATAAGAAAAGAGTAGATGGAATTGAGTTTGTGGAAGCAAATACATGAAAGAGTTTTAAAAATGAGAAAGTATTCAATTGTTAAATGCTACAAAGATGTCAAGCAAAAAAAGGACTGGGTTTGGCATTAGGAGGTCATTGATCAGCTTGCTGAGAGGACTTTCAGGGGAGCGTTGGCACAGAAGGGGGTGGAGAATTGGAAATAAGGAATATAGAAAAATTTCCAAGATGTTTGGTTAGGACATAGGCATATAAGGTAGTAGTTTCTTTGTGGTTTTTTTGTTTGTTTATTTGTTGGTTTTTGTAAATATGGAAGAGCTTGGAGATGGAAGGTTGAAGATAAATGTGAGAAAGGGGTGATTAATGAACAAAAGTGGTTAGCAGGAGGGAAAGAACAGGATCCAGGGCCCAAAAGAGGAAATAAATTCAGTGACAGAAGATAGATCCAGAGCCATAAAAAAGCCCATTTTTCCCTTCAACTGAGACATTTAGAGAAAATGCCGGAGAGGCTGCCAACCGTCAGCATAATGATGGAAGATCATAAACCAAGGGCAGTAAGGTCCATCTGTGGTCTAAGGGTTTACTTCCCTTTCAGAAAGTTAGTACTGGATGCAGGACAATTTTCGGCGATTAGTAAATTTGACCACAAGGCAAGACTATGATATGAGTGGAGTCTAACTATTACTATGAGATATAATTAATTCCCTGCGGGTACGACCAGAATTATCTTAACAGCCACAAAGAGAAGGACTGGAATGTCAATTTGCTTCCTCTCAATCCTCTTCTTCTTCCCACATCCCCAAGTGTTTTCCCCTTAAGTAGATTCTGTACTAAATCATCATAATGATGGGCCCTCCTTAACTCAATTTGTTCTTCTGCCTGTGGCATCCATTTCCGCTCTCCTAATTCACGGAGTTCCACGTTGTTATTGAAGCATTTCCCTGGGGATCTTTTAGGTGTCTACATCCTAGTTTCATTTTAGTATCTTCATTGTATCTTTTGCATTACATCAACAGTCTGTTAGTTTCAGACTTTGCCTTATGGTACCAAGTCGATTAATATATGATTTTGAAAACGTAAATATGCACACATACGACAAAGTGCATCAAAGTCGACAGAACAAAAGAAGCGGTTTGTGTTGGCCCACAGGCTGCAAAATTATGCCGTATAATAAGCACAGCACCTATAAAGAGGAATTGGGTTTGGTTCCTGCCCACTCAAATAATGTATATGAATTTCTCGGTGGGATTCGTTGCAGGCATTCAAATGCTAGTTTTCTTTCTTTCTTCACTCTCACAGGGTTCACTTTCAAATGGGGGAGACGTAACTATGGCATAAATACTTTTAAAAGGAGGGGAAGGGAACTATAGAGAAATAGGATTCTATACATGAAGGAACAGAGACAGGAAAAAGCTCACAGCAAAGAAGAATAAGTAAAAACAAGTCTACCCTGCAGTGTTCTCCGGGACCTTGTTAACAACCACATTCAGATGTTAATAAATCATTTTTACTGAAATTTTTTGGGGATGGGAGAGGCACCTGGATTAAAGTTATTTTGTTTTGCGACATCACCAAATAAGGATCTAGGCTATTAAATTACACAGCAAATGCCCATTTTGATTTGGCTTGGTTGGCTACTTATTTATTTATTTATTTGGACAAATACAGTCTGGATTTCATTTCCCAATGTTCCTAGTGGCAAACTTCTTGGTAATATTTGAGAAACATGCTTTGGTATATGACACTTATTACCTAATAGCCTTGTGATCTGGGTTAAGTTATAAAATCTTTCTTCCTCAATTGCCTCATTCTCATAACGTTGTTAGGATTAAATAAGATAACCATATAAAGTCCCCTGGCACATAGTAAATGCTCAATAAATGGTAGTCACATTGGAGGAGGTAATCAAGAGGACATGACAGGCAGCTGACTTGAGAGTTGGACCCAGGCAATCAGAGGCTCCTCATTCCCAGTCCCGTCCTTGGCATATACACTCTGCCTATCATGCCCACGGTAGGAACAGCATGAGGCATCAGTAGAGACAGTCCGCCATGTATACATGCACTCTCTCACACATTTGTGAAATGCATTACATTTAGTGTGTGTATGTGAGTATGTGAGAGAATTAGAATTAGTATGTGTCTCCTTTCATTCTGCCACTTTATATTCATAAGAAAAAAAGAAATACTGAATAAAATGTTAACTAATTTCCCCAGATTACCTGGTCAATATAACAGTGTGTGGGGAAAGGGATACTGATAGCAGGGAGGCCCTGCAACAATGGCAACAATGGATTGAATATCCCTTTAAAACTAAGCTGATCCTATGATTATTGTGTTTGTTTGTAATCACAGCCATAGCTCAGGGGTAAGAAGAGTAGGCAAAGCTCTTTGCCATTACTCTAAAGTATCTAGATAATAACAATAACCCTGCTATTGAAGTAGCAAAAATTATAAGGATATCTTTTATAGCATGGTTAAAAGTGGGGAATATGGAAAAGAATTTAAATTTCCAAGAATTGGGTAAACAAACAATGACAAATTCATACAATAGAATATTTTTCAGCTATAAAAATGATGCTGCAGAACGGTAGGCAATAACTTGGAAAGATATTAAAACATACTGTTAAGTGAAAACAGCAAGTTATAAAACATGTACATTCGATTATTTTTGGCTAGGAAATACCACCTATCATTTATTCACCTCGCTTGCCATCAATCACCCACGTATTGAAGTGTATGCATCAAACTGTGAAAACTAGTTATCTCAGTATGAAAAGATTATTGGTCATTTTATGTTTTATTTTCTTTTTGCTTATCTTTATTTCTTTGGTATTTTTTCTATGTTGACTATCTCTTACTTTTTAGAATGGTAAGAAAAATAAGAAAAAAATAAGAAGAATAAATACTATGGACTATAATGAGAGAGACAGTGAAAGAGAGTGAGCAACAGTGTGAGAGGGAGTATGTTTATGAAAGAAGAAAGAGAACATTCATTCAAAGACAGACTGGTGTCTCCGGGTCCGAAACTCTGGTTCTGGCTTTCAACCTACCTTCTACATTAAAGTCATTCAAGCCTTGTTTCCTGATGGATAACCAATCCTTTTGGCTATGATGTGTCTCCCTGTGGCTCATACCTATAACCTGAAACTGACTCCAGCCTACGTTCAAGCCCTGCTTGGACCCCACCTCCCTAAACCTATGTAGTTATGATATGAGAAGATTTTGCTCTAACTTGGAAGTTGGACCTTAGATGATATACCAGCTGTGTCAATTTTATGATTGGTGGGGATTATTTACAATACATATACATATACATATACATATATATACATGAAGTAAACCTCTAGTTGATAATGGAGGTATAAATTAATTGCCAATTGTCATTTATTAATGCTCTTGGCACTTTTTTTTCTTGACACCTAGATCAGTTTTCTGAATTATATTACCTGCCCCTGATCCCTGGCATATATTATATAAATGTGAGTATAAATTTTTGTAAATTAAAACTTATTTGTAGATAACATTTCAGTAATTGAAATTTTAATATATTGGGAAGTGATTTTAGTATTTATAGCTTTATTCCTTAATGTTAAAAATTAAACATTCAACATTACTTTAAAGCTGGTTTTCTAAATCTTTTCACTTATTCACCGATAATGAAGAACAAAATTTAACTCATCTGGTTCAATTTTTTAAGTTTTTTTGTTTATTTCTGAGAGAGAGAGAGAGCACAAGCAGGGGAGGGGCAGAGAGAGAGAGAGAGGGAGGCATAGAAGCAAAATCAGAATCTGAGCTGTCAGCACAGAGCCCGATGTGGGGCTCGAACCTACCAACCAGGAAATCATGACATGAGCTGAAATCAAATGCTTATCTGACTGAGCTACCCAGACACCCCTCATCTGGTTCCATTTTAATGAAGGGATGGTGCTATGGGCTGAATGGGTCCCCCTAAAATTCATATGTTGAAGTCCTACCCCTCAAAATGGTGGCACTAGGAGGCAGGCTTTAGGATGTGATCAGATCATGAAGGCGAAGCCCTTCTGAATCGGATTAGTGACCTTCCCACTAAGAGAGATCTTTCATCCCTTCCACTATGTAAACTTAGAGCCAAAAAACAGCTGTTTAGTAAGTGGGTTCTCACCACAGAATCAGACTACACCTTCACCTTAGATTTCCCAGCCTCCAGAACTGTGAGAAATAAATTTCTGTCTGTTAAGCCACCCAGTTTATGGTATTTAGTTATAGCAGCCCAAGCTTACTAAGACAAATGGTTTGCTGAGACATGTGCAGGGTCGAAGGAACAAAAAAGGATGTGGAGACATCCAGGAACCAGCAGTGTAGGAAGTTGTTAATTGGGTCTTAGACCTAAAGGGGTAAGAGGAGACAGTACAGCTTCTGGAGCCTAGGAAGAGCTGGTGCCATAGAAAGGGGCCACACAATGGGAGCTGTGGTTGTGGAGGACACAGCCATACCAGAAGCAAAGTGCAGGAGAGGGGCACGGGAAGAGGTACTTACTGTGTCTGTCTTTCCATTTTCCAACCTCTCATTGCCTGTAGCGAACGGGTGGCCACCTGGCAAGAAAGCCTGGGCGATGTGGTCTACAGGGGTCAGGACAGGGACCAAAAGAAGAGGATGGAGAACAAAGAGTGAATGGCAAACGGGGAAATAAAAATAGTGTATTCACTCCACACCTTTTTTTTTTTAAACTCATTGCTATGTTCCAGACGTTGGACTAAGTGTACTTGATTTGCCGAACTTAGTTTGAGGTTTGTGAATAGATGAGTTGGGCACAGCTTTAGAGGAAATCTCTGTTTTCCTGAATATTATTTCTATTTACAGTATTTCAATAGGGACAGTGCTTCGTGGATTAGACTTTCAATGAGCTTTGCTACCTTTTGCTTGTGCTTGCTGTTCTACATAATGGCACACTTTGAAAAGCCATAAGTATAGAACAGGCACGACTTTGTATAATTAAGCTCAGGAGTAAAATCTTGGAATTTTACATAAGGGATGTTTCTTGGCTCTTTGTTGGCTTTTAAGAAAAAGGACAAATAAGGACACAGAACACAGGAGATAGGAGGCAGGAACCAAAGCAAATAACTTAATGAGCTATTCAAGAGGGAATTCACAAACTGCTTCCTAAGCCTTGATGAAAAATATGGAGGCATGTTGGTGAGGAGCTCGTATTATTATTACTGGGAACATGTTGTATGGAGAAAGGCAATGGATTCTCAAAAAAGAAACATTCTGATAAAAATCAGAAATTACAGAACATGTTGCTTCATTCAGAGCTATACAATCCACACCATGGAGTACTGAATCGGCTGTATTCTGCCCTCTGGCAATTTTGGAAAACCTTTCATTGCTTTTTAAGCACTATCCCCTTGCCTCCCTTCAGAGAGGCCAAGCAGAAGACTTTGGATAGTACATCTTGTATCACACAGTTGATTAATTTCTTTGCTACTTTATAGAAACTAGTATTTCTTAATGAATGTATAAGGTTTGAAATTTAGAATATCCACCTTCTGATTCAGGTTCCGTCACTGTGTAAACTTGGACACGATACTTCATTTCCCAGGTCCTCAAGTTCCTCATCTGGAGAGATCAGCTGGAAAACACAGGGTTTACCTAAGCTTTATGAAGTGATTAAATGCATGAGTTGTAAAGAAAATTGTATCAGTACGTATCTATGTGTACATGGTCCCACTTGCGAATAGGGGATCAATACCATTCATCAGATTCCCCAAGAACTTTGTGTTCCCTAAAAACAATTATACAAATCTGAACCAAAAATATTAAGCAGACCCCATTTAATTTTAATTTTTAATTTTTTGAGAGGGAGAAGGTGCACACACGCACAAGTTGGGGAGAGGGGCAGAGGGAGAGAGAGAAAAAGAGAGAGAGAGAGAGAGAGAGAAGAGAATCTTAAGCAGGCTCTATGCTTAACACAGCTCAGAGCCTGACGGGGTAGGGGGGCTCGATCTCACAACCCTGGGATCATGACCTGAGCCGAAATCAAGAATCAGACACTCAACTGACTGAGCCACCCAAGCACTCCAGGAAGACCCTATTTTAAACTAAGAAATTCTACAACTTCATAAAAAATCTTTGGTTTACATAGCAATTTCAGAGCTGTCTCAAGTCCTTTTCTTGAGCTTCAATTTATAGCGGTTTTGCCAATTCTAGCTTTAAGCTTCTATTCTCTTCCCAGTTTTAATGATCTATAACCAAATAAATCAGATTTTTAACAAGGAGATAAGCCATTAAATATATTAGAAATATTCACGTTTAGAAGATCATTTTTAATATTAGAAACATTCACATTTAAAAGATCATTTTTACAATATAAGTAAATATGCCCTATTTTATCTGTTTTAAAAATCATCATTTTAATATTTGGTTTCTCATAACATGCAAGGAACTGTAGCTTGAGATATTTAATAGAATTTTGGAGTAAGAAGTTCTTGCAGCAGCACTGTCTGAAAGAACTTTTTGAGATAATGGAATGTTCTATAAATTTGTACTGTCTGATACAATGGCTGCTAGTCATATCTGGCCACTGAGAACTTGCAGTGTGGCTAGTGTGAATGAGGAATTAAATGTTTGATTTAATTTAATTTAATTTAAATTGTCACACATGGCAAGTGACTACCACATTTGATAACATAATCTTAGAGGATGCCCCATGTAATACATTTCAGGAGCTAAAAACCTCACGGCACGTCCTGTGATGCAGAATTTCTCAACAGAAACACTGTTGAATAGGGCCAGATAATTCGTTATTTGCAGGGAGGGAGGTTGCCCTGTGCACTGGAGTGTATTCAGCAACATCCCTGGCCTCTCCCCACTAGATGCTGTTATTACTTGATCTCCAGACGTGACAATGTCTGCAAACATTGCCAGTTGTCCTCTGGAGGTTATAGTCGTCCCAGGCTGAGCACTACTGCCTTTAAGTAAGTTTTCCTTGAGCTTTGTCTTGAAAGTACTCAGGGACCAGGCACCTTACCAGATGGACCAATTCTGTATTGGATTCTTGAAATTATTAGGACATTATTCCACATAAGTGGATGCCCATAAAGTCTCTTCTCTGGACTTAGTTCTTGTTGGCAATTCTAGTAAACTCTTTGTTGAGGAAGAAGGCGGAAATAAACAAGCTAGTTGAAATGTGTATTAACAGGAAGCTCAACACATAGTGGTTAAGAGTGTGAGCTCTAGAACTAGAGACAGGGGTTCAATTTCTGGTTTTGTCAGGAGCTAGCTGTGAGTCACTTGTAAGGTAATTCAGTTCTCTGTTTCTTAGATTTCTCACTTGTAAAATAGGAATGATAATAGTAATGAGAGTTGTTTTAGAATTACATGAGATAATGTGAATAATATGCTTGGTTATTATTATTGTAAGTAATAATGACAAGAATATTCTACTATCGTGCTGTGTTACTTGTTATAATATTTTACCACATGTGATCCTCCCAATGATTTTACAGATAATGGTGTTCCATCTGATAAATGAAAAATGTGGAGGCTCTCATAATTTCAGTGGTGTGCCCAAGTACATGCTTGGTGAGTTGAGAAAGCTAGATTCAAACCCAGTTCATTCAGTTCCAATGGTAGTGTTCTTTCTGCCATACACAAAGAATTCTGCCTCATCTCACCATCTTACATTCTGTATCTGTGAGGGATCAGTCTATGTGTACCAGGTATGGAGAGTTTTACATAGTCATCAGGGATTTATTTATGTAACCTCTGGAAGGGCCAAGGTGTGAAAGTCAGAGAGGCAACCCTCCATGATCTCAGCATGAAACACCAAAGCCAGAAATTCTCAAGAACTGGTGGAAAGCTGTTGTGAAGCTGCATCTGACCATACATCTAGACACAATCACCTCTGCAGGATAAGGCCTCTGCTTCTCTTCTGCTTCCAGATATCTCTCACTGATGCTTTTACCTGGATCCTGCAGAGAATGGCATTCTGGGAAATGTAGTTCCTGCTTTGCTTCTGCAATGCAGAGGAGACGTAGATGGGGATGGTAGTGATTCTGAGCTGGCAACCAAGAATCCAGCACCTAGCTAAGGCATTCACATAGTCACCAGTGGATTATATGACCCAGGGTGATATGTGGGAAAGGTCATGGGACCAAATGCTCCCTTTAGCACCAATAATTATCAGTGAGTAAGTCATTTCACCTCTCAGGCTCTTTGCTTATCAGAATTGAGTAAAATAACACACAGTGAATGATTCTCACAGAATCTGGAACACAGAGAATGCTCAGTTAGTGTTGGTTGTTGCTCTGCACAGCTATAGACAGACAGGTATATTCTGAAGGCTATTTTCCCTGAGTGTTCTAAATGGTTCAAGGGAGATGATTTTGGGGCAGAGGTTACTAGTTGCCCCAATATCCACTCTTCCTTTCTTCCACAGTGATAGCCTGATGAAGATCATATTTCTGGCCTCTTTTGAAGCTCACATTCTCACCTGCAGCTGTTGGGGGAGGTGCTGGTGTACCTTCCAAGTCTGGCCTTTGAAGGGAACTGGGCTTGTGTTCCTCGTCCTCTCCCTCTTTTGGCTGACTGAGATGCCGCCATGTTGGTGACAGCCAACTGTGGGCTAGCAGCCATGGATTGAAGGCAGCAGAACAACAAGCCAGAAGGAACTGGGCTCCTTGTCCCTCTGGGACTGCATGTCAGCCAAGACAGCTTGGGCTCAGACTACTATGTGAGTGAGAAATACACTTCTGTCTTGTTGCCACCACTGAGGCTTCTTTGCTGTAGCAGCTTGGCCTGTCTTCTAACTATACACCATTGGATGCAGACACTCCTACATAATTCCTCAATTATTACATGAAGGCAGCTTTCTGTAGGGGTGTGAATGCTCACTTGAGACAGATTTCAAGCCAGAATGGCCAATATCTCACTTACCCAGCTAATTTTATTTGAAAGACAGGTCCTGAAAATGGTGGGTGAACAACAAAAGTGCAAAAAATCCAGGAGAGGCAGAGAAGCGTCTGGAACCAATGCTGAGGGAGCTCAGATACCTAGCAGGGGAAGCAGGCAGCCCTTTAAAACTACAAGGTATACTGTCCATGATGACAGTACAAGAGGGCTGCTAATAAATGCTTTCAGTGAAGAATTCAGGGGCATTTCTTGGCTTTCACGAATAGTGCTAGTATTAAAAACAAACAAACCTGACAAATAGAGCAATGCTTCCCTCAGCTGAATGACTGGGTGATCATCTGTGCTTAGCAGAGCAGCAAGCATGCTTCCAATAATCGTAATTTAAAGATTCCAAGTGGTAAAAGCATCACATTGAAATATCTGTTGTCTGCATGCTGCCCTGGCTACACAGACACAAAGAAGTGAAAGGTACTGCTGCAGTCACTGGGATCTCGGCTGGCACGATTATCGTGGCATTTACTACGTCATAACCTCATCTGTTGTATAGACGTCCTTTCTCTAGACTGTGAGCCCTCTATGAATTATTTGCCTTTGTACCTTCTGCTCCTATAATGGTCAATAAATATTTAAATGGATGAATCTGCTCAACCTCTTTACTCTTCTGTGACTTGTTCAAAGTCAAAATTAATAATAGAAAAAATCTGATTGTTTTTTTTTTCTTCTATGTGAAGAGTTCTATTTTTTCCAGGGGACGAATGGCTAAATCTCTTATTAGGCATCCGCTAACCCAGATGCACACACGCACACAAACACCAAGGCATATAAGCAAACACAAAACACACGTAAACACGGAGTCCCACACAGCACACACAAATTCACACACAAAAACATGGGTTCTACATTTGAATTTCAGGCAAATGATGAGCAATATTTTAGGATAAATGAGTTTTAAATATTGCATACACAAACACACATATGGGGCATACTTACCTGAAAAGAATTATTTGCCGTTTACTTGAAATTCAAATTTTACTGTGTGCCCTGTATTTTTATTTGCTAAGTCTGGCAACTCTACCATGAACATACACATGGATATATGTGCAGAAACACAGACAGAAACACATAAGCAAGTACACACACAGACACATACACCCCTAAGATTTAGTTCCTCCTAATAGATCTTGCCACTGCCAAACCGGTCATCAGATGACCTATCCCAGATTTCCTTAGACAATTGGGACATGTCAGTGTCTTGGGAGGGAAGCAGAAGGCTGATTCTCCACTCATAGTAGTTCTGCGTGGAGGAGGGAAAGGGGAGCCTTATTCTTCAGTTATATGACCAGTTGTTTTAGAAAGGGCATACTTCCCTCCAAATATTCTCTCTCTCTCTCTCTCTCTCTCTCTCTCTCATGAATATCCACCCCCCCTTCCGCCCACTCCTCATAATCAAGCACCACTTTGGCCATAATTAGCAATTCCTTCTACATGATTTTGTAAAGAGAGTCAAGCTCCAGAGAGAAGATTGTTCCCCCCCCACAGAAATCTATGACACTGAGTTTACAAATATGTTTGGCAATGAATGATAGGGTGGGTTTGTATGAAATTCCACATCTGTTTAGGGTGTAACTGTGTACCTTTAACTTAGAGATCCTCTGGGTAATTCTTGACACCACTTACCTTATCACCATCTGTCCCATAACCCTTCACAATTAGTGCCTTAATGTCTATTGAGTCCATCTCAGCAATGTCTTGGATATGCTTTTTACCCTCCATTCTCATGGCTACTGGCCATTCCTTACCTCTTACCATCTCTCACCTGGATGTTGACCTCAGCCCCTACTGCATCCCCCTAACCTGCCAACTAATTCATCTTCTGCAAAGATACTCGACTAGAACTCTCAGTGTGCAAGTTTGATCATGATCCTCCCTTCCTTGGAATCTTTTGATGGCACTCCATTTTCTCCACCATGAAACCTGAACTTTCAGTATGTCCTGAAAGGCTCTTCTCTCTCAGAACCCATTCCAACCTAGTTTCCACTTTCACCTCAGATATTCAGCCTGATCCCACAAAAATGAATGATTTTTCCCACAGATGGTCACTTCCATTGTTCAGCCTTTCTCCCATCATCATTCTCTGTGTGTGAAGCATTCCTCACCTCCTTCCTTGCCTACTGAATTAATTATCCTTTAGATCACATTACATATCCTCTCCAACCCCATCCCACAAGGCCTTCCACTCCTGTAGAATCAATTACTCCCTCCTCTGTGTACCCATGGTCTTTGACATATACTTCTCATTTACCACTATAATTATTTATTAATATTTACAAGCCACTCTCCCCTCATCCTCAAGCTTGTGAGCTTTTCTGGGGTAGAGGTTAACTCTTATTCGTATATGAACCACCAGTATTTAGGATAGTGTCTGCCACAGAAAAGGGTCTTAGGAAATGATGTTGTTAGTAGAATGTTACTGGGCAGCAGTGTGGGTTGGGGTTACTAGCAGAGGCTTTGGAATCAAGAGACCAACATTTGACTCAAGAAAATACCATTTATCGGTTCCATGACCTGTAGCAAGTTATGTGATATCTCTGTGGTAGGCAGAATAATGTCCCCCATCTGCCCCCTGAAAAGAGGTTCGTGTCCTCAGCGTCAGAACCTGTGAAAATGTTACATGGCAGAGGGAAAATAAGATTGCTAATCAGCTGACCTTAAAAAGGGGCGGGGTATTCTGGATTATCCAGGTAGCCCCACCATCATCACAAGTGGCCTTAAAAGTAAGAAACTGAGGCAGAGAGAGATCAGAGTGATGCAGTGTGAGAGGGCTCAACCCACCATTGCTGGCTTGGAAAATGGATGAGGGTCAGGAACCAAGGAACATGGGCACCCTCTAGAACACTAGAAAAGAGAAGGAAACATATTCTCCCCTGGAGCTTCCAGTAGGGCATGCAGCTCTGCCAATACCTTGGTTTTAGCCCAGTGTGTCCCATTTCAGACTTCTGACCTCCAGAACTGTAAGGTAATGACTTCGTGTTGTTTTTAAGTCACTAAGTTTGAAGTAATTGTTACAGCAGCACTAGGAAACTCATACAAGCTCTAAGCCTGTTCCTTCTTCGGAAAATGAAGACAATGATAATTCCAGTCACACAGGGTAGTGTAGGGAACCAAATAAGCTAATTATGTAATGCACTGGAATAGTGCTTTGCATGGAAAGGGTGCTGAAGAAAGGCAGGAGTCAAAGTAATAGCTATAGTATTAGTACTCCCACTAATAATGTTGTCATTTAAAGCAGGAAGGGGGTAAATTGGGACTTAAAAGAAATACCAAGGAAGCAGCAGTCTGATTGAGTTGTTCATAATATGGTGATGAGAAGGGACTGAATCTGCTGCCCTGGAGATGCCCCAGGACCCTCTGCAATGACAACAAAAGGAAATCACCACCACTCCCCTTCCCATTTGAAATTCTATAATAATTATGGCTGTGAATTTGTAGGATGTCATTGGTTACACAGCTCTTTATATCAGCCTGTAGCTGGTCAGGTAGAGAGTCACTCTATTTCTCAATGATTTTTCTTGGATGGAGAAATTTCTTACCTTTGCCTTTTGAGAAAGCTCAGGATCTTACATATGTTTCAGGGCTGTCATAAAGGTAGAAGAGCTTGCAGCTTACATTCATTCGAGGATCAGATACTGTGGAAGTTGAATACAAATGAGCATTATTGTTGGTGTTGTTATTTATTATTATTATTATTATTCAGTAGGGAAATAAGCCAGATTACATTAGCCAGGTTATTCATTATGTATTTGATATGAACTTAGTGTGTTTAATATGTGTTTAATATTGTGTTTAATATGACTTTCAAGATTAGAGGTCTGTATCAAAGTCAATGCCATAAGACAACAAAGACTAAACATACAACTCTTTAAGAATCTATTCTAATTAGTTTGCACAAACACTTAGGTGACTTGTTTTTTTAATTGTGTCTCCTGGCTCTAACTGGATGGAACTGGATAAAGGCATGATGTGTCAAACCTCAGGCAAATTTCACTGATGGGCAGAGATGTTTATATTCAGGAGAAACCCTTAGCTAAATTCTTAGCAGACTAGTTAGCATCCACTCTCACCAGTACTTTGGTCTTCAACATAGAAAGCTTTGTTAATGTAAATTTTCTGCCTTTTCCCATCTCACTCCCCAGTCTCATTTGGAGGGGCTATGGAGCAACAGAGTGGCCACAGGAAGCAAGGAAATGAGGCAGTGAGGGAAGGAACAGGGTGAAGAAAATGGGGTAATTGTTGAGCCCCCAATCTATATCGGGCTCCTACTTTGCAGATGTTAAACCCATTGAAACTTCCTATGGTCCTGCAAGGTAGCCCCCTTGTCACATACGGGATCCTGCCGAACTGTAAGCTTCATAACTATATCATCACTGTATCTCCAGGGATTAGTATGTACATTAATGTCTCAGTTGAATGACTTGTCAGAGGTTGTACAGACAGTGGTGGAGCCAACTTTTAGACCCACATCACATTTTGTCTGCACATCAACCCACAGTGACCACATCCTGGACACCTGAGTTTCCCAGCCAAGACTTTAAACAGGGCAGTCATGGCACCTATCTTGCAGTGTGAAGAGTTATGGCATGAGGTGCTCCTTCTGACCTGCCACGTCTTCACTCACAGCCTGGGTCTGTGTGTGTTTGCACATCGGGAGGCTGGCTGATCCTGGGAGAGAATGGAGATATATGGGAGGTGGAATCATGAGCTCCACTCCTGCCTACCTGCCTCCTTCAATCGAACACACACATCTGTACTATAGTGTGCAGTTCTGTCGCTGTAAGAGTATGTGACATCTCAGGACAATATTACCCAAATTGCTTTAATCCTTCTGCTAAGAAGAAAAAAAAATAAAGCTGGTTTTCCCTCCCTCCAAGCAGTCCCATGGACTCTATGTTAGTCTAGTTCCTTTGAATAAAAGTTTACCCTGACACAGGAGTCAGTGTTGATGGGCTCTATAGGGTGGCTAGTTCAAAGACGATGGAGTGTCAACCCTCAGGCAAAATTTCTCCTGGGGTGGAATTAGAGGGCTGAAACATCACATGGTAATGCTATTAGATTTGAAACACTAACGGAGGGACTATCTTTGCTTTTGCTTTTTCTCTAATAGAAACATTAAACAGCAAACAAGTGTCATTTCTAGACATAGAGCTAGTGCTCAAAGAAATTTTGCAAACATTACCCAGTCTTTCTGGGTAGGAATATAGAGCTTGGAAAAACTGCCACAGTTTATTAATTCCATTTGTTTTCAAAGAATAGGATGATTTTTCATACGGCAATGTTAAAGAGCCCTAGCCCATAAAAAGTGATTTTCCAAGGGTTTTCCTATACATATCCCAATTGTGATCATTTGTTTTTCATGTCTTTTAGTTTTCCTCTATTTCTGGACTAACACAAGAAAGTGTTATATGAATGTTATTTATTTTTTTGAGAGAGACAGAGAGAGAGCATGAGCAGGGGAGAAGAGAAAGAGAGAGAGAGAGAGAGAGACGGAGGGTCTGAAGCAGGGTCTGCACTGACAGCAGAGAGCCAGATGTGGGGCTCAAACTTATGAACCACAAGATCATGACCTGAGCCGAAGTCGAAAGCTTAACCAACTGAGCCACCCAGGCACCCTAAAAAAAGTGTTATTTGACATGGAGAGGTGCATATGTCCACTGCAATTGTACTCTTTTCCATTAAAAATAAGCTTCTTTGTTTTATTTAATCCTTTGCCTTAGATTCTATATTGTCAGATACTATTGCCGCCCCAACTTCATTGTATTTACTTGGTGGATCTCTACCTCCTTTCATTTAAAATTTTCAGATTATTTGCTTTAGTTGTATCTCTTGTTGTTGTTGTTGTTGTTGTTTTAAATTCCTGTTCAATGTGAAGCCTTTGTCTCATCATAGGGAAAGTAACTGATTTATATTCATTGTTTGATCTCTTTCTTGTCATCTCTAAGAATTTAATGTTTTTATGTTTCTACAGTAATATATACTTTTTCACACTAAATGATGTATATTGTTGTTCTCTCTCCTTTGTTTTCTTGGTTGGCCTGCTCAGAATTAAATCCATTTTATCTATCAGTTCTGTTTCAAATTTATGAATTTCAGTTTATATGTTTATTAGTCCTTTTTTAGGGTCAGTATTTGGTAAAAGCATAGCCAAGTATTCTTACTCTTCTTGAAATGTCTTTGAGATAGCTTTGGCCATACCCCATTAAAATGAATCCATTCTAGTCATTACAATGACTTTCTAAATCATCCTTAATTGCAGTTTTGATTTCTTCTTTGGCTCCAGTGTTATTTAGCTGGGTTTTTTTTCACTTTCCAAGTAGAAGTTTTCAAAACCATTTGCCACTAACTTTCAATTTTATTGCACCGTGATAAAAAATCAGTTTGTATAATGTCTTTTTTGGAATAATTGAGATTTGCTCTGTGGCTCAAGATACCAATTTTTATAAATGTACTATCAATAGTTGTAATTAGTGTAATTCATGATAGATAAAAATAGAGATACAAGCTTATTAATTATATTAATTTTGTAAACTTTATAGTTTTCTCTACTACTCTCCAGATTCTTGGACATCCATAGTGAAATTTCCTATTTGTCATATTTTCTGTCAATTTCTCCAATTTTATATTTTTAAAATATTTTATTTTTTTGTTTGTAATACTTCTATATAATATATTCATATTCATTTTAACAATTAATTTATTTCTGAATTTGTCATCTTATTTTGTACTTTTAAACATATTTTCCTCCTCTTTTGCTTTTTTTTCTTTTCCTATTTTTCTCTTTCATAGGACAAATTTTCCTAATTTTTTCCTTATTTCTTTAGAAATTAAAATTTGTCATTTTGGCATGCCAATGATAGTCTTTAAATTGAAAAAGTGTATATTTCTCAATTAATACCAAGGATGAAATAATGCATTTTTGATATTTGTATAAACATAACAGATTATAGTACCCTTCTCTTTCCTTCCTCCCTTTTTGCCTAGCATCTCTCCTTAGGTTTTGTCAATAGATAGTGGGCTTTCCATCCAGATTAATAAGAATTGTCATGATTTTTTATGTTATTGATGAGGGAGCAGGGGGCAAGCTGAAGGCAAAATACAGATGAACAGCATTCCCCTCCCCATAAGGTGGAATATGTGTGATATTCCTCGGACACTCCTGGCTACTCAATAACAAAGGAAAGGGGTTTAAGTGCTTGCAATGGTAATGTGGGAAACTAAGGCAAATGAAAAGTTGAATTCCCTTACTGCCTACAGTCCATTGACAAGTCCTTGAAACTGGCAGAGCGGCCTCCCCCTAGGATCTCAGCTACCTGGATTGATGACATTTTACTAGGGGCAAAAGAGAATCTTAGCTTAACGTTATCCCAACCTCGAGGATCCTGTGAGTCTACTTCCTTTATCTTAACTCTCCCAAGACAGATGCTGGCAACCATACTCCAAGCTTATGGCTTCCTGATATACATCTGAAGTGTCTCATGACTGAGGTTTTATTAAACAGTAATAAATGGTGTTTCCCTAGCAACAGCTAGCCTCTCAAGGTCCTGGAAACCTCGTTTCCAAAATTCCTTAGAGACTCATTCTACCCCTGACCCCCTCCCAACCTGAGGGTATATAATGTGTTACCTATCACAACCCCATGCAGCTCTTCCTGCCCCATGGGTCCTATCCCTGTGCTTTAATAAAATCACCTTTTTGCACCAAAGACATGTTCAAGAATTCTTTCTTGGCCATTGGCTCTGAACCACCCCTCCATCACCCCAAAACCTCATTATGAACATTAAAGAATTACTCTTAACATTTGCATTGTTGTATTCCAAGTTAATATCAATTATTTAGATGAATTCAAAATTTTACTTATTTTATTGCTCATCTCCATTAATTTCCTAGCCAACTTCCAGATTCAAGTTTTTGGTCTGGAGCATTTGTGCATCAATACTTTTTCAACTAATTTTTATTAAGGAAAATATGTGGATGCTATGCTTCTTAGTTCTTACATGTATGAGACTCTCTTCTGATGGCTCTTGCACACGTTAAATATCACTTCATTAGATGTGAAACCCTTAGGTCACATATTTCCCTCTCAAATGCTGTGGTTACTCTCTGACTTTCAGCATGTGGTATTTTTAACAAGTCTGGTGCCAACTGAGCTATTTTTATATTTAGGAGACAACCTGTTTTTAATCCTTGAATTCCTGTAAGATGTTTCTCTTTGTCATTTGAGTTTAAACCTTCTACCACATAGATGTGCATTCCTTTTCAGACATTTTGCCTAGAGACTCTTTTGTATTTCTTTTCAGATATTTGTACTTAGAGACCCTTTTGCTCTGAAGCCTCCAGTCTTTTCAAATCAAGGCATTTTTCTTCTATTATTTGTTTAATGATTGCTTCTGCTCCTTTGCTCTGCCTTGCTTCCGGAATCTCTCTTTCAGATGAAACACACATACATACACTCACATAATCCTCTGGGTCTACTTTTCATGTCTTTTATATTTCTGCACATTGCACATTAGCTGTTTGTTTTTTTTTTTTTTTTTTTTTTTGGCCTGGCTTTTGGGAGTCTTAATCTCATCTTCTTATGCACTCACATGTGTCTAGAGTTTCCCCATCTGCTGAAGGCAGCTTCTATTGCATGTTTAAAAAGAACAAACTATTGACTTACTTTTAGTAATACAAATAACAAGTTAATTCATCTTATTAAGGTTAAAGCGATTCAAGTAAAACGAAAAACTGCCCTTAACATCTTCCCAACTCACTTCCCTTCCCCAAATTAAAAAGATGTATATGTATGTGTGTGTATGTTTCTATATCTTTTTCTGTATATTTACATCCATATAGAAATGTATGCTTTTGGGTTTTCTTATCATTATTTGCAAAGAATCTTTCTATTCATGCGGTTTTGCAATTTGTGTTTTTCATTCAACAACAAGTAGTGGAGGTCATTGCATGCTGGCTTGGGTAAGGTTTCCTGGGAAACAGAAGCCTAGGGCGAGAGCTGCGTGTAGGGGGTTGATTGGCTACTGCTTTTAGGAATTACACCTGTGGGAGAGGAGAGGAAGGAGATTGAACAGAGGGAGAAGGTAAACTGCAATGCAGCCACAGCAAAGCTCTCAGTCATCTCTTGGGGGGCTTGAAAGCTTCTCAAACTCGTCTCAAATTGGGGTAAGGGGGCCATTGGCACCAGAAATTGGATGCGAACTACCCCTAAAGGGGCCATGACCTGGTGTGAGGCAGATCCCTTGACCAATACCTACAGGTCTAATATTACAAAAGTTATGTGTGGTAACTTTTGAAGTAGATAATCCAAAAAAGAATACTCTGTTCCAGAGGCTGCTCATTGTAGATCAAATGATGAACACATCCATTTTGACTGAAATGTTAGTGATATAATAAAAAAAAAATTAACATGAACATTTTCAAATACACCAAAAGGTAAAGAACAATACAACAAACCCTCATATTACCAGCACCGAGATTCAACAATTATCAAGATACTGCAATATTTTCTTTACTTTTTTTTTCTTTTTTTGAAGTATTTAAAAAAGAATCCCATCAAATATATACCATGGTGACTATAATTAACAATATTGTATTATATACTTGAAAATTAAGGGAATAGATTTTAAAAGCTATCACCATGAAAAATGATAATTATGTGAAGGGATGAAGATGTTAATTAACTTTATTGTAGTAATCATTTCACAAGATATTCACATGTCAGATCATCACGTTCCAGACTATTCCTTAATTTTTTTGATCTTTATCATGGAAATTAGGGAAGCAAGGGAGTTAAATATGGGATTTCTCATAGACCTCATCAAACCTACCAGTTCAAACAAAAAAACCATTTTTTTTTAATTTACGCAAATGCAATGGGTTAGTGAGCCATTACTTTTGCTTAAAAGTCATACATACAACGCTCTGGTTAGAATATGTGTCAAAAGAGTATAAATACCTCCTGTGTACTCTAAGTTCCGTTACTAACTTAGCTATTGAAGCTTTTATTTTAAAATATTTGCTTATTCACCTTTCTCTCCGTGTATGGGGTTCCCAGGGTTTCACAGCTTTGTGTTTCCTATAGCAAAATGTACTCTTACTATGAAACAGAGGTGTTCATTATCTCCTTTACTTCTTTTTATTCCTCATGTTGCTCCAAAGTTGTCAAATCGTTTATTTTTTTCCTAAGAAAGGAGCACCACCTGAAACTAGAAGGCTCAACTCTCTGGAGACGGTTTGTCTTTTCCTCTTTAAAAAGCCTTTAATATGGTAATGTACAATGTCTGTCTCCCACTGCACCAGTTAATTTGGTTTCCTAACTCCTATCCAACCATCACTGTGCCAGGGAAATACTTTGTTCTGGGTCTTGCTCTCTAGGGGATTAACCCAAACAATTTAATTTCAACCCAGTGACATCTTTAGCTTTTCAGAAAGTCCTGCCATAATATTACTGCATGATATAAATATGATTGGCGGAGTCACAAATCAGGGAGTCATGTGACCTACCCACTCTGTTCTCATACAAAGGCCAAGATTACACAAACCCCTAAAAGGCAGACATCTCCAAGGGAAACTTAAAAAAGAAAAAAAATCATTAGAGAATGTGAGCATGAGAAGTAGAAATAACAGGGACTTAGGAGTTTGACTTCTTTAAATTTCAGCCTTGCTGAATCTCAGATTCCTCTTCTACAGAGTAGGGATATCAACAATATTGCCCAGGACAGGTCAGAGAAGAGCCTCAACTAAGTATCTCCCCCAATACCCATCCCTCAGTAGTTCTTAAATTTTTCATGTGCAAGTAATTTATTGGAATTTGTTTTACCACTTTCCATTGCAAAGTTACTAATTAAAAAAAAAAACTATTTTGTGGGTACTTAATATGTGCCAGGTTCTGCTTTAAGTCCTTTACCTGCATTGTCATGGCACTCCTACAGAATTGGTGCTGTTATTATCCCTGTGGAAATAAACAAAGGCCACCCAAATGAGAACAAACAGAAGCTGTTCAAGGCTTGCTGTAGGAGAGGAGTCAGTCACCATCACTTGCATTAGGTAGATTCAGAGGCAGTCAGAGGGGTGGGAAAGCTTTAAAGACGGGCAGTCTTCAGGTAGGCTCTGACTGGAGGCTGTTGGCAGGGGAAGCAAGAGGTGGGCTAATTTGACGTCGCACATCTTATGTGATTTGTTTGGAGAGTAGACTTGGCTTTCTCTGGTTGGTTCTGAATTGGAAGGAAGGGTAAAAAACTAGAGAAGCTGGCAGTCATTGGCCACACGCTCCAGACCTTGTGGTTTGGCTTCCTGGACTGGTTGCTGCAGATGTAGAAGACCAGAGTTCTACTGTCACACGTGGTCTGACCATTGTCCGTCTGTATATTCGGTCTCTCATCCCCACCTTACAGTTGAGGACACTGAGGCACCGAGAGCTTAAGTGACTCGCTCAAGGCATTGCAGCCAGTACGGGCAGAGTTGGGATTTGGACCAGGCAGGTGGGTCAGAGTCAGAGTCAGAGTCAGAGTCAGAGCTCAGCTCACCAGGCTCCACCCTGGCTTCTGCCTAGCAGCCCCGGGCCTCCCCCAGCTCCTCCCCTTGCCGCAATGTTGCCCAGAGAAGCTTGCGTCACTCTCCTTGCCTCCCTTTCCTCAGCTAGAAGATAATTAGAAAAAATAAAAGCCAACCCTTTCACGGGATTTTTATGAGAATTCAAGGAGCTATCTGCCATGAAGTCGTGGCACACGGTAGATGCTCTGAACGTGTATCTTACTTTTGAGAAAACAAGAATGCACTTTGTAAATACAGACTGGTTTCTAAGTCCAGTTTATAATTATCTGTATCTTCAAATCTTTTTGTTTTTGACAAGGAGGTTGGGGAAGTTTATTTGAAATGTATTTTAGGCAGCTTTTCTCTGGAAAGAATAAGGTGTTATGGCTATACATGCCCACTACTACTTTTAATAAAATACAATATCTAAAAACTTCCTCATCACTTCTTCAAATCCTTTGCATTGAAACTGTCCCAGCTTGAAGCATTTCGGCTGTTTTCCTTCCTCTGGCAGCCCCACGGCAACATCTGCTTTCTATTTACAGAGCCGAACCCGCAGCCCCGAGCCAGTCTGATTAATTAGAAATTACCACAGCAGGGTACATCCCTTCCTGCCCTCCCCAAACACAACAGTGAATCTTTTTTAATCCTCTCAATAACCAGTTCATATCCCCCAAGTTAAAGCACTTGGCCTTTATAGTCATCTTATTCCAGGCCGAATCAGAGGCCAGTGACTGGCCTGATCACATTCCTGGTTAGGCTGCCTGAGTTACTTTGGGGAATGAATGGTCCAAACCAGACTCCTGAGAACCTCAGGCAAGTGGGAGAATTGATATGCAGGAATATGGGATTCTCCAAGAGTTAGTACTAAGCTCATAGGGACAGAAAATACAGGGGAATGAAGGTTGAATGAGATCCAGAAAGTTATTTAGAGCGGACATCTCCTTCCAGCTCTGCACACACATCCTGTGTAACCTACGAATAAGTCACAACCTTAGTACAGCATTCACCCTCCATGGTCGCCAAGGGGTTTACATGGAATTACAGATACAAGTGCCGTGATAAACTCCACCCACTCCAAGAAGGGCATGATATTTTTCCAAGGAAGTCATCTTACCAAATTGTACAGAGATTCCACAGCTGTAATTCACCGGTGCAGACCATAGTCTGAGGCATAGATTGGCTCATGTTATCGTCAGAAGACTCTGATTTTTCTAGAAAAGAAAAATGAGAAGCTGGTTTTTTAACCTGCATCGTTTAACCCCCAGCCACTTTCCATAATGCCTCATCTCTATAAGGAACCTGGAACACATGGAGGAAGAAGACTGGAAGCAAGATAAGATGAGGGGACTCTGAGTTTGTGCCTGACTGTGTGCTTGACATTATACACCTTTTGACATTTTGTCACTTAACACAACAACTCGATGGGTTCAACATCACAAACAAGAAAACTGATGTTGATAGAGGTTATGTGAAATGCCTGAGGTTACACAGGTAGTAAATTTCAACTGAAACTCTCCTCAAGCCCATGAGCTATATGATACACTGTCTCAGAGGGAAACATCTGACCGATTTGCTTAAGCATGGAGAATGTAAAATTAGCAACATTTTTTTTTTTTAATTTCTGTGCTCCCAGTCCCTTCCATACCTTTTCTCTAATCCTCACCGCAACCCTATAGGAAAAGTGTTTTCAATTAAGAACTGCTGCTGAGAGGGACTGGCTTTCCCCGTGTTACACAATTAAGTGGGAGAGATGGGATTTGAAGCCAGGTCTGTCTGCTCCCAAAGGAACTGCATCTTTTCACTACATCACACGAAACGAGACAGACTGAAAAGTGATACTCACTCAGCTCTAAGCCAAAGAACGTCCTTTGAAAACATTTCTCAGTGCTCGAACTCTTGGCCATAGCAGCTCTGGGTCACAAGGAGAGGGGCTGGCCGGGCAGAGGGGCTGACAGAAAGTCTCTGGTCTGTAAAATCTCATTTGGCCTTTCTTTGTACTACCTTGTTCCCTTTCTGCTCTGCCATTCTCTCTCACTATCAACTTTGCACGTACCATTGTCCCCGTGAGCCCATGAGCTCGTGAGCCCAGGAGTTTTCTTTTATTTCTCTGAGAATCTTAACTTTGTGGCCAAATGCACATAAAAAGTTCTTGGTGCAGATATTCAGATGGCAAGGGAAGGAGGGTTATCACTGGAGGAGGGCCTGTAGGCTGTATCCTAAGAGGACTGGGTCAGGAGGGGATTTTAGCCAGTCCTCAGTGCAGGTGGCTCAGAAACCTGACCTAGTCAACACACAGTGGGTGTGGCTTCATCTCTCAGAAGCTGAGTCACACTGATCACACTCATGAGTCTAATGGGTTGATATATAATTGCCAATTTACTTACTGAACTGAGGACTAACTGTACGGATATAGGAACACTTGATGCTTACCACGGTTTTCTGTCCCCAGGATTGAACCAACATTTACTAGAGATGTCCTTTGCTATGCTTTCTTGCCAATGCATTCCCATCCTTGGAGACATGAATAAGTTCTGCCATGTAATTTTCAAGTCTTGAACCAGGGAGCTATATATTTTTTTTTATAACTTTAAAGTAAATCTATATATCTCCTGTAGATCAATTCGGTGTTGATCTTATAGTTTAAATCTAAATGTAATGTTCCTTTCATTTATAAGTTATGGCAGGAGAGGGCATCAGACTGCAGGTTTTAGCTACTGACAACACTGAGCACTTGTTGCATGAATAAATTAATCACTAAATAGGTGTTTATTCCCATCATTCCGATGAAGCTATTCTTGTCAATATAGCCAGTGACCACCAACTGCTAAAATATTGGTTAATTCTCAATTGTAAACTCAACAGCATTTCACACAGCTCATCTCTCTTGTCCTTGATTTGGTTTCTTCACTTGGTTCCTATATCAATGGTTATCCCTCCAGAGCCTCTTTTACTGGTTCATTCTCTTTTTCCCAACTTCTTTACATAGACTGCCTCAGACTGTGTTCCTTTCCATACAAGGGAATCTCATAGTCTTATGGCTTTAAATATCACCTTCATGTGGACACTGCCCCATTTCTATCTCCAGCCTAGACTTCTCTCCTGAGCACAAGGTTCATGTGTCCATCTAATTATTTGACATCTCTACTTGGATACCTTATGAACATCTCAAACATAACATATCCAAACCTAAATTCCTTATCTTGTGGCTTATGTAACTGAGTTTTGGCCTGTGGAATGTGAGTGGAAGTATACAATTTTCTCAGTCTAGGCCATAAAAATTTTTTGTGTAATCCTCTGTTGATTTTATGTCTTCTGGCTGGAAGTTGAATCCATGGGTAATCTTGAATGAAAATGGATCCATACCAATGCACATCATAATGAAATGTAAAAACACTGACTATAAGCAGAAATGTTTCCTAAGAGGAGAAAATAGATGGCCTTCCCATGAATTCTATCAAATATTTAAAGAATTCACACCAATTATTTGAAACATCTTCCAAAAAATAGAATAAGGAACACTTCTTAATTTGTTCTAAGAGGCCAGCATTACTCTGATACCAAAGCTAAAGACATCACAAGAAAAAGTAAAACTATACACCAATATCCTTATAAATATAGATGTAAAATTCTTAACCAAATACTAGAAAACCAGCAGCATATCGAAAAGTTTTTACACATGACCTAGAGGAATTCTCCCAGAATACAAAAGTAATTAAACACACAAAAATCAATCAACGGAATATACCACAATGACAGAAGGAAGGGAAAAAAAAAGACCTATATGATTATCATGATATATACAGAAAAAGCATTTGACAAAATCCAATAGCTTTTCATAATAAAAACACTCAACAAATCAGAAATAAAAAGAGAATTTCCTCAACCCAATAAAGGGCATTTATGAAACAGCCACACTTAACGTTTTTAAGGGTGAAAGGCTGAAAGCTTTCCATCAGAATATGACAAGAATGTCCACTTTGGCCACTTCAACTCAACAATGTGCTGGAAAGTTCTTGCCTGTGCAATTAAGCAAGACATCTAAATAAAAGGTATATTGACTGGAAAAGAAGAATTAAAACTGTTTCTAACCATAGAGGACATGTTCTTATGTACAGAAAACCCTAAAACAGCTATCAAAAGTGATTAAAATTAAGAGACGAGTTCCTCAAGGTTACAGAACAAAAGATTGACATACAAAAATTAGTTCTATTTCCAAGTACCAGCAATGAACACTCTGAAATGAAATTAAGAGAACAACCTGATGTACAATAGTGTCAAGAAGAATAAAATACCTATGCATAAATTTAAGCAAGGAACTGCAAGACTTGTATACAAAAATCGTAAAATGTTGTTGAAGGAAATGGAAGAGGCCCAAAATAAATTGAAAGAGATCCTGTGTTCATGGATCAGAAAACTTAATATTGTCAAAATGCAATACTCTCCAAAGCAATCAACAGATTTAGTGCGTTCCCTCTCCACCAAGGCCTCTCTGATGGCCTTTTTATAGAAATGGAAAAGCTCATCCTAAAATTCACATGCAGGTGTAAGGAACCCTGAATAGCCAAAACAGCCTAAAAAAAGAACAAAGGAGTACTCACACTTCCTGATTTCAAAACATGCCATAAAGGTTTGTTTTCAAAGCTAACACACACAGTATGGCAGGAAGACAGACATATAGATGAATGGGATTGAACTGAGAGGCCAGAAACAAACCGATGCATACAAGGTTAGCTGGTTTTCAACGGGCATGCCAAGACCTTTCAATGGAGAAGGAACAGTCTTTTCAACAAATGGTATAGAAACAACTGGATATTCACATGCAAAAGAATGAATTTGAACATCTACCTCATAGTATACACAAAAAGTAACTTGAATAGAAGCGCAAATGTAAGAGCAAAAACTATCAAACTCTTTGAAGGAACTGTAGGGGTAAATCTTCACGACCTCAGATTAGGCAACAGTTTCTTAAATATGACATCTGAAGGACAAACAATAACAGAAAAAAAATAAAATGGACTTCATCAAAGTTTGCAAAAATTGTGCATCAGGGAATACTATTGCAAAAGTGAAAAAACCCACAGAATGAGAGAGAATACTTGTAAATCATGTATCTGATAAGGATCTGGTACTAGAAATATATAAAGAACTCAAACAAGGATGCAAAGACAAACAACTTATTCTAAACATGGGCAAAGGACCTGACTAGACATTTCTCCAAAGAAGATAAACAAATCAACGTCAGTATCCATTAGAGGAATCCAAATCCAAATCACTTTTACAGCCATTAGAATAATAATAACAGCAGTTTAATAAAATGGAAAATTAGAAGTGTTGACAAGGATATAGACAAATTGGACACCTTGTATACGGGTGATGAGAATGTAAAATGTTGCAGGTTCTGTGGAAATTAGCTGGGCAGTTCTTCAAAGTGGTAAACATGCAGCTAGCCTATGACAGCAATTTCCCTCCCAGGTGTATACCCAACGGAACTAAAGACAGATGTTCACACAAAAACTTGCACAGGAATATCTGTAGTAGCATTACTTATAATGACCAAAAGTAGAAACAACTCAAATGTCTATCAACTGATTAATAGCTAAAGAAATGTGGCGTATTCTTACAATGGAATAGTATTCATCCATAAAAAGAATAAAGTACTGATATGTGCTACAACATGGAAGAACACTGAAAACATTATGCTAAGTGAAAGAAGCCAGCAACAGAGAGCCACATATCGTACGATTCTATGTATATGGAATGTCCAGAAGAGGCGAATATATAGAGACAGAAGGTAGATTTGTGGTTGGCAGGACTGGGATTAGGGAAGAATGTGGAGTGATTGCCTAAATGGTAAGGAGGTTTTTTCTGGTGGGGGAAAGGATGAAAATATTCTGGAATTAAATAATGGTGAAGGTTGCACAACAGTGTAGATATACTTAGCGCTGAGTTTTACACCTTAATGTGGTTAAAATGGTACCTTTTATGTTATGTGAAGTTCATCTCAATAAAAAAAAAAAAAAACAATTCCAAAACGAGGGTGTAAACCAAACAACAGGAACTTGGGATCCAGGAATCAGAAGATGAAAGAGGAGAGAACCCAACTGGATGACGGTGACGGAGAGGGCAACCGGCTCAGAGGGCTGGAGAGTATCCATGAGAAGATGATATTGACATCATTCCCGGCATGGCCTGAAGTCCTGGGGGAGATTTACAGAACTGAGTCTGGGCAAATACAAAGCAAACCGAATTTAAAAACAAGCCAGTTTTTAACAAATAGTTGTGCATATTCTACGTGGCTCAACTGAGAGTTATGTTTCTATAGTTATAATGTCAATGTTAAATACTGAATTAATAAAAAATTTTGGTGTAAGTGGGATCTGAAGAAATGAGTGTGTGTGTGTGAGAGAGAGAGAGAGAGAGGGAGAGAGGTGGAGAGGAAGAGTGAAAAAGAGGCAGGAGAAAGGCATTTTATGCTGCCTTCTGCTGAAAAATGAGTAGCCTTAAAAGTAGCTTTAAAAGCACTATGTAACTTACTGATGTGAGGGTGAAAAACAAGTAATTTGAGAAATGTGAGACTGTGGGTGGGGAACAGGGGATTGTTGCGGCTTGATTTTGGTGATAATCCTGGTAGGACTATTTGACTCTATATGTATAGATGTATAATTTTGATAAAAATAAAAACTAAATTATAAAAATTATGGTATTTGATCAGGAGAAGATCGGTAACATTCTCCTTCTTTTACCTCTTAATTTATTGTTCTGTATGAACTCCAAGACTGAGTAAGGGAGACAAATTCTTTCTGCATGTGGTCACGTGAGTCTGGAGTGTGTGTGTGTGCATGTCTGTCCATGTGTGTTCATGGGCGTGCTAAGATGTGCTTGTTCACTTACATGTGCTGAAATGAAGGAAGTACATCATACATATTAATGTAGACTGACTCATTAGCACCAAGAAAGTAAATAATGTGATAGTTATAAGAAAAGACAAGAAACAAGCTAAAATAATGGAATTCATTAAGGAACCACAAGCAGATATTAAGTTTTTAAAAATCTAACTAAACAGCTCTCCTTTAGAATGTATTGGCATTGAGCAGATGAAACAATTGAGATATGAGCATGACTATTATTTTGTTTTACATATTCATTTTCTATAAATAGGGCAATCTGATAATTATCATTGTTAAAATAATCTGTTACTTATTATAAAACTTACAAACATAATTACCAGTAAGTTCTTGTCAGCTTCGGAAACAAATCAACCAAAGAAGCACTGAATGAAATAAATATTTAAATTCCATCTGATATTTTTAAAAAGAAAATCTGTATTCCAAGTATATAAATTTGGGTGATTAAAATCTACCAACAGTTTTACAAACTGTTTTATTTGTGTGGTAGCTTGGTGTTGGAGACTGTTGTATACTCCCAGAAAGAAACAAGCTTTGTCAAGATAGAATTCTGGAAGAGAAAGTGTGCACTGGATTTGAACCCTGGAATTTTGACTCTCCCTGTCTGGTAAGGAACCACCCAGCCCTAAAACTTTCTAGCTCAGACTGGATACAGGTGACCAAAGATAACCCCACCCTGTTAATGAAAACCACATGTGGCTGATGTAAATGTATACCTATAAACAATAAACTACAAAAAAAGTAGACAAAGAAATCTGAGGTTAATCCTTGGCTTCTTCTCTCTGAGAGAAGAAAACAACCATTCCCGGATGTTCCTTTCCTGGATATTACACATGGCTCTTGACAAAGGAGATGGCCGGTTGTTCTCCTGTGCTTCAAAACTTTATTAAGAAGTCTTAGCATTTGGTTGTGTTTCCTGCAAATACCATATTTGCATTCTGAGTCTTCCTCACTGATTTCTAGCATGGGCATTCCTTGCCTCCAGTGCACTTGGCTGGTGCTAACTGTGGGTGTAGATTCTGTGATTCTCTGTTCTGGCTGTTACACCCGGGGCTCTCAGCGCTGATGACCATGTGCTTGGCATACTGTAACAAGTTGAAGGATGTTTTAAACTCCTTTTGGAGGGTAAAGTCATTTCCGGCTTGGGCTGGAGCTGAAATCATCTCTTGTAAAAAAAAAAAAAAAAAAAAAACACAGGCACCAAGGTATTTTTTTAAGCAGCACCGTCATATCCTCCCAGCAGCAGGGATTCAGCATGACATCATTCAAACATTTCAAACTTCGTACCATCTAACTTGCAGAAGGGGCTTGAAGATGTCGTGTAACCTATTCTCTTTTCCTCTTTCCAAGCTGGATTACACTATTAAAAGCTACACACTGAATAGATGCTGGTATAATGCCAGCAACTTCTCTGTGGTGTGTATATGCATGGGCCTACCCTGTTGTCCTTTTCCCTATCTTCTGGTAATAAATCCCTTTTACAGTGGAGAACCCACTCCATGAGGTTTGAGAGGGTCTGATTTCCTATTTTAGGGTCTGATTTTCATTTTCCCCTATCCCAGCTGTTTCCAAACTTGTTTGATTGTCAGACTTACCTGATCAGCTTTAAACAAGAGGCAGATTTTAAAAATGAACTTGAAAATTTAGGAATGAAGCCTAGGAAATGGATCTTTTTCAGAAGCTACCCACAAGGTTCTTAATAGAAGCCAACTTTGGAATGCATTGGTCTGCTTAAACTGTGGCAGCCATTAATTAAACCATTAGTTAAATGACCACATTTCTGATGGTTGCAGAAAGGCGGATAGTTGACAGGGTCACATGACTTTCACAGTATCATATTTGCCCATTGCAGGGTATGACCTCAGCTCAGGCAAAGGGAAGCAGAAAAACCTCTTACTTCCCACGAACAGAGCAGGCTGAACCTAGGACAGACGCTGAAGTGACAGAATAGAGATGCTCCAACCACAGAGCAGATAGGTCATATCTTACAACAGAACCCACTTTAGGATCAAAGCAATTAGTGGCCAATGTTTTGCAGGTTGTACTGGAGGGAAGTAAAAATCTTTTTATCATTGAAAATGGAAATAATGAAAATGGAAAGTGAACTAGTTTATAACTTGAGGATGAGAAACCTTGTTTCAAAACATAGACATCCCAAGGCAGATAGCACGGAGCAGGACCTACCATAGATGAGCAGCAGCTCTTAGACTATCCAGAGAGAAGAGCGAGCCAGAAGGGATCAGAAGGAAGGGTACTCTCTTTGCCACACAGGGCATCCAGCCTCCAAGATGGTCCCCAGTGATCCCTGCCTCCTGGTATTCACACCCTGGTAGAGTCCCCTCCCACAGTGTACCCAGTTGGTCTGTGTGACCAAGAGCATATGGCATAAGTGATGATATGTCATTTATGAGATTAGGTTGTGAAAGGCTACAGCTTCTATCTTGGGCACTGACTCCTTTGCCTGTGCGCACTCTCCCTCTCTCTCAGATCACTTGCTCCAGAGTGGTCCATGTTGTTGGCAGTCCTATGGAGAGACCCACATGGGGAGGAACTGATGCCTTCTGCCGAGAGCCATGTGTGTAGGCTTGGAAATGGATGGCTAAGCATTATTCAGTTCTTCAGAGATGACAGTCCCAAATGACAACCTCATGTGAGCCCTTGGGAAGGAGTCACCTAGCTAAGCCACTCCTAGATTCCCAACCTTCCAGAAGCTATAAAATAATAAATGCTTATTGTTTTCACCTGCTAAGTTCTGGGGCTACTTCCTGCAAAGAAACAGATAACTGATACACCATGACAGCTCTGTAGTGAGGAGGTCTATACACTTAACATCAGAAACTGCTCTCTGTCTATTACAACTTGTAATATGTTGATGCTTTAGCCAATTTAAAGCATATTATTTATATTCCGGAATATTGGCCAGTAAATCTCAACTAATCTTTTTGTCATGCTGATTCATTAACTCAACAAATATTTAATCACCTACAATACCAGATTCTGTTTCCAGCTCCATGAATAAAGCATGAACAAAAGTGACAAAGTCCCTACCGTTGTTCAGGGTTCATTTCATTGGTGACAGACTATAAAAAGTAAACAAGGAATTTAAAAGGTAATTTCATATAGTGCTCATTTTCATGAAGAAAAAAATGAGTGAGCTGAATGAGAGTAACAAGCTGCAGGGCTGAGGTAAGGCAACTTCTCTTGGGGTGGGCAGGAAGGTCTGTCTGGGGAGTGGCATTCACCCTGAGACCTGGGAGTGAAAAAGAGGGAAGGCGTGGGAAGAGAAGCCTGTTGGTTCAAACTTTCCTCTGGAGTTCCCAGGGGTAATCTGAAACCAGTTCCCTTTGTAAAGGGCAAAGAGAGACCCAAGAAAGAGGCAGGCCAGTCCAGATTGGTAGGTGATAGGTCTAATAAGCAAGGGAATTTATCTGCATGGCCTGTCTTCGGATAGTAGATCTCCACACCCACCTGCCAGAATCTTAAAAATTAAATGGACGTCTTAACTGGGCTTAGTCATGTATATCATCCATGGTATACATGGTCTCAGCACTACATCAGTATACTGGTAGCAGGGAAAGCAAGCAGAATGCAGATTCCAAGGAAAGGGGAGTGGTGAGGATCCTGGGTCCTTGATTGCCCAGGTCAGGCTCAAGGTCAACCGGTGGTCACGTTCTGTCGAACACCACTGCCAACAGGCTCTAAGGTAGTGAAGTAGACCAGAAAGAAATCCTTCCTTACAGATTCCCTATCTAAACTCAATGGCTCCTACCTGATGTAATGCTCTTTGCCACATAGGGTGGCGAATTGATATCGATGCCCAGGTGAGCAACATTCTCTTCAGCATGTTGCTAATTCACAACATAAGATCCATGTGTTTGGCTTTGGCATATTACTAATCACAATTTCCTCTCTCCTCCAACAATTGCCCTTTTTGAAGAGCAATAGGAAATATTCTTATAGATTATTTTACTGGGATGTTGTTTTACAGGCTGGAAGAAAGATATTATTGCCCACTTTACCAGGTAGCATTTGAGAAATCCCTGGCTCCCCGCATACGGCAGTTTTTATTTATTTATTTATTTTTTGCTGTATTTACTCATCTACAGAAATTTAATATTTTTTTTCCAATATATGAAATTTATTGTCAAATTGGTTTCCATACAACACCCAGTGCTCATCCCAAAAGGTGCCCTCCTCAATACCCATCACCCACCCTCCCCTCCCTCCCACCCCCCATCAACCCTCAGTTTGTTCTCAGTTTTTAACAGTCTCTTATGCTTTGGCTCTCTTCCACTCTAACCTCTTTTTTTTTTTTTCCTTCCCCTCCCCCATGGGTTTCTGTTACGTTTCTCAGGATCCACATAAGAGTGAAACCATATGGTATCTGTCTTTCTCTGTATGGCTTATTTCACTTAGCATCACACTCTCCAGTTCCATCCACGTTGCTACAAAAGGCCATATTTCATTCTTTCTCATTGCCACGTAGTATTCCATTGTGTATATAAACCACAATTTCTTTATCCATTCATCAGTTGATGGACATTTAGGCTCTTCCCATGATTTGGCTATTGTTGAGAGTGATGCTATAAACATTGGGGTACAAGTGCCCCTATGCATCAGTACTCCTGTATCCCTTGGGTAAATTCCTAGCAGTGCTATTGCTGGGTCATAGGGTAGGTCTATTTTTAATTTTCTGAGGAACCTCCACACTGCTTTCCAGAGCGGTTGCACCAATTTGCATTCCCACCAACAGTGCAAGAGGGTTCCCGTTTCTCCACATCCTCTCCAGCATCTATAGTCTCCTGATTTCTTCATTTTGGCCACTCTGACTGGCGTGAGGTGATATCTAAGTGTGGTTTTGATTTGTATTTCCCTGATAAGGAGCGACGTTGAACATCTTTTCATGTGCCTGTTGGCCATCCGGATGTCTTCTTGAGAGAAGTGTCTATTCATGTTTTCTGCCCATTTCTTCACTGGGTTATTTGTTTTTTCGGGTGTGGAGTTTGGTGAGCTCTCTATAGATTTTGGATACTAGCCCTTTGTCCGATATGTCATTTGCAAATATCTTTTCCCATTCCGTTGGTTGCCTTTTAGTTTTGTTGGTTGTTTCCTTTGCTGTGCAGAAGCTTTTTATCTTCATAAGGTCCCAGTAATTCACTTTTGCTTTTAATTCCCTTGCCTTTGGGGATGTGTCGAGTAAGAGATTGCTACGGCTGAGGTCAGAGAGGTCTTTTCCTGCTTTCTCCTCTAGGGTTTTGATGGTTTCCTGTCTCACATTCAGGTCCTTTATCCATTTTGAGTTTATTTTTGTGAATGGTGTGAGAAAGTGGTCTAGTTTCAACCTTCTGCATGTTGCTGTCCAGTTCTCCCAGCACCATTTGTTAAAGAGACTGTCTTTTTTCCATTGGATGTTCTTTCCTGCTTTGTCAAAGATGAGTTGGACATACGTTTGTGGGTCTAGTTCTGGGGTTTCTATTCTATTCCATTGGTCTATGTGTCTGTTTTTGTGCCAATACCATGCTGTCTTGATGATGACAGCTTTGTAGTAGAGGCTAAAGTCTGGGATTGTGATGCCTCCTGCTTTGGTCTTCTTCTTCAAAATTACTTTGGCTATTAGGGGCCTTTTGTGGTTCCATATGAATTTTAGGATTGCTTGTTCTAGTTTCGAGAAGAATGCTGGTGCAATTTTGATTGGGATTGCATTGAATGTGCAGATAGCTTTGGGTAGTATTGACATTTTGACAATATTTATTCTTTCAATCCATGAGCAGGGAATGTCTTTCCATTTCTTTATATCTTCTTCAATTACCTTCATAAGCTTTCTATAGTTTTCAGCATACAGATCTTTTACGTCTTTGGTTAGATTTATTCCTAGGTATTTTATGCTTCTTGGTGCAATTGTGAATGGGATCAGTTTCTTTATTTGTCTTTGTGTTGCTTCATTGTTAGTGTATAAGAATGCAACTGATTTCTGAACATTGATTTTGTATCCTGCAACTTTGCTGAATTCATGTATCAGTTCTAGCAGACTTTGGGTGGAGTCTATTAGATTTTCCATGTATAATATCATGTCATCTGCAAAAAGCGAGAGCTTGACTTCATCTTTGCCAATTTTGATGCCTTTGATTTCCTTTTGTTGTCTGCTGATGCTAGAACTTCCAACACTATATTAAACAACAGCGGTGAGAGTGGGCATCCCTGTCGTGTTCCTGATCTCAGGGAAAAAGCTCTCAGTTCTTCGCCGTTGAGGATGGTGTTAGCTGTGGGCTTTTCATAAATGGCTTTTATGATCTTTAAGTATGTTCCTTCTATCCCGACTTTCTCAAGGGTTTTTATTAAGAAAGGGTGCTGGATTTTGTCAAAGGCCTTTTCTGCATCGATTGACAGGATCATATGGTTCTTCTCTCTTTTTTTTTTTTTATTAATGTGATGTATCATGTTGATTGATTTGTGAATGTTGAACCAGCCCTGCATCCCAGGAATGAATCCCACTTGATCATGGTGAATACTTCTTTTTATATGCTGTTGAATTCGATTTGCTAGTATCTTATTGAGAATTTTTGCATCCATATTCATCAGGGATGTTGGCCTGTAGTTCTCTTTTTTTTACTGGGTCTCTGTCTGGTTTAGGAACCAAAGTAACACTGGCTTCATATAATGAGTCTGGAAGTTTTCCTTCCCTTTCTATTTCTTGGAATAGCTTGAGAAGGATAGGTATTATCTCTGCTTTAAACGTCTGGTAGAACTCCCCTGGGAAGCCATCTGGTCCTGGACTCTAATTTGTTGGGAGATTTTTGATAACCAATTCAATTTCTTCGCTGGTTATGGGTCTGTTCAAGCTTTCTATTTCCTCCTGATTGAGTTTTGGAAGAGTGTGGGTGTTTAGGAATTTGTCCATTTCTTCCAGGTTGTCCAATTTGTTGGCATACAATTTTTCATAGTATTCCCTGATAATTGTTTGTATCTCTGAGGGATTGGTTGTAATAATTCCATTTTCATTCATGATTTTATCTATTTGGGTCATCTCCCTTTTCTTTTTGAGAAGCCTGGCTAGAGGTTTGTCAATTTTGTTTATTTTTTCAAAAAACCAACTCTTGGTTTCGTTGATCTGCTCTACCGTTTTTTTAGATTCTATATTGTTTATTTCTGCTCTGATCTTTATTATTTCTCTTCTTCTGCTGGGTTTAGGCTGCCTTTGCTGTTCTGCTGCTATTTCCTTTAGGTGTGCTGTTAGACTTTGTATTTGGGATTTTTCTTGTTTCTTGAGATAGGCCTGGATTGCAATGTATTTTCCTCTCAGGACTGCCTTCGCTGCATCCCAAAGCGTTTGGATTGTTGTATTTTCATTTTCGTTTGTTTCCATATATGTTTTAATTTCTTCTCTAATTGCCTGGTTGACCACTCATTCTTTAGTAGAGTGTTCTTTAACCTACACGCTTTTGGAGGTTTTCCAGATTTTTCCTGTGGTTGATTTCAAGCTTCATAGCATTGTGGTCTGAAAGTATGCATGGTATGATTTCAATTCTTGTAAACTTATGAAGGGCTGTTTTGTGACCCAGTATATGATCTATCTTGGAGAACGTTCCATGTGCACTCGAGAAGAAAGTATATTCTGTTGGCTTTGGGATGCAGAGTTCTAAATATATCTGTCAAGTCCATCTGATCCAATGTATCATTCAGGGTCCTTGTTTCTTTATTGACCGTGTGTCTAGATGATCTATCCATTTCTGTAAGTGGAGTGTTAAAGTCCCCTGCAATGACCACATTCTTATCAATAAGGTTGCTTATGTTCATGAGTAATTGTTTTATATATTTGGGGGCTCTGGTATTCGGCGCATAGACATTTATAATTGTTAGCTCTTCCTGATGGATAGACCCTGTAATTATTATATAATGCCCTTCTTCATCTCTTGTTACAGCCTTTAATTTAAAGTCTAGTTTGTCTGATATAAGTATGGCTACTCCAGCTTTCTTTTGGCTTCCAGTAGCATGATAAATAGTTCTCCATCCCCTCACTCTCAATCTAAAGGTGTCCTCAGGTCTAAAATGAGTCTCTTGTAGACAGCAAATAGATGGGTCTTGTTTTTTTATCCATTCTGATACCCTATGTCTTTTGGATGGCGCATTTAATCCATTTACATTCAGTGTTATTATAGAAAGATACGGGTTTAGAGTCATTGTGATGTCTGTATGTTTTATGCTTGTAGTGATGTCTCTGGTACTTTGTCTCACAGGATCCCCCTTAGGATCTCTTGTAGGGCTGGTTTAGTGGTGACAAATTCCTTCAGTTTTTGTTTGTTTGGGAAGACCTTTATCTCTCCTTCTATTCTAAATGACAGACTTGCTGCATAAAGGATTCTCGGCTGCATATTTTTTCTGTTTAGCACACTGAAGATATCGTGCCAATCCTTTCTGGCCTGCCAAGTTTCAAAGGAGAGATCAGTCACGAGTCTTATAGGTCTCCCTTTATATGTGAGGGCACGTTTATTCCTTGCTGCTTTCAGAATTTTCTCTTTATCCTTGTATTTTGCCAGTTTCACTATGATATGTCGTGCAGAAGATCGATTCAAGTTACGTCTGAAAGGAGTTCTCTGTGCCTCTTGGATTTCAATGCCTTTTTCCTTCCCCAGTTCAGGGAAGTTCTCAGCTATTATTTCTTCAAGTACCCCTTCAGCACCTTTCCCTCTCTTTTCCTCCTCTGGAATACCAATTATGTGTATATTATTTCTTTTTAGTGTATCACTTAGTTCTCTAATTTTCCCCTCATACTCCTGGATTTTTTTATCTCTCTTTTTCTCAGCTTCCTCTTTTTCCATAACTTTATCTTCTAGTTCACCTATTCTCTCCTCTGCCTCTTCAAGCCGAGCCGTCGTGGTTTCCATTTTGTTTTGCATTTCGTTTAAAGCGTTTTTCAGCTCCTCGTGACTGTTCCTTAGTCCCTTGATCTCTGTAGCAAGAGATTGCTGTCCTCTATACTGTTTTCAAGCCCAGTGATTAATTTTATGGCTATTATTCTAAATTCGCTTTCTGTTATATTATTTAAATCCTTTTTGATCAGTTCGTTAGCTGTTGTTATTTCCCAGATGTTTTTCTGAGGGGAATTCTTCCGTTTGGTCATTTTGGATAGTCCCTGGAGTGGTGCGGAACTGCGGGGCACTTCCCCTGTGCTGTCTTGAATAACTTGTTTTGGTGGGTGGGGCCGCAGTCAGACCTGATGTCTGCCCCCAGCTCACCGCTGGGGCCACAGTCAGACTGGTGTGTGACTTCTCTTCCCCTCTCCTAGGGGCGGGATTCACTGTGGGGTGGCGTGGCCCGTCTGGGCTACTTGCACACTGCCAGGCTTGTGGTGCTGGGGATCTGGTGTATTAGCTGGGGTGGGTAGGCAAGGTGCATGGGAGCAGGAGGGGCAGGCTTAGCTCGCTTCTCCTTCGGTGATCCACTTCAGGAGGGGCCCTGTGGCAGCGGGAGGGAGTCAGATCCGCTGCCGGAGGTTTGGCTCCACAGGAGCACAGAGTTGGGTGTTTGCGTGAAGCGAGCAAGTTCCCTGGCAGGAACTGGTTCCCTTTGGGATTTTGGCTGGGGGACGGGCGGGGGAGATGGCGCTGGCGAGCGCCTTCATTCCCCGCCAAACAGAGCTCTGTCGTCAGGGGGCTCATCAGCTCTCCCTCCCTTTGTCCTCCAGCCTTCCCGCTTTCCGAGCAGAGCTGTTCACTTATGACCTCCCAGAGGCTAAGTCGCGCTTGCTGTCGGAACACAGTCTGTCCGGCCCCTCCGCTTTTGCCAGCCAGACTCGGGGGCTCTGCTTGGCCAGCAGGCTGCCCCTCCGCCCCGGCTCCCTCCCGCCAGTCCGTGTAGCATGCACCGCCTCGCTGCCCTTCCTACTCTCTTCCGTGGGCCTCTCGTCTGCGCTTGGCTCTGGAGACTCCGTTCTGCTAATCCTCTGGCGGTTTTCTGGGTTATTTAGGCAGGTGTAGGTGGAATCTAAGTGATCAGCAGGACGCGCGGTGAGCCCAGTGTCCTCCTACGCCGCCATCTTCCTATCTCCCTCTCCGGCAGTTTTTAATAAGCATTTTTTATACTCATCGTTTCTTATCTGTTTCCCCAAAACTTTGAAAAACATTGTGAGTTTTAGTGACAAGATCAAATCTATTTTGTCACATCTTTTTGAGCCATTCTCTTGCCTAGCCTCCAGGGAAGCAAACCTACTGCCCTCAGTCTTAACATTCCACACCTGCTATGTGACCTGAGGAGTGCAGCGGGAGTCGATACGTGTCATCGTGACCATGCCTCTCCTTGCCTTGCTGCCACTAATTCTCCCATGGTCCCATTTTGTGAGTCTTGCCATTCTACTTGATGCTTCGAGAACTAAAAAGCCTACGATCGCTGTGAGATGGAGCTGCTGTGCTGTGAGGCCATGAGGTCCTCCGATGCCCTGGCTAGCTCCTCCAAGCATCCGATGAATCACTCCTTCTTTGGCAGTCTGGTTGTGCCACTCTGTCCAACTTATTATTTAGCAGCAGTTAATTTGGAGGAAGGGTATGTTTTGCATTTGCAGTGGGATGCAGTCTATCATCACTGTTAGCTTGATGCAAATACTGTGTGTACCAGGGTGAGCCTGGGAAGGCACTGTGACCCTTGGAGAGAAGCTGGCCTGTGCACAATCCTTCTGTTTCATATGACAGTGCAATGCCATTGAAAATCTGGCTAATTTCTCTTTCTTGCCCCCTAGACTCCCTGTGACATAAATTATAGTGGTGTTCAACGTGTCACCAGATTGGTAATTGAAAGAACACTTGGCATCCTCAAGAAGGGTTCAGCTGGAGAGATAAGTCTATTGCAACATGGTTGATCTGTCCTTCCCACAGATTTCCTACTCCTGCCTGGATGGTTACAAATAGACTAATAGAGTCATGAAGTATGGTTTATATTTAGATAAAAAGACAGAGATTCAGGAATCAAAATTAATTGTTGCTAAAATGATGACGATGTATAAGTTGGAAAGGAATTAGAGACACAACAAAAACACTAAGTTGAGAGAAACCCTGGATCAGTTTTCTTTAAAGGTTAACAGAGAGAAACATGTCAGCACAGAGCCCGAGGTGGGGCTCAAACTCACGGACCACGAGATCATGACCTGAGCTGAAGTCAGACGCTTAACTGACTGAGCCACCCAGGCACCCCATGATGTTACTTTTTGAAGTGCTGAAAATATTCTGAAATTAGATAGTGGTGTTGTGCAACCTTGCGAATATACTAAAAACCACTGAATTGTATATATTATTTATTTATTTATGTATTTATTTATTAATGTTTATTTATTTTTGCGACAGAGAGAGATAGAGTATGAACGGGGGAGGGGCAGAGAGAGAGGGAGACACAGAATCAGAAGCAGGCTCCAGGCTCTGAGCCATCAGCCCAGAGCCCGATGCGGGGCTCGAACTCACGGACCGCGAGATCGTGACCTGAGCTGAAGTCGGAGGCTTAACCGACTGAGCCACCCAGGCGCCCCTGAATTGTATATTTTAAAAGACGAATCTTATCATGTATGAATTACATCTCAATTCTTATAAATGCTCTACAGTGTTAGCATATTATATTCATGAGCTTGTATTTCCACAACCATGAAGACATGCAAATTCTTTGTTTTACTGATTAGCCAACACAATCTGCCTGGCTCATTTGAACTACAGATTCCCAATGGTTTGAATGCATGGACCAGGAATCTTAAACTTTTCTTTTACACAGATGACAGCACTACCATTGAAAGCTTTGTGGATCACCAATTTTAAATATTTAAAGCCAAACCAATAGACCAGGGGAGGTGAAGTGTTATGTACACTGAAGAGCATTAAAGCTTGGCTATTTCTAATTATTTGTAATTCATGTGCCCATAAACACATGTCTGTTACAGAATATTTGTCTAAAATAGGTCAACACTTGCCTGATGAATGGACATGAATCAAAGTTCTCAAAGTTATTCATACTCTTTGACCAGTAATCTTACTTCTAAGAATTTATCTGAAAGAGTTAATTAGAGATGCTTATTCAAACTAACCGCCCAAATAATAAAGGAAGAACAAAGAGGGATGGAGTCAGGGCCTCCAAAGACACAATAGTGATTCTGAGCAGTATTGAGTCTGAGGGAGTCCACCTGCCCACCCTTTCCCCAACTCCCACACACTTACTGGAGAATAGAGAAATGTTGGTAACAGGATAGCATAAATACCAAGCCAGATATGCCCAAGGCACTAATTCAAGTGGACCTTCCTCTTCCCTTCTCCTCTTCAGTCTTGCTGTACTTACTTCAGTTGCTTAGGGCCTGATGCTCCCGAAAATCCCGAGAGAATACTGATAAGCTTTTGGCTTCCACCAGTTAAAATCATCTGGGGAGCTTTGGTCTGTAAATATCTCTAGAGGTGGCATGGGGCTGTGTAAATAAATGTTTCGAAATAGGACAGGGAAAGCAGTTGAAGTGTTAAAACAAGGACATTCTCATTCACTCGCACCAATGCATTCTCTGCCAAAATGTGTGATCTCTATTCTGTGGACACATAGAAGCTAAGTGAAAAGAATGGAAAGAAAGAGAAACTGGGCCACCTTGTCCCTCTTCGATTGGCTTCCAATTCTTTGAAGAGGAACATGGCAAGGCCAGAGGGGGTGAATTCCCTTAGTAGTACTCCATGGAATTCTAACTTCTGTCTTAATGTAGCAGGAGACAGTGTCAGTACTTCATGGCTACATTCTTATACTCGTTCTACTTTCTATTTTAAAGTCAAAAGAGATTCAGACAGCATAAGGCAACATCCAAAGTGGTGTCCAATAACATTTTAAAAATTAATTAAAGCTATTATTATAAAAATAGCACATGCTTATTATTTAAAAAGTGATATTTGGGGGCATCTGGGTGTCTCAGTCAGTTGAGCATCTGACATCGGCTCAGATCATGATCTCACTGTTCATGAGTTCAAGCCCCGTGTCAGGCTCTGTGCTGACAGCTCAGAGTCTGGAGCCTGCTTTGGATTCTGTGTGTGTGTCTCTCTCTGCCCTTCCCCTGCTCGCACTCTGTCTCTCTCTCTCTCTCTTGATCTATCTCAAAAAAAAAAAAAAAAATTAAATTTTTTTAAAAAGTGTTATTTGCCCCAACCACCCTGTCTCACTCCCCAGAAGTAATAATTATCCATAATAACCTCAGTGTTTTTGTATAGATAGATAGATATAGATATAGATAGACATGTTTTAGTACAATAAAGCAATTGCTCTCAAATTTTAATGTAAATGATACAATCATCTGGGAAGTTTGCCTAAAATGAAGATGAGGCCCAGGTTGTTGGGTGATTTTGATTCAGGTGGTCTGCCCACCAGTCTCTAAGGTGGTCCCCCATCATTTACAACTTCTGGTGTTCATGCCCTGTGATTTCCCTCCCATATTGAACAGGACTGAATTTTGTAACCAGTAGAACATTATAGACACAATGAAGTGTCACTTCGATAGCTCCACCAGGAAAGTTGTTGTAGCCCCCACCTTGCATACTTGGATCACTCACTGTGCAGGAAGCAGCAGCTATGTCCTGAGGACAGTCCAGCAGCAGTATGGAAGGTCCTTGGGGCAGGAAACTGAGGCCTCCCAACAGCCAGCAGCAACTTGCTAATCATATGAATGAGCCACCTGGGAAGCGGGTCCTCTAGCTCTAGTCACGCCTTCAGATGAACACAGCCCCAAGCCAATGTCTTGACTGCAGCCTCAAGAGAGACTCTCCACCAGAATCAGCCAGCTCCGCCCTTCCTGAACGCCTAAGCACAGAAGCTTATGAAAAGATAAATGTTTGTTATTTGAAGACACTAAATTCTGTGGTATTTTGTTATAGAGAAATAGATAACTAACAACAGTTACATATTTTGCATCATATATTTTACGCCACAGGTGACTGAGTGACAAGTTAATACTCAACATATCAAGGCTAAAGTTGTTTTTTTAATGTTTATTTATTTATTTGGAGAGAGAGAGAGAGTGGGAGGAAGGGCAGAGAGAGAGGAAGAGACAGAATCCCAAGCAGGCTCTGTTCTGTCAGTGCAGAGCCTGACACGAGGCTCGAACTCACGAAACCATGAGATCATGACCTGCGCCGAAACCAAGAGTTTGGACGCTTAACTGACTGAGCCACCCAGGTGCCCTAAGGCTAAAGTTTTTATAGATGTAACTTATTTTGCTTCCAGATGTTAACAGTACTAAACATTAACACTTTAGAAGGTGATCTTTCCTGCTTTTAGTTAACAATACCATAGTTCTCTGGCAGAAGTTAGACATAGATCTCAAAACCCCCAAGAGATGGTTTTTTTTTTTTTGTCAGTGATAGGCCCAAGTATATCCACATGAATAATTCATTATTTATTACCAACCACTATGCTATGAAATTCAATTGTATTATCTCCAATTTGTACTGTTCCTTCACTAGGTAAGTATTACCAACCCCGTGTTAGGATGAGAGGACTGACGTTCAGAGAGATGAGTTAAATGCCTACACTTCCAGCTGGTAAGAGGAGGAACCAGAATTGACTATTTTTACAATATCAGATCCAGGTTTTGTTATTGGCATTTGATTTACTACTGTGGCCATAGGCTTGGGTGGGAGTTGAGGTAGGTTATTTGCACTGGAACATTCTTTATACATAAGTAATCAGAAAATCAACAAATATTTTTTGAGTCCCTTTTGTTTGCCAGACACTGTGCTAAGGGCTAAGAAGTGAAAAAATGAAGGAGTGGGCTCTCCTTCTACAAAGTGTATAAATTGGGAGGCAACTTACCCAGATGTTACCCTTATTTTTTAGTAGAAGTCACAGAAGCTAAGAATTCCTTTAATAGCAGATGTTCAATACTTGCTAATAATAAATAAAGGAATATGAAGTGGTTTTTAAAAGCATGAATGGTACTCAGAATACATCTAGTCCAACTAACTTGTTTACAGAGGATGAGCCTGAAGTTCAGAAAGGGCATATAGCTAAAGAAAATGAAGTCAAATCTATGCCTGCTTGTGAGACTGAGTCCAGAGCTGCTTCCACTGAGGTCAGGTGGCCTCTAAAATCTGAGGGCTGTGACAGAAAGCCACCTCAGTTCTCTAACTTGTTATGAGACTGTAGACTGGCTGATGTCCCACTTCCAACTGCTTCCTTGCAGTGGTTCACAAACTTGCCTTGCATGTTTGCCCCGACTGAGAAGCTTTTAAAACTCCAAAGCCCAGTTTGCACCCAAGCCAATTAAATGAGAACTTCCAGAGGTGGGCCCAAGTGGCAGGACTGGACAAAGCAGTCCAGGTGGTTCCATAACGTAGCCAGGTTTAAGAACTCCAGACTCAGATTTTGGTGACAGAGTTTTGCAGGCTCTTATAGGTTGTTTGTGTTACTTTGCTTGTCACCTTATAATAGGTTGGATAGTGTCTCCCCAAAATTTATGTTCTTATCAGAACCTCAAAATGTGGCCCTATTTGGATGTAGGGTTGTTGCAGATATAATCAGTTCATTTAAGATGAGGTTATACTGGAGCCCAGTGGGCTCTTAATCCAATATGACTGGTCTCCTTAAGAGAAGAGGAGGAGGGCCACAGAGAGGGACACACAGGGAGGAGAATGTCGTCTGAACACATGGACACAGAGAGGAGACAGCCCCGTGATGGCACAAGCAGACGGGAGTTACACGGTGCAAGCCAAGAAACCGAGTGTTGCGGGTAATTCCCAGAAGATAGGGGAGAGGCCTGGGCCTGCTGACACCTTGATTTTGGAATACATTTCTGTTGTCTGAGGTCACCCAGTTTGCAGGTTTCTTATTACAGCCCTAGGAAACTGCACATACTTCCAGACCAGTCTGGGTGTGTTTGCACACTGGTTTGCGTTTGGACGGTGCAGTTCCAGAAGACCAGGCCTCGGCTCTCCCTCAGTTGCACTCAGACAGCCCTTTGCTCCCTCGTGGGGCTTCTGATTAGCCAGTTGTTCATGGTTTGATCCGCTACTTTCCATTCACCTCCAGATCATCCCAGCTGCTGAAGAACCTACCGGGCCTCCTCTGTCCCTGACCTGTAGGACCCCTCAGAGTTCCCAAATACCCTTGATGATGGGTCTGGAGAACATTTTCCATATTCTACTTTTTCCTCTGCAATCTTTTGCTCTTTCATCTTTACCAAGGGAAGGGTAGAGAATGGCATTTGCACACAGATGCTAGAAGCAGGGAGAACTCATTCATTTTCTGGCTCCATCATTTAGTGTCCATGTGGTCATAGAAAAATGTTTTGACTTCTGTGAGCTTCAGTTTTCTAATCTGTAGAAAACCCCTTCCATGCGGGGTTGCTATTATAAAGATGGAAAGGGGCCATGTTTACAAAGCAGATAGGGCAGTGTCTTCAACACCGAGTAGGGGTCCTGTAACTTCTCTCTTTCACATAGCTCTTCCCAATCAACCCTGACTTAGCCTTCCAGTTATCTCTCCTAACTGGTTCCATTTCCTCTTCCATGGCTCTCATGACATGTATTCTTCCAAATGAGACTGTAACCCCTTGAAATCCTTCTCTTCTATGGTTCTTTGAATTCTCTGGAGCCAGAGATTATAAAACTCACAGCTCCTCGTAATGTGGTAAAGTGATAAACTGTCATTCCAGCTCTTCAGATGTCCCATCTCCAGAGGCATCATGATTGGTTGTGAAGGAATTTCATTTTATAAGGTAAGAGGGGTGTGTGTGTGTGTGTGTCCACTTTATTTTAGAATTGTCTCAGAATTTATTTCTAAAAATCTATATTGAAAACTGTATTGGAGCCAGATGGAGAGGAAGGGGGTGTGCCCTTAGAAGGGAAAAGACATCCAATCTCTGTTTAGCATGGGACGTGGGGGAATTATTTCCAGAAACTTTTTGCAACAACAACAACAGAGGGAGCAAAAACGACTTCAAGTTAAGAAGAAACAAAAAAAGACATTGAAAGGGGAAAACCTAGTAAGAAAGTGATTGGGAGGGACAGGCTAAGTTTAAGGGTAGAGATTTTGAAAAGGAATAAAAGAACATAAAAGAATTTTTACATGAATCAGTAAATGAAGTAAAAATGTGAATGGATACAAAGGAAAGGTTTAGAGATAAAAATGTAAATGATTAAAAAAAACCCAGAGCTAAAAAGCTAAAGTAAAAATCAAAACAAATTCAAATGTATGGAATGGAAAGGAAGGCATCATGTTAATGAAAATACAAAAAGAATAAGAAAGGAAACTGTCTCTAAAACTCAGAAGGTTAAAGATTAAATAGGAAAGCAGGTAAATGAGATGAGACATTTTACTTATTTACTTAAAAAATTTTTAATGTTTATTTTTGAGAGAGAGAGAGAGAGAGAGAGAGCAGGGGAGGGGCAGAGAGAGGGGGAGACACAGAATCTGAAGCAGGCTCCAGGCTCTGAGCTGTCAGCACAGAGCCCGACATGGGGCTCAAACTCACGAACCACGAGACCATGACCTGAGCCGAAGTCGGACACTCAACCAACTAAGCCACGCAGGTGCCCCAAGATGAGACACTTTAGAAAGGAGGATAAAACACACTAAAATGACAGAACGAAAGGTATTTTAATGCTGATATAATAATAATAATAATAATAATAATAATAATAATAATAATACCACTAATGAAAAGCATAAGCAAACAAGTAAGTTGCAGCTGGTGCAATCTGCTGACTCTTCCAGGCTGCCGGTCTGGACCTTTAGGGATGAGACTGAGGTTCTCATAACCAGGCCTGGAGATCTGGAGCTATGGCTATTCCAGAGCTTGAAGACCAAGTCCCTTAGGCAATGCCCATTTTTGGTTGATGTGCAAAGGCAAGGAAGAAACCAATAGTCTTCTTCCTCTCCCTCCATTTCCCCCACCATGAAAAATCTTACACTAAGACCCTGACTTACCGTTTTGCTTTAAGGTCACCTTCCTATTTACAAGAAATCTTCATTAACAACAGAGCAGTCATTGGGCTTGCCCCAGTGGTTAGGGAGAATGACAGGGAAGTCAGCCTTTCTTGCAGACGGAGCTGCTCTTCTCTCACAGATACAGCTCCTGGCGTGGCCCTCAGTGTTCCAACCCCCATGACCTAAATTCAACCACCCATCTTCCTGCAGATGTGTTCCTCCCACACCACCCTGCCCACCTTGAACTCATTCTGCTGTTTAATGTATACCGTTGTTCTAATCAATGAAGCAAGTAACCTCAGAGTCCCTCTGGACTGCTCCCTCATGTCTACTCCCACACCTGATGGGTCACCAGGCACTGCCTCTTCTACCTTCCAAACCTCTCTTCCGGCTTTATCACCTCTGCACTTGTCCAGCCCTCGCTGTAAGTGAGAGCAATCCAAAGAGATAAGCAACGGTCCAGACATGAAGGACTTTAGGCTCCTTGTTTTCTTGCCAGGAATTTGAGAAGACAGTTTACAGAGATGTGTATTGTCTCAGAGGCAGAGGATATGAAGGAGAAGGGAAAATTGAGAGTCAGAAAAAGAATGATTAGCACTGGACTCAGGTCAATGTGCAGACTCCAGAAATGATTCCACAGCCCTGGGCATGCTTGGTGTTGCCCCACTTGACATACTTTAATGGAAGTGGCATCATCTTAAGCAGTGGAGGTAGAATGTCAGCTTCTCTGTTGGTTGAAGGGGGTCTGGAGAGACAGTCTTCAGGGCTCCTGTCTTGCTTAACATATGTTTTATTCAAAGAAAAATCAGAAGATCTGAGAGACAGCGGAAGGCTCTGGGGCCAGGAGGCTTTTTAACAATCTGGTCAATCCATCTCTGCCTTTATTCCTCCACAATGGAGGAATGGCTCTTACTGTTATTAATACAGGAGGATCCAAGTCAAGGGACCTCAGGACACAGCCCCAGAGCTTTTTTTTCCCTTCACTAATCTGATTAGATACTCCATCTTCCGTTGCTATCTGATTCAGGCCAGCGCTGAGACACCAAGGCCTTGGAGAGAAGCGTTGGCACTTTCCTTGCATGGAGGCACTTTGAGTTTATCACGCTGTGAACTCACCGCATCTGGAGGGGGTTACAGGGGTGGGAGAGGAAGACATAGCTGCAAAGACTTCTGGCAACACCCTCTGACACTGGCATCCCCAGGAAAATCGCTGTCACTTGTTTGAAAAACAGCTTCACATAGATGTCGTGCTGATGGTAATCAGATTTAAAATTAGCCTTAACGTGCCTTCATCAAGGGAGGCTTAATTGCAGGGACCAATCAGTAGACAAAATACTACAACGACAGTTTTGCTGACAAAGTGATTCTAAACAAACCAGAGGATTTCGAAGGGGTAATATCTTCTCTGTGGAATCACTCAGTTTTGGGTGTTGCTAAAGCCCACCCCTGTTCAGACCCATCTCCTTATGCTCCAGGATTTATAAGGCTTATAAGGCTTTCCTTTGTGCAAACTCTAAGAACTCTTACCTCTTAGCTGGATACAGCAGGGGAGGGTGGGAAGCCCTCTGTTTACCAGCTCTGTGATCTCCCAGCAAGTTACTTATCCGCTCAGCCTCAGCGGATATATATATATATATATATATATATATATATATATATATATATTCTTATCCCTGAACTCCTCAAAGGTAAGGAATGTGCCTTACACACCTTCCTTTCTCATGAAGAACGTTTGAAAGAGCATTGGGAAAAACACTCAAATGGAATTTCTCTGATTATTGAGTGTAAGGTGGGGGAGATCACAATTCAGACTGACTTGGCCTGCATTTCTTTCCTCTTTGGTCTTCCGGTTGGGCTCTGTTAACATTTCTCTAATATCCTGATTCATCTAATTTCCATTGACTTTTCCCAATTTGATTTATGGGATTGACTTGCTAGCCTTCCCATCAGCTAGTACCAGACACAGAAACATAAGAGATATCCTCGTATAAAAAGTTGAGGGTGCTCAGACTGGCCAGGGGACTTTTTCAGAAGTTGTGGGGAGTGGCCACATGAAACAAGATGCCAAACACTAGAAAAAGATGGATAGAGTTTCTGTATGGGACCCCAAGGAAACTTGGCTAAACTGTGGGCAGAGTGATAGGAACAGACTCATTTTCCCTGGCTGATTCCACTCAGTTGTAGGTACAAACACATATAAATATATGGCATATTCTCAATAATACAGTATCTATCTATCTATCATCTATTTATCTATCTATTAATATACAGAGAAATGCCTTGAAGGGGAATATATTAAAATATTAATAATCAATATCTTTATTAGATCATTTTCCCCTGTGTACATGGTTCTGAATTTTCCAAATTTTCTATAAGTGTTTTATAAATTGAAAAACAACAGATATTATTTTTAAAAAGAATGTAAAAAGCCATTTTCAACATGTCTGCCTGAACCTTATATTCGGAGGATTTCTCCTTCTCTGTAAATTGCAAGTGAGATGTTGGCAAGCTGCCGCTAACAGATAAATTGCTCTCCCACCGCCCCAGCTAGGAGTCATGTCTGGGTAACAGCTGCTTCAATAATGACTTTATTTGGTGATAGATGAATTCATGGTTGCTTTACAGATGTTAAAATGACTTAGGCCAAACAAAATTGCACATATGACTCTTTATGGCTCCTCGCTTTGCTCATAGTAGGTGCTAGAAAGAGACAGCCCCTAGATGGGGTGGAAAGAATGATGGGACTCAGACGTTCTCTTCACAGAGGCAGGGTCAGCCCTGGGCACTTGCTCTTGGAGGGCTGTGCATACCTGGTAAATGGGTCAGCACAGAAACACTACCCCACAGCAGGCTCTGCTGAGGCCTGAAACTCCACTCCCGTTCTGGCTCTTACTCCCTCTTCTGCTTTGCATTCTGTGGTGATAGCATGTTGCTCTTTTCCAAGCGTAAACAGGAAAATGAAAAATATGGTCTTGAGAGGGAATGGTCTTCTTTCTCAAAGAGCCACTAGTCTGAAATGGGGAAAGTGCTAGAAAGCTGATTACAGGAAAAGCCATGGATGTTCCTCTTCATGAGGGAATGACTCAATGGCACCCAACGATAGGGCAAGGGTTATTTTTTAAAATGCTTATTCATTTATTTTTAGAGAGAGAGCATGAACATGTGCAAACATGGGGAGGGGAAGAGAGAAAGAGAGGGGGAGAAAGAGAGAATCCCACACAGGTTCCGTGCTATCAGTGCAGAGCCCATAGTGGGGCTCTATCTCATGAACTATGAAATCATGACCTGAGCCTAAGTCCAGAGTTGGATGCTTAACCAACTGAGCCACCCAGAAGCTTCACTTTTTTCTTTTGCATTTGAAGCACCTCCTCACAAGTTCTGGGCATATATTTTGGAATAAAATCTTCATAAATACCTATCCTGGCAGCTTTAAAGGACCATGATGACCCCAAAGAAAATGGGGAGGTAGCTAACGAAGTTATCTAAGAGCAAATATAAAAGAGAGAGATAGGCCAAGAAGAGAAGAGTTGGTGGATCCAGGATAAATAAATAAAGGTTTGTGGGGGTATTTTGAGAACAGTAAGTAAGTTCTGTTACAATTAATTACCAGGGTAAGACATTACAGACTCCAGATGAAAGATCTAGAACTGAGGCAGCTGTGAAGACTTGCTCAGATGTGAGGCTAAACAGGTAAGGCATGGCTTAAGGGACCAGGGACTGCAGCACCCAAGCAGGCTGGGGTATAGCACACAGTTCATGGGGTTTCTAGAGAAGCCTAGTGTTTTGGAGGTAAGGGATTCCATCAGCAAAATGTGATTGCCCACTTTCCCCCACTGAAGGGAGAACTGAAGGTTCAACTAGGATAAAAAAAAATTGCTTGGGTATCAGAGTGTGAAGGTCCACCAAAACCATCCCTTTGAGTTAGTAGAGCCCATGGAGGCAGAGAAAACCACACTCAGCCCCAGATTCACCTCCTTCCTTATTGTGTGACCTTGGAGAGTGACCTAAATTCTCAGAGCTTTGGACTTCTCATCTGGGAAATAAGTAACACTACCAACCTCTTGGAGATGGAAGGGACACAATGAATGCATGGAAAGCATTTTGCACAATGTCTGCCACTGGGTGGTGAGTAAATGGCAGCCAGGGCCACACAGGCACCACATTTCTCACGTCCAATAAAGGTCAGTTACAGAGATTACCCCATTATCCTTGGTGCCTCTTGGAATAACCCCTAGCTCCTTGCTTTCACTGTCTGGCAATGCCTGACTCCTGCATGTTGACTCATTTTCCACTTTTAGTTCTATTCCTGCAGGTTGGATCACTGATCCTGGGTTTCCAGATAATATCCAGAGTCTAGCCCACTTATTCAGTATCCACCACTACCACAGAGGAAGGTAGGGGTAAGATTTGAATAGTGAAAATTAGGCTTCATAGTAATTCTTGAAGAAGAGTGTGAAAGTTATAGTTAACTATGAGATCCATATGGTCAGCAGCTAGCTTTGGAGGAAAAATGGAGTGTGTCCTGATTCTCAAACTCAAAGGGACCGAGTGTAGACATGTGTTTGCTGTGGATGTCTGAAAGGTCTTCTGTATTTATTATTTACTATTTTGACTATTTACTATATTGTAGATACTTTCTTACGAAACTTATAAATATGAATTAATATAATCCTTCAACAGTTGTTATAAAAGGATTTTATAAAGAAAGCTTTACAAACCAGAAAATAATTTACCATAAGTCACACAGTCAGCACGCATTACAACTGGAATTTGACATAGGATTTCAAAGCTTATATTTTCTTAACAACTCTACCACCATGACATTGCACAAGACCTGGGATTTCTCTCTCTCTCTCTAAAACACACATACAATTAGCTAGAAAAGCACTCATGAGTTATTATTTTTGGGTTCCTATTTTGTGCATTTTTTAAAAAATTATATTTCATATTATCAGAATTTCATATTTAGCAAATATGCTAAATCTCTTAGAATATTTGGTCAATAGTATTACACGGTTCTAAAACTCAAATGAAGGACATGAGTGGGAAGATGGTGGCATAGGAGGGTGCTGGGCTCACCTCGTCCTGCTGATCACTTAGATTCCACCCACATCTGCCTAAATAACTTAGAAAACTGCCAGAAGACTAGGAGAATGGCCTCTCTGGAGCCAAGCGTAGACAAGAGGCCCACGGAAGAGGGTAGGAAGGGTGGAGAGGCGGTGTGTGCTACACGGACTGGCAGGAGGGAGCTAGGGTAATGGAGGGGCAGCCAGCCCGGCAAGGCAGAGCCCCCGAGTCTGACTTGCAAAAGTGAAGGGGCTGGACTCCGTGAGTTCTGACAGCCAGCGGGACTTAACATCTGGAATGTTAAAAGTCAACAGCTCTGCTCTCGGAGAACTGGGAGGGTGAGAGGACACTGGGGGGGAGAATTGTTTAGCCACAGAAGGACAGAGCTCGGCAGGGGAACAAAGGTGCTGGCAAGCGCCATTTCTCTCTCCCATCTCCCGGCCGAAATTCCAAAGGGAACAAGTTCCCATCACTGAACTTGCATGCACCATGCAAACACCCAACACTGTGCTTCTGTGGATCCATCCCTCCTACAGGTCTGCCTCCCTCCTGGTACTGCAGGGCCCCTCCTGCAGGGGACCACCAATGGCAAAGCTAGCTAAGCCTGCCCCTCCTGCCCCTGTGCCCCTTGCGGATCCACTCTGGCCAATATGACAGATCCCATCAAAGCAACACCACAAGCCTGGCGGTGTGCAAGCAGCTCAGACAGGGGCCACACCACTCCACAGTGAGTCCTACCCCTGGGAGAGGGGAAGATAAGGTACATACCAGTCTGACTGTGGCCACAGTGGTGGGCTGGGGACAGACATCAGGTCAGACTGCAGCCCCGCCCACCAACACAAGTTACTCCGGAGGACACAGAGGAAGTGCCCTGCAGTTAGTAGCCACAGCAGGAACTACTCAAAATAATGAAATGGAAGAACTCTCCTCAAAAGAAACTCCAGGAAGTAGCGACAGCTAATGAATTGATCAAAACCAATTTAAGCAATATAAAGGAACAAGAATTTAGAATAACAGTCATAAAATTAATCACTGGGTTGAAAAAAGTATAGAGGACAGCAAAGAATCTATTGCTACAGAGATCAAGCGACTAAGAAATAGGAGGAGCTAAAATATGCTATAAATGAGGTGCAAAATAAAATGGAGGAGACCACAGCTCGGATTGAAGAGGCAGAGGAGAGAATAGGTGAATTAGAAGATAAAATTATGGAAAAAGAGGAAGCTGAGAAAAAGGGAGATAAAAAAATCCAGGGGTATATGGGGAGAATTAGAGAACTAAGCAATGCAATCAAATGGAATGATATCCATAACATAGGAATTCCAGAAGAGGAAGAGAGAGAGAAAGGGGCTAAAGGTGTACTTGAACAAATCATACTTGAGAACTTCCCTGATCTGGGGAAGGAAAAAAGCATTGAAATTCAAGAGGCACAGAGAATTCCCTTCAGACATAACTTGAATTGATCTTCTGCACAATATATAATAGTGAAACTGGCAAAATACAAGGATAAAGAGAAAATTCTGAAAGCAGCTAGGGATAAACACACTCTAACATATAAAGAGAGACCAGTAATACTAGTGGCAGACCTATCTACTGAAACTTGGCAGGCCAGAAAGGAATGGCAGGAAATCTTCAATGTGATGAACAGAAAAAATATGCAGCTGAGAATCCTTTATCCAGCAAGTCTGTCATTCAGAATAGAAGGAGAGATAAAGGTCTTCCCAAACAAACAAAAACTGAAGGAACTCATCACCACTAAACCAGCCCTACAAGAGATCCTAAGGGGGATTCTGTGAGTGAAATGTTGCAAGAACCACAAAGTACCAGAGACATCACTACAAGCATGAAACCTACAGACATCACAATGACTCTAAACCCATATTTTTCTGTAATAACACTGAATGTAAATGGACTAAATGCTCCAACTAAAAGACATAGGGTATCAGAATAGATAAAAAACAAGACCCATTTATTTGCTGTCCACAAGAGACTCATTTTAGACCTGAGGACACCTTCAGACTGAAAGTAAGGGGATGGAGAACTATCATGCTACTGGAAGTCAAAAGAAGGCTGGAGTAGCCATACTTATATCAGATAAACTAGACTTTAAATTAAAGGTTGTAACAAGAGATGAAGAGGGCTATACAGTAATTATAGGGTAATTACATCAGGAAGAGCTAGCAATTATAAATGTCTATGCACCAAATACAGGAGCCCCCAAATATATAAAATAATTACAAACATAAGCAACCTTATTGATAAGAATGTGGTAATTACAGGGGACTTTAATACTCCACTTACAACAATGGATAGATCATCTAGACACAGGATCAATAAAGAAACACGGGCCCTGAATGATACATTGGATCAGATGGACTTGACAGATATATTTAGAACTCTGCATCCCAAAGCAACGGAATATACTTTCTTCTCGAGTGCACATGGAACATTCTCCAAGATAGATCACATACTGGGTCACAAAAAAGCCCTTCATAAGTATACAAGAATTGAGATCACACCATGCACTATTTCAGACCACAATGCTATGAAACTTGAAATCAACCACAGGAAAAAGTCTGGAAAACCTCCAAAAGCATGGAGGCTAAAGAACACTCTACTAAAGAATAAATGGGTCAACAAGGCAATTAGAGAAGAAATTTAAAAATATATGGAAACAAATGAAGATGAAAATACAACAATCCAAATGCTTTAGGATGCAGCAAAGGCAGTCCTAAGAGGAAAATACATTGCAATCCAGGCCTATCTCCAGAAACAAGAAACATCCCAAATACGAAGTCTAACAACACACCTAAAGGAAATAGAAGCAGAACAGCAAAGACACCCCAAACCCAGCAGAAGAAGAGAAGTAATAAATATCAGAGCAGAAATAAACAATATAGAATCTAAAAAAAAAAAAAAAACTGTAGAGCAGATCAATGAAACCAAGAGTTGGTTTTTTCAAAAAATAAACAAAATTGATAAACCTCTAGCCAGGTTTCTCAAAAAGAAAAGGGAGAGGACCCAAATAGATAAAATCATGAATGAAAATGGAATTATTACAACCAATCCCTCAGAAATACAAGCAATTATCTGGGGTGCCTGGGTGGCTCAGTCAGTTAAGCGGCCGACTCCGGCTCAGGTCATGATCTCATGGTTCGCGAGTTCAAGCCCTGCGTCGGGCTCTGTGCTGATGTCTCAGAGCCTGGAGCCTGTTTCAGATTCTGTGTCTCCCTCTCTCTCTGACCCTCCCCCGTTCATGCTCTGTCTCTCTCTGTCTCAAAAATAAAGGTTAAAAAAAAAATTAAAAAAAAAAGAAAAAAAAAGAAATACAAGCAATTATCAGGGAATACTATGAAAACTTATATGCCAACAAAATGGACAACCTGGAAGAAATGGACAAATTCCTAAGCACGCACCCACTTCCAAAACTCAAACAGGAAGAAATAGAAAACTTGAACGGACCCATAACCAGCGAAGAAATTGAATCAGTTATCAAAAATCTCCCAACAAATAAGAGTCCAGGACCAGATGGCTTCCCTGGGGAATTCTACCAGACATTTAAAGCAGAGATAATATCTATCCTTCTCAAGCTGTTCCAAAAAAATAGAAAGGGAAGGAAAACTTCCAGACTCATTCTATGAAGCCAACATTAGTTTGATTCCTAAACCAGAAAGAGACCCAGCAAAAAAAAGAGAACTACAGGCCAATATCCCTGATGAACATGGATGCAAAAATTCTCAATAAGATACTAGCAAATCGAATTCAACAGCATATAAAAAGAATTATTCACCATGATCAAGTGGGATTCATTCCTGGGCTACAGGGCTGGTTCAACATATGCAAATCAATCAATGGGATACATCACATTAATACAAGAAAAGATAAGAACCATATGATCCTGTCAATCGATGCAGAAAAAGCATTTGACAAAATTCAGCATCCTTTCTTAATAAAAGCCCTCGGGAAAGTCAGGATAGAAGGAATATACTTAAACATCATAAAAGCCATTTATGAAAAGCCCACAGATAATATCACCCTCAATGGGGAAAAAACTGAGAGCTTTCCCCCTGAGAACAGGAACATGACAGGGATGTCTACTCTCACCACTGTTGTTTAACATAGTGTTGGAAGTTCTGGTATCAGCAATCAGACAACAAAAGGAAATCAAAGGCATCAAAATTGGCAAAGATGAAGTTAAGCCTTCACTTTTTGCAGATGACATGATATTATACATGGAAAATCCAATAGACTCCACCCAAAGTCTGCTAGAACTGATACATGAATTCAGCAAAGTTGCAGGATACAAAATCAATGTTCAGAAATCGGTTGCAATCTTATACACTAACAATGAAGCAACACAAAGACAAATAAAGAAACTGATCCCATTCACAACTGCACGAAGAATCATAAAATACCTAGGAATAAACCTAACCAAAGATGTAAAAGATCTGTATGCTGAAAACTATAGAAAGCTTATGAAGGAAATTGAAGAAGATATAAAGAAATGGAAAAACATTCCATGTTCATGGATTGGAAGAATAAATATTATCAAAATGTCAATACTACCCAAAGCTATCTACACATTCAATGCAATCCCAATCAAAATTGCACCAGCATTCTTCTTGAAGCTAGAACAAGCAATCCTAAAATTCGTATGGAACCACAAAAGACCCCGAATAGCCAAATTTTGAAGAAGACCAAAGCGGAAGGCATCACAATCCCAGACTTTAGGCTCTACTACAAAGCTGTAATCATGAAGCCAGCATGGCATTGGCACAAAAACAGACACATAGACCAATGGAATAGAATAGAGACTCCAGAATTAGATGCACAAAAGTATGGCCAACTAATCTTTGACAAAGCAGGAAAGAACATCCAATGGAAAAAAGACAGTCTCTTTAACAAATGGTGCTGGGAGAACTGGAGAGCAACATGCAGAAGAATGAAACTAGACCACTCTCTTACAATATTCACAAAAATAAACTCAAAATTGATAAAGGACCTGAATGTGAGACAGGAAACCATCAAAACCCTAGAGGAGACAGCAGGAAAAAAACCTCTCTGGCCTCAGCTGCAGCAGTTTCTTACTTGACACATCTCCAAAGGCAAGGGAATTAAAAGCAAAAATGAACTATTGGGACCTCATGAAGATAAAAGGATTCTGCATTGCAAAGGAAACAATCAACAAAACTAAAAGGCAACCGACGGAATGGGAAAAGATATTTGCAAATGACATATTGGACAAAGGGCTAGTATCCAAAATCTCTAAAGAACTCACCGAACTCCACACCTGAAAAACAAATAATCCAGTGAAGAAATGGGCAGAAAACATGAATAGACACTTCTCTAAAGAAGACATCCAGATGACCAACAGGGAAATGAAAAGATGCTCAACATCACTCCTCATCAGGGAAATACAAATCAAAACCACACTGAGATACCACCTCATGCCAGTCAGTGGCTAAAATGAACAAATCAGGAGACTAAAGATGCTGGTGAGGAGGTGGAGAAACAGGAACCCTATTGCACTGTTGATGGGAATGCAAACTGGTGCAGCCACTCTGGAAAACAGTGTGGAGGGTCCTCAAAAAATTAAAAATAGATCTACCCTATGACCCGCAATAGCACTGCTAGGAATTTACCCAAGGAATACAGGAGTGCTGATGCATAGGGGCACTTGTGCCCCAATGTTTATAGCAGCACTCTCAACAATAGCCAAATTATGGAAAGAGCCTATATGTCCATCGACTGATGAATGGATAAAGAAATTGTGGTTTATATACACAATGGAATACTACTTGGCAATGAGAAAGAATGAAATATGGCCTTTTGTAGCAATGTGGATGGAACTGGAAAGTGTTATGCTAAGTGAAATAAGTCATACAGAGAAAGATGGATACCATATGTTTCCACTCCTATGTGGATCCTGAGAAACTTAACAGAAACCCATGGGGGAGGGCAAGGAAAAAAAACGTTAGAGAGGGAGGTAGCCAAAGCATAAGAGACTGTTAAAAACTGAGAATAAACTGAGGGTTGATGGGGGGTGGGAGGGAAGGGAGGGTGGGTGATGGGTATTGAGGAGGGCACCTGCTGGGATGAGCACTGGGTGTTGTATGGAAACCAATTTGACAATAAATTTCATATTAAAAAAACTCGAATGAAAAGAAAATAAAACAAAATAAAAGAAGTTGGTGTCCTTAAGTTTTAATCATGCAAAAATATTCTGCAAATTAAGTAAGGTCTCACTTACTGGACTGTCAAAACACATTTAGAAAAATGTGATTTTTTTAATGGTTTTTTTTTGTTCATTTTTGAGACAGAGAGAGACAAAGCATGAGCAGGGGAGGGGCAGAGAGAGAGGGAGACACAGAATCGGAAGCAGGCTCTAGGCTCTGAGCTGTCGGCACAGAGCCCGACGCAGGGCTTGAACTCACAGACCATGAGATCATGACCTGAGCTGAAGTTGGACACCTAACTGACTGAGCCACCCAGGTGCCCCAAAATGTGTTTGGTTTTAGGTGACATATTTTGAGTGGAACACCATCAAACTAGAGTGTTTATTGATGGTGAGCTATAATCCATGTGTCTTACTCCTTTCTGGCTGTTATATCAAAATACCACATACTGGGTGGTTTATAACAACAGACATTTATTTCTGACAGTTCTGAAAATTGGAAGTCCAAGGTCATGGTGCCAGCATGGTCAGGTCCTGGTGAAAGCCCCTTTCTAGGTTCCAGACCACTGATTTCTCCCTCTATCTTCACGTGAGGAAATGGGTAAAGTTGCAACCTGGGGTCTCTTTTATAAGGACACAAATCCCATTCATGAGGGTTTCACCCTCATGACCTAATCACTTCCCAGAGCCCCACCTTCTAATACCATCACCTTGGGCACTATGTTTTTAACATATGAATTTTAGGGGACACAAACATTCAACCTATAGCACTATGTCATATAGGAAGGGTCAAAAGAAATAGGAAAAGACTGACAAGGACTATAATAGCTGTTTTCAAATATTCAGAATATTTCAGATATTTTCAAATATTTAAAAGTTGTCATGAAGAAGATGGATTGAATGTATGCATATGGCCTTAAGCGGTGCACACAGGATGGTTAAATGAAAGGTAGTAAAGGTAATGAATGTTCTTTTATTCTTATATCTACAGTAGTCTCCCATTATCCATGGTTTCACCTTCTGGGGTTCAGGCACCCCTGCTCAACTGTGGTCCTGAAGCAGATGATCCTCTTTCTGACATCATCAGAAGTTCAGTGGTAGCTTCATGCTGCTGCCTGCATCATTCACTTCCCTTCATCTCATCACGTAGGCATTTTGTCATTTTACAAAAAGAAGGGTGAGTATGATATATGATACCTTGAGAGAGAGAGGGCCACATTCACTTAACTTTTACAGTGTATTGTTATAATTGTTCTATTTTAGTATTAGTTGTTGCTGTTAATCTCCTACGGTGCCTAACTGATAAATTAAACTTTACCATAGGTATGTACACCTAGGAAAAAACTTCATGTAAATAGGTTTTTGTACTATCTGCAGTTTCAGGCACCCACTAGGGGTCTTACAATGTACTCAGATAAAGGAGACTGCTGTGTTCAGATTTTTCTGCATCAGTAGGGGGCATTTTGGTAACCATTTGGGTTCTGGGCACTATAGTTTTCCAGCACAGGCTTGCTTGATGATGGTCTTCCCACACCTGGATGGTCGGTTAGATTCATGACTACTGATATGACTTGACTCATTAAATCTCATCATCCAAATAGGCAGATTAGGGGCACCCGGGTGCCTCAGTCAGTTAAGTGTCTGACTTTGGCTCAGGTAATGATCTAACAGTTTGTGAGTTTGAGCCCCGAGTTCAGCTCTGCACTAATAGTGAGGGGCCTGCTTGGAATTCTCTCCCCCTCTCTCTTTCTGTCCCTTCCCCACTCCTGCTCTCTCTCTCTAAATAAATAAACATTAAAAAAAAGCAAAATAAGTTTTTCTTATTTCAAAGGCAGGGCATATATGTATTACAAGAATCTGAAACAGAACTGGCAATAAACAAACAAGCAAACAAATCCTCAGAATTCCATCCAAATAGAGAAAACCATTAAAAACACCTTGGTATATATTCTTCTAAATCCTTTTCTAAGCATATTTAATATACACAGTTACATTTAAAAATAAAATACACCTTTCTTTGAGTGTGTGTCGCATCCATGAAATATAGCCAGACCAACACTAAACCATCCTGCACACCTAGAAAACTGATCTGAGGATTCACACAACAATCTGTACAACCTAACCACAGAACTCAGCAGGTACGTGGCACGGAGAGGTAAACTGGGGGAGGGAGAAGCTGCAGGGAGGCAGGGAGCCGCTTTTGTGGGCAGAGAGAGGATGGAGACGGGGGGGGATGGGGTGGGGAGGAAGAATATGGGAAAAGAACCCCCCTAAAAAGCAGCTGGAGAGAAAGTGAAAAAGTGGAAACAGCTGCAGGTACTGAACTGAAAAGGGAGAAATGGAGAAAGGAGAAAGGAGAAGGTATAAATTCCATTAAGACCATAAACAGGGGGAGCGCAGAATCTGAAATGCCGCAGCTCCATACCTGGCGGTGCTCTGGTGGGAAGGGCAAATCCTCAGGAGGAGAGTGGAGTCTGGGGTTCTTCAGGCCACACGGGGAGAGCCGGTTCCCCTGCTGGGAGGACACCTAGTAGTGACTGTGTGGGTCCCCCAAAGGCAGGCCCCAGTGGACCTGGGAGAACAACCACATTCGCTGGTGCTGGAACAGGTCATTAAGGGTGAAGCCTGGTGCCAGATATGTGTTGTGATTTTCCATGATCCAGGAAGTGCTGCTGCTACACTATATTGGGAACTTTTTCTGGGGTGGGCTGGCACGCGGCCACAGTCTCTGGGCATTGGCAGCAGCATGGTCCTGCCAGAATTCCTGGCTGTGGCTGGCACCTGACCATTGTTCAGTGAGACCCTCTACAGAGGGGCAGAAAGGGTCAAAGCCACAGTCCCTCAGAAGTAAGGGTTCGGGAAAATCAGCCGCATATGAGACAAAACTCAGGAGGGAGATGCTGCCTGGGGCTTTGTCACAGACTGTGTAAAAGCGGGGAGTGGCTGGAGGCCAAAGACAAAGGACAGGTGCGTGATTGCCTATCTGGGAGAACAGAGTTCCGATACCAGAGGCTGGGTAGCTGGGTGATGCCATTTTCACCACTCCCATGCATGCACACACATACCTACAAGCGCCACAACAATCCACCCCAGTAAGCTAAGCAGTACCATATAGTGGAGAACAGAGTCGTTACACTAAGCCCCTACCAACTGTGCCAATCTCGCTCTTCAGAAACACAAATCTCTCCACCTGCTTAGTTTATGGACTATAAAGCACTTCATAGTTTGAATACTAGGGGAAAACAAAGTAATTTCAGTCATATTTCAGTCTGTTCGCTGGTCCATCTATTCAATTTTCTTTTTTTTTTCTCTTTTTTGTTTCTTTTCTTTTTCTTAAATACAGAAAGAAAAAATTCATTTTTATTAAAATATTTTTCTTTATTTTTTCTACTATATTTTTTACTTTTGTGTACATTTTCTCAAATTCTAATTTACTTCCATCATTTCATTTTAGTCTACTTCAGTGTATTCATTTTTTCAAATTTTCAAATGATATCCTTTTTCTTTTTTTTTCCTTTCCCCTTTTTTCTCTAATCTATCAATCCCCTTTAAACACTCAGACTAAAACAACCTACGATCTAGCATCATTTATTAGATTTTTTTGTGTGTGTTTGTTTTTAATATTTTAATTTTAATATTTTTTAAAATTTAATTTTTTTAAATTTTAATTTTTCTTTATCTCATTAGTTCCTTTTCTCCCTTCAAAATGACAAAATGAAGGAATTCACCCCAAAAGAAAGAGCAGGAAGAAACGACAGTCAGGGACTTAACCAACACAGATACAAGCAAGATGTCTTAACCAGAATTTAGAATCATGATAATAGGAATACTAGCTGGAGTTGAAAATAGATTACAATCCCTTTCTGTGGAGATAAAGGAGATAAAATCTAGTCAGGATGAAATAAAAAAATGCTATAACTGAGCTGTAATCTCGAATAAAATCCACGGCGGGAGGATGGATGAGGCAGAACAGAGAATCAGTGGTATAGAGGACAAACTTATGGAGAGTAATGAAGCAGGAAAAAAAAGAGGGAGATTAAGGCAAAAGAGCATGATTTAAGAATTAGATAAATCAGTGACTCATTAAACAGGAACAACATCAGAATCACAGGGTTTCCAGAAGAGGAAAAGAGAGAAATAGGGGTAGAAGGGTTATGTGAGCAAATGATAGTGGAAAACTTTCCTAACCTGGGGAAAGACACAGCCATCACAATTCAGGAATCACAGAGGACTCCCATTATATTCAACAAAAAAACGACTATCAACAAGGCATATCATAGTCAAATTCACAATATACTCAGGCAAGGAAAGAATCATGAAAGCAACAAGGGAAAAAAAGTCTTTAACTTACAAGGGAAGACACATCAGGTTTGCAGTAGACCTATCCACAGAAACTTGGCAGGCCAAAAGGAGTGGCAGGATATAGTCAATGTACTGAATCAGAAAAATATGCAGCCAAGAATTCTTTATCCAGCAAGGCTATCATTCAAAATAGAAGGAGAGATAAAAAGTTTCCCAGACAAACAAAAATTAAAGGATTTTGTGACCACTAAACCAGCCCTGCAAAAAATTTTGAGGGGGACTCCCTGAAGGGAAAACAAAACAAAACAAAACAAAACAAAACAAATAAAGACCAAAAGCAACAAAGACTAGAAAGGACCAGAGAACACCACCAGAAACTCCCAACGCTACAAGCAACATAATGGCAATAAATTCATATCTTTCAGTACTCACTCTAAACGTCAATGGACTAAATGCCCCAATCAAAACACACAGGGTAACAGAATGGATAAGAAAACAAGATCCATCTACATGCTGTTTACAAGAGACCCACTTTATCTAAAGACACTTTCAGATTGAAAGTAAGGGGATGGAGAACCATCTATCATGCTAATGATCAACAAAAGAAAGCCAGAGTAGCCATACTTATATCAGACAATCTAGACTTTAGTATAAAGACTGTATCAAGAGATGAAGAAGGGCATTATATCATAATTAAGGGGTCTGTCTACCAAGAAGACCTAACAATTGTAAACATTTATGCGCCAAATGTGGAAACACCCAAATATATAAATCAATTAATCACAAACATAAAGAAACTCATTGATAGGAATACCATAGTAGTAGGAGACTTCAACACCCCACTCACAGCAATGGACAGATCATCTAGTCAAAAAATCAACAAGGAAACAATGGCTTTGAATGACACACTGGAGCAGATGGACTTAACAGACATATTCAGAACATTTCATCCTAAAGCAGCAGAATATACATTCTTCTCCAGTGCACATGGAAATTCTCCAGAATAGACCATATACTGGGACACAAATCAGCCCTCAACAAGTACAAAAAGATCAAGATCATACCATGCATATTTTCATACCACAACACTATGAAACTTGAAATCAACCACAAGAAAAAATTTGGAAAGGTAACAAATATTTGGAGACTAAAGAACATCCTACTAAAGAATGAATGGGCTAACCAAGAAGCTAAAGAGTAAATTAAAAAGTTCTTGGAAGCCAATGAAAATGATAACACCACAACCCAAAACCTCTGGGATGCAGCAAAGGCAGTCATAAGAGGAACGTATATAGCAATCCAGGCCTTCCTAAAGAAGTAAGAAAGATCTCAGATACACAACCTAACCTTACACCTTAAAGAGCTGGAAAAAAACAGCAAATAAAACCCAAAAGCAGCAGAAGACAGGAAATAATAAAGATTAGAGTAGAAATTAATGCCATTGAAAGCAAAAAGCAAAAAACAAAAAACAAAAAAACAAAAAACAGTAGAACAGATCAATGAAACCAGAAGCTGGTTCTTTGAAATAATTAACAAAATTAATAAACTACTAGTCAGTTTGATCAAAAAGAAAAAGGAAAGTACCCAAATAAATAAAATCAAGAAAGAGGAGAGATCACAACCAACACAGCAGAAATAAAAACAATAATAAGAGAATATTATGAACAATTATATGCCAATAAAATGGGCAATCTGGAAGAAATGGACAAATTCCTAGAAACATATACACTACCAAAACTGAAATAGGAAGAGGGGCGCCTGGGTGGCTCAGTCAGTTAAGTGGCCGACTTCAGCTCAGGTCATGATCTCGCAGTCCGTGAGTTTGAGCCCCGTGTCTGGCTCTGTGCTGACAGCTCAGAGTCTGGAGCCTGTTTCAGATTCTGTGTCTCCCTCTCTCTGACCCTCCCCCACTTGCACTCTGTCTCTCTCTGTCTCAAAAATAAATAAATGTTAAAAAAAACTGAAACAGGAAGAAATAGAAAATTTGAACAGACCCATAACCAGTAAGGAAATCAAATTAGTAATCAAAAATCTCCAAAAAAACAAGAGTCAAGGGCCAGATGGCTTTCCAGGGGAATTCTATCTACTAAACATCTAAGGAGGAGTTAACACCTATTCTCTTGAAGCTGTTTCAAAAAGTAGAAATGGATGGAAAACTTCCAAACACTTTCTATGAGGCCAGCATTACCTTGATTCCAAAACCAGACAAAGGACCCACTAAAAAGGAGAACTATAGACCAATTTCCCTGATGAACATGGATGCAAAAATCCTCAATAAGATATTAGCCAACCGGATCCAACAATACACTAAAAAAATTATTCACCACGACCAAGTGGGATTTATACCTGGGATGCAGGGCTGGTTCAATATCCACAAAACAGTCAATGTGATTCATCACATCAATAAAAGAAAGGACAAGAACATATGATCCTCTCAATAGGTGCAGAGAAGGCATTTGACAAAATACAGCATCCTTTCTTGATAAAAACCCTCAAGAAAGTAGGGATAGAAGGAGCAAACCTCAAGATCATAAAAGCCATATATGAAAGACCCAATGCTAATATCATCCTCAATGGGGAAAAAATGAGAGCTTACCTCCTAAGGTCAGGAACAAGAGAGGGATGTCCACTCTCGCCACTGGTATTCAACATAGTATTGGAAGTCTTAGCCTCTGCAATCAGACAACACAAAGAAATAAAAGGCATCCAAATCAGCCAGGAGGAGGTCAGACTTTCACTCTTTGCAGATGACATGATACTCTATATGAAAACCCAAAAGATTCCACCAAAAAACTGCTGAATTGATTCATGAATTCAGCAAAGTTACAGGATACAAAATCAATGCACAGAACTCGGTTTCATTCCTATACACCAACAATGAAGCAACAGAAAGAGAAATCAAGGAATTGATCCCATTTACAGTTGCACAAAGAACCATAAAATACCTAGGAATAAATCTAACCAAAGAGGTGAAAAATCTATACACTGAAAACTATAGAAAGCTTATGAAAGAAATTGAAGAAGACACAAAAAAATGGAAAAGTATTCAATGCTCCTGCATAGGAAGAACAAATATTGTTAAAATGTCGATACTACCCAAAGCAATCTACATATTCAATGCAATCCCTATCAAAATAACACCAGCATTCTTCACAGAGCTAGAAAAAATCATCCTAAAATTTGTATGGAACCAGAAAAGACCCCGAATAGCCAAAGCAATCATGAAAAAGAAAACGAAAACAGGAGACATCACAATCCCGGACTTCAAGCTATACTACAAAGCTGTAATCATCAAGACAGCATGGTACTGGCACAAAAACAGACATTCAGATCAATGGAACAGAATAGAGAACCCAGAAATGGACCCACAAACGTATGGCCAACTAATCTTTGATAAAGCAGGAAAGAATATCCAATGGAATGAAGACAGTCTCTTCAGCAAGTGGTGCTGGGAAAACTGGACATTGACATACACAAGAATGAACCTGGACCACTTTCTTATACCATACACAAAAATAAACTCAAAATGGATGAAAGACCTAAATGTAAGACAGGAAGCCATCAAAATCCCATCAGAGAAAACAGGCAACAACCTCTTTGATTTGGCCACAGGAACTTCTTACTCAACATGTCTCTGGAGGCAAGGGAAACAAAAGCAAAAATGAACTATTCGGACCACATCAAAATAAAAAGCTTCTGCAGAGCGAAGGAAACAATCAGCAAAACAAAAAGGCAACCAACAGAATGGGAGAAGATATTTGAAAAGGACATATTAGATAAAGGGTTAGTATCTTTGATAAAGAACTTATCAAACTCAACACCCAAACAAGCAAAAAATCCAGTGAAGAAATGGACAAAAGACATGAATAGACACTTCACCAAAGAAGACATCCAGATGGCGGACAGACACATGAAAAAATGCTCCACATTACTCATCATCAGGGAAATACATATCAAAACCACAATGAGATACCACCTTACACTTGTCAGAATGGCTAACATTAACAACTCAGACAACGACAGATGTTGGCGAGTATGGAGAGAAAGAGGATCTCTTTTGCGTTTCTGGTGGGAATGCAAGCTGGTGTAGTCACTCTGGAAGACAGTATGGAGGATCCTCAAAAAATTAAAAAATAGAACTACCCTACAACCCTGCAATTGCACTACTAGGTATTTATCCAAGGGATACAGGGATGCTGTTTCAAAGGGACACATGCACCCCAACGTTTATAGCAGCACTATCAAAAATAGCCAAAGTATGGAAAGAGCCCAAATGTCCATCAACTAATGAATGGATAAAGAAAATGTGGTGTGTACACACACACACACACACACACACACACACACACAATGGAGTATTACTTGGCAATCAAAAAGCATGAAATCTTGCCATTTGCAACGATGTGGATGGAACTAGAGGGTATTATGCTAAGCGAAACTAGTCAGTCAGAGAAAGAAAAATATCATATGACTTCACTCATATGATGACTTTAAGACACAGAACAGATGAACATAAGGGAAGGGAAGCAAAAATAATATAAAAACAGGGAGGGAGAGAAAACATAAGGGACTCTTAAATATGGAGAACAAACAGAGGGTTACTGGAGGGGTTGTGGGAGGGAGGATGGGCTAAATGGGTAGGGTGCTTAAGGAATACACTCCTGAAATCATTGTTGCACTATATGCTAACTAATTTGGATGTAAATTTAAAAAAATAAAAATAAAAATAAAATACATCTATTCCTACTATTCTATAAGCTACTTTTTTAGTTAACGTTTTTTAAATTTACTTTTTATTTTTTTATTTTCAAGTTACTTAACACACAGTGTAGTCTTGGCTTCAGGAGTAGAACCCAGCGATTCATCTCTTACATATGACACCCAGTGTTCATCCCCAAAAGTTCCCTCCTTAATGCCCATCACCCATTTAACCCACTCCCCCACCCCCTCCAGCAACCCTCAGTTTGTTCTCTGTATTTGAGTCTTATGATTTGCCTCCCTCTGTGTTTTTATCTCATTTTTCCTTCTCTTCCCCTATGTTCATCTGTTAAGTTTCTCAAATTCCACATGAGTGAAATTATATACCTGTCTCTCTCTGCTTGACTTATTTCGCTTAGTATAATACCCTTCACAATGCTGCAAATGGCAAGATTTCATCCTTTTTCATTGCCAAGTAGTGTATGTATGTATATATGTTTGTATGTATGTATATATATACACCACATCTTCTTTATCCATGCATCAGTTAATGGGCATTTGGGCTTCTTCTATAATTTGGCTATTGTTCATACTGCTATAAACATTGGGGTGCCTGTGCCCCTTCAAATCAGCATTTTTGTATCCTTTGGATAAATTCCTAGTAGTGCAATTGCTGGGTCATAGGGTAGTTCTATTTTAATTTTTTTGCACAACTTCCGCAGTGTTTTCCAGAGCGGCTGCACCAGTTTGCGTTCCCACCAACAGTGCAATAGGGTTTCCTTTTCTCCACATCCTCACCAATGGCTGTTGTTTCCTGAGTTGTTAATTTTAGTCATTCTGACTGGTGTGGTGGTAACTCATTGTGGTTTTGATTTGTATGTTCCTGACGAAGAGTGGTTATTGACATCTTTCCTTTTAATGAAACACTTCATATAGTTTTGAGAGCCAGTCATGTGCCATGGTAGAAATGGATGTCGCATAAATTATTTAATCCTGAGGTTTTAAAGTTTTATTTTTAAACACCGGAATCCCTTCTTAAAACAAAATCATACACAGCAGCTTTGCGTGTAAAACAGATAAAGCAAAACAAACAGAGCAGCTCTGTTTGATGAGAATTACAAGGTCAGAGTCAGTCATATTTTGAAAACTTTGTATATATATTTGCCAAATTTTCTCTCCGGGAAGATTGTGAAAGTCTGTTTCATTATCATTTGTCATTGTTGAATGTATAAAAATTTCGTTGACAAAATTCTGTCTTAAGGTATTAATAATATGCCTTTTAAAATTATTTGTGACCATGAACTTTTTCTTTTTTCAGTGTCTATTCATGATTCTTTAAGGGTTTACTTACTCCCATTGTTAGCCCACATTTCTTTTGGGTTATTCTGTGTTGGGTTATTCTGTTTTTCTTATTGACTCATTTACATATTAAGAGAAAGAACGTGTAATGATATAGCCATTTGCCAATGTAGTAGGCCAAATAGGCATCTCATTTTAATGTGTATTTCTTCACTTTGTATGGCGGTGAATATTTTTTCATTACTATACTCATCATTCACCTTATATCTTGTTAATTGCCTGTTGATATCCTTTTCACATTTTTCAATTGGAGCGTTCATTTTTTGGGTGCTCCTTCTGTTATTTATTATTGAATTGACTTAGTTTTCTTTATTACATTTTTCTTCTATTGATAGGGAAGTCACACATTTTCATTTCTAATATTTTCAATAGTTAATCCTCAATTTCTAATATGCAGAATTGATTTAAAGCCTAAAGATGATCAGTATTCCTAAAATACTGAAAAATAAAAGATTAAAATGTTTCCAGTTACATTATGCCCTTTAATTTTATATTATATTCTTTTTCTGTATTTTAATTTCATGTTGTTTTAATACACCTTGAATTAGTTGTTACTATTGACTTTTACACAGCCCTTTGCTGTTAGATTTGCCCCCAACACTTTCCATTTTCTTCTCACTCTTAGAGATCATCTGCCTGTGACAAAAAAAAAATTAGTTTTTTTTTCACTCTTGATTGTCATTTTAACTGGAAATCGATTTCTAGTTTATAATCTTCCACTTACTATGGATGGCTTCCAAGTGTTGTTTTACCTTTGATTCTGAGCACACTTTTTAATAGCATTTGCTTTTCCTATGGAAATCCCTCTTGGCTCATAGAGGGTCATACCCAGAAGAGCTTTTCATTTATGTCTGCCAGGAGTCCAGCTCTGACCAGCCCAGGACCGTGTTTTATGTTAATCTTTCAAGTGGGCATTCTAGAACACATAGAAGCGGTATAAACGTGAACCCTAAAATCACATAAGTCACAGGCTGAAGGTTTCAAGATCTCATGTTGTCCTGTACCAATGGATAGATTTCTTTCCCCTTCTAACCTGCAACAGAGCCCTCTCAGGAGCCTGGCTTTTATGGGAAGAGCTCAGTTCCATCACTCATCTGGCTTGCACATGACCCCTGGTATCCAACCCCGCCTGGACATGAGAGCCCACACCCTTGTCAAGGCATCAACACCCTTAGCCACAGTTCATTGCTTCCGATTTCAGTTCTCTCTTCATCGTGGGCACCTGTGGATTTCTTTCTTTAGTACAAGCTAAAGTAAATACATTTAACCTCGTTTTTTATTGTATTCAAGTTTTTTGTTGCATTTAAAGTAATTTTGGGGAGAGGATGTGTTCTATATTGTCATGGAGCCAGAAATCCTTTATACTTACTTTCTGCCTTACGTTATAATGATTTTCTTTGCTGACAACTATAGTTAATTTTGAACATATTCCTCAGATATCTGAATAGTGTACATTTATTGTAGATTATATATATTGAAATATCTACTGAATCCAGTTAATCGTCTTAGTTAAAGCCTAATACCATTATTTAAGGTCTCTACATAAAGTATGGTGTTCATCAATTCTCTTGTGTTTATAATAGTCTTGGTTTGTGTATTTCAGGACAGTTTTATTTGGCATTAGACATTCTTGTCAGTTACATCAACATAGCAAATTGTACCAGTGTCAAAGAGAATTACAAAATGACTTTCATTGTCCACAGCCTTTTATCTTCTATTTTACTTGCCTGACATTTATTTGCTCCTTCCTTGCCATCTTCTCTCCCCATGTGCACCACTGTGACTCTGAATTTGCTGGTATATCTTATCTATCTCTGTATTTTCAATTACTCCCTATCTTTTTTTTTAAAGGCAGACTATCTTATAACTAGCAATTTGTCCAGATTTTGCTTTTTCCGGTAGCCTGAGGAAGATTTGGTCTTACATCTATTTTTGTATTTATACATTAGACTTCAAAAATGTATTCTTTTGCCTTTTATTTCTGTCCTTGCAATGATGGTTAAACTTCACCTCTTACAGTGCCCATGTCTATAATCTCTGTGGGACTCAGTCTGATCCTAGAAATTTGACTGACTGGCATGGTCAGCCTTCTGAAAAGTGAAGCACCTCTGACACAGGTTCTGCCTGATTGCCCTGCCTCCAGACCCACACTTCTTCAAACTGTGTTTTGTGCTGCTGCTGCTGGTATGAGTGTGGTGATATCAAAATGCAAATCTGGTCCTGCCAATTCTCCTACGTGTATATGTCAGTGGTCCCAGCTCACATACAGAATACACTTACATGGGGCCCCTGGGTGGCTCAGTCGGTTGAGTGTCCAACTTCGGCTCAGTGCATGATCTCAGTTCATGAGTTTGAGCCCCATGTCCAGCTCTCTGCTGTCAGTGCAGAGCCCACATCAGATCCTCTTCTGTCCCTCCCCCCTGGTTGTCTCTCTCCCTCTTTCTAAATAAATAAGTAAACTTACAAAAATAAAAGAATACACTTGCAGCTGCTTAGCATGCCATTCAAGGTCTGTCACCCTCTTTCCCAAGCTTGTCTCCTACTGTTCTCTCTCCCATGCTCATCTCTGTTCCAGCCATAACACATTTCCTCTTTCTAGGGCCTCGAACTCTTACCTCTTCCGGGAATGCCCTTTATCAATTATTTCAGAAAGTATTGATGGAGTCCAGTTACACGCCTGGCACTGTGCTAAGGTAGTAGACAAGAGTGGTGAGAACAATCAGCCTGGTTCCTCCTTCACTGAACTCCTGGCTAGTGGGGAAGGTAGTGAAAGCCTCAAACAATTGTGACAGGGTAAGGAGAGGTGTCTGTGGGAGCACAGAGGAGTCCCCAGCCCTGACTTTGGGACCTAGGGAATAACTTCCAGGGAAAGTGATGACCAAAGTGAGGTTCAAAGGACAAGTAGGGAGTGAGCTTGGCCTTCTTTCCCTTATCACCTGGTGGCTTCCTGTCCTCCCTCCAAGTCTGCCAGACCTCACTTCCTCTGGGCGGGGGCAGTCAGTTCCTGTTTCAAGTGCTAGCTCAGTATATTGTACATTATGTTCTTCTTAGCCAGGGATTGTATTCATTTGCCTCTCTTTCCTGTTTCAGGCTATGAGCTTTTTGAAGGCAGAGTCTACTTCTCATTTATTTTTATATCCCTTTGCAGTGTGCTTGGTGCATAGAGAGTTCCCAAAGGAAGTCTTGTGGAATTTGATTCCTGGACCCTGCTCCTCCTGCCCAGCACCTCTTCTGGCCATGGCTTCACTCCATGCTTTCCGAACCTCTTTCTTTGTCCAACCCTTCCTCAGTTGCTCTACTCCCAGGATCCTCTTCTGATTCTTCTATCACTTTGTCCCTAAACCCCCTCCAGCACCCAGATGGTCCCTTCTCTGGCACCTGTTTGCTTCCATCTTTCAAGGGGCTGTAGGGGCAACCCGTTTCTTCTGCAAAACAGAAAGACAAATAGCACCTGCTAAGAGATGTCTATTGAAGGGATAAGTGCTTTTAATAGCACGTCTCCTCCAAAATTTGGTGCCAGGGAAAGGTTGTTTTCTTATGATGGAATAAAACTTTTCCTTTTACTAAGAACATGAGAGCTATACATCCCAGTTGGCTTCCTTATTTACACCAGCTTCCAGGAGGAAATTCAGATTTAGCGTTCAAGTTGGCAACTCTCTTTACATGATGTTTCTGGTAGAATTATTTCCTTCCTTCATCTGGCTGTGTTCTAATTATTTCTGTGAATTAAAAAAGCCTACTTAACTTGAAGTGTTCATTTTACATTTCGATGTCAGAAAACATGTAATTACATTAAGAGAAAAATTTAGAGTAGAACTGTATTTTCATATGGGATTATACCATACCTCCTTTCCCCCAAATTTATTTTAAATTGTGGTTTTACGGCAAGTTACAGAAATCCTTATTTCAAGAAGTATGTTACAATTTTCCATTTTTCCTTCCTTTCTCTCCTTCGCTCTTTTATCTTTCTCAGAAAGCAGGCTGCATTGGTTGAAACACGTCATTTTGTTTGAGCTACACTAGAGATGGTTTGCTCACACCAAAGGAAAGAAAGGGGTGGGAGGGAAGGGGAGGCCATACCTGGGGAGGGAGAGGGACTTACTTCTTTAGCACTGATGGTTCTAGCCGCCCCATCCACAGTATTCTCAAGTAATGAGATTTCCATTTTATTAATGAGGTAAGCAGCCTCACAGTGGTTAAATGACTGTCTCAAGATTTTCTTTCTTTGTTTAGAGAAGTCCAACAAACCCAGTTTATGATCTCATCTTATCATTTCCTAAAATCTCCTGTTCCTCCTCTCTTCCTGATTTTAGAGCCAAACAGCTCTGTTATCTGCTTATTCATTCCAGAAGCCCAGGAGTCCTTTGCATTCTTTTCTCTCCATGACTTCAGAGACAGCTATCCTGCCTCTTCTATACCTTTGCTCTCCTCTTTGCCATCACCTGTACCGGAGTCTGGGCACAGTGGTTCTGGCTTGAGACTATTTCCATTCACTTTTTGCTAACATCTCTGCTTTCAATTTCTCCTGCTCCTGTCTTTCCCCTACTTGGGTGTTTTGTCATTGTGATATTTCCGAATGGTATATCTGACAACATCCCTCCTCTGACTGTGCTCTCTTGCCCTCAGGTAAAAGTCCCCTGCAAGCTATGTCATGATTTTCATGATTTGTGTCTCACTCCTCTGCAGTAGTCTCTCCCATATGCATCTTACATACCAGTCACACCTAGTGACTTATGGCTTTGTGAACGGTCATGGGTTTTCATGCTTCCATGCCCTGTACACTTTGCTCTGCCTGGAGTATTCGTCTCTTGCATGGGGAACATCTGCTCTCTTTTGAGACCAGACTCAAATATCTATTCTTTTCTTGCTTTACTTAATCCCATTATCAAAAGTGTTGAGCACAAGCTCCTTTCTAGTTCTCTACCTTGTACATATTTATATAGTACTATTTGTCACACTGTGCTGCAATTATTTGTTTTGTATTTGACTAGCTTGATTATACGTTTCTGATCTTACAGATTTCGTTCTTATTTTTGCAAACTCTAGATTTATATATCTTATTCTTGTTATATTCCTAGTGCTTAGCTCTAAGCACTTTTTTTTATTAGGGTATGGATATTTCATTTCCTTCAAGCTAAAGGTTTATATTAATTGTAAAATATCGCATAACTATAACAAAACGGATGAAAGGAAGGTATGTCATTGGAATACCTGCTGAGTTCATTGTAAGAGCAGGTAGTAGGACATGCTTTGAGAATTGGAAGATGGCTTAGGATGGATTTGCAAATAGACTCAAGAAACATTAGTCTGGTACTTTTCCTTTCCAATGACTGTTAGGTTTTTCTACCCTTGTAAGTAGTTGAGTCTGAGGGGGCCAATTAATTATCCTTCCTGCTTTAGGTTCTAAATAAAAAATTAGACAGGAATTAAAATATCAGCAGATTCAAATGCAATGACCAGTTTTATTGCAGGTAAAGCTGAACTGGGGAATGGGGTGTAGACCTGATGATAAAATTGGGCTTCCTCCTTTACCCCTCCCTGGCTTTGGCCAATTTATCCATCCAGGCTTGGAAACCTGAGGCTGCAGGGGCTGAGCTGGAGGGGAAGGCTTGCTGTGTGGGAAGCGCTGTCAGTCAAGACACACAAGATGAGCTGTCCAAATATTGACAGCAACCCTGCTTCATATTGTTGCAAAATGAAAAAATGGTGTCATACTCTGGATCTCATCCATCCGCAGAGGAAGGGGGTCTAAGGAGAGTTAGGAGAATGCTCTCTTCATAGTCGAGAAAGGGTTAGTTTCTATTTAATGTACCAAAGCACGAGTGCCAAAAAAGACAGGGGCTGGTTCTTCCCAGCAAGGATTCTAGGACAGATCAGTCTCTTAAACCTGGAGTCAGGACCTCAGATACCTTGATCCAAAGAATTCCCCTTTCAAGGACAGATCTGGTAACTTCAAAGTAAAAATAGTATGACTCTGTCTACTTTCTTTTACCTAATATTTATCATTTTATCATGATGATGGCTGGATCAATAAGTGTGCCTGACAGGAAGGACAGGTGGGTTAACGTCATTAACGCTTAATGACAAAGGAAGCATCTACTTGACAGTCAGGTGTGAGTGTTCTGATGGGAAGCATAATCGCCTGTGAATTACTATGGATTCTAAAGGACTTTTTTTCCCCTGCAATTTATGGAGGGCTCTGGACCATGTCATCTCAACTCAAGTCAGTCTGTAATTGCACATCTTGATGATGGTAAAGAGCAGTGACCTGAAGGCATCTAACACTTCTGCAGCAAGCCCAGAGTGACTTGTGCTGCAACCATGCTTAATTTGCACGCTTGGACCTTTCTGACATCCCTTCCGGCCCTCGGAGTTTATGATCCAGATACACCTCCAGTGGAAACTGACCTCAGAAAAATCCTTTGCTGGGCTCTGACCCATATCTTATTAACTCATAGTTAGGCTTATTTAGTTTTGACTTAATTTATTTCCGGTCCATGGGTTTGCATTCTTTTTCATAGCTAAATGTGCTCCCTCAAAGTATGATGTGTTGAATTTGGCCAGTTCTATACATTATACAATGGTAAGGAAGAAAAAAATAAAAGAGGAAAAGTCCTGGTCAGGAGGCAACAGTGTAACATAAATAGCCATATTTTCACATAGTGGGTCTGATTTTCTCTATCAGTTGAGATGATCTTCTTAGAAATAACATTCCTTATTGATGCTCAGAGTCTATGGTGACATAGCAGTGGTTAAGTCCCCTCAGCCAGTGGGGGACGTGAATCACCTGATTCTGAGGGCTGGGGTGGGGCCAAAGATGCCACATTTCTGACAAGCTCACGAGTGAAGCTTATGACCGAGTAGCAAGCACCTAAGTTACCAAATCAAAACACAGGCTCCCCAACTCATCACAATTAATTTTATTCCACAGCATGTGTAAGGGAATGTTATTCTCAGGAAGATGTTTAGGATTAAAATAATAATTAAAAAAAACCTTGAAAGTACACACATTTATGTATCTCTTCTTTTCATTAAATATATATCTGTTTGGCAAAAAAATGTTAGACTCTTTTGTACAAAAACAAAGCAAAAAAAAAAAAAAAAACCAAACAACAACCCCAAACCCTTGCAAATTGTCAATACTTGTAATAATTACAGTGATGTAAACTTGGATGTCTGACAGCTTGACCATCCCGTGGAGCCTGTTTGCAGCAGAACCCCCAGCACAAGGTAACACCAAACCTTTAGACAGGGGCCGCCTGCCACAGAGGCATTAGGTTTAGTATATTAGAGATGGGGACGACAACTAATTTCACCATTTGTGCTTTCAGCGAAGGGGCCGGAAGGGTGTGAGGCATGAAGAAGGCAGGTGTGGGCTGGGGCAGAGAGAGGACACCCAAGACTAGCTGGCGAGGAAGGAAGGTAGGTCACAGTCACAGTGCAGATGTGAAGTGGGCATGGGACCTGGGACTGTGTCCGGGAGACCCGGTGCTGGCGAAAGCTAGGACGAGGCTGCTGCTGCTGCTCTTGGGACCAGAGAGGAACAGCACGAGGCAAAGGCCTGGACGGAGGAGGGAAGGGATTTGGAAGCTGATTTCCATTCACCTGGAACTGGTGGTGTGAGCGGACTCTAGAGAGAAAGGGAACGAGGAGGTGGTGTTTGGTCTTCTCGAGAAGCTAGGCTGTTTCTTCCAGACGCAAGCACTGGGGCACTCCCTTCCGTCTGGCGGGCAGGTTTGGGGGCAGTCTGGAGCTGCCGGCTTGCACATTCCGGGGAGAGAGGATGTGCCTGCTGGGGGATAGGACGGAAGGGCCCTTTGGATCTCTTACTGGCGGTGGGTTTTGCTCTGCTCCCACCAGTAGACTGTAGCATGGGAAGTGACCTAAAGCAATGGAGTCTAGAAACAGAATCAGGGCAGTGAGCAGGATGCCAGGTAGGGGAAGAAGAACGCTGGGGCTAGAGGCGAGGCCAAAGAAAGTGTTGACCCACAGCTTCTCTTGACCGCGAGAGGGTTCCAAGGCGTGGGTGTGTTTTCATTCTTCTCTCCCATTAGCTAGATTTTCCAGTTATGGAGGGGGTGCTTCTGGGCCCGGCCACTTCAGTTACAGTCATAGACGAAGTCATAGTTGCTGGGTTCCTTGGGGATGGGTGGAGGTGCGTCGGGGATCTGAATGTTTTCCAGGTCGAGGAGGCGGAGCTTGATTTCCATGCTGAGCAGGGTGTCCAAGTCATTCCGGGTCAGCTCACTCATCATGTCTTTCCCCAGCAGCGCATTCAGCCCATCTATCCAGATACAGTACTGGTGGAAAAGGAGGCGACAAGTGTAACTACTGATGACAATCACAAGTGTGGTAACAATGGTTAACACTGATTATTCAACTGGAGAAGGTGCTTTGCCTAGATCATCATTTCATAGAGTTGACACTTCTGTTATCATCTCTGTTTTGCAGTCAAGGGAACCAAGGCCCTGAGAGGCTGAGTAACTTGGTAGCAGGTAGTGGGATTCGAACCCAGGCAATCTGACTCTAGTGTCTGTATGCTTCCATGCAAATAATGCCTTCTTACATAATAGCAGGAGGATTTCGGATCTGCATGACTTTGCAACATGACGTCTCTAACATCCCACCAGTGAGTCTGATTTTAAGCTTTTGGTACAATATATTCCAACACTACTGCGCTCGGCATTACATTGAGCTTGCTTCTTTCCTGACTACAAGCATGGTTCCTAGTCTAGTGGCTAATCTCTGCCTCTCCTACGTGGTTCCTAACACTCACTATGACAGTCCACACCTGCCCTGGAGCCAAAGGTAGTCCCACCTTTGCATTTCTCAGCAAAAGCGCTGCCCAATGTCTGGTGGACAAAATGGCTAAAATTATTGGGTGATTTTCATGGGAGGTGGGTTGGCTGTCTGTCTCTTCTGCCTGAGTCGTCAGTTTCCAGAGCTTTTCTCCTCCATATCTCTGAAGCCTGGTTCCTGGGGACATGGCTTTTCTGGGAAGGCCCTCCAGAGCACCGAACTAAGAATTTTATTCTTCCTTTCTCATTAAAAGGAACCATGCTCTTTGTTTCTCCAGTTGACTGTGAACTCCTTGAGGGAAGAAACTGTACCTTGTTTATCTGAGGACCTGCTTTGTTCTTGTCAGCTTCCCTCCCAGGGGCTGTAAGTTGGGGACATGGTATTAGAGCCATGATACCTGGTGGAAGGACTAGCTTCTGCTGCCAGAATCTGAGAAAACCGCCTGCATTCTGGATGCTGTGTTCTTCTCACCTTTTAGGATATTCTAGTCCTATGGAGGATCTCTGTGATACCAATTGCTCTGCTCCTACTGTCAGACTAGTCTTCCTTCTAGAACATGCTCTAGATTCCCCTTTGTCCTGCCCTCACTCAGTCAAGTGACAATTCCAGACCATACTTAGCTTGTCCTTTGCAGTGTGGTTACCTGGGCTGTGGTGAGGAATATAACATATCTCAACATAAAAGGTACTACAAGACTGCAAGGACTTTACAAACCTTAAGTCACAGTGATATGGAAGTCTCACCATGGTGCCCACCGATGGCACTACTTTCTCAGCTGAGGAGAAGCACCGTGGCTGTATTATGAGGTTGTATGTCTTAGTAGTGCAGCCCTGAACTGTAGAACTTTGCCTTGGCTATGTGAGCTCTGCCAAAGCATTTAACCCATCTAAATACCAGTTGAGCGCTAAGAGATCTCTGGAAGTATTAATGTCCTCAGTAATACCTTAGATAGATTCTGAACTCATCTTAACATCCATTTCCACATAAATAGCTTTGATAAAAATAGATTCTAAGGTCCTACCCTGGAGATCATGAACTTGCATATCTTGGGTAAGTAAATTTTATTCAGAAAAACTTCCAGTGAATTCTGATATACCTCCAGATACTGGTACCACTGAACTCCATGCTCTCTAAGGCCCCTTCCAGCTCGAACGCTGTTTCATTGTAAATCCCTAAGTGCTGGGATTACTGCTTTTTGTACAGCCATGCCAGTCCTGGCTAGCTTCCTAGTACAGATTAATGTAACCCACAGGAATACTTCTGTGGCGCCTTTCTTTTGAGAAGGAGCTGGCACAGAAAATTTCATTAAAAAGTACATCAACCAATAAATAAAAACTCTGTAGTACAGAATCTGAGTTTGAAGTATCAAGATGAACTTACAATGTATTTTGTCTTTTAAAAAACACCATAGCTCTTAGCTTTGCCCATAAAAAGACCTAAAAATAATGATGGACCAAGTAATAGTAAGCACACCTAATGCCCAGATTCTGGTTGCTAAATACCATTTTCTACCAAAAAGGGACCAAGACTCCAAAGAGAGAAAGCAGAAAACATGCAAGAGGAGCCTGGAATATTTTGTCATAGCAAAATGACTGAAAAGTTGTCAAAGACATCTGGGGTCATGTCAATTGGACACAGAAGTCAACCAGAAGGTGCTCCAACTTTCTCTAGATAGGATAATTTGGACATTGATAATGATAATAACTGCAACCTATTAAAACACTGATATGTTTACATCCATTACTTTATAATGATGCTCAAACGCCAAAACACTTCATTGTTCTCATTTGGAAGATAAGGAATTATTTTGAAGACTAATAACAGGAATCAAGTATTTATCCTGCCTATTATATATAAATTGTATTACCTCAAATATGGGGCCAGTTTCCTGCTAATAAATGAGAAGGGAATGATAGAATTGAGATATTAACCTTTTCCAATGTCTAATGGGTCCAAGGATCTAGGCAATAATCATCAATGGCTGCTAACATCTCCGAAAGATAGACAACCAAATACAACACCACTGTTGCTTAAAGTTGTGCCTGAATTAGATTAATCCTCTAACTATCACCGAACAGGAAACACAGGAGACAGATAAACATGAGAAGTAACAGTGCAGGTTGCAGTAGGCAGAATAAACTCTCCTTTTAAGGGCAACCATGTCCTAATCCCTGGAGCCTGTGAGGATGTTGGGGTACACAGCAAAGGGGATTAAAATTGCTAATCAGCTGATCTTCAAGTAGAAAGGTTATCTGAGATTGTCCAGGTGGGCCTAATGTAATCACAAGGGTCCTTAAAACATGGAAGAGGGAAACAGAACAGGAGTGAGTGAGAGAGGGAGTTCTGACTACAGAGAAGGAGGAGGTTGGAATGAAGTGCTGTGGAGACTCAACCTCCGTGGACAAATGGAGGCCGTGGCTAAGGAATGCTGGTGGCCTCCCAAAGTGGAAAGGGCAAGGAAGCAGATTTTCCCCTAGACCCTCCATAAAGGAATTCAGGCCTGCCAATACTTTGATTTTAGCCCCCAAAGACGTGCATCTTCTGACCTCCAGAATTGTAAGGTAACACATTTATGTTGTTTTAAGCCACTAAATTTGTGGTAATTTTTTGCAACAGTGACCACAGCAAACTAATACACATACTTATAATAAAGCAAAATCTAGACTCTCAGCAAGGTTACCAGACAGATGACTTGTTTTTTTCAATGAATAAATTGCAAAGGAAAAAAAAAAAAGCAAAAGCAGATGCTCATAAGACAGGGAGATAGAGAGAAAGAGAGGAACCTACAGATTCAAAGAAACTGAAGAAACAAGTTAATCAATTTCTGTGCATGGACCTTATTTGGATTCTGATCGGAACAAAGTATAAAAGAAACACACACACACTCACACACACACATACACACACGAGGCAAGTGGAGAAATCTGAAAACCGACTACAGATGGTAGTATCAAAATGTCTAAAAAAGTCAGGTGTAATAGTGGTATTGTAGTTAGGTTTCCAAATGGATGCTATTTTCAGAGATGCACACAGGAATATTTGCAAATAAACACTATAATTGGATTTACTTTGATAGGACTCTGGAGGGGCCAATTGGGTGTGGGTGGAGGTACAGGGGAGACCAGATTGGCCCCGAGTTGATTAACTGCTGACACTTGGTGACAGGCAGTGGCAGGAAGCTGAGTTCAGGTCCTGCTCTCCGCCTTCCTGGCTACACAGTGCAGGGGCCAGGGAGACGGGGTTTCTGGAGCAAGGGTCCTGTGGTTTAAATTCTGGCTCTGTTATGTACTACTTGCTTGACTCTGGACAACTTTCTTAACCTCTTTGTGACTCATTTCCCTCCTTTATCGAATGGGCATAATCACAGTTTGTTTCTTTCAGAGGTATGTGAAGATTAAGTGAGGGGAAGTACAGAGGATGCCTGGCACAGGGCAATCCACACTGGTTGTAAGTACTACAATCTTTACTAATGCTGAGGTATTCGATTTTGGGAGGCCACTCTCCTTATGTGGTAAATGAAGATACCTGTAATAGAATGTTCTGTTTTATTGACCAAGGATGCAAATAAAATGAGGTAATACATATGAAAGAGATTTGAAGACAGCAAAAGTATTCACAAGTGTATGGCATTTTTCTCCTCACTATGTCAATAAAATGTGGCAGTTACAAATAAAATTTGGCAGTCTCAGAACATTTATCCTTATCTGGAATTAATGCAAGCTGGAGAAAACAGCCTTGCAGAGATTTAAATAACATCCACATTTCTACATTTTAAAGCAGTTTTCTATACTACTATGTATAAGCTGTATATGTCTTAAATATGGTGGCCTGTGAATAACCACAATTTTGTTTAAAAAGAGAAATGGTAGGACACAGTATCTATTTTCAGAAAGATGAAGACAAAGTCATACCCTTTTGCAAACTAAATGTCAAGTAACACAGAATTACATTTAAGCACCATTCTAAATGCAGGATTTGCATCTAATCTTTCCTCTCTCTTTGGGATGTACAATTTTATGCAAAAGCTTTAAACCAGTGAAAACTAGATACTGAATAACTTCTAAATGAGCAGAGTCTCCTAGGGGAGATGGGAAACAAAAGTCAGGTTCCATTAAAATGTTCCCTTCCTTTCTAAAAGCTGTTTATGCAACCACATGTAAAACAAAAATTTGAATGGTATCATCTAAAAATAAGAGTTTCAAACATAATATTGGGCTCTGGTTTACAAGAGAACAAGTTAAATCAACCATAGCTGCTATTTCACCTTACAAATACATTTTCCTAGATCTATGCTAAATATTTTAAATATAGCTGACAGCGTGCTTCAAGAAGAGAAACAAATTATACATATAACAAGATGTCAAAAAGGAATAAAATCATCTCAAAAATAAAATTCCAACAGCAGAGACAGCCCAAAACTCTTAAAATAACTTAAAGAAACATGGTAGAAAACCTACTTCATCAAATGTTTTAAAGAAGAGAGACACGTTTATCTTGGGAAGATCCTGACTAAAAATTAAATACTCAGTGAAAACCAGCACTTGACCAGAGCTGATTCTTCTTCAAATTGACAATTATGTCCTTGCTGAGTATGAAGCATTTATACATTCTTTTTCTTTACCATGAACTACTGGTCGAGCTAGTAAGAGGTTGAATTGGTTATAATGGGCAGTTTTTAAAGAAGTCTCCATTCTATTCCAAATCAACAAGATGTTCCTTTGTTCATGATTTTTCTCAGGCAGGCTTTTTTTTAAAATGAAATTTATTTCCCATATTTCTCTCCTGCTTGCTCTTCTAGAGAAAATGTGACACTCTCTCACAAATTAACCCCACTGAGACCCTTACCTCGTGTTTGTCAGGAGCTATGAAGTTCAGCTGGCAGTTTGAGTCATACAAGATCGAGAAAGCAAGTTCAAGCACCTCCTGCAAGGGATGAGAGAAAGTACCACGTTAAGAATGGGTACATTCGTTCCACAGTTACAAATGGTTGCGGACTGAACGTGGAATAAGCCCACACAAGAGGGGCTTGTCAGTGAGGCTGATGGGGGGAAGGAGCATCCTTTTTTCCCAAGGTTCACAACACTTTCCTTCTATTCAGGGGAAGTCTGCATGAACCATCTCGTTTAATTCTCAAGATAATCCTTGCACAAGTGTGATCATTTCTCTTTTATGGCAGGGGCTTGGAGAAGTTAAATGACTGTCCAAAGCCATATAGCCCCAAAGCCATGCCACTCTTCTTTCTTCAGCATCTCCTTTCCAGGTCCAGGGAGGCCTTGAGAAATAGTAAACTCTTCCCTAACCAGCAGATTAAGGGCTGCTCTATCGTTGATTACCCCAAATACACAGATGTCCACGTGGGTCTGAGCTTCCTAAAACATGAAAGCTACATGGGAGCCCATGAGGCTTGTGGGTGAACTCATTATCTTTAGGCCCTTTGTTCCTTAAGCTACTGTAGAGCAAAGGCCACACGAAACTTAAATTTTATCCAAAGAGGCTGCAGAGTATAAAGGAGAAGCAAGGGCCCAGTGTCAGAATGCCCGGGTTCCTTCATTGGTGAGTGCCTGTTGAGTGCAGGCTATGAGTCAGAACAAAGGGCCAAGGACTAAACACCACTGCCATTTCATTGTAGCTGTATGACCTTGGCCGAGACACTGTCATGTCTAATATATATGTATGTCTTAAGAATTTAATTCTATGTGCTGTACAGTATTGGGCACAATGATTATTCTACTAGTTTGAGCAGTCAGCAGGATACAATCTTTGCAAGATGACAGTCATGGCACATCTCAACACCCTACCAGCTCCTAATCTGGAGAAGGGCCAAGTGTATCCACATTGGTGCTCTACATTGTTATAACACACAGATATTGCATAATTTCTCAGGAGGACATATCTTTCCACATCACTCTCTGCCTAACATCTATCAGAGGATTTGCCTTTGGCCACTCATGCACAGCGAGAATGCCCCAGAAAGAAGATGGACCTCATCTGTCTAGATGAGGTCAACACCACCAGATTTCAGAATTTCAAATGGGTTAAAGAGTTCTTGTCAAGTGAATTCTGAAGGCTTAGCATTAGCTGGATGCCTCTCCTGACAAAGTCAACCATCCGGCTATTTGGGCTCTCGTGAGGTTTGTCTGTATCTGACTCATGAAGAAGGAACAGCTCTTGTTCTGAGCCCAGACCTACCAGTATCTCACACTCTTTCGGCCTCCTCACCCTGCCTGAAGTAGGAGCAAGTGAAGGAAAGAATGCCAAGTCAAGAATGGGAGCTTCTGTAAAACTACCCCATCCCCATTTTCCTTTCTTCTCTCTCAGGCTCCCATTCAGGTCTGCCCAGTGAAGGTCAATAATATTAAAATGAAACAAAAAAGAGCTCACCAAACGAAACAAAAATATTTTTTCCACTAAGTTTGGCATCTCCCTTGGGTCTTTTAGTTTGTCATGAGCCCTACTAGTGATATCATAAATTGGTGTTATCTTTTTAAAAAAACCATTCAGGCAATCCTTATCAAGAACCGGGGATCTCATTCCTGGGATTATTCCTAAAATTCTCAAAACCAAGCAAAAACTGTATACATTATTACCTATAATAATATGAGAACCAAATAAATGTCCTCCCCACTTTGGGTAAACAAGTTAAGACACCACAAATGAGCAGAGAAGTATATTCAGCCAGCCATTCAGTATGATAATTATGAAGAACTGATCTGATGTGACAAAAATCAAGAAAAATGAATGTTATTTACATGCTGATCACAATAATGAACAATGTCTACCTGTGAACAGAGACTGGAGGCAAATTATGTGAAATGAAAATCATGTTAAGATGCTGGGATTATTTTCTCTTTCAAAAAAGCTTAAAACTTTTTTTTCAATAAAATATAAGCTCTGATCTCATATATTCATGAAAAAATTGTTCTTAGATTAGGAACATTGATATAAATGATTTTTTACAAATTTTAGTAACATTCAGGAAAACCCTCTGACTCATGCTTGAGCGATTGGATAGAAAGGGGAGGATAGGCTTTGCTTGTGAACGACCAGTCAGTATATGGCAGCCTGGCAGCCGCCCTAGGTGAGCTTCAGAGGTCACTGGAAAAAGGTGAAATTCACAAACAGATTTCTGGGTGGATGCTGGACAACCGGTCCTCTGCTGAGGGCAGTCACGTGAATCATCCCCTTGCAAACGACAGCCAGTGTGAACACCACCAGGGCCCAGAAGCAGCCGCTTGACTAGGTGCTAAAGTCACTTGAGGCCAGAGTGTCAGTGTGGTTGTCCTTGTGACACCATCTGTTCTGCAGAGGCACAGAGAAGGAAGAGAAAGGAGGGGGCCTGCAAACTTCAGGCTCTGCCCTCCTAAGGCATAAACCAGTGAGGACGTGAGTGAATGAACTGAGCTGTCATGACCTAGATTCCTGATAAACACAGGCAGGAAATGGGAAATTCGTGACGATGTCAATCCCCACTTTCATTTCACTAAAGCTGCCTAGGAGGGGTGGGAGGAATTAATTCTCGGAACCACATGACTGCATTAAAGGCTGCTATCGCCTGTAATGAGTTTTATTGACGTCTCTGGCTTGTTGTCATTGAGTCGTTGGTGGAGGTCAGCTCTTCAGCACTTCAAGCACAGAGGCTACAGAGCTGGGAGCGATGCCACCTCTCGGACTAACACTCCAGAAGCTGCCACCTGTCCAAACTGTCTGTGAGGAAAGAGGTGCCAGGAGATGGTAGAGTCGTGGTCATGGGTCTGGGGAACGTCCCCCTCTTGGGTTTCATCATGCTCCATGGCACTCAGACATCTGATGCTCTGGGGCTTTGCTATTCACAACCTAAGGTCTTTTATGCCCTGTGGATTTAATTCAGTGAAAAACAATGTTAAGGAGCTCCTTATTTTCATCTTCTATTCCATTAATTCACATCTCTCAGCATGTGAAGGAAGTCCTGGGATGGGAGAATTCTGGGGATATGGGAGGCAGGAGAAACTGAAGATTCCCCCCCAACCCATGCCCTGGGGCCTCTGACCCCATCCTCAACTCCTGGGCCCTAAGACCAGTGATAAGGCATGCTAGGTCAGGGGAGCTCAGAGAAATTCTGGGCATGGATGGCACCTTGTTTTAAGGATTGCCATTTTCCAGGGGTCAAATGATGGACGGACTGAACACAAGAGTAGAGTTTGATACAACATATTTTCAGTATCCAGTGTTGGCTGCCATTCCTTTTATTGTTTTGGGGTGACATGCTTTATTTGGCGATCTTTCCCAGCATTCACTTGAACTGTGTTGGTTCTCCACCATGTATCCAGGTCGTCTTGAGGGCAAAGCATTTTGATTAAAGACATAGGGTACAACTTGGCGTGTGTGTGTGTGCTAAAATTGGCCATAGGCATAGCAGTAGATTTCATAGCTGTAACACACTGCTGCTCATCTATATCTCTATGAGTTTGAGTTTCTATTTTAGAAGGCAAAAATTACTCATTCATGTAGTACATAATAATAGAGGATACTGCCTTCTTCAGGCAGCTGTAACTTTCTGGCCCCAATCTATCTTAGCATTATCAGCCAATAGTTCTCCCACCCATTTTCTTCTGTCTCTATCAATCCTATACTATAAATTCAATGTCTCTCAATCAGAGGATATTCTTTCATATATTGGAAAGCCCCTGTGCCTTTTCACATACTCTCTCCTCCTCCTAGAAAGTCTTCCTCTTGCTTCTACCCCTGAACAATTCCTTTTCAAAACTCAGCTCAGATACCATTTCCTCCGGGAGCCTTTTTCAAGTCTCCCAGACTCTCCCTGTATTTAAAGGTTCTGGGGCATAGACAATATTGGATTATAATTGCATGTTGGCACATAAATTTTATACCTACTAGACACCCAAGGCCAGGGGCCAGGTTGTGCTTATCTTTCAATTCCTAGCTCCTGGCACTGGCATGGTACAAGGAAGATACTCGATGTCAGATGAGTATGAATGATGAATAAAGTAAATCTCAGTAAAGGGCTTTTGGGTTAATACCAGGGTTTTCAAGCTGATGCTAGAACATTAGCTTCTAGTATAATCTGCTTCTTATTTCAGGTTCATGAATCACATTGGAAAAATAAAAGCTGGATTCTAGGACATGGTGAGAGGGAAGCTTCTGCTATGTCAAGGATAGTCCTATCCATATCAGTGATATCTGGTCAGATCTTCCTTCTGGGGACTATGTTCACTATTTACGCTCAGAGCTCATCTTGACTGGCATCCAATGCTGACTGCGTGAATGACTCTAGGAACAAGTGCCTGTGCCTTCAGGGAAAGGTTTGGTTCCTTTCCCTTTCCTATTCCCAGGACCTTAGACAGTGCCTGACATATCAGATGTTGAATGAGTGAGAAGTCCTGTCAGTTACCAATATATTGCTATTAATGAAGTGTCTCCCTTATGGACCCTAATTCTCAGTTTGTCTTGCTCAGCGATTAAACTAACCAAAAGACCCATGGCATGAAATGTCAGAACCTACCCTCTAGTTGGAAGAACTGTCTGAAGAGCCAGCAACACACCTTAGTTATTTCCTCTACCATGTACTGACAGATCTCTTGTGGACACATTTTGGTCAGGTCTCCTTTTAAGCTGCAGGTCTCCCCTTTTCTACCAGAAGTTCCAGAGGTAGGGAGCAACAGCCCTGTGGAGTACTAGGAGAAGGGGTGTGGGTGTGTGGGATTGAGGAAGGCAATTCTCAGAACCCACGGTTTCCTCTTTGCCTTTTGATGTTTTGCCTGATGAACTGGGTGTATGAACACTATAGATGTTGCAAGACAAACAATTTTCATGTGTATGCAATGAAAGAGCCAGGCTGGCAGACATACTGCCTGTCTCAGCCCTCAAAGTAGCCTGGAAGAGCTGGTGGTGACCAGAACATCTAGACCAATGAATACCAGGAAATAGCCTCTACTGGCTATTTATCTACGTGTTTATAGCACTGGGCCCCATTTATCCATCCATCCATCCATCCATCCATCCATCCATCCATCCATCCATTCAATTTTCCATGAGTTCCATGACAAAAAAACCAAAAACCAAAACCCAAAATAGATTGGAAAACGCCATTTACTCAGTTTGTTTTGTTGATCTCCTCTAAGGGGAGAGGAGTCTGACACAGGAAGGCCACATCACCCACACATATCATACGCTCAAATGAGATCATCATCCCCACACCTGTTTTGATATTGGTAACTTGTGTCTTTTCTCATTTTTTCTTGGTTAGTCAGGCTGGAAGTTTATAAATTTTATTAATCTCTTCTAAAAACCAAGTTTTGCCTTTGTTGATTTTCTCTACTGTTTTCAGTTTCATTGATTTCTACTCTAATATTAATTATTTCTTTTCTTCTGTTTGCTTTAGGCTTATATTGCTTTTCTCCAGTTTCCTAAGGTAGAAAATTTATTGATTTTAAATCTTACTTCTTTTCTAATATATATGCATTTAATGTTATAATTTTCCCTCTAAGCACTGCTTTTGCCCCATCCCACACATTTTGATAAGTTATATTTTATTTCTATTTAGTTTATTTTGTAATTTCCCTTGAGATTTCTTTGAACTATGCGTTATTTAGAAGTGTGTTCTTAAACTTCCAAATATTTGGGGAGATTTTCCAGCTATCTTTCTGTTACTGATTTCTAGCTTAATTCTACTCTGGTCTGAGAACATACTCTGTATGATTGTTATTCTTTTAAATTTGTTAGGATATATTTTATGGCCCAGAATCTGGTCTATCTTGGTGAAATGTCTCTTGTGAGCTAGAGAAGAATGTGTAGTCTGCTGTTGTCAGATGGATTTTCTACTAATGTTAATTAGATCAAGTTGACTGATGGTGCTCTTCTGGTCATCAATATCTTTACTGATTTTCTGTCTGCTTCATCTATCAGTTACTGACAGAGGGGTGTTGAAATCCCCATATAATCATGGATTTGTGAATTTCTCCTTTCAGTTCCTTGTCTTTGGTTTTCTGAAGTTGGCATATTCCATGCCCAAGTGGTTTTTGTTTTTGTTTTTGAGTAGTTATCCTGCTTAGTGTCCTCTAAACTTCCTGGATTTGTGATTTTATGTCTGTCAATAATTTTGGATTGCATTAGCCATTCTTTCAATATTTCTTTTGCTCCATTCTTTTTCTTCTGGTATTCTAATTACACATATGTTATACCTTTTGCAATTGTCCCTCAGTTCTTTGGGGTTCTAATGTTTTCATTTTTTTCCTCTTTACGTTTCAGGTTAGAAGTTTCTGTTGACTCATCTTTAAGCCACTAATAGTTTCCTTGGTCATGTCAAGTCTATTGATAAACCTATTAGAAGCATTCTTCACTTCTGTTACAGTGTTTTTACTGATAGTCTTTCCTTTTGATTCATTTCTAGAGTTTCCGTCTCTTTGCTTAAATTACCCATCAGTTTTTTCAGGTTGTCTACTTTTTCCATTAGAGCCTATGGCACTTATAACCTAGTCATTTTAATTTTTTTAATGTTTATTTAATTTTGAGAGAGGGAGATACAGAGCATGTGTGGGGGAGGGACAGAGAGAGAGAGAGAGAGACAGAGAGAGAGGGAGACACACTCTGAAATAGGCTCCAGGCTCTGAGCTGTCAGCCTGACATGGAGCTCAAACTCACGAACCATGAGATCATGACCTGAGCTGAAGTTAGATGCTTAACCAACTAAGCCACCCAGGCTCCCCCAACCTAGTTATTTTAAAATTCTGTCTGATAATTCCAGCATCTGTGTTATAATGGAGTCTGGTTCTGATGATGATTGCTTTGTTTCTTCGGGCTGTTTTGTTTTTTTTTTGTGTGGCATTACTATAATTTTTTGGTTGAGATCTAGACATGTTGTGTCAGGTAATAGGAAGTAAGATACATAGACCTTTAGAGTGATGATTTATGTTGATCTGGCAAGGAATTGAGATATGTTTAACATCTGCTATAGATAAGTGCCACATTCAAATTCCTGTAATGTCCCTGTTTTTGTCTCCCCTACTGACTTGGGGTTCCCTAAGTACTCCTCCTCAGAGAGAGTTTATGCCTTGAAGATCTTTCAGCCCTGATCCAACATTATTATCTTGGAGTCTTATTAGTGTGGTGGTAGGACATGGGTGAGGGACAGTTTTCTATAATTTCCCACTTAAGTTCTCATCTTTTAGGGGCTCTATATCTTGCGGTTGTCACCTTCTCAAGTTGCATAGCCTTCCCTTTCCCCTCATACCCCTCCCCTTTTTCTTGGCTGCAGAGTTTCCTATCAATTTCCTTGAGGCTCTGACTGCTGTTGACTGTTTCTCCCCTACCCCCAACTCCACAGTTGAGGCAGAAAGGCTAAAATGGGGTAAAATGGGAGAAACTCTATCTTCACCTAGATAGGAAAAAGGGCTTTGTTATGAAGAAGGCTCTGGCATATTTTACGATTACTCTTCCCTTTCCCCTACCAGAGACATGAGGAGTGGTCCTTCTCAGTTCTTCCCTGCAAGAATCTCTAGGGTTCCTGGAGGTAAAGCTCATGAAAGTATGACCCCCAGAAGACTGAAACCCCAAGTTCCTCCCTCTCACACTAGCCCTCACTCAGCCTAAAGCAATTAATCAGAATTGTCACTTAACTGATCCTACAATTTATAGCACTCGTGCATTTTGCTCCTGGTGAGCACATCTGGCTGTGATTCTTTGGATACACCGGACTCTCCAGATTCTGGGGGTGGGGGGTGGTTTGCCCTGCAACCTCAGTTCTCTGGTAGGTCCAAGAAAATTGTGGATTTTCACTTTATTCGATTTCTTCTTACTATAAGGATAGGGGTGAAAATTCCCAAGCACTTTATATGTTGGGACTGAAACCAATCTCTCCACACATATTTTACAGAATTCTCTCTATCCCTACTCAGAGTCCATGAGTCCTGGCAATCTGTTTTGCCAGCAACTACACCCCTCCTGGTCTTCTCTGGGTTATAAACTCTTGTTGCTGTCAATTTCCCCTCATTGTTTCCTGCTCAGCGGCAAGTGTTATATAACCATGGGACCAAGTGGAGCCAGTGCTCCCTGAGACTGTGTTCTGCATCTCAGTGGGTAAAGGAGGCAGACCGTGAAGGCTGGTATAGTTAGTTTGCTGGTAAAGTTAAGGATGCTCCTCTGAAATCTGATGAGAAGTACAACCCCTGTTTCCCAATATCATGAAGAAGAGAGAAATGCGGTATAACGGATGACCCACAGACTCTTAGGCATATGCCCTCGTGTCATTACGCTTGTCAGTCAAGTGAATTGCATGATGGTGTTGTGACAGGCTTGACAAAGAAGGAATTCACATAGAGTTGAGGTGAGTAATACTTATGTAACTTAAAAAACAATGATCTTGCCATCGGCCTTCTTAGTTGTATCTGCTCCCCTTTATCTTCCTATATAGTACTTTCACAGCACTTTTGTTTTTCCTTAACCATAGACAGGGTCATCCTATGCAGACCTGGATTCCCCTTTGTCTTACAACATTTGAAATTACAAAGCAGAGATTGTTCACTTTAACGCTGATTGAGAAGGAGATGTGTATAAGCTTTACATTCCTCTTAGATACAGACATGGACGATGAAGGAGAAACCTATCGATCTGGGTGGTATTTTTGGTGCCAAGGTGGCTGGAGCACCCAGATCAATCTGAATAATTTTGTTCATGGATGGGTACTATGTATTACAAGATGCTGAGAGGGAGAAACAAATAATTGGCTCCCTGATGGCCCTTCCAAGGGCAAATACTTCCAAACTGAGGGCAAAGGAAATTCTTCCATCTTTTCAGATAATGCCTCCTCCCCACACCCTCTAGTATGGAACATGGTCTGTTATGATGATCAGTTGGTTGGTAAACTAGGAGGGGAGGGTGAAAAATATTGTGACATGAAGGAGATTTAAGCAGTATTCACCTTTGGGGAAGTTTTCTCCTTTAAGATGGGTTTCAGTTATTTCACAGTACTTTCCATGATGGTGAAGGCTATCAGGCCCTTAAGTTTTCTAAAACATTTTGAATCATCTGGTCTCTGCCTTTCCCAGGCTTCATAGAGACTCCAGAGAAGATACTAAGAAGGTAAGGACAGCAGAAGAAAATGAAAGAGGTTGGGGAGGAAGTCAGGGAAGGGAGAACATGAACATAAAGGAGAAGTTAGGAGAGGCCCTGAGAATGGATGGGGATGAGTGGAGAAGGCTTGAGAGAGGGCTGGGTGACAACAATAAGGGACAATTCCTGCAGTTGGAAGGGGACAGGAAGTGAGAAAATGGAAGAGGTGGTGGGGATTCGAAGTGATGAGGTTCTTTGAAAAATTAAAAATAGAACTACCCTACAACCCAGCAATTGCACTACTAAGTATTTATTTATTTATTAAAAAAATTTTTTTTGATGCTTATTTATTTTTGAGAGAGATACAGACAGAATGCGAGTGGGTTGGGGCAGAGAGAGAGGGAGGCACAGAATCTGAAGCAGGCTGCAGGCTCTGAGCTTTCAGCATAGAGCCTGACGCAGGGCTTAAACTCACGAGCTGTGAGATCACGACCTGAGCCGAAGTCGGATGCTCAACCGACTGTGCCACCCAGGCGCCCTAGTCAGTAATTATTTAAAGGATACATGAGTGCTGATTCGAAGGGGCATATGCACCCCAACGTTTATAGCAGCACTATCAACAATAGCCAAATTATGGAAAGAGCCCAAATGTCCATCAACTAATGAATAGATAAAGAAAATGTGGTACACACACACACACACACACACACACACACACAGGAATATTACTTGGCGATGAAAAAGAATAAAACCTTGCCATTTGTAACATGGATGTGTATTATGCTAACTAGAGTGTAGCATACTAAGTGAAGTCAGTCAGAGAAAGACAAATATCAAATGATTTTACTCATATGTGAAATTTAAGAAACAAAATAGATGAACATAGGGAAAGGGCAGAAAAAATAATATAAAAACAGAGAGGAAGGCAAATCATAAGACTCTTAAATACAGAGCACAAACTGAGGGTGGCTGGAGGGGTGTTGGGTGGGGGGGTGAACCAAATGGGTGATGGGCAATAAGGAGGGTACTTGTTGGGATGAGCACTGGGTGTTATACATAAGTGATGAATCACTAAATTCTATTCCTGAAATCATTATTACACCATATGTGAACTAACTTGGATTCAAATAAAAAAAAAAGAACATGAAGAAAAAAAGAAAGTGATCAGTGAAATCATAAGGCTGAGAGATGTAAAAGCATTAGGAAAGGACAAAGGAGGGCGGAATAAGTGATGTGCAATAGCACACGCACGCGCACACACGCGCGCACACGCACACACGCATTGCTACTAAAGCAGGGCTGGGCCCACCACAGTTGCTGACTGCACGGTGTGGATAGAACTATTTGCAATAATTTCGGAATCATACCTTGTTTTGTTTAAGGGCACCTTTCTCTTTCATATGAGGGCAGTCCTTCCCCGTCACCACCGCTTTGATATCTGCCACCGGCACTGCAATTCATAAGAGAAAATGAAAGTAACTACACCATGTGAAAGCTGAGATGTCAATAAAGAGTCAGGAGTGAGCACTGAGTCGGCGGGCACAGTTGTCATTCTGAGAAACTACGCAGAAAGAGGAAATAAAAAAAGAGGCAAAAAGAGAAAGAGGAGTCAGGCAGGGTCCCAGGGACAGAAAGGAAAATAGTCTGCTAAAAAGCATCCCTGGGGAGAAAAGTCTATGTTCACGACCAGAATTTGTGAAACAAATACCCATTTGTGAAACAAATACCTAAGAAAAGCTATCATAGTCATGTAAAAGTGATGGTACTAGAATCAGTAGTAATAATAATGATAATAATACCAGTGGTGCTAATCCTGATATTAGGCAAGACCCCTTTTGCTAGGAACAATGCCGAGTGCTTTGCTTCTGAGAAGCTATTAGCTTCTGAGTTTTGGATAATGAGGAGAAGCAACCTTACCACAAAAAATTGATCTGAATCTGAAGAGTCACTCTCCAAATCCTCACTCTCTACCACCTTGTTAATTCTCACAACTCTGGGAGACAGATTTTTCTAATCTCTGTTTTACAGACAACGAAAGTAAACTCAATTAAATAAAGGGAACATTCCTTTCTGATAGGGAGATGGTAGCCGGTATTTATCTTGGAGAATAATGCAGTTAGATAAAATGATGTTATCTCATGTCTTACTCAGGACTCGGAGGAAGATAAAAGACGGGTTTGTGCATTTCAAACTTTTGTCAAGATCACCTGAGAGAGGGAAGGCAGTAGGATGGTTTGGAACCATAGCTTAAAAAACTGTGAAGTCACCTGTCCCTCTCCAATCCCTAATCTTGTAGTCCCACAAGGGACTGTGAATCTAGAGGCCCACTTAGGATCTGCAGAAACTTCAAGTAACCAATGCCTTAGACTCCCTTAATGGAGAAGATGATGAGAGATTTCATAATTAAAATTCCCCTGCTTTTATTGGGGAATTGGGTTGTGGGGGAGAGATTTAGACGAAGACAAAATTATGAAATATATAGAATATCAAAATGATACAACAGGAAGGCCTTTTAAAAAGCTAACATTTTTCAGGTACCCTAAAATTCCTAAGACTTTGTTCAAATCTGTCGATATCCCCGAGAGCTTTCTTTAGCCCCAGAGAAAAGTGGGGTTTTGATCAACTCTTCCAGGAATCTCTGCATATACTCCCTGCTATCTGTCCCACCATGTCTGCTCCTTCATCCCGCAGTCCTGATTCTAGATCCCTTCAGCAGAAATTACTTGTGCTGAGTGGTATCCGGCTTTCCTCCCTTTCTGGACATATATATGGAAGATTACACTTCCCAGCAACCTTCGCAGTTAGGTGGGGCCACATGATTATGTCTGGCCAGTGAAATGTGAGAGGCAACGGCATGCCAGTCTCTTCTAGACAGAGGCAGTAAAAAGTCACTGTCCACCAGAATCTCTTCAGAAACTGAACAAGCCATATATTCCATCCAGATGGCACGCTGTGGGAGGGCAGAGCAGTCACTGGCCTGTGTCCCTGAGTGACTATGTGGGGCAGCACTTTCACACCCCATGTCAGTCACGTAACATGAATGAGAATATACTCTTAGCGTCATAAGCCACTGTGATCTGGGGGGGTCACTTGTTCCCGCAGCATAAGTCAGCAATGCAGCCTATCTTCACTGGCAGAATCCTTTACCTGGGATGTCTTTCCTGTCTCTCTTTGGCCCCTTTGAATTGGCAGCTTCCTAAAGACAGTCTCCATAATTCCCGGACCTACTTTTGACCACAACCACTGACTTCAGTTCTTCTGAGATCCATTTTTTATAACCAGTGATCAGCCCTGTTCCCCTCAGTGGTCAATTGGGTTGCCTAATCACTACCCCAGGAGTGGACATTTGGGCCCTCTGGGAAGTTGGGTCGACTCCGTGTTTACTTTTCAGTTGAAAACCCGCCACTGAAGTGAATTTGTGAAAGAGTTAACATCCTAAGTCAAAAGCCTTCTCAAGCTTCAGATGGGGTTTGAGTCACAGTTACTGTGCAGAGAGTCTTTTGTTGTATCATATATAACATGGTCAACGAACTAGAAAGAGTTTCTACAATCTATAAATACTAAGTTACCCTTTGGCTTTGAAAAGCCATCATATGGAACGGGACAAGAGTAACACAAAGGTCTACAGTGGGAGTAGTCTTCAGAATCTCTAATGAGGAGGCTTCGGGGAAGAAAAGGCACTTTTCTACTGTGCTTGTGGCAGTACATATTCTGTTTTTTATATGCATTGTCCCCTGTCAAGGAGACAAGCTGCTATATTACTCACAGGATTATGGCTAAGAGGAAACACAAAATTCTAAAAATACAGCATGGCTTTTAAAGGTTGCTCTTTGCATAGTTTGTCTCTAGATGCATTGGAAGATTAGGCATCAGAAGGCTAGAATGCCGTCCTTTCTATTCCCATGAGCAGAATCAGACTCACGTCTCTTGAATCTACACTCTGAGGAGGCAGGAGCGGGCGCCTGATTACTTCAAAGTCAGGCTAGTGTTTCCATTAGGCATTTTTATGTGGGAGCAGCATAAAGAAAGGGTGCCCAGAGATATGGGAATCAAAAGGGTCCCTGCTGGCACCCAACAGTCCACTCTAAATCTTGGAGGTATGGCCTCATTTCTTTCTGCCCTTTTTTCTCAGTTTGAGCTGGACTGAGATCATCTCATTCAATATGACCATTTTACAAATGGGAAGACTGAGGCCTCAAGAGAGGAAATAAATTATACAATGTCACATAGTTAGTGGAGGACAGAGTTAGGACTGTTTTTTCTTCTACCCTACCCTCCCTTGCTTGGTCATGACTACTCCCTACGTTTGGAAGCTGTCAGAATCCTCAAATCATGCTGAACAGAGCCCCAGATGTGGTTATCACTTCAGACTCTCTAGGAAACTCTTGAACTGCTGATATCTGTGGAAGGATCTGTAATTGTGATTCAAAACAAAAATACAATTGAAAAGGCACACATGGCCACCAACATAGTTTTAGCTTTCACCACTGAGAGCCACATTGAGGCAGAAACCACCCCAGGAAGTAGGTAGTAAGCCATGAGCCCTTGCTGCAGACACAGCTCCATAGACGCTCTGGTGAGTGGTGACGCTCAGAGGAGGGACAGGCTGATCCTATCCCTGTTCAGTTCAATGAAGAATCTGATCTCTATCCTGGCAGCACAGAGTGGTGGGAAGGGCTGTGCCCTTGGTATCAGACTGGCTTTGAATTCTAGATCCACCTATTGGTTGTACCACTTTGGGCTTAAGTTCTTGGAGCCTAACCTTCCTCATCTGCAATGTGGAAACTATGGCATCAGCTACTCATATGGTTGCTCCAAGAATTAAGTCCTATTGCAGGAGCCAGGATCATTGTTGGCTTCTAATAGAGGCAGCACAGGTAGTGGGGAAAAGCCTGGGCCATGGAATTGGATGGCTGCAATCAGATCTCTGTTCTGTTTCCCGGCCACGTTTTCTGTACCTCTGTTTCCTTAACTGTAAAACAAGGGCAATGATGTCTACCTCTCCAGGTTGGTGAGAGGGTAATTTATGTAGAGCTCTTAGCATAGTGCCTGGCATATAGTAAGCACTCAATAAATGTTGTCCGCGATTATTCTCATTACCAATAATCAAAGTTAAATTGTCTCTATAGATCAAGGGACCTGAAGTATTCACTGTGCTTCAGTGACCCAAATTGCCCACTCTGTTTTGCTGTCTCAGCTGCCCCTCCCACCCTCTGTAATAGGCTTAATCGCCTTGTGCAAGGGAGTGGGCCTTCTCTCTGGCCCCTTGGATGTGGGGGTGAGAAGCTCTGGCCTAGATTCTTTCAAAGGGAGGCACTGAGGGGCCTGGGGCACAGCTGGAAAGCAAAGGAGTCTAGTGTCTGGTGAGGGTGATGCAAGCCTGTAAACTTAGCGGGAGAGATGTAGGGCCATATCTCCTGCCAAACAAAAGTAATATGAGAAGAGACTTCCTAAACCTTCAGGGATGAAGACAGCCAAGGAGAGGCCCTCAATCTTTACTCGCACTCTCTATATCAAGAAGATTCAATTACACTATTTGGTTCATCAATATCTCAATATTCAGCACTGATTAACTCAAGGGGCGGAAGACAATTTCCCCCTTGGTCTCAAGAGAGGGCAATCGTACATGACAAGAGCAAGGCACTTGAAATTAATTAAAGGAACATTTCATTTTTCTAGTGGAATGAGGTTTATGACTTTTAAGGGCTCTAAGATGATGGGCAGAATGCCCATGGAATTGGAATTAAAGGCAAACCAGGTGCCAGGCCTGAAGCAGCAGACTTTAGTTTCCCAAGATGGGGCTTCTCATCTCGAGCACATACCAGGTTCATTTTACTTATTTACGTGAATACACCCCCTACTTGGCTCACATGTGCCTACAGATATAATCTCAAGAACACACACACACACACACACACACACACACCCCTGCATGCATACACCTGTACAAGTATGCATTCCTGGTTTATTTTTCAATGGATAGACTGTTAATGGAGAAACTCTTTTGAACTCCGAAGTACTGGATTTCAAAGGCTGCAGAGGTGAGGTAAGGTAAGGTAAGACTAGAGTTTTGGAGCCATTGTCAGAACGGACAATTGTAACCCTTTCCCAGGACCAGTATCACTCTGCGGCCACTACCAAAAGCCGTTTAGAGATCTGCAGCTCTAACCTTGCTCCTCTGTGAACACCCTGGCAAGCTGGTTCTCTCTGGCATTGGCACTCCTGGTTTATATCCGGTTACTTTTACCCTGGGCTCCTGGGGGTGCAGGCCTTGGTAGAGCTGGGGGTAGGGGCATCAGCTTGTGGCCAAGCCCAGGAACTGCCCCTACAACGTTCAGGAGCTGTCCACCCCTTGACCTTCTCTAGGAGCTGGGCTACCAGTTTCCTAAGCAACAGAAACAGCTAGAATAGGGGTGCTGCATATAACACCTGTAAACAATGCCAATCAAATGCCTATATGTGGGTTGAGAAGTGGATTATATCCCTATAACTACGGGAATAAATAATATGTCCAGTGAGTGGGAAAGCTGATTCACTGGTCCATGCGGGAAAAAAAAATGAATTATGCTGTGTGCAAATGTGTTTGAGTGTGTGTGTGTGTGTGTGTGTGTGTGTGTGTGTGTGTGTTTTCCCCAGACCACTTTCCCTATTTCGTGGTCAGGTGAAGAATGAGACTGTGGCAGACTATGTGTAGAACTGGTTGCAGGATGCTGGGGTGGCTCAGTTGGTTAAGCATCCCAACTCTTGATTTCAGCTCAGGTCAGGATCTCACAGTTTGGTGAGTTTGAGCCCCATGCTGGGCTCTGTGCTGACAGTGTGGAGCTTACCTGGGATTCTCTGTCTCCCTTTCTCTCTCTGTCCCTCCGTAGCTTTCTCTCTCTCTCTTTCTCACTCTTTCTCCCTCTCAAAAATAAATACATAAACATAAAAAAAAAACCCAAAAAACTTCTGCTTGCTTTGAGCAATAGTCACCATTAACTCTTCATTTTGCCACTGTAGCAGTGATTCCAAATTGCTGGCCCCTGGACAGTTCCAAGTTCACGAGCAAAGTTTTGCCAGTAAGTTTTCACCAGTGAACAGCAAAGAGAGGAAAATGAAGACCAAGCTGTGAGTTTTTAATAAAGCTAATTTAATTTAGTAGAAGTAACTGTCCTATATTCCAAGATTAGGTCTTTCAGCTCTTTCTTATTGTTTTTCATGATTAAGAGCCCCTCCCCCTTCTTTTTTTAATGAAAGGAATGTGATATTAAATTTTAGTTAGATCTTATTTCTTACTAGACATTTTTTACCAAAATGAAAAGTTGGCAACCCACTGTCAAATCACTTTTTTTTTTTGTTCTTTTACAATATTTACTTACTGGTAAAGCCAAATTTGGGAAATCATCACGAAGATTATCAGGTAGTATCTAGCTCAGCAGTTCTCATTCTGAGTGTACATCAGAACTGCCTGGAGAGTCTGTTTTAGACAGAGGTTGCCGATCCCTGTCCTCAGAGTTTCTGATTCAGTAGGACTGGAAAAGAGGCTGGAGAATCTGTATTTCTAGTAAATTTTCAGGAGATGCTGCTCACGGGTCAAGGACCATACTCTGAGAACCACTGGCCTGGCTTGTCCATGGTGGAATGGGGGAGGCTTTCTGAGACTTGAAGGGAGGGTCCTCATTATAGGCAGAGGCCTGGAACGCTGCCAATGCAGAGACACTGTCCCAGACGCTGTAGCTGTGGGCTTCAGATTTCTTCCACCTTCCACTAGCAAGGCCAATAATGTGGGTCAGGGAAGCAGTGCTCCTACGAAAGCAAACAAGCTTGCTTTCTGAGCTAAGTGACTCTACAAAGACTAGACTGTTCCATTTCTAAGCTGGAGGAAGAGAGAATGTTCTAGGTTGTCCACCTGATATGTCAGCGCAGATTCTGAATGTGTCAGGAATTTCTCACTTGTGGTTACTTTTTGCCTTTGGTGGCCATGGGCTGCAAGGAAGGTAGTACAGAGCTGACTTCCTTAGGCCCTGGGGTGATGAGAGGAAAGACATTGGGGCTTGGGGCTAAGGATTCAGTCTGTGACATCCTGCTGAGATGACTTATGCAGGGTCAGTGTAACTTTTGAAGGCTACTTAATAGTGTTCTTTATTTGTTTTCTCACTCTTTCCCACTCTGATTTCTCTAACTGGGATGTCCTCTGAGGTTATGTTCATTTTATCTCATTTTTCTTCCAAACGAATGTATCACCCTTATGTATTTTAATGTTTATATAATACTTGGTTTAATTCGCACACTTAATACTGTCTAAGAACCTGGACCCTGGTTTGGTGTTGGGCTAAAATAATCTGGCAAATTACTGGCTCTTCAAAAACATACACATTAAAATAGAATTGTACAGAAACAGCAAATAAATACAAATAATATGTGTTTCAGGGATATGTATTTTAGCTGATGATAGAACGTAACTGATCATAAATGTTCTAAGTGTCAGGGGCCCCTGGGTGGCTCAGTCGATTGAGCTACCAACTCTTGGTTTTGGCTCAGGTCATGATCTCATTGTTCATGGGTTTGAGCCCTGCTGACAGTGTGGAGCCTGCCTGGGATTCTCTCTCTCCCTCTCTTTCTCTCTGCCCCTCCCTGTCTCACACACAGGTGTGTTCTCTTTCTCTCTCAAAATAAATGAACATTAAAAAATACAAATAAATGTTCTAAATGTCTGAGTTACTTCTCTGAAGCAGGTTAGTCATCCTGGGGTCTACCATTAGCTCTGCATTCCGGTCATGGGATACACTAAACTATAATGAGTACATGTGGTAGGGACCAAGTACATGATTCATGGAAAATTATTCTGGGTCATCAGAAAAAGGCAAGCGACAGAGTCAGGTTTCTATTGTCTTTGCTCCTTAAAACAGCAACTGGAGAAGTAGTGTGAAAGTGGACATCTGAAACCCAGCTTTACATTTTTCAGGAAAGATATGTGAGCATTCCTTCTGTGCCCTCCCCTTTTCTGTCCCGAAGCCCCAGTCCATCGGGGTCTTGTGCGTGATGAGAATGCTCAGGCCAGGACCTACGACAAGATGAGACACGTCCAGTGGATTTATTTGGGCTGGTAGTTTTCCTGTGTGCTATTTTGTGACCAGGAAGAGAAACAAACAACCCAAACTCAGTCCTCCTACACAGGAGAGCCACTTACATTTGTCCTGCAAGGAATCGTGGGGCACTTCTCCCTGAGGACTTTCTTCCAAGTCTCCATAATGCAGAACCTTGTGGTTGGGTGAAAGTCGACAGTACCAAAACTTGTCTGAAGGAAAAAAACACACAAATTTATAAGGTAAGTGATTCTGATTTCTAAAAGTATCGACATCCCGGGCGCCTGGGTGGCTCAGTCGGTTAAGTGTCTGACTTCGGCTCAGGTCACGATCTTGCGGTCAGTGAGTTCAAGCCCCGCGTCGGACTCTGCTGACAGCTCGGAGCCTGGAGGCTGCTTTGGATTCTGTGTCTTTCTCTCTCTCTGCCCATCCCCCACTCGTGCTCTGTCTCTGTCTCTGTCTCTCTCAAAAATAAATAAACACTAAATTTTAAGTCTTCAGGAAGGAAGGAATTCTAGAGCCCTGGGCAATAGGCCTCTTGATCTTGATATTTAGTTAGCACCGTTCTGACTAAAATACATTGGGTAACCACTGGGGAGGTTATTAAATCCTTCAGGCATAATGGCAGCAGGTGTTCTGCGGTGGTGGCTTCCAGAGCGTCATTTCATCAGTATTTATAATGACTATGGGCATCCTTCCCTATCCTCTTAGGTCTGGCAAAAGTGGGGAGGGAAATGTAGAAAAAGCAGCTTTCTTGGAACTCCTCTGCTTCCATTTTCCTCTCCGAGATTTTAAAACTGTTGAGGTAATTTACTTGTGCCACATCTTAGTTGCTATACTGAACCCCCACCCCTGGGGCTAATACATGCAAATTAATCAACAAATGGATTTTTAGGATGCCAGTGATACACATAAGGGGTGGAGTTTATGAGGAAACAACCTAAATGATTCAGGGATTTATCCAAAGAATGAGGATATTCACAATCATCTCCTCTCTAATTCCTAGAGTGTAGTCCTCTGAATAGACATGACTAGAAGGGGATTAAGAGGTGCAGTCTTCCCTTTATAAATGAATAAGAATGGGGATGTAATGTATGGCACAGGGAAAACAATCAGTAGTATTGAAACAACTGAGTATGGTGACACATGTAACTACACTTATTGTGGTGACCATTTTGTAATATACGAAGTACTGAATCACTATATTGTACACCTGAAACTCAAAAAATAAAAAAAAAAAATTAAGACAAAAATAAAGAACTAGACATGACCAGGGTCTTAGGACCATACTTACAAATAACTCCCTCAACTTAACCTCCTCTGTGTTCCAAGGTAATAAAAATGAATAAGCCTGAGAGGTAGGGGGGAGGCAAAAACACTTTTTATAGATAAGAAATTTAAATTGTGACAGCAATCTTTGTGAAGCTCTCGAGCAAGGCTGTGCTTAGATGCCTCCTCCTCCAGGAAGCCCTCTGTGATTACTACTGCTGAAGGAACTCTCCTCATCCTCTTGGATGCCCCAGTGTCTTCTTTGATTATTAGTGCCCCCATGTTAAGCATCTTAGTATTTCCCCTTCTTTACCACAAACCCTAGGCAACTTGCCCTCGCAGGTGTACTGCTAACAATGACTGATGGAAGAAGAGGACTCAGGATACTCATGAGCCTGGACAGTGTGAAGCCAGAGCTCTCTAATGACAGCCACTGTCTTCATAATTGCACTGTCCCAATCCCTTGGCACAGTGCCTGGCACATGGGGGTTGCACAGTTGGTGTTGGTTAAATTGATAAATGAGGACCCAAGGGGACTTGGTCAAAATGCTTAAGGCACAAAGCATCTATGACCTTGAAAGCATCTATGACCTGTAAGCCCCTTTGTGCAATGATGCAGTTGGCAAACATGGCGGCCTTGGTCAAGTCACCTCATTACTGTGTCTACAAACATGTATTGCTTTGAAACTGCTCTGACTAGAAAGCTATCACAACATTTTAAAGAAAGGGTTTTTCTATCTAAAATCGCCTGCACTGCAAAGCTTATATTTTAACTAGGACTCTTTTAATAGAAAAGAAAGATTTAAAAATGGAACTAAAAGCCGCACAATGAACAAAGAAAATGCCCCAACTTGATCTACAAAAGCAAAACACCTTTGGGATTCCTATCTTCCTCATCTATAAATAGGGTTTGAGAACTCTTGAAAGTACTCATAATATGGCAATCCACATATTTAAAAGAATCTGAACTCTGCTGGAAAAATCTGGGAGGAAAGGAAAAGTTATTTTCTGGCTAGGGAAACATCTGGCGTTGCTCAATTTTCAAAATTATATCCATACACACAACATAGGTCATTTTCCTGGGAGAGTATTTCAAAGGCAGAGAATAAAGTTATTCCCTGAATAATTCACAGTCATTTCAATTAGGCAAACATGTAATCATCAATTTTCCATGAAGAACACATTTGGGAATCGGATTTGTAATTCACAATAGGAACTGTGAATTCCAAGGGAGCAGGCCATGCTTTGGCCGTGAGTAGCAATAGTGCTCAGGGGGTGGGGGGCCTGAATGACAGGCTGTGGAGGTTCCTCCTCCCCAAAGGGAACTTTTACCTTGCCTACATAGCCTGCGGAGACTGTCCAAAGCCAGCTGGAGAGATTTTCTACGAAGCTTTCTTCCCCTGATACCTTGGCGGTGTGATTTTTAGCTAAGTGAGCAACTGAAGGGTGACAGAAAGCCAGCAAGGAGTCAGTGAGCTAGCTGTGCACTGGGATATACAGGTCTTATTTAGAATAAGGTCCCAACTGGTTCTTTCCAGGGATCCCTGGCTTCTTAAGCTGGGATAAACTCTAAGGGTAATGGTAGGAACCTAAAGCCCAAGGGCCAGTATGATGCAATCAAAGATCAAAGATCATTCATTCTCAATATACTGGTGAGTGTTAAAAAATTTAAGTGGTATAACCAGATATCTTGTGAAGTAAAATGCACAACTTGTGTTCGTTTGTAAGACTTCAAAAGTTTTTGCTGCATATACTTTCAAGGGAAGTTTACTTATCCAGTGAATATTTGCAGAGTGCCTACAATGCATGCAGCACTCTATTAGGTACAGCACAAAAACTGTTAGGGTGAAAGGCAGACGATGAGAGACAAAGCCAAGAAGCTCTAGGGCAACGGGCTCCCTTAGTTCCTAGCGGCAAATAAAAGAAACATGGTGGAAACACTTGTTTCCCAGGTTTGGGAAGTAGGGACAGGGACTCAGGGACTCTGGCCATACTGCAAGGAAAAACAGGGACAGGGAAGGTCTCTTGTGTAACATACGCTTCGATTCAGAAACGAAGACAGACCCGTGGCTGTCTGTCAGGGTTCCTGAAGGCCAAGCAACCATTTTTGCAAAGTTGCCGTTGACATCTGCTTCAAAGGAACCCAAAAGGCTACCCAGAATCCCACCTTAACAATAGCTGGTGCACAACTGACAGAATGTCCTCCTTCCAGGAGGCCTAAATTCTCTTGACTTTTAGGATACCACACTCCTCTAGTTTTCCTCCTTCCTCTGGCTAACTCCCCTCCTATCCTCTAGAAGTTCCTCTTTCTCAGTCCCCTACTGCAATGGTAGAGAGCAAAAAGATCGGTACGTCACCGACCTAAGTGATTGCTCTGTTGCTTCCCATCAAACAGGAAATCTTGGAAGGATGACAAAATGTTGGAAGAGGGGCTGAACTGGCTTGGGGAAGCCGTTTTGACTCATAAACAAATGGATGGATACTGTGCCAGTATCTTCCTCAGGATAAAGGCTGGGGTCATTAGCTCTGGGAAGGTTTCAAGGCATCATAATGTGTGTATGTCGGTCTCAAAGGTGGAGCTGCCGTAAAGCACAACAGGGCTGCCAGCTCTGAGCAGCGAACACACCGGCTCATCGCGTGAGACGATTTCAGTGTCAGCCGGCAGCAGCAGCTTGATTTGCAGTTTCTTTTATGGTAAGAAAAATATGTATTTCTTTTCAAAGCCCAGCATGATGTTACTAGTTCCTCAATCCCTCTGGGCAATGAATGAGTGGATTATGTCATTAGAAGCAATTAGCAGGAGGCAGTGAGAACATTATCAAAGATTGTTTACTAGCATTTAAAGAATAAACAGGAGTTAATATAGAGGTCTTCCAGTCAATTATGAGTATTAGCACATTAATAGCCATTTCTTCATTCCCCAAATTCAAAAACTGACAATTTGGAGACAATATTGTACTTCCTTTTCTTGGTCTGTCTCTGTATGTGTGCGTGTGCGTGCATGCATGCGTGTGCATGTGTGTGTGTGTGTGTGTGGGTGTGTGTGTGTGAAGGATGAGAGAGGAAAGCTGGTTTCAGAGCTCACAAGCCTGCTAAGAAGGTCTCCAGGGCTGATTAAAGCTATTCCCAATGTCACATAGATCATTACAGAGCTAATAACCACTGACAACTGTAATTCTTGCAGCACTGCTTGATAGAACTTTCTGTAATGATGGAAATACTCCACAGATCCTTATCCAATAATAAGAAAAGAAGAATTAAATTTTATTAAATTTCAATTAAATTAGCCATAGGTAGCTTTATCCAACAGTACGACTGATCATCTGTCTTCATCATCAAGGCTGGAGACATGTTTAGGGCTGGCCAGTAGGACCGTAGGGGAGGTGAGCAAGCTGAATAATAGCTACCACTGTTGAAAGTGAAATGCTGGGCAGTTCAGGGAGGCACAGGTCAGCTCTGCCATGGACTCAGGGGGACATCTTTGCCTTGGGTGCAAAGCCCCCAGTTGGCTGGTGACTGCTGGCACAGGGAATCCTGAGAGACCTGTGTTTGGGAAGCAGGTGGCCTTTACTAGAATAAATTTTTAGAGCACTTCCCTTAGGATTTTGGAGCTTTCTCAGGTTAACCTAAAATGTGCAACGTCTTCAATGTGTTCAGGTCTTCCTCCTGCCTAGGCTTGAAGCTTTCCAAGTCACAAAACACGAGGGACTTCAGCAATGCTTTTAAAGGGAAATGGTGATGAGATACAAGATTCCTCTGTTGGTCTAATAAAGGAGGACAATGAATATAGATACAGACAAAGGTCATCCTGCTTTTCAAATCTTCCTCATTTCACCAATCTCCAGAAAGAGACAGGTGTTTTGATTCAGAATTCTGCCTCCCTAGAGACTGCTGTCTCCTTTCACAACAGAAGATGACTCCAGAGCCCCAAGTCCTCTTAAAGATGGTTTGGGCTAATCTGCACTTTGGAGTCAAACAGACCTGGGCTATGCACCTGGCCCTCACACATCATCTAAGTGGCCTTGGCCGAATTATAAGAACCTTAGGGATCCCTGTTCTTCTTTTATTAGGTAATGTTAATAATTATATGAGTAAAACATATATAAGATATCCACTTATGCACCTTTCACAGATCTGGCTCACAAATATTAGTATCTTCCTGTTCTTCCAGTTAATGGTAACCCTCCTGTCTACTACTGGTCCCTCCACCTTTCGAGAACAATGATTATCTGTTATTTTCATCTGCAGGAATGTGCTCTGTCCCTGAAAATCAATTGGATTTTCTTCCTTTGAAAATATGCTTTTATTTTCCCCTTTTTGTTAGAAAAATAAGTTATGATAAGGCTTAATTAAGCCTTAAAAGAAAATTTCAATCAAGGACAGTGGAAGAAACAGCCTGCTCCTACAGGGGTTCTGTGCATGAATAGACCACTTGCCACTAGGTTTTCTGGGTGAGCTAAAAGACCAACGTAAGGTATATCACCCTTGGCAGCAGTGCGGAAGTCTGACAATTCCTTGGGGGGGGGCATGTTTTGGTCACTCCTGAGCTCCAAATTAAGTTTGTCATGTTAGCACTTAGAGAAGGGATGCTGGCCAACAAAATGGACAGTGTTTTCAATGAGAAGCAAAAGTTTCATGTTGTCATTTCTTGAAATGACACAACAATGTGTAGCCCTGGGCTCTTGGCAAGACGATGCAACATGAGTGATTCTGAAAGCCCCTAATCTCTATCTCTGAAATCGAAGGAAAATAGGGAGCAGTTTCTGATCCTGCAGATTCTCATGATGCAAATAATGGCCCTAACACAAACAACTTCTGGAGTTTCATCCGAACTGTCTCCTGCAGAAGCAAGGCAATCTATCTCATTGTGAAGCAGTCTGAACAAGAGCCTTCCATACTCTGTGGTAGGAAGAGAATGGAGTGAGGTTGGCATGTGATATCCATTGCCAATCTACCATCTGTGTTTAAAAACCTATATTCTGAGGATCTACAAGCTAAAATTAATGATAACTATCACTAATGAATGTTTGACAATGTGTAAAACACTACACTGAGTGCTACAGATGCAGGGTTTTATTTAACCCTTATAACTGTTAGATGTAGAAACCATCATCCTTTGACAGATGAGGAAATAGGAACGTAGAGCGATCTAGCGGGTTTCCCAAGACTACCCAGCTAGTGAGTGGGGAAGCAGGCACAAGAATGCAGCTTGATGTGTTTCACATGATTTACTGCGGTTCTAATGTGGTCAGAATTCCAGGAAACCCAGATTTGCGAACATCTACCTCAGTCTAACCAAGTAGCAGAGCTGTGACTGAGGCAGGTAGAATTATGGGTAGGTATTAATGCAGGTCTTCTGGCCAAACAGTGTGGTAAAGGACTCTGTCTGCTTCTCCACTTTCCAGTTCTGTGGGACAAAAAACTCTTTCATATTTTCCCCTATAAAGTTAATACTTGAATCAACTCATCTATATCCAAATCACTGTTGGACAAGTTTCAAGGGAGTGCGGCCGCCATTCCTTCACCGAGTGTTTGCTCTTTAAGCTGTGACGCCACATGGCTGCTCCCCTCTGAGAGCTTCTGTGGAAGTACACCTCTTTCAAAGGATTAAAATGATTTTACATCATATCCTCATTAATCTGTGTAAATCTAAATGGAATGTTTTGATGGGGTGATAGGAAACCAATTTCAGCACAGTCTGCTTTGAATCCCTACTTTTAAGCACACAGACCTAGTCATCAGACTAGGATCTTGTGCTGAAAGTGGATCTTGTGCTTAAATCCATTTACCAAACACCAAAAGGCCTTCCTTTCTGCATCCAGAAGGATGATTTTATATTAAACACAGATGGCCAGGCTCCCTAGGGAGCTTAACTAACGAATTTATAATCTAGGTGCTAATATTTCTTCGTTCATTAGCGAAGTCATTTTTAGAAAACTGGACAAATTTTCAGATAACAGACTAACACCTCTTTAGGCAAAAAACTTTCATTATTATATCTAGAAACAGGATTATTCTAGAGTCCACTAGAATAATTTCACCCTAAAAAGGGAAGACTCATGGCAAAGTAGACTGGAAGGTTATGCTGACTTCTTTTTTTTTTTTAATTTTTTTCAACGTTTTTTATTTATTTTTGGGACAGAGAGAGACAGAGCATGAACGGGGGAGGGGCAGAGAGAGAGGGAGACACAGAATCAGAAACAGGCTCCAGGCTCCGAGCCATCAGCCCAGAGCCTGACGCGGGGCTCGAACTCACAGACCGCGAGATCGTGACCTGGCTGAAGTCGGACGCTTAACCGACTGCGCCACCCAGGCGCCCCAATGCTGACTTCTTTGAATTAAGTTCTGGAGGATCCTAGCTGAACATCAGTGGAGGCATTGGACGGTTTGTGTCTATGTGCCACTTCTCCCCTCCTCCTGCCACTTCTATGTCCTTTGCCCAAGCTGAGTACATAAAAGCTTTATAAATCATCTTATGGGAGCATATGTCCTGACTATTGAGTTTTTCAAAGGTGATGAAGAAATCAGGCATGGAATTGACTCTGGCTAATTGGGCTAAGAGATCATCTAGTCCTATTCTCTCACTTATTAGATAAGAAACTGTAGCCCTGAGAGGTCATGTGTCTGCCTAAAGGCACCCAGCTGGTTATTTAGAGTTGGGAAGCCTAGAATTAAGTCTATTCACTACCAGCTCATTGCTCTTTTCCTACACCATCTCCCTGAAGAGTAGGAGCTACCCTTTGTTTAAGAGCTACATTCATGATCACCCTCCCTCCTTATGCTAACTTCAGGATACAGGCCTTGTTAGCTCCATTTCAGATGGAGAAACTGCCCACAGTCATGCAGCTGGTCAGGAGAAGAGGCAGGACTGTGCCCATTTCATCTGGCTCCAGGTCTCCTGTCCTCACCACCATGCCACATTACCTTCCTGGAATAGGAAGATGTCCAATGCAAGGAATGTGGTGAGAAAGATGTCAATGCAAGAAATGCCCTCTTCCACTGCTCTCCCAAAGTGAGCCTTTCTTAGCACCAGCTGCATCTCAGCCCTTATTATTATTCTGCCCATTGTCCTCTCCCCTGAAGCCCCCTTTGAAGCTCACTGCCATAGCTTTTCAATCTCTGGGAACAACCCGAATTTTCATTCCTCAAGGAAGTTCCGCCATTGGAAGTTCTTTAATATGATTTTTAATGGTAATATTCGAAATAGTTTGAATTTACTCAACATTCAGCACAAAGGCCATTTAAGTAAAGGGCCAGGGGGATGGGCTCAGCAAAAACATGAAATAATGTTTGTCATTAGTGGGTGAGCTCTGTGTCTGAGCAGAACATCCACTGAGTTTCAAAAAGATCTGCCAGAGTTTCTCCTGGGTTGTAACTGGTATCTGTTCTTGGTATAACTGTTAATTCTGATGCTTGTTCCTGGCTATCCCTCAATCTCTTCACCTCTCCCCAGATCTTATTTTTCAGTTTTACTTTCTGTTTGTTTGTAGGACAATATGATAGGAGTATTTTGACTTTTCAGTCAGCAGCCTGTCAAAAGAAAAAGAAAGCAAATAGTGGGACTTCACTTCCCTAAAAACAGCTGGAAGTGCTTCCCACCTATTGGAACTACTCTAATGGTACCCATTTTGACAAGATATTTTTGGATTAAAATTCGTTGAGACAATTCTTGCAAGAATTGTCAATAGAAGTTCTTCTTGCAAGATTATCAAAACTGATTCTATCCCATCTGGGTTCACTGTTACCTGCATCTCCAAATAAAGTAATTTATATCTAGAAGAGAATCAGTATTGGGATTTGGGAATAAGGGGCATCCAGGCTGAAAGTTTCAAGATCAAACCCAACACTAGGTGCCAGCTCTCCTGACAGCAGAGTGAGTCATTAAAAGTAAGGGCCATAGGGTTGCTGGAGTATGAATCCTTGCTCTTCTGCAAGTTGCTCTTTGAGCAAGTTACTTACTTGAGTAAGTTACTTACTCCTCAGTGCCTTAGTTTCCTTATCTGTGAACTGGGCATAATCACAGGATTACCTATGGTTACCATGAGAATGAAATGCATTAAAATAAGAGCCTGGCACATGGTAAGTGCTCAGTACATGTTAGTTGTTCTTGAACAACAGTTCCATGGGTGTTCTGGTAATTCTTTGATTCTCTCTGGGTATGCATCAGTAGTCAAATCTTACCTGGACTGCTATTCCTGTTCTGAGTACAAGGCTGCACAGCCTACTTGTAAACTAGCACCCGTGCCCTGTGATACCCCATGGAGTGGGCCACGGTTCACCCTAGCTGAGGGTGGAGTGGTCCCAAACACAGTACCTTGCCTCCGTCGGCAGTTGAGTTTCCTAAAGCAGGTCCCTTCCACAAGGCGGTTCAGGCGTTGTTGTTTGATCAGCTCCAAGATTTCTGGCTGAATCTTCTCCTTTAGTTCCCTGTGAAGGACAAACATATATTCCATAGCATGCCTTGAGAACAGCGGTTGGTTGAAAGGGCATCATGGGCATGGCTTTCCAAGGACTTTCCGTGGTTTTAAATGCTTACCAAACATTTAAAGAAGAGTTAATACCTATTCTTTTGAAGCTGTTCCAAAAGGTAGAAATGGAAGGAAAACTTCCAAAGTCATCCTATGAGGCTTGATTCCAAAACCAGACAAAGACCTCACTAAAAAGGAGAATTACAGACCAATTTCCCTGATGAACATGGATGCAAAAATTCTCAACAAGATACTAGCAAATCGAATCCAACAGTACATTAAATAATTATTCACCATGATCAAATGGGATTTATTTCTGGGCTGCAGGGCTGGTTCAATATGTGCAAATCAATCAATGTGATACACTACATTAATAAAAGAAAGGAAAAGAACCACATGATCTGCTCAATAGATGCAGAAAAAGCTTTTGACAAAATACAGCATTGTTTCTTGACAAAAACCCTCAAGAAAGCAGGGAAAGAAGGAACATATCTCAACATCACAAAGGCCACATATGAAAGACCCACAGCTAATATCATCCTCAATGGGGAAAAACTGAGTTTTCCCCTTAAGATCAGGAACACGACAGGGATGTCCACTCTCACCACTGTTGTGTAACACAGTATTGGAAGTCCTAGCCTCAGCAATCAGACAACAAGAAAAAATAAAAGGCATACAAATGGGCAAGGAAGAAGTCAAACTTTCACTCTTTGCAGACAACATGATATTCTATGTGGGAAACTAAAAGACTAGACCAAAAAACTGCTAGAACTGATACATGAATTCAGCAAAGTCACAGGATATAAAATCAACATACAGAAATCATTTTGCATTTCTATATAACAATAACGAAGCAGTAGAAAGAGAAATCAAGGAATCGATCTCATTTACAATTGCACCAAAACTGTAAGATACCTAGGAATAAATCTAACCAAAGAGGTAAAAGATCTATCTCCTGAAAACTATAGAAAGTTTATGAAAGAAACTGAAGAAGACACAAAAGAAATGGAAAAACATTTCATGCTCACAGATTGGAAGGACACATGTTATTAAAACGTCTATACTACCCAAAGCAATCCACACATTCAGTGCAATCCCTATCAAAATAACACCAGATTTTTTCACAGAGCTAGAACAAACAATCCTAAAATTTGTATGGAATCACAAAAGACCCCAGATAGCCAAAGTAATGTTGAAAAAGAAAACCAAAGCTGGAGACATTACAATTCCAGACTTCAACCTGTATTACAAAGCTGTAATCATCAAGACAGTATGGTACTAGCACAAAAACAGACACACAGATCAGTGGAACAGAATGGAGAAACCAGAAATGGACCCATAAATGTATGGCCACTAATCTTTGACAAAACAGGAAAGAGTATCCAATGGAAAAAAGACAGTCTCTTCAGCAAATGGTGCTGGGAAAACTGGATAGTGACTTGTAGAAGAATGAACCTGGACCACCTTATTACATCATATACAAAAATAAACTCAAAATGGATGAAAGACCTAAATGTAAGACAGGAAGCCACCAAGATCCCAGCAGAGAAAACAGGCAACAACCTCTTTGACCTCGGTTGCAGCAACTTCTTACTAGACATGTCTCTGGAGGCAAGGGAAATAAAAACAAAAATGAACTATTGGGACCTCATCAAGATAAAAAGCTACTACACAGCAAAGGAAACAATCAACAAAACTAAAAGGAAACTGACAGAGAGAAGATATTTGCAAAGGACATATCAGATAAAGGGTTAGTATCCAAAATCTACAAAGAACTTACCAAACTCGACACCCAAAACACAATCCAGTGAAGAAATGGGCAGAAGACATGAATAAATGCTTTTCCAAAGAAGATATCCAGATGGCTGACAGATGTATGAAAAGATGCTCGACATCACTCATCATCAGGGAAATACAAATCAAAACCAACTGAGATACCACCTCACACCTCTCAGAATGACTAAGATTAACAACTCAGGAAACAACATACGTTGGTGAGAATGTGGAGAAAGGGGAACACTTTTGCATTTGGTGGGAATGCAAACTGGCGTAGCCACTCTGGAAAATAGTATGGAGGTTCCTCAAAAAATTAAAAATAGAACCACCCTATGATCCAGGAATTGCGCTACTAAGTATTTATCCAAAGAATGCAAAAAACTGATTCAAATGGGCACATGTACCCCAATGTTTATAGCAGTGCCATCAACAATAGTCAAAGTATGGAAAGAGCCCCAATGTCCATCAACTGATGAATGGATAAAGAAGATGTGGCATGCGCGCACGCGCGCGCGCGCACACACACACACACACACACACACACACACACACACAATGGAATACTACTAAACGATAAAAAAGAATGAAATCTTGCCATTTGCAAGACACTAGAGTATATTATGCTAAGCAAAATAAGTCAGTCAGAGAAAGACATATCAAATGATTTAACTCATATGTGAAATTAAAGAAACAAAACAGATGAACATAGAGGAAGGAAAAAAAAATAAAAACAGAGAGGGAGGCAAACCATAAGAGACTCTTAAATACAGAGAACAAACTAAGGGTCGTTAGAGGGGAAGTTGGTGGGGGATGGGCTAAATGGGTGATGGGCATTTAGGAGGGTGTTTGCTGGGATAAGCACTGGGTATCATATATATGAGATGAATCACTAAATTCGACTCCTGAAACCAATACCATACTATACGTTAACTAACTTGAATTTAGATAAAAATAAAATAAAGTAAGAAACAAAAAGAAAAAGAAAGGGCATCATGGGCAGATGGGGCAGGGAAGTGCAAGTTGCATCTTTCCACGACCATCCCACTACCTCCCAAGTTGGTGCTTTAGAGAATTATTTATTAAGAGTTAGTGGATGGGGTTATCTGTTATAACAACACTATAGATTCTCTGACATTTACAGAATACCCACAAAAGCACCAGCCGCTTCAGTGACGTTTTTCTAGACCAAAGTCTCCTGAGAAATTTCTTCCGTTTCACAAGTCATAGATATAAATGCATGCAGAAACTCACTAGACTCTGCCAAGACAATAAATATTTGGTCACATTTCCCCCCTACAGCAGGTAAACTCATAGACTACACCTACGATCTGACCAAATAGCATTACTGGTCAGTCCCGTAATTACTAATTCCACAGCAAACACTATATCCTGGGCAAACCACAGGTATTCCGTTCTGTCTCACAGATGGGAAAAACACATCGCCCCAGACTCCAGCCTACAGAGATTGGGACAATCATGGGATAAATTAAGGATTATTTGCATCTGGTGTAGGGCTAATATAAAGTTGTTTTAGATGTACTATGCCATAAAGAGATCAGAAAGAGTACAATGGCTTCTAAATCTTTCTTTAAAGAGCATAATTTTTTTATCATGTGAAATTTTATGTAGCACCCTAGTGTTTGAGTCCGGTAAAGCTAGAACTGTTCTAGCTGATGCTGGGCAGGAAGAACCCTCAGTAGAGGTGAAGTATTGATTTGAACATAGATCTAGAACTCAGAAAACTAGGGTTTCAACCTAAACTCTGCCCATGACTCATTTTTCATGTAGGTCTCAGCTTCCCCATCTGTAAAATGGGGATAAGAATCTTTTCTGGGAAACTGCTGTGACTCACAAGGGACACAGTATGAGTGCAAATGCTCTATAAGCACCGGACAGGAACACAAGGTATTACTGAATTTGCTTTGATAATATTCTCTCCTTTCCTCAGGCCACCTCTCCTTGTGACCATATTTCACTGTAGTCAAGGCTCACATATCTGGCAGCTTCAATTTTAACTCTGGACCTGTTCTGGACTGTAGGCAAGCTGTCTCCACACGGTGTTTGGTTCACGGGTGGGGAAGGCACTCACTCTGGGTAAGTGTCTGCTATGAGCAGCTAGTGTCCTGTCCCATTTTAGCTCATCCCCTTCCTGTTTTCTCTCAAAATAGCTCATGTTTTGGGAATATTTATCAGTGTCATTAGTAAATGGGCAGTATTTCCATTTTACAGGTGGAGAAACAGTTCACAGAGGTTAAGTGTGGAATAGGGGTACAAACTTAAATCTTCTGCATACAAACTGCTCCTATTTATATGTGAGAAAAAGAGAATTAACAAGTTACATCAGGGTGCCTGGGTGGCTCAGTCAGTTAAGTGTCTGACTCTTGGTCGTGGCTCAGGTCATGATCTCACAATTCATGGGTTTGAGCCCTACAAGGGGCTCTGCACTGGCAGTGTGGAGACTGCTTGGGATTCTCTCTCTCTTTCCTTCTCTCTCTGTCCCTTCCCCACTCATGCTGTCCCTGTCTCTCTCAAAATAAATAAATAAACTTAGAAAAAAATTTAAAAAGTTACATCAAAGGATCTGGCCATTATCTAATGGGGTATGCCAGTACACTCTGCTAATACATATTTTAAACTCAAATGGCTTCAAATCTCTTGTCATTTGATACTGTTCCAATTGAGCATTTATAAAGCATAATATGGAGATTCATCCCTAATAATACAGCTTGGTATATTTGTAAAGCTGTTCCTGTGCAGGCCTCCAGGGTCTCATCTCAGGCTTTCAGATCACTAAAGCTATTTATTATCAATGCTCAGCTTTTGTAAAATGGACTTAGTATATTGCAGCTTTGATGAACCCTGCTCTGAATGGGAGAAGAAGGTGGGGGAATTGCCAGGGCAGTCATACACAACAATAAATCACTGCTCCTGACTTCCAAGTCAGGGCGATGGGGCAGAGAGGACAAGACTGTACTGCGGGATGAAGAAATCACTGGAGAGAGGGTTTGGGAATTTCTTTGATTTTTAGGTTAAGATGTATCTTTAAAGAATAGTTTTGGTAGGCTAAAACTCAATTATTAAAAAAAAGGAGATAAAGATGCAGAGAAGAGGACTAAAAGGAGGAAATAAGTGAAAGTACTTCTGAGTAATTTTAGTTGATGATTTATGACATCTTAGTGTGAGCCCCAGATGTGCTCATCATGACACATTCCATTATGGAACCAGCCCCGGGAGACAGACCACTGGAATGAGTGAATCTGCTGCTGCAAGAGTTAGCCTTTCCTTATTATGAACCCCAAAGGCCTCCAAAACATGAATGGACAATGAGAAAAAGGGGACAACTTTTCTGTTTTCTAAGTGATTTTCCTCTTCTTTCCGTGCAAATGGGACTCAGTTGCTATAAAATTCATTCAAATTAGGAAAACATAGGTAAAACCCACATGGTGTGTCTGTGGATGAGATCTGACCTCAGAATAATCCAGGCAACAACACCACGGGCTAGATTTGGGGTTTGAAATTCTCAGCTTGGGGTGAATGAGGCCAAGGTCATGGGTTCACTGCCTTTGCTTTGATAGATATCCTTCTTATTCTATTTAAAGGCCTTGTAAATAAATAAAGGAAGAATGATTAAAGGGGGTAGGTTAAATGAATGTGTGAAGGACAACTCCAAGTCCAGCATGTTTCTGGAAGAGGATCCCAGGTATGAGTCCAGTGAGGCCAGCACCATATACAGAAGACAGACGTACCACTAGACTGGTGCGATGCCCCTCTGCACCTGTGGTCTGCCCTACTGAGCTGCTACTCAGCGCTCACCTACAGTAGAGGTTGGCTCACTTTTTCAGTAAAAGGCCAGGTAGTAAATATTTCAGGCTCCATGGGCCATACACTGTCTGGCAACTACTCAGCTCTGCCATAGCAGAGTGAAAGCAGTCGTCAGTATGTAAACACACGAACGTGGCTGTGTTCCAATGAAACTGCATTTATAGAAACAGGGAGTGAGTGTGATTTGGCCCAAGAGCCATCTATGCTTTGCTGACCCCTGATCTAACATGGCTCTGTGAAGACTTTGGGTGGGTTGAATGACAGTGTCTGTTTCATGGAAATTGATCTGTCTGTGTTGACACTGGAGGGCCTCCAAATTCAGTCTTTGTACTTCCTCTGCTCTTTATATTACAGACTCAGGACTTTAAATAGCAACTTTATGCTGACAACTTCCCAAATTTGTATTTCCAACCTGGACCTTTCCGTTCAACTCCAGATTCATCAATCCAACTGCCTATTTGGATGTCTCATAGACACCTCAAACTTGACAGGTCCAAAGCTGAACTCCTGACCCCCTGTGCTAACATCTTCCACTCTCTCTATCCTTTAGTTGTTCAGCCCAAACAAAACCCTGAGCTCATCCTCAACACCTCTCTTTCTCTTACACACCACATCCAATCAATCAGGAAATACCTTTCTTATCTTCAAAATCTATCTAATCTATATCATTTTGTTCTTGGATTATTTAAGTAACTTCCTTACTGATCTGTTTCCAAACTTGCCTCCCTGGAGTCCATTCCCAATATAGTAGCAAGAGGGATCATTTAGAAACCCACGTCAGAGCATGCCAATCTTCTGCTCAAAACCCTCCAATGGCTCCCCAACAAGGCCCTCCATACCAACTTCCAGCCTCTTCTCTGGTCTTACTTCCTATTGTTCTCCCCCTTGCTTACTCTTTTCTAGCCACTCTGGCCTTCTTTATTGAGCACCTGGACCTACTCCTACCTCAGGGCCTTTGTACTGTTGGTTCTCTCTGCTGTATTCTTCTCCTAAATGCACACATAGCCTGCTCCCTTAAACATCTTTACTGAAATGTTACCATCCCAACTAGAGGGATCTACTCTGACCACATTATTTAAAACTTCCAGCTCTCCATTCCCATGGTCTTTATCCTCTTTTAACATGCTATCATCTTATTTACTGTGTTTATTGTCTGTTTCTCTCCACAACAATACAATCACGATAGGGTGAGAATTAAGTCCTCTTTACTGCTGAATCACCAACACATAGAACAGCATGTGGCAGGCATTTGATAAGTATTTGTCAAGTGCACTGAACACTGAAAATTGTGTAACTGACCAGACCATTCTACCGGCACTGGTTAAGAGAAAGCATTGAGCAAAGCTTGTGGCCAGTCTTTAGTGAGGAGGCAGATATGCAGCATAGGCATTGGCCTTATTTCCGGCTCTGTTTAATTTTACTTTTTCTTTCTTACCTATACTTCTCCTGTACCTTCTGAGATAAGGCAGGGGAGGCACATACGAAGACATTCATAGTGTCAGTTTTATCATTTACATTTCAACAGTGTGACCACATGTTCAATTCTGGTTATCAGCTAATGGGTAAGAGTGAACATTTCTCTTAGTGGATATTATGTGCCAGGCATATGCTAAATGCTTTTAAAGAACTAGGTCATGCACATAACGATGCAACAATGTATACGCTTTAATCATCTTCCTTTTTAGACATTAACAACAGCAGGCTTAGGATGGGTTACGTAACTTGTCTACAGAGCCATATTGGTAGGTGGTGGCCTTGGAGTCTGATTCCAGATCTGTTAGCTGCCTGGGTGTGGATGTGCTACCTTTTGCTACTATGCTTCATTGGTGTTTATCCCTGCCTCTCTTCTCCCCAATATAGTGTTAAATGACCTATTTTTGGACTATTCAAGCTTTTTATATCCATTAACTCGGATTAATTGTGTGGATGGACTTATTGTCCCTGTAAAGTCATGCTAAGTGGAGAAAAACAAATATCTCCTCTCTGCAACAATGAGTTAAGAGCTAAGAAATAGAACAGAGCTTCTTCACCCCACTGAATATCCCCCCCCCCCCTAAATAATTACTCATACAGGGTGTGCATTTTTCTTCTCGGGAAACATCAACGTTTTATAATAATGGGATGTGTGCCTCAAAGCATCTTTGTGGCACTTAGGTTTGCCACCGTGTTGTGTGCGATAGTCACAGAGGCGACCAGGTGAGGGGGGGTGCACTACGGGGGTCAAGAGGCTGGTGAGGGTGTGGCCAGTGGGGTTCAGTCAAGCCCCAGGTAAGTCATCGTCCCAGTCCTCAAAATGAAAAGCTTAAACTGGATGACCTTGAAGGTGCTTTTCAGTTCTAAATTTCTAATATCCTAATTCCTGAGCTTGGGTGAGATGTGTCTCCTCTATGTTCTCATGACAACCCCTACCCGTGCTTCTTCCAACCAAGCCCAGTCTGTGGTAACCCTGCAACCCCAGTTTCACAATCTTGGACAGTGGGAGGTCAAGTGCCTCTGGTTCTCTGCCTGTCCCCATCACCTTGGGCAGAGCTGAGAAGGTAGGAGTCATTTGATACATATTTGTTATGTGAATTAATGAATGAATACAAACAATCATACATGTGTTGACTTTCTCTCTGTTGACTTGAGTTTGTTCTCCGAGCCATTTTGGCAGCTTTTAGGCTTCCTCCAATCCCACACTGAGTTCTTGTCTAGTTGGTCACTCAACAGACAAAGCATCACTGGACGAGAAGCTGGAGGAGGCTGGCTGCCAACTGCCCATCTCAGAGGCCAGGATAATGATCAGGCTGGTTCATGGGCTCCACCCCACTTAAATTGCTATAGTTTCTGACAAGTCTTCATGACTTATTGCAACTATACCAAGAGCTCTAGTGAGCTGAGGTGCTTTTCAGTCCTGTGGCCAAATGATGCTGCCAAAGCTACATACATACCCAAGATTTCCTTTATATTTGTATGGCTCCCCCTTATGTAATAAATGTAAAGATAAGAGCTTCTTGTAATCAAGAGAATACTTCAGAATGTCACGGGCAGAGCCTCAGGAGATAAAGATATGAAGCCAAAAACAGGTGCAAAGGATTCACACTTCACATGCGGTTAACATTTCTACTTAGAATAAAGTCATGGTCAAACATTAATTGGAATCCCTCGGCCTCAACTGAGTGGTCTCTTAAAGTCTCCCTTTAGGCTTTAAGAATTGGTGTCAAAAAATAAGTTTCCTCGTGTTTACACATCCGCTGAAACAAACCTTATGAAATCCAACATTTCAGGACTGTAGGCCCTGGGATGGGGTGAGGCAGAATTGTCCCCCTCTGCAAATAAGAAACTATGTCTCTGAGGGGTCAATCATTTATGTGAGGGGCTTTCTTTCTGGTAGGACTAGCTGGACCCTCTGGCTGAGGACCAGTGGCAAAGCCCTGGCAATGCCTGCTGCACAGCTGGCTGATGCTCAATGCAGGTGTGATTCAAGTCTCACGATGCAAGCCAAAGACCCTCAGGAAGCGCTTCTCTCCCTTGCACCTAATGTCACCCTCACTAACATCTGCAGTTCCGCTCCACAGCCTCTAACCGTGGTTCTTAGGGCCTGAAAATAAACACATAGTATACAGTTTGGCTATTGTCTTTTCAGACCTGTGAACTTTCTTTTTCTTAAAAAATTTTTAAATGTTTATTCATTTTTGAGAGGCAGAGACAGAGTGTGAGTGGGGGAGGGGCAGAGAGAGAGGGGGACACAGAATCTGAAGCAGGTTGCAGGCTTTGAGCTGTCAGCACAGGGGGCGTGAACTCATAGACCACAAGATTATGACCTGAGCTGAAGTCAGACACTCAACCAACTGAGCCATCCAGGCACCCTGACCTGTGAACTTTCTTAAACCTCATCTTAGTCTTGCACTTTGCAAAGGAGCTCTGATGGGGTGGACAGAGCATTGGTTGAGGGATCAGTGGGCTGGAGTTCAAGTCCTGGCTCCTCACCTCTCTGGTCTATACCTGCTCCTTGAATGGGAGTAAGATCTACCTACTTCATATGGATGTGAGGAAATGAAATAGCGGGAGGGGCTGCTTTGCAAACTGCCAAGTATTAAAAAGGTCAAATATTTAAGAGTAAAAGACAGAAAGAGGGGTAGAAAGAAAAAGGATAAGAGACAGAGACCGAGAGGGTTAGTTAATGTCATAATGACACCTATACTGTAGGTTTGCTTCACCAAAAGTTCAGAAGAAGCTGTGTCCGGTCTTCTGCAGGAAGAATGAGAATAAATATCACTTTCCTTACCACTCCCTGCCTTTTCTCCTGTTTGCTTCTGTATAAATTATAAGGGTAACAAAACTGACCTGGCTCTTAGAAAAAGACAAGGGAAGATCAATAGGCCAGTTCTAAGAAAAGATGAATCAAAAAAAAAAAAATCCCCAAAACAAAACAGTCTCTGTGTTGAAGGTGCAGGGCATCCCCAAGATAGAGGTATGTGAAACGGCAACTGGTGCTGCAAAGTCCTATAAAAAGAGGGCCTGCTTCCTCTCCTTCTCAGGCCTGCAGGCTGATGGGCAAGCAGGTGATGCACGATGCTCTGCCACGAGGCAAAGCTGAGGGGGCAGGGAGAAGTGGATCTCTCTCTTCCTCTCAATCTGTCTCTTCCACCCATGACTTCAGTGTTCATATTGCCCGAATTATCAGTGGTCCTTGCTCTTGTCAATCAAAGGGACCTACCGAGAATAGCTACACAGGCAAAAAAATTTTGTCCCGGGTGTTAGGAAAGGTCCCCCCCACTTTTCGACTATGAATTCTCAGAGGACTCATCAGTCACCAGGCCACTTCCTGGTTTGGGTCCTGCTGCCAGCACTGTGCCTGCCTTCCCCTCAGCCAGCCCTGCCCAGCCTTCCTTCCTCAGGGAGCTGCTGAGACTTGAGGAACCCAACTGACATTGCCTGGAGTGTCTTTTGTTGGCCTTCTGTAAGGATCTCATGAGACAGCCCACGACAGGCCTTCAGACCAGAAGTGTTGGGTCAGAGCCTTCAAGGAGACAGAGGACAGCGGTTACTTACAAAATCGGGCGAGACTGGAAATCTTCCTGGTTCATCCTCTCAGACTGGCGGATTTTCAGGATCTCGGTGTAGCTCAGGTTCTGCAGTTTGCACTTGAACTGATCCAGGGAGCTAGGCTTGGTTGTGAGAGCTCTCATAACCTGCTCCTTCACCACCTGCATTACCTGTAGATGAAAGGAAGACCATAATTTTCCTGGGGGCCGTCCTTGCCCATTGGAAAAAATCTTCCGGAGATAATGGCTCCCTACCTCCCTTGACTTGCACTCTCTGCCCAAACCTTGAGAGTGCTTTTCCAAAGAGTAGACTACCATGATGTACATCTTCAACTTTGTCTTGTACCTGTAGAACCACAAGGAAGGAGATGGATGGACTAACTTGGGGTTGGGGATGAGAGGCCTGGCTGGGAGGAGTGGTCCATTTGCTCGATATATTACATGTCTGTGCTGAAGCCAACACCACGGACAATGCAAACTTGAAAAGCAAAAGAAGTCCAAGAGGCAGTGAGGACTCTGCATTACCATTATTTTTTCTGGAAGAATATCACTGAGACACAATCAACTGTGGAAGTTTGGTTGGCACCGGTTCAAATGAACGCGAAACGATACTCACACTCGCCCTTCCCAGAATGTTTTCCCCATGTAGTTAAGGCCTGAGTGTTCATACAAATGAGGGATTTGAAAATGCACACGTGCCTTCTTGAGCCAGGCACAAAAAAAAAAAAAAAAGAAGTCTATTAAATAGAACAGACATATCCCACTGGAAGCCTCAAGAAAAAAAGAATATGGTAATGTGCTATCCAGCCCACAAGGAGGCAATTAAACATTGCCTCCATTAATGTGGATTCATCTTCATCAGAATTTATAAAGCAGGGAAAGACTAGAGAACACAGAGGCATCCAAGACACTTGCAGTAATCTCCCTGCTTCTTTTTTTATCCTCTACTGCAAATGAAAACAATTGTTACCATTGACAAGGTAGTTACTATGTGCCAGATACTATGCTGGTGCATTATATATGTTCTCTCTCTTAATCCACTCAAATTTATGAGTTAGATGTGATCATCATTCTACTTAGATATAAAGAAACTGAGGCTTTGAAATGTTCAGTAACTAGTTCAAAATCCTCTGACTGGTTGGTGGTGGATGAGTTGGGATTTGAACCCTAGGGTGTGAACACTCTACTACACTGCCAATCATGCCACCATCCTTGGGGTCAATAGGTAACTTAAAAATACGAAAAAAATCACAAATGCAACTCAATTATATGCTAGATTTTGTGCCAGGCAGATTTTTTATTCATCATCTCATTTAATCTTCCTTCCAATCCAGCAGAATAGGTGTTATTACCACTCCTTTAAAGATGAAGAAACTGAGACTGAATGATGGAGGACTTATCCAAGGCTACACATATCTAGTTGAGTTCAATGGCATCAAGCAGTCCAGTATGGTGCATACAGCAGGCACTTGATGGTGAACAGCCCTGGGGTGCCATGTGTGTGCCTTCATCACTATGAATGTGATCCCAGCATATTCTTTATGGCTTCTAATCAGTTCTTTGTTGAATAAGTGATGCATGGTAGATACTTGGTAATTGCTCACTGACTAGTCCTACACCAAGATGACATTTTCATCAAGTGTTATTGTAATAGAGGTAACAATTTTACAGCATGGAAAAGATTGTGGCAAACCTGAACTTCCAAATGTGCCTGAGTGCTAGGTGATGGGAGAATCTCACCGCCTTAGAAAATACTACGCAGCTAAAACGTCCTCTAAACACTTAACAGCTCCTTCTACTTGCTGAGCTCTTTGATGGTGTGGGTTGCTAAGCAATCTGCTCAGGTTTCTTTCTCCAAATATATGTCTCTCTTATAGCTGTCCTGTCCACATAAGGACCTGTTCACTGACCTGCAGGGGTCTAGAAGACACTGGGAGGTAGCATATCCTCCTTGATAGTGGAACTAAAATGGCCTTCAGGAAAACCTGGGGGCTTCCCACCAGAAGTCAGGTGACCCCAAGGACATAAGTCCCCTACCTCAGGTATGCCAGCTGTCCTTACTCTTTACTCATCTGCTGACCCACTGCTTTCAGTGCCCCCATGTTCCAGGGATCCCAGGTCAGGCATATTTTCCTTTAGTCAATTGAAAATGGCTGAACTGAAGAGAAGATGAGTCATAGGTGACAGGAATAAAAACAAATCTATCTATTTTTCAAATTATATCAACCCTCACTTTTCCTTATATGCTTCTGACATTTAGGAACCCAAGTTCACAATGAGAAGAACCTCCATTAGGTAACATATTTGCATTTTCAGGAGGACTTTCTGGGAGGTAGTGTCTTATCACAAAATGGCAGGAAATTTCAGGAAGCTACAGAAGAAAACTTGGAGGATGACAGATCTCTGTCATGTACTCATGAATCTGCTTTATCCAGTAGGCACCACAGAGGCCCTGTGTGCCACAGCTGCCCTATGAAGGGGAGGGGTGGTTGCTGGTGACAGCAGTGGTTTAAAGACATGAAGGCAACTGTCCTTTTTTTTTTAAATATGAAATTTATTGTCAAATTGGTTTCCATACAACACCCAGTGCTCATCCCAACAGGTGCCCTCCTCAGTGCCCATCACCCCCCCTGCTCCCTCCCACTCCCCATCAACCCTCAGTTTATTCTCATCCTTTTGGACTCTGATTCATGGGAGTTTCTAGGACCATGGCTGGGTCATGCAGTCTAACTCCACTGGTTACCAGCTTACCATAAAGCAGACGATATTGATTTGAAGCAATTATTACAAAGTTGCTTGAGAAGCATTACTTACAAAGTCAATACAACAAACATCCCTGAATACTTATCATGTGTCTATACTGGGTGAGGCACTAGGAATTCAAAGATGAATAAGGTATGGCCCTTGCCTTCTGTAAACTAACAGTGTAATAAGAGCTAGACATTGGACACAGGCAATAATTGTTACAATAGAAGTGTGGATGTGATAGAGAAGACAGACTGGTGGTCTCTGGTGGCAGACAGGGAGGAGCGGGTGTTCAATGCTGTGGGAAGAGATGAATAACCTGAACATGACACCTAATTAACCCCTTTGAGCCTGGGCTGCATCTGAATTGGAGCCAGTTACATAAGCATCGTTTCATGCCCCCAGCATAATGGCATAAAGGAAAATTTCCAGTTGACCTTCCACCTGATCTGCTGCTTTTTTTACTCAAGAAAAATGCTAAATTTGGGATGCTTGACAAATTTTGAAAATTGTGACCAATTTATATTATGTGGCATAAATGGTGGTTAAATTTGGTCAAGGTTGAACTATAACAGTTTGCTGTTTCACGAGAGGGGCATCACAGGAGCTGTCTGTCCCCTTCCTCATTTAGAGAAACTCAGAGTCAAACCAAGGAGATAATTATCATCTCCCAATGTTATTTGACCCTCATGTGGGAGGTAGAGGACATGTAAGAGAGACTAAGAGCGATTAGAATACCAAAAATGAAGAAGCAGTTTTTAAATAGAATCAGGTTAAAGCTGGGGAAGTTTTAGAGACATCTCCACTTCCCTAATTTTATAGATAAGGAAAGAGGGCCAGGGGATTTTCCTACTTCTTGCATTTCTTAAGAGGCTGTCACAGAGATGACAGTCACCAGACCACATATGATTAGACACAATGATTACACTAAGTGGGCATGTGACCTCAATTAACCAATCAGCATCCTTGCCAGACTTCTGACTTGATGTGAAGCAGAACTGAAGCATGCTCTTTTCCCCTAAAATTGACAACTACAACACTGTCCCTTAACATGCAGGAAGAATGGGAGATATTAAGACTGATTTTGTTCAAATTAGACAGAAGAAAGGTGTGTGTGGTGTGTGTGTGTGTGTGTGTGTGTGTGTGTGTGTGTGTATGTGTGTGTGTGTGAGAGAGAGAGAGAGAGAATGTGCTAATGGTTAAATTATATTCAACCATAATGTTAATTCAATCCTGACATTTGCTGGTTTTGTTACGTGAACCTTTTTTTTCCCCATTTGAATGGAATTCTTGTCACTTACAACTTAAGATCTCAATGAATACATATAATGAAGTCAAAGAGGAATACCAGCTTATGGGTTGGAGGTTGTCCAGACTGGGGAAAAGTAGGAGAAGGAAGCTGGATAGAAACAACAAAGGTGCTTTAATAAGAAATACGTTTTAAAAATCATCCTCATTTATATGCACATGGTTGTACCTTTGCATGGAAATGATGATAATCCCTTACGGTGGTCTGGGAAATTCTTCAGCTCCTACTTCAATCTTATGCTTAAAGTCTACTGTTAAGAGTTTCAATTCCTCTAGCTTAAGACTTTGATCTTTTGCTAGATGTAAGAATCCATAAGTGGTACAATCTTTTAAATTCCCAACAATCACTTATGATTCAGTTTAAAAGAAAACACAGACCATTTCCTAAGAGTAGGTTGATAGGATAAGAAAAAAGATAAGGATAAGCCAAGGGGCACCTGGCTCCAGGAAAAGGGGTGCAAGTGGTTGGTATGTATATAGCATAGAACAGAGGTTAGGGAAGACAAAGACTGGCTTTCCCTGATTTACTTCACAGTTTTGCTTGGCACCAGCCCTGAGAAGTTCTATGGTCACTCTGTGTGCCAAGGAAAATGACCCCAGTGAAAAATGTTATTGATTTTTTTTAAAGAGACAAAATAGTTAAATAAATCAAATATCTCTCTATTCCTTTGCAAAATACTTTCCACAAAGGCTACAATTAATAATGTTAAGTCTCCATGAATGCTCTATGTGTGCAATTTAAATCAAGACATTCACAACCACCACGTTTGACTCTGTCTTCTTCGGAAAATATCAAACTTTTTATCATTGTTTGGAAAACCCACAGATGGTGTAGCAGAGGCATTAGCAAATCAATGAACTTAAAACTTCTTAATTACAGAATATGCTTTGCCACAGACAGCAAACAAAACATGCTTTTAGAATCTGCATTCACTTACTGCTATTGACCGATTATTTCATCAAGGTCAAACTGTGCCTGTGGTGTGTTTCTGGAATTTTTCCGGCACATGTTCTCTGTGATAATGTCACACGTTACAAAAGCAGTGGCAGTTCCATAAGACACATGTACATCAAATGGAGAAAACCTTTGGGCTCCTTGGAAGGTTGGGTTAATGGTGTTAAGGGCTGGGGAACTCTAACTAGAATCAAACATGCTGGTAATCTAACTGTGCTCCTGTTGTACATTGAAATGTGCTCCTGTGTTTTATTCCCAGATCTCCTGAGCCTCCCTGTGCTCCTAGTCTAATCACCAATTTGACCACACCTTTATACCCACAATCTTCATCCAGCATTATTCATCCGTTCATTCAACAACTGTTTTTCAAGCACCAACAATGTGCAAGGCACTGTGAGACATCTGAAGACTTGTGTCGAATGAGCACCCAGTCTGGGAAAGTGGATAAGACATGTACATACTTGCCTCCTCCAAGGGATGAAGTAATGTCACAGTGAAGTGAGGGCAAGACATTCATTCCTCAAATACTTGGTCCCTCTCAAGTGCTGATGGGCTGACAGCACAGTACCAGGACTTTGGCTGGGGCTTGAGGAGAGACCAGATGTGGACATGATGAGAAGCAGAGAAGGAGCTACCATTAATGGTGGAAGAAACAGCATGAGCCAACGCTTGGAGAGAGAAGAAGACATCCCTGGGTGGGGAGGAGTGTATGGTGGCTTCATTTAGTTGGAAAAGTGAGTTAGGGCTGTGAGGTAAGCCTGAAAGTCAGGCTGGGCCAGACAGTGGGTGGTTTTGTTGGTTAAGATGAAAAATTTGGATTTTTTTTTCTATAATTAATGATAAGTCACCAGGGGATTTGGGGGCTGTGTGATGAAATTCAATACTATAAAGTATGTTGGGACACATACAAAAATTGGGAGAGATTCTGCTTGGAGAGGGGTCTGGGGAAACATTACTAAAGAGCCATTATCCCTGTTGCCACTGGGGTGAGGAAGGATGTCAGCAAGTCTGCAAGGCCAAGACACAACTGTGGCTGGGACTTAAAGGATGGATGGGAGTTACTGAGGGAAGAAGAGGGGCAGGAAGTCCAGGAAGAGGTACCAGCAAGAGCAAAGGCTGGAGGGAGGGAGTGCATGGGTCAGACATTAGACAAAATATGCTTTTGGAGTCCATATTACAGCTTTCAGCAAATGGATGCTACTGGTTGCAGGATGGCTTCTCAGCCTTTAGGGCCCAACATACATGTTAGAAATAAGCCCACACACCCAATCAAAGGAGGGACACGGAGACTCAGAGCACAGTGAAGCAAGGCTTTAATCAACATTCTTGCAAAAATGGGGGACTGACAGACATGCACACTCAGGACAATTACAGCAGACAATTTATCTCCTAGCATGCAAGTCCCTCCCTTGGTTCCTCATTGGCTGAGTACTAGAGGTTATAACCTTACCCGGATATTGTCTATGCCCATGTAAGACCAAAAATAGTCTGACGGAAACAAGTGTATATTCCCTGAGGTGACTTTCAGGGACAGAGACTTTCAGTCCTTCCCTCATGCTCATTGCAAAGCCCACAAAAATAAGCCCACGAAATGGAGAGGGGAAGAAGAAACAGGAAGTGAAGTGTCTAAAGATTTGAGACTCCATTGTTGGGGGGGTTGGTTCATACATATTTCCAATAGATTGTAAACCTATTGTTAATTAGATAGCACAGCTTTTATTTGGTATTTCTGAAAAGGAATAATCTCCCTTACTTCTCATAATACACAACTGTGAAGCCAGGCTGTGACTTTTTCCAAGACAGTCTATCTCTCCCAGACTCAGTTTTCTCATCTGTAAACCATAAATACTAATCATTTAGAATTTGTCAAGGTGTTGTTCTTTAGATAAAGCCTCATACCATTTATGGTACCTTGGACCATACATGGGTTTCCCTTCCCAAGCCTTAGTCTGCTCACTATAAAGTGGAAATAATAGTTCAGAGTTCATAGGGTTATTGTGAAATCGAAATAAGATATTATTTCAATACACCAAATAGAACATATCAGACACACAACAAATATGATGTCATGCTCCCTTGCCTTCTGAGAATGAAATGACTTATATCAGAGGTTTCTCCTACAATAAAATATCCTTGAAAGAGTGTTCCGAGACCACATCTGTATCATTTGGGAACTTGCTGGAAATGCAACTTCTCAGACTCACCCCAGATCTACTGAATCAGAAACTCAAGGAGTAGCACCCTGCAATCAGGGTTTCTCAATAGCTCCTCCAAATGATTCCAGCACTCACTAAATGTGAGAAGCTTGGTCTCAGCAAACATTTAGCCCCACTTCTCAGCCTTCAGTGTGGCATCAATGGCAATTCGTGCCATATCCCATTAAAGGAGATAAGTCAGTTACTGGTGTACCTTTCTCCAACTAGATTGTAAATCCCTAGAGGGCAGGTACTGTTCCTTATTTGTATTGTGGTCCCTAGTACTTAACACGGTATCTTGCAGACTGTAATAATGGTTGATATGTTTAATGCCAAAGATTCTTAGGCTCCCACATTTTATCTGTAGAATTAAACAAATACATCCTTAACACAGTTATAAGACTGTTAACATGGTTTTCAAAGTGCACTTTTACAAAGTCTAAAAAGTAAAGTCCATGGCTTTGAAATGCTGTCTTAGGTTTTGAGAGATCGTTTTGGGCTTCCTTTCCCAGGTTGAGTTGGAAAAGGCTGGTCTGTGAAGAGTAGAGAGTTTCTAGAAAAGCCACTATTGGGCATTATCACTAAAGGAGGGAGTCAGCACTTACAAAAATGTACAATCTACCCAATCAGTAGTGACCCATTAAATGGATTTATCTTCATAATGAAGAGAAAAGGCTGTCTCAGAGAAGACAGATGTCAACACAGTCCAGCTTAAAAATGAGTCATGTGGGAGAACTGTCATTGCCAGGTTTTAGGACTGGACCATTTTTCTTCCTAAGAATGTTCCTTACACAAAACAAAATGACTGAAGACTCATAAGGACCAAAAAATTGCAAGGATTCTGCCTGGAGAGGGGTCTCACTGCTCATATGCAGGCAGAATAACTTCCCAGAGACCAGAGATCACTTTGAAGGGCTAATCTCCAAGTTTAGGATGTGGGGAGAAGAGGCCTTGCCCAGAAAAAGTGCTAGAAGTTAGGGTAAAAACTGATGACATTCTAGGCAGGGACAAATATTGACCTAGATGCAGGCTTTCAATCCCCCCCCCGCTGCCCCCCCCCCCCACTCCAGCCCCCTAGAGGTCTTTAAAATTAGGACACCTTCTGGAAACTAAAAATGGTTTTACTTTGTAGTTTTGCCACGGCTGGGGAGTGGACTGCCTAGGCTAGTCCACGCAAATGAGACTTTTTGCTGAATGGTCTCAAATGTATTAAATGAAGGGGAGAGAAAAATTAAAAATGCTTTCCGGGCCCAAGGAGAAGCATTTAGGTTTTCTGTATTTATTCTGGGGCAGTATGGGCACAGAGCAGAGGTTGGCAAATTTCTGGGAAGGGCCATATTGTGTCTGCTGCAACTACTTAGCTCTGCCTTGGCAGTGTGAAACTGGCTGCAGACAAGAAGTAAATGAGTGTGGCTCTGTTCCAATAAAACCTGATTTAAAAAACAGGTGGTGAGCTAGATTTGGTCTGTAGGCAGCAATTTGGCAACCCCTGGTATAGAGGAAAAACACCTGGCTTTACAGATAGGCCATGCTCATTTCAAAGTCTTGTTCCATGATATGCTGAGCTAGGTGAATGAATCACTCAGCTTCTCTGAACCTGTTTCCTTATCTAGAAGGTGGAGGTGACCAACTTTAGTCAGGATTATGAGATGCTGAGCATTGATCCCTAAACACTATCCCCATCATTAGGAGGTTTCCTGTGAATCTTAGTCCTCATGACAGCTCATCCAAAAAATAAAATAGTCCTTGCGGTATGAAGACCCCTTCATGATGACACAGGGTGTTTAGAATGCATGGAGGGCAGTCCAAGATTATATTTAAGTTGCACTGAACAGAACTGATTCCAATATTTAAGTTTTTGTTTTCTTGAAAACAGTGTTCTCAATTGTCCCCCTGAATGGTTTCAGGGCCTCGAAGATACTTTTTCCTGTCCTTGCTCCATCCTGCCACACGTCCTGCTGAGGTTTGACCAATGCAGTCCCCTAATGAAGGGCCCTGTGGGGTCAGGCTTAATGTAAATGGCCAGAAACTGTTCTGAAATCACAGAGGATCAGCTTAGCTGGTGTGCAACCTCCAGCCCCTCTCGATTTCATCATGTGTCCTCAATTATGCAAGATGAATTTGAAACATTTTATTCATGAATCAAATGCAATAATAAATGCAAAAAAGCTCCTTCGCATTTCACAATGGACATGGCTGAATCTTGGCAGGCGGTCATAATGAGAATCAGCAAGTCATTTAGCTTAGTTTCTCCCTTGCTGACTCTGTTTCTCCAGTGGGTCTCTAACAGTCCTCTGAGCTCTCAACTCCTAGGATATCTGTCTGAGGGGCTGATAATGACTTCATTCAGAGCCGAAGGCCACTGCGATGTGTGATGTGAGGAGTGAGGTCACTGTAACTCTTCTTCCCTAAGATAGAATTTCTGAACCCCACACAGGTTAGGCTTGTTGTGCATTATATCAAAGGTCAAGATATGTACCCAAGAGCTGAGAAAAAGGACAGTTCACTGCAGACCAAAACCTTTTCCTGGTTTGACTCCTCTCAAGATAGAGCCTGGAGTATAAACTGCCTGACAGCCAAGGCCTGCTCTTTGGGGGCCATCCATCTGTACTTGTGACCGAAATGCAACTCTGACTTGCATTATGTCTTTAGTGAATGATGGAAAACTGTGCAGCAATGATCAAAATAATGGAACTACCTGGGCTTGGAAGTTGAGAATTTGGCTCTGAGGATTACACTTTTAAGGGTGTTGTGCTGTCGACTTGCTTCTTGAATACAAGAAGCAATACATTGGTCTACATTGAATACATTGGTCTACTCCATGTCATTTTCACTAACTCCTCCTTGGGCCTCTGGCCCATCATTACCTGTCCTGATTTACCCAAAAGCCTCTGATTTTACCTCTGTCCCCTTCAGACCCTGCCCACAGAGGCTAGATTGTTTCCAAAATGCAAGTCTGATCATATCATTTACCTGCTTAGAACCTACAGGGGTTCAGCACTGCTTGTGGATGACCAGCCTCTCTAGTGTGGCCATGAGGGCACACGTGGTTGCCTTCCAACTCCCGCTCTAGCAGATGCCTCCTCCTTGGCTTCACCCCTCACACCCCATGATCTAGTCACACTGAGATCCTTTCAGTGCCTCAAACTTCACCCCTGTGCCCTCATTTGTGTTCTTCCTTTAACCTGTGACTAAAATCCTCCCAATACCTGCTCATTCTTCAAGTCTACAAAATCCTTCTCTGACCTGCTGCCCTTCCCTCATGTCGGTGCTGGTTCCCCCATTCTCCCATCATGGGATCATACTATGTAACATCATGAACAGTGTCCTTCATTAACTAATGCATATCCAGGGTCTGCACAATCCACTCACATAGTAGTAACTGAGAAAATGTCTACCTATTTATTACAAATGGACCCATCAAGTGATTAAAAGAAATAAATAGCTTTAAAAATCAGCAATTCCCAACTCTAAGTCTAAAACAGAATTTAAAGCAGACTTTTGCCTGGCCTCACCCCCAGAGATTCTGATTCATTTGGTCTGGAATAGGTTCCAGACACTGGGCATATTTTTGAAAGCCCCACAGGGGATGCTAGTGTGGGGCTGGGCTTGAGATCTACTGGTCTAAATGAGGAGGCACAAGAAGACAGGAAGGAGTGATGACTGCTGTCCTTCCAGGGGAAAGAGAGAAGGGACAGGCCTCTTCCCTCCTTCACATGCCCAATGCAACTTACAGATGAGGAACCAAGACCTTGGCTTGCTACTGCCTATAGTTCCCCCAAGGCTTGGTCTTCAGATATTAGCCAGTGTGAACAGGATGAGGGCTCTCATCTAGGACAGTCAGAGACAGGGTCAGGGGACCATGCTGGCTCTGAGCATACTTTGAGAGGCCACCTTTACTCAGGAACCAGACCACTGTGCCTGGGCTGTTTATCACTGAGGCAGCCAGAGCCACTGTGGTGCTGTGGGCATCTGCCTACCAGGATCAAGTGCTGCTGAGGGACCCCTTTAGCAAGGGCAACCACTTTGTTCCCAATGGGCCGACAATTCCTTGGGTAGCAGTTAGCATCAATGTTCCCAGACACAGGGCAGCAGCCTGCGTGCTAACCTGAGTAGGCAACCTGCAGCCGGTAGTGTCGACACGGGCCTGGGGAACCTGAGGGACAAGTAGTATTAGATACAGTATGAAAGGTGACTTTTCAAACATGCCCTGAGAGCAAAGAAGATGGCCCTGGAGCAGTTAGAAAGGGAAGCTAGCTGCCCAGCACTGTTTCCTTGCTTTGTGAGCTTCCTCTGATTTTTAGCCACTAATAAAATAGGAATTGGATGGCAGGAGACAGAGAGATGTTCAGACAACTTCAAGTATCCTGAGAATCTGATCATAATCCAAATTGAGAACTCTGAGGGCCTTGGTGTTAGTCTCCCAAATAGCTCGTTATACAATGCCTGACTCCATGGTTCCGTGCAGGTGCTAACTGGGCGATTTCACATTCCAAAGACTAAAACACAAGGCACTAACAGCTGTCCTGTTCCTCATGACAAGGCATTTTACTTAAGGCTTAAGGCATCTTTATGGCCAGTAAAAAAATAAATCTTTCAACCAGGAATTCATCTTAAAATCAATTAGTGCTGGGTCTGTTGAAGAACAATGAATATAGAAGCAACACATTTCTCACTTTCTTCAGCATCTGCAGGAAACCAGTTCAAAAGAGGAGAAACAAAGGTGAGGTTTAGGATCACTACCTTCTCTCCGCAGCCTGCCCTTGAAGGGACAGCAATTGAGAGGCAAATAGTGATATGACCAAACTTCCTTTCTCTACTGAAAATAGGGAACCAAATTAATATAGTAATCAGGGCAGACTTGCTGGTCAGCTAATTGAAGGCCCTGGTTGACAAGAGGGAGCTATTTTCACCAGTGTCTGATGGAGTCAGCCTCAGGCAAGCAGTCTGAGCAAATCACATTAGTGGGTGACATTTAATCTACAGCTTTGAATAAACAACATGTCAAACAAGTCAGTCAAAACATGTGACCATGCGTGGAGAAAGAGGCAGAAACAAATGGGGCTGGTTTTCTTACAAAAGTTGAGAAACTCTTTTCCAATAGGGTTGGGGGAAATGGTTAGTTTTTCTTTTAATACTTATACTACTATTGGTTGACTATTGCTCGCTCACTAAAGTTAGCCATATTTTGTCAAGCATAGATGTTGAAAGCAAAGTCTTTGGCAAATCTTCTGAAAGTTACAAAGAATGATCTTCCCAGTGGGAAAGTCTCCCAAGCTGGAGTTGCTACTGAGGTGTTGTGCTCTTGCAGCCATGGCTAAGAGTGGTGGTGGTAGCACTTGTGGAATAACTCTTCGGAGAGGTCCCCCAAAGCAGAGGAGGAACTTCATTGAAAAAGTAACTGAGCCTCAAAGGATTTTCCTTTTTGAAGTCACACAATCATGAGGCTAAAATACACAGTGCTAAATGATGAGCAATTCTCAACTGTCCTTGTTTATGGATAAATGGCATCCATAGGTAGCCCTTTAAACATTATGGGCTCTTACCAATAAATCTGAGATGGACTCACTGTTCCTTCTTCACTCATTCATTGTAATGTAAGGTGTGAAGGAAAGGAGTGAATGGTAACGTCTGCTCACGTGTTGATCTACCTTAGTGTGTCTCAACCTCTGTGGATGGTGGGATTTTACCCAATTCATCTCTGTGTGCCAGGATCAGTTTCATAAATATGTGTAGAGTCACTGAATAGGGCTAAAGGAAGATGGAGAAGGGGAGTATTGGTGGGCACTGATAAATTAGCCTCAGACTACTCTGAAATTAGTTGCCATTTGGAAAGAAATGAAACGTCTACCGTCTCACATGGAGGTGAGGCCAGAAGTTCTGCATGTTGAGGTTTCCCAGCATGTTCTGCATAAACTGTTAAATAGTGACAAATGAAATGGGACAGCCTGCCCCTCTGGAAGGGATATTCAATAAACTTTTCATAAGCAGACTGCTCAGGCAAGACCACAAGCGATACAGAGTGGGAAAAGCGAGGTCTGGATCCTATAAACTAGCTCTGCCATCAGGCAAGGCTGATGGACCCCAGGGAAACCAGAATTATTGCTTCAGCAAGTCCCTCTGGGAGGACAGCGCCATCAAAATGAAGTGTTGGTGGGTGCTCCTCAGCAGACAGATGGGGCAGTGGAAACGGCCACACAGTGGGAACTTAAAATTTAGCAGCACCCATTGTCTATACTCTGTGATATATATGGGGAAGAGGTGTTCTGAATCATCAACAGAATATATTAGGAGTAAATATATTTTTACTTTCTAAATTTTACCTAATGAATTGTCAATTTCTGGTATTAAAATATTTAGAAGCATCCTGTACTTGCTCAGCTAACATTTATTAGGCACTTAATACAAGCTAAACTCGGGGTGAAGTGCTGGGAATACAAAACCAGACCCAGTGCCCACCTTGCAAAACTTCCTCTTAGGGGGAAGAAGGTGTGCAAATAAATAATAATGTTGGACTTTAATAAGTTCTATTGTAGGTATGGGCTAACAATATAATTTGGGGGCAGGGAAAACAAAGTGATTATTAAGTATACCACTGGTTTTTGTGCATACAAATGTGTTTCTATTCTTACCCTATTGTTTCAACAATGGCACCTCTTAGAGTGTATCGAAATTATGCATTCACTACTGGTCTCCCAGTAGGACACCTTGAGCCTTCAGAAAGAAGAGACTATACCTCATTTATCTTTTTATCACTAGTGGATTTTAAAATCCTGCATACCTGGAAAATTTCCCACTCAGTCCAGTAAAGCGAAGGTCAACCAGACTATATTTCTGAGTTACGTGCTTTAAAAAAATGATTTCTGGTGCGTCTTTGTGAAGGCCAGGGATGAATCCCTGTGATAGTTTTAAGCAGAAGGAAAGAGAGGGTTTATAACAGTAGCAATGATAGATTACCTCTGGTTAACACACTGCTATACCAACGTCCTGCTGTATTTTTCCCAGATGGTTGTAAATTGGGACACCTCATAAATCCCCAGGCCTTTTCTTTTCCATGGCTGGTTATTACAGTGTCCCAGGGCAGAGGAGCACTTTCTAAACTAAAGTAATTGTGAGCCATTTATTATCTTTAAAGGAGAACCTGTCAACCACCACAGCACAAAATTCAGACAATTAAAACAGCCCAGACTGCTCTGATTCTGTAAAATCCCAACAGTCACTTGGTGGTTTGGAGCCAGTGAGCCCAAGGAAGATCTGAAATGGCTCCTGTGTTTCTCCACTCATTTCCTCTTCCTTTTTGCCCATTTGCTATTATCTCTCACAGCTGGATGAACACAGCTGTTCCCGTGGTTTCCCCAATCCACTGCATCTGCCACGCTTCGCCTGAATGTGGTCCCTTGCCCTCCTATGCATCCTTTGGAGAAAACCTCGTAGAAGGTAATGATGTGGCATATATACCATCATTGCTCTCTCCCAGGTCAGTGGTGGGCATCACTAATCTATCAGGGCACTTTATTTTCTGCTGGACCCAGACTCTGCCTGCAGGCAACCACCAACAACCAGTTGAATTAGGCATTCTTGGTGGCACTCACCCTCCATCTCCGAGGAAATCAATGTTGATAAGCAACCGTTACTCTTACCTAACATATTCAACTGTTCAGTAACCTTGGATCAGAGTATCTTAAAAGTCCCAATGCCCAATTTCTTTGAAGACTAACCCTAGGTGTTTTAGGGCCTGGACCTGTGTTCAATTTTATGTACCTGTGAAAGTTGTTCAATCCGATAACTACACAGACTTTCTATCTAACTCACTATCTTGGCAATCGAAACCAATACTAACACCTCTGAAAATGATATACTGTCTGCAGTAAGGACCTAGTCATTGGTCCTAGAACAGTGTCAAACACTCAGAGCTGACACGTATTTATTGACATGGTGAAACAGTGGGCAGACAGGGGTCTCCTAGTTATAGACCTCCTAATTATAGACCTGATGTTAAACACAATCACCTTTTTCTTTCTTTTCAAATTTCCATGATTTTATAACTCTGGAAAAATTTTCTATGACCAATGTTTATGGAAATTGCCTAGCATTTTAATTAGGGTGAAATTCACTGAGGATTTTTTAGAAGTAACATCAGTTTCTATAAATCCACTTGTTCCTTATTTAATAAAAACAAATGAAATGATGTCTAAAAGAATACAATGTAATGTATTAGGGTTCAGGTATATTGGAGAGTCAATGTTCTGCTCTGTTCCTTTTTTAAAAAGAAAGTGTGAAAGAAGGGAAAAAGGCATGAATCGTGTAAAGTGGTACAAGCAAAGGAAGCTTCAAAAAACAAAAGCACATTAAACTACACCTATGACGGTTCTCAATTTCTCACTTAAGAAATGTACACATGTTATGTTGGATCTCACCAGGCATCCCATTCTTGAAGCAGAACACATACTCCTAAACTGAAAACAAACTTAATATCCACTCTCTGTCTCACCTAATTAGGCACAGTCATAAGAATCAAATGGGATGGGTGCTCACAAAGCACCTTTTATCTATCAGAGGGGATGGAATGGCGGCTCTTAGCACCTTCTGGCACTTTACTCAGTGGAGGTACATGACTCTAAGCTTGGTATCTTTCCTCTCATTGTATCCTGACAACAATCCTGCCGAAGAGGGACCCTCCATTTCTTTCAGTTCCCAAAATTGAGGCTTAGAGAATTTACACTGGTAACTGACAGGGGAGAGATTAAAAAAATTTTTTTTTAATGTTTACTTATTTTTGAGAGACAGAGAGTGACAAAGAACGAGCAGGGGAGGGACACAGAGAGAGGGAGACACAGAATCCGAAGCAGGCTCCGGGCTCTGAGCTGTCAGCATAGAGCCCGACACGGGGCTTGAACCCATGAACTGTGAGATCATGACCTGAGCTGAAGTCGGACGCCCAACCGACTGAGCCACCCAGGTGTCCCAACAGGGGAGAGATTTGAATCCAAGTTCTGAGTTTAGAAAGCCTATGCTTTAAATTATTAAAGTGGAAATACCAAGATGCAGTTGATTTCAGAATACGAGAGTTGAATGAAAAGATGTTTGCAACTTTTACCTATAGTTGGCAAATGCTACCACACTATGTCAGGGAAAAGAGTAGCAAGTTAACACATAGCTCCTTGTACCTAGGAAGTGCTCAAGTAGCAAGCACACTAGGAAAGTGTTTAGAAAAAAAAAAATCCAGGTGAGAGTTTTACATTTATTATTACTGTCATAAGGGCGTCTGGGAATCAGCATGAACATCTGACAAATGAAAAATGCAGTCTGAGGAATTTGCTGAGGGTTTGCAGGGAGGAAGATGTCATCTGCCTTCCAGAATGGTGTCTGCTGATGGGATAAGCAGAACTGCCATCTGCTAAAACAAATGTCTGAGGACCTGCAGGAGTCAAAGGGGACAAGTGTCACTAAATGTGGTATAGAAGATGATAGTCCTTTGAAACCCAAGTTGAAATATGGTGACTTAAATTAACTGATAACCATTCTTTGGGGGGTGGAGCAGGTTGGCAACGTCAGGCTTGTATGTACAGGTGCACAAGGATTGAGGAGAAGCTGAAAACACTGTGAGACTCCAAATGTTACATGGTGCTTACTGGTATTTGTGCAAACTTCTTTTTCTGGGATCTCATCTTGTCAAAGAGACTTTTCCTTCTGTTTTATCTGCTTTGGGCATAAAAAAAAAAAAAAGCAAAGTCCTTGCCCTCGGGGACTTAAGCCCAAAAGTGGAGGTGAGGCCTCTAGAAGATTATGGTGCTTCCGAGATCAAGGCTGAAATATCAATGCTCCGTACATAAACGAACGAATGACTAGTGAATACAAAGAAGTATAGGACTCAAAGCATACAAGAAATTCTATATAAAATACAACTTCAGAATCTTAGAATTTTTGCCTGGATGGGACTTTAGAGGTCAGGTTGCAGCACATGCTAAAAGAGAATTAAGTGATTTAATAAAAATCACACTGGCAGAGCAGGGATTTGAACCCAAAGCTCCTTCCTGCCTTCTACCTGCTTCATGTTATTTGCTCTGAGGCATGATGTCAAATGATCATTCCCACGTACTCTGTGGTTCAAAGGAAGGGAGACCGTTTCCAGTTGGGGGATTAGAAAACATTGTAGGAACAAAGTAGGTTCTGGGTGGAGTTCTGCAGGATGGGGGTATGATTTAGGTCTGAAAAGAAGAGTGAGGGGGGTTAGGGCTCTCCCCATCAATAAAAAGGCAACTGCTTGGGGTGCCTGGGTGGCTCTGTCAGTTAAGGATCTGACTCTTGATTTTGGCTCAGGTCATGATCCCAGGGTTGTGGGATCTAGTCCTGCAATGGGCTCTGTTCTAAGTGTGGAGCCTGGTTAAGAGTACCTCTCTCCCTTGCCTCCTTCCATTCTCAGCTCATGTGCATATGCATGCTCTCTCTCTCTCTCTCTCTCTCTCTCTGTCTCTCCAAAAAACAAAAAAGGCAATTGCTCAAGATCACTTTGAATGTAAGGAAGGTCAAAGGAAAGCAGCAAGCACTGGAGTCAGGCAGAACTGGGTTTGAATCTTGGCTCTCACGTTCACCATCTATGTGTTCTGGGGTAAGTTTTTGAAACTTTCTAAGCCTGAGCTCCCCCAATAAACTGGAAATTACAGTATAGACTTTGCAACGTGATACAAGGATTAAAAGAATATTTATCAAGCAACTTTTACAGGGCCAGATATAAATGATAGTTATTGTTTATGCTTATTCACTTAGGAAGGGGGTAGGATAGAGTGGAAGATGGGTCAGGATCAGACTATGGAGGCCTGTAACTGCCAAGAAGAATTTGTTTGAACTGAATTTTGCAGGAAGTGGTGAAAATTTAAGATCTTGAGAAGAAGAACTCCGTGATAAAGTCAAAGATTAATAATTAAGCCAGAACTCCTGGTGCTTACTGGGCTTTGCATCTTTCTTCTTGTGCTGCCTCCTGTGTAACCCTGGGCACACCCTCCTACTTCTCTGTTTTTTTTCCACATCCCCAATGAATAAAGGCATCCTTGTAACTTTTGAATTGAGCATTCTGGATGGGCTGGTGAAAAAAAAAAGTCCTCTAAACAATGGGTTATCTTCAGGAAATAGGTATTCATAAAGTCTCTGGCTGGGAGTTGCCAAGGGAACTTTATATATGTTTTCCATTAGTTCCCTGTCAGTAATAGGGAGAAAGAGTCTATTTTGGAAAGGACTACAAAAAAATGTGTTGTGCCAGCTGTTGGCATGCCACAAGAAGGACAGCAACCCAATTAGAGCTAAGACATTTTCTCTATAACTTCAATATCAACATGTCTCTCCTCATTGCCCCACTCAAAGAACAGAAAGAGGCAAAAAGGAGAAAATTTGAGTAAAGAATGGATGCCAAACCCACATGGTGCAAGAGGTGAATGGAACGAGAAGGAAAAACAAGAGATAGGAAGTACGTAAGCCAAGATAAATATTATTTATCCTACACTTAATATTACTACACTCAAAGCATTGTTTTTCCAGTGTAAGATTGATTTGGTTAAAAAAAAAAAAAAGTAAAGCTATAAGTGCTTGCTCATTTAGCATAAGATCTTCAAAAGGAATGTTGCAAGATACTTTACTGAGACACCTACATTTTGTTTGAAGGTGACTGGGAAGCAGGCAGGCTCTGTAAGCCCAGTCTACAAATGGTGAGAACCAAGGAACAGAGAAAGGTTGTAGCTGGATAGGCACATCAGTAGCATGCCTCACACCTTATCCTGGGGTGTGTATCAAGAAATAACACCCCAAAGCATCATCTACTATGGAACCTGTCCCTTCTCTAGTTAGGGTAACCAAAAGTCACACTGGTGTTTCTAAATGACTCCCGTTTCTCAAGAACCCACCTCTCATGCTCCCATCAGACAACTTACAGCTATTTGTCTTTGGGTAACTAGGTTTCTACGATGTCTCTGCAAACTGCTCACTCCCCACACATCATTAATCAGTGCCAAACTAAACAGGCTCCAGGTCCAGCTGAGAATACAGTGGCTTGGCTCATCACCCCAAGACCTAATGAACACACATGAGTGATGACTATGGGTAAATACCACACAGAGAATGCAAGTAAGCTAAGTGGCTATTGCTTTAGATGTTATACCTAGGAAGGCTGTGTGACAAATACTGATATCCAAATTGTTTCAGACATATAGTAATTTTCCAAAGCGCTGAAGCTTGCTGGCATTTATTTAAAGTGTTAAATTGAAAGGAGGATAAGATTTGGGTCATTTAGGGAGTATATTCAGCAATTTCTATGATACTGGATAAATGTAGCTGAGATGTAATAATTCCCATCCAGTAAAGGAAACCAAAAGTGTGGGTTTGTTAGTTTTGTTAAAAAGGATATGAGAGAGGGGGTGCCTGGGCGGTTCAGTTGGTTAAGTGTCTGACTTTGGCTCAGGTCGTGATCTTCTGGTTCATGAGTTTGAGCCCCATGTCAGGCTCTGTGCTGACAGTTCAGAGCCTGGAGCCTGCTTCAGATTCTGTGTCTCCCCCTCTCTCTGACCCTCCCTCCTGCTCATGCTCTGTCTCTCAAAAATAAACATTAAAATTTTGTTTTAAAAGGACATGAGAGGCCCTGAATGAAAAGATGCCAGCCATGTCTATGTCTTATTAAAAAATGTTCTTCCTTTATAAAAAAGATGGCATGCCCATGGACGATCACCCTATAAAGGCAGCACACTTAATTATATCTAATATTAATGCTACCAGGGATTGGGTAACTCATGGGAGGAAGACAGGGGACAGTTGCTGAACCACATCCAGAGGGATTTTTTTTTAAACTATCAGGATAGTAATAATAGTTGCAGCTGGTAAGGGACAAACCCTAAGGATGTTCCAGGGTATATACTTAACCATAATGGGAAGGGGGAAAGAGACAGATGAAGTTAAGAGAAAATTGGAGCATGAGGTGGTGACTAAAGTAGGTCATATTCTTCCTCACTTCATTGTTTTGATGTATTTCCTAAGCTTCTTTAGCTATATAGAGTGGAAATAAGGAGATCTATGGTAACTTGCTTATCATCTCTGAGCCTTAATTTCCTCCTGTGTAAAATAGGGATAAGACTTACTTTAAAACATGATTTGGAATATGCAATTAGACAATGTAAATGAAAGTACCTAAAATAATTCCTGATACATACTAGGTATTCAGGAAATGCTGTTTCCACTTTGCTTTACTTTACATTTATGGCATGTATCACATCTAGCTTCCATTGGAGCTTTTTTTTGGTCTATCTTTGTTAAGCTGTGAAAGTTTCTCAAGTTCAAGATTTTTTTTGTCTGAGTATCTACCTCCACAGCGCCTTGCAGCCGCTCAGGAGGGGTACAACAAATGCTCACTGAAAAAGGCCTGAGTACCTGCGTCACACAAGGGATAGTACAGCCTGCACTATTTGACATCCTGGGTCCCACACCTCTACTAACACAGTGATCACACTGTGTGTGATTTATAAATCCATATTTGCCTCATTCATTAGACTGGATTCCTCAATGGAGACCTAGTACATAGCAAGTACTCAACAAATACTAAATGAGAAGATACTTCATTACACCTTTGTATTTGTTTGGGGGACTCTGTTAACGTGAAAGACTGTTGCATTAGAGGAAAGGAATGCCAACAAGGTTCACTGGGAGAATAAAATGCATGAACAAATTTATTTCAGGGGAACTTGTACAGAGCTTGTAGAAAAACAGTCAAAATATAGAGGTGAAAACTACACAATGTTTATTGTAAAGATTAAAAGTGACTTAAGTTCTGGACACAGGTAGAATCTGACCAACTTGAGCAGAGGATACAGTGGAAGATGGAGCTTGGTTGTCCTCACAGTAGGATCCCCACTGTATAACAACAAATTGTAACAAGAAAGACTACATGCACGTTAGTAAATAGTAACAGAATCTGAACACGTGTTCTATCAACTATGCCTTGGAGGAGAATCTGGGGATGATTTTATGACACAAGCAAAGAATGGGGCCATAATAAAAAGATACTAAGTAGCGTATGGAAAAGTTAAAATGAGCCTGTGTGCTACAGTTTCTGGGTACTGCTGTCCTTGGCTGATCTGCTATTGACTTGTATTGATAATAAACCACATGGTTGTAACTGGACTCCTCCAATCACACCACAGCAGCAGAGGACCCTTGAAAGTCTCCTAATATATGACTTAGGAACTCAGAGATTTGCATGGAATTTTAAAGCTTCAGGTCCTATTTAAGGCAAAGATTATTAACTTGGAGTTCTTTGAATTACCTGAAATTGTGTGTCATGTCTCATGAACATGACATGAGACATATGTGTTTTCCCACTCCGAAGTGAATCTGCTGCTTTCCTCAGATTCTCAGAGTTGGTCATGATGAAGTCCATAAGAGCCACTGATTTAAAGAGGTAGGGTGAGAAAAAGAATGATGGAAACCAGAGCAGAATCTGCATTTCTAGCCTTGAGCTACAAATGGCTTTGTCTATGGAATATTTTCTTCTAGAAGTGTCCCATAAGCACTTCTCATTCAACATTCTAAAGCTCAACTTATTATCTTCCTTTTAAAATGTCCTTCCTGAAACATTCTCTGTAAGAGTTTATTTGTATCCTCCTTTGGACCAAAAATAATGAAGTCATCTTGGACACATTTTCCTTTCTCACACTCTGTGTCTAATCATCAAGTTATGACTCTACCTTCTCCATGTTTTTGTGTTTTGCCTTTTTCCTTCCACCCCTCCTTCCTCTGCTAGTTGAGGCTCAACGTCCCTTATCTGGACTCTTCAGAAGCCTCTTAGCTTATCTCCCTCCCTCCGTGTTCAACCCCTGCCACCCCTTCTCCACAGATGACGGTGTGATGAGCTGACCACAAATCTGACCCCTGTGGATTCAGGTGCTCAGCAGCACAAAAGCCAAACTTTTCAATAATGAAAACAATGTTCTCCATCACTGGGCCTCTGCCTGTGTCTCCTGGTCTCATTGCCTACCATTTCTCAGTTCAGATGCTGCCTTCTAGAAAACCTGAGTTACTGGTAATGTTCTTGTTCGATTATGCTGAGTTCTCTTTTTGAACTGCCCCTCTTTAACAGGCTAAGTGCTCATCCTTCACTCAGGTACAATTGTCACCCCATCACAGCTCGATCTTATTGTATCAAAAGACTTAATTTAAGCCAACATCCCCTCCACCCTCCACCATATGGTTATATTCTTTGGGCAAGGACTCTTCCTATGAATCATGCTTTCCCCGTACCTAAAATATTGCCTAGTCTACTGACAATGGGTAGGATATTCATTTCTTCTGGTTGGGGTATCCTAAAAGCATCCTGGCTGTTCTGGGGGCTTGGCCAACAGCAGCTAGAGGCAGAGAGCTATCCTTAAAGGAAAGGGTAGGGAGAAAAACAGTTCACAAATAAAGGCCCTGACTTTTTACCTGGAGAATAGAAAACCCTGCTTGATTCCACGAGTCGTGCCCTGCTGATATTCAGACCTATGGGTCAGCCAGCTGAGTGCCATTTCAGTGTTATTACCTCAACTTTTCTTATAGATCAGTTCTCCCAAAGCCAACATTATCTCTCCATCCATGCAGCACTGTTTCTAGAAACAGAAGCTAATGACTTGCATGTACTAGGTCTAGGTGGCTCTGCTGAGTCACCTTAATAATAAAGCAGTTTTGCTTTATAATAAAGCAAAATGCCTTATTGTAAAGTTCAAGGCTTTTTGCATCTGAATTTGCTTACGTGAAATAGGGATGATAAAACCTAGCCCATAGAGTAATTAAGTTAAAATAGAGAACACGTATGAAAACACTTCATCAACTGTAAGGTGCTATACACATAAGGGTACATTCTCATCCTCCATGGTTTTAGAATGGTCAGAGACATTGGTATAAATGGCCTCCTAGTGTAAAATACAAGATTCCAGAAGTTCAAGTTGTGAAATCAGAGAGCTTTAACTTAACAGAGCACAGTTTCTTCAACTATTTGCCCTAATAATAAAGGGCTATGGTTAAATATGCCTATTTGAAGTAAAAATACTCAGCAATATTATTCTATATGTTTATTCTTTTCTTTAGGAAACAGAAGGGGAAAGACCGATTTCATGGTTTGAGAGATTTTCATTGGAAGAGCGAAACCGAAGCTAACCAAAGCTGACACCACATTCGGCCCCCATTTGTGTCCCAGATGTGCACCCTCTGAGAAGAGAGAAGAATCTTTCAAACATGCAACCCTCCTCAGCTTGCAGTACAGAAAGAATTCATGAATGAAGAGAGAAAGCCAAATCAAATCAACAACTTGGAGAGCCAGAAGGCCGGACTGCTGTTTTCCAATCTTCCTATCTGAGGCAAAACCGAAAATAGCACGAGCTTGTGTTGGAAACCCAGGAAATCAAAGCAGGAAAGATGCTAACAGCTGAGTCATGGCAAGTGACCTCCTCAGTAAGGAGGCTGAATGCAGCTATAAATGACAGATGATGCGGCTTGATCCAAAAGCAGGAGGTAAGGACCTGAGGGAGGGAAGAAGGGAGAGCATGGGGACATGAATATGATGCCTGGCTCGATGCAGAACTACTTATGAAGAACTTCTTTCCAAAAATAATAACTGCTTACATAAAGTTTGGGGAGGCTAATTTTTAAAAAAAGATGCAATGCTTCTGTGGGGGCATTCTTCTGCAGTGGCGAGTCCTGATTTGGGAGCTGGAGAACTCTGGGCTATAAGCTTTTCCAACTTAACCTAACATGGTTCAGTTTCATTTCCTTTGAAATGGATACAATAATACCTCCCTCCCAGGGTGGCCGTGGGCACCCAGCACAGAGACCAGAGTGTGGCAGGAGGTCAATAAATGTTCCTCCCCCAACAGACAAGAGGCTTACCGCAGGTCATTCTTCTGATGTTGCTTTCTTCTCTCATCATTTCCAGATATAACATCTCTGTACAAACACAGAGATTAGAGATCATCTAGCTCTACCTTCTACCCAAGCTGGTGATAATCTCTTGACATATGGCCCTTCAGCCTGCCTGCTAGAATGAACGGGTACCGCAATACGGAGCTTCAATTGTGGGAAAATTTTGCTGCAGCTGTTTAAATATACCTACCTTAAGGGATTTTATAATTTCAGATCATGTTAAAGTGTTTTTCAAAATGTAACGCACTATATAAATGTGACACAAGCCGAGAGATGAAAATGTATCAGTTTATATTAAGTAGTCCAGCTCTCCAAGGCACTGCTTCTCCCCCCGCACCCCCGCTGCCCCTTTTAGCAGCAGAATCCTGTTTCAAGCAGATCTTACATATCACGCAGTACACACAACAAATAAAGGCAAAGCCTGTCTGGGTTAAATGGCGGCGGGGGGGTGGGGGTCTGTGCTCAGCCTCCTTCCAGTCCCCAACTTCCTCCAACCATTCCTCTCGTGGCCTGTGAGACACTTGAGCTGTACCTCAGGGATCCTTGGAGAAAGACAGCTGGAAATACCCTGCTCTAAGGAGAGACAGAACTCTGATGTCAGCCCTGTGTTTCCCTAGAAAAGGCAGAGACAGCACAGAGAAAGGACTGGCTTACGGTATTACTTGAGTGAAATGGCTCAATATGAGTACAAGTAGTAATTAGCTTAATGAAGGCCAAAGCTGTAATTACGACTAGTTGTAATGCAATTGGAGACACTTTGCAAGAATTTCAGGGCAGAAAGGAAAATTCTGTGAAATCTGATGGAGAGAAGCTGTAGGTTGCAAATTTTGAAAGATTGCTTGTGTCGATTGCAAACAACAGTTGATGGCTTTAAAAATGCTGTGAATACCATGATTTAATGTATTAATAGCTAATGATTGTTTCCAATCATGCTACTGATGGTGTGACAACGTACAACAAGTCACTGGGATCCTGTTTCCTTGTCTACATAAATGGAAGCCATAATACTTATTCTAAGTGGGGAATTATTTCATAAAAAAGATCCTAAAATCACTTCCTGTAAGATGGAAAATTGTTGGATTTGCCCATGTTAGTTAGTAAGGATTTTTATTCAGATATAGAAATTATTGGTCAGTTATCAACTAACTGGGAGTTAAGTATTGCAGCAGCTCAAGCTGACAGGGGATTAATGTTTCAAATATAAATAAGAAATGGAAAAGTGGATAAAGGACATGAAAAGGCAATTCACAGAAAGGAAAATCCATATATGTAAAAAGCATGCTCAAACTCACTAGTAATCCAAGATAGAAAAATTAAAGCAACAATGACTCTTAGCTATCAGAATGACCAGAATTTAAAAGATGGTTCATACCAAATGTTTGTGGGGCTGTAGGGAGATGAGAACTCTCATGTACTGTTTCCATTTAGGAAAACAATCTGAAATTAAATATGTGTATATCATATGACTCTGAGATCCAACTCCTGGGCACACATCCCAGAAGTCATTCTCACACAGGTCCCCAAGGATCACAAATGAGGATGTTAGTTGCAGAATTTTTTGTGATAGTGGGGATCTGGAGGTAGCATGAGTGTATATCAACTGAGAAGGATACAAATAAAATGGAGTGAATGCAGACAATGAAATACTATGCAAATGTCAGAAGTCTACACAGCAATAGGGATATATCTGAAAACAATGTTGAGCAAAAAATAAGAAAAATTCTTACTTTTTAATAGTCTATTTATATTATATATTTATCATTTATGTGAATGACCAATATGCACATACAAACACAATAAGATACATTTTATAAGGACACTTGCACATGTTAGTGCTGGCATATTTAGGCAGCTCTCCTTTGGGGAAGGGGAGTGGGTATGGGAAGCAGGGGTAAAGAGGAAAATAAGGGGAAAGTCTTTCAGGGGCTTATGACAATAACAAGCTATGAACTGAAGAGTCTGCATAACTCAGCTCTCTGAGGGCCAAATGATTCTTTAAATTTTGTTGAGTTCTGTAAATATTCAGTGAAATTCATAACCAAATCTCCTGGCTAAGTAGGGGGTGCTCAACACCTATTTGCTTCCCCTATGACTCTCAGAAGATATAAAAGGAATGAAACTGTCTTTCCTTTGTTTCTCTAGTAATTTAATAGGTGGAAATAAAGGTATCAAGAAAATGAGATATAAGAGTCACACTCATATGGGTATAGAAGTTGTTTCTCAAACCTGGGTGCACATCAGAATCACCCAGAAGATTTTTTAAAAATACAGATGACCAGGCTCTACTCCCTCCTCCAGGACAAAGTGGATTGGCGTCTCTAAGGGTGGGAGGCAATGGGGACCAGGGCTGGGGTTTGCAGAGCAGAATTTGAAAAGCATTGGCATTATGCCTGAGGGTCTGTCCACTGTGATCTCAGCCACTCACGTCTTTTGCATCATTGCTTTTAAACCCTTCAACGGCTTTTGCTAAATAAAGTAGAACCAAATTGCTCAAAAAGAAATGTATTTCAAAATATATGACTAGTGTATACAGTATGGTACTCCATCTGCTCTTCCAAAATACTTGAGTTTTAGAAAATAATGTGTAGATAGGTCTATAAATTGCTACCTCCCACAAAACAAAGTAGACTCGCTTTAGGGGGTATGGGAAAATATTTTTTTCCTTTGGTTTATCCGTAGCAAGAAAGCTAATCTATAAGAGCAAGCCAATGTGCCTTCACTCATTCATTTAGTCATCCAGCCAACACCTGGGCTAAAATAAAGTAGTGAGGATGTACTGGGGATGGTTCAGCTAACTCTCTGTTGGATGTCACCATGTGCTTCATGGAAGTCAGCATTTGGTTAGTACTGAGGAGGGCAATCATTCATTTCTATTTTATTTCCCATGGCATTTAGCACCATGGAGTCCCTGACTTTTCAAAGAGCTTTTTTTTTTTTTTAATTTTTTTTAATTTATTTTTGGGACAGAGAGAGACAAAGCATGAATGGGGGAGGGGCAGAGAGAGAGGGAGACACAGAATCGGAAACAGGCTCCAGGCTCCGAGCCATCAGCCCAGAGCCTGACGCGGGGCTCGAACTCACGGACCGCGAGATCGTGACCTGGCTGAAGTCGAACGCTTAACCGACTGCGCCACCTAGGCGCCCCGTCCCTGACTTTTCCAGTGCTGCTCAGATGTAGGCTGGAACCTTGGAGCCTTAAGGCTATCACCAATAAATCCCTGAACCAATCTCCCTCACCAGTGTGTGAGGCCATGACAGGCTTGAGAGAAGCAGCATTTAGTAAAACAGGAAAAATGTGGGCTTTGGAGTCAGCTAACCCAGGGTTTGAAACCTGACTCTGTCACCTACTGGCTGAGTCTCTGCCTCTTTATCTGTGAAATGGGATGATGACATCAACCTTGCTGGGTTGCTGTGAGAATCAGACAATGAAGGCAGAGTGCATGCAACAGTGTGGGCCTGGGAAGTATGGAAGTTAGGCTGCTTGCTGCTCCGTGTGTTGCCACAAACCCAGTATCTCGTCTTCTGATGAAAGCTCTGGCCCCCCAGTGCTCACGGAGCTCCAGCTTTTATGTCTACACTCTGTGATACAGGCTGAGCTTCTGCGAAAGAGTTTTGCAATCCAAAGCTCTCAGGAGAATGAACGCTCCTGAACCCACTCTACTGCCAACCTGGCTGTAATGGGACAACCCATCTAACCATTTGCAACTATCTTTCCTTGGAGTCCTAGCTCCTAACATCACTAAATCTCCGGACAATGTCTGAAACTGGTATCATAGATTCTGTGGACCATTCAGAACTAAACTGTGTCATTACTGGAAACCCTCCATGGGGTCAAAATCCTCCTATCCCATGTGACATCAACAGTGATATGATCAAAATGCTTGGCTCTTCCCTTTGGGCATACAAGCCCTGACTAATGTCTAATAGCTTTCTCCTCCAAGGGCCAGCCTTAGACTTTATCTTCTAGCCTGGCCTGGAAGACCCAGATCCCACACCTTCGGCCAAGCCATTCCAGAGCCAACATATAGGGTTTTGAACCTACTCAAAAAATATTTGTTGATTACAAGTCAGTGAGTCCATGAAAATAAATGATGGAGTGAATAAGATGTGTCACTCTTCATTTCCGAATGAGTTTCGGATTGATTGGGTAGTTGGACTGTTGCCCAGTGCAGGCAACCGTCACCTGGCACTGCCTCTGGAGAGAGATACTGACCTCATATAGCTCTGAAGGTTCATGTTTTCCCACTCAGCTGATGTGTGGATATTAAAACAATGTCCAAAACTATGTAGTTCTTTAAAATTTAATTCATAACCTAGTGCTTGGTTTGTATCCTAAAACATAATCTCTCACCCAATACATTAATTTACATACCTACATAATGAAATTCCTGCATATATATGTGCACATCTTTTAATGAATATCATTAGATTACTGTGGTTTTATGCATAAAAGTTTTTTTTTTTAATCTGGTAATATTAAATCACCCTTCAAAATGGAAATTTAAGAACAAAATTTTCCATGTTGTTTTCTGCCATTTTACCTTTTGCTGTTAGATTGACCATCTTGCCTCTCCTGAAATGTCACCTCATTTGACTCCCTGACTAGTCACTCTATTCAGTGTACATCCAAAGCTTTCTTTGTAGGCCTCTATGAGCACATTTAGATGATTCATTTCAATGTCTATGTCCTTGAGAAGTGGTGTGGCTTGTGGTCAAGAGCTGGCCCACTGGATCAGACCTTCTGCCTGTAGAACTTAGCTCTGCCACTTACTAGCCATGTGGCCTTGTCAAGTTACTTAACCTTTCTTGGCCTCAATACTTCCACAATAAAATGGAAATAATATTACCCTACCCTGTATTATTATTATTATTAATATTTATTGTTATTATTAGTATTATTATTACTACTAGTACTCTCTTCCTCGTCTTCCTTGATGGCCAGATGAGGATCTTTTTCTTGCACCTGACTCAAGAGTCAAGAACAATTGTTGATATACTGCAGCCATTCAATAACTATTAATTGCATTCTCTAGAACCCCTTATTTTCAATACAGAAAATTTCCCAAAATGTTCTTCAGTGGACAAAGAGTCCAGATAGGAGTCCATCTTAGTCTGTTTGAACTGTTGTGACAAAATACCATGGACTGGGTAGTATACAAACACTAACAGAAATTTATTTCTCACAATCTGGAGGCTGAAAGTCCAACATCAGGGTGTTAGCATGGTCGCATGAAGACACTCTTTCCGGTTCATAGCTGGAATTTTTTTCACTGTGTCCTCAGGTGACAGAAGGGGTTAGAGATCTCTGTAGACTCTCTTTTATAAGAATACTAATTCCATGAGGGCAGAGCACCCCAACTTCCCATCTCCTAATACCATCACCTATGAGGGTTAAGGCTTCAACATATTATTTGGGGAGGGGGGCACAAGCATTCAGACCACAGCAAATACATTGCAAACCCCCCAGATTTATGGCAGTCATTTATCTTTCAGCGTTTTGTATCTCTTGAGAAAATGCTCTGAAGAAGGATATCAATCTCTAGGGCATTTGCTGGGCTTTAGCTATTAGAAAGTGCCCGGGTAAGATGAGACCATTCCAAAGGGTGGGAGAACTTCTCTACATAGGCCTACTTGACACCGTCTGGATTGGATTTCCTTCTGTTTCTTGGGGAACTTTCCCCATTCTCCATAAAACACTTAGAATTCTACATATTTGCTTCTTGATGATTTTTTTTCTGTTCCCTTATTGGAATGAGGCAGATTTAAGGGAAACAAAGTATGATATTTACTTACAGTAAAACAGTTAACAGGTCCAACACTAGTAGGTACGTGGCCAGGCATCCAATTGTACAAGTGAAGCAATTTAACTTTTATAAAAGAGAGGAGGCTAAGGTAAGTGATGCTATTCTTGAAAGAAAATCTACAGATACACTGGCTGTTTTACTACGAATACATTTTCTTTCTACCTGGAAATTCACAGAAGTTCATGAGCTTCTATTTATTATCTTGCTTCATATCCTTAAGGTTTTTTTTTAAAACTATTTTTCCCTTTTAAAATCAGATATCACAGACTGAAGAAAAAACAACAGATAATTGAGATTCTTTTATCAGCCTCCTCCACTAAGCACTTTAAGAGACATTTTATTTATTCCTGGCTTTTGGGAAATTTTCAGCCCACAGATTATTTGTCATTTTTCTCATTTTGGTTAATTTGTCATTATACGCAGTTTTATTCTTGGATTCTGGGATTTTTTAAATTGAAGCAAAATTGACATACAATATCCCATTAGTTTCAGGTGTACATAATAGTCATTCTATATTTTTATACATCATGAAATGATCCTCATGACATCTTTTTTTTTTTTTTAAATTGAAGTACATGGTATATCTGGGATCTTTTCTCTCTAAAATTAAGAAACCTTCACAAACATGATTTGACGGAGAAAGGAAAGAGAAGGGAAACAAGGAAGACAAAGAAAAATATGAAAACCTCCATCTTATAAGTGAATATGACTCAACGATTAACTTGCTTCTGTTGGGAAGTATCAAGGGGAAATGAAAGGGTGGCTGAATTCCAGACAATGATACAAGCTTCCACTCTGGCTGCTGCACTTGGCTGCCAGCAGGAATTAAGGTCTGAGTAGCTCCATTTCACATTCATCTTTCATGATAGTTTAAAAAAAATGGCAAGCGTCAGCTTAAAACTTCATCCTAATGACACATTTCCTATAGAAAGTGCTCACAGAGCCTCTCATACCTGCTGCCTTCCTTACAGGTGATAATGAGTAAGAATAACCACGATTAAAGTAGTCAAGGAGGATGAATGAGAAGAACTGATATGGAGAGGGGCATGCCACAGGCATCCAAGGACCTCACCTTTCCCAGCCCAGTCCCTCCTCTATGCTGTCTGTCTGGACCTTCCTGCAAGCTGTCTCTCCCTCCAATAGGCTTTCCCTATTCCCAGCACATGATTATGGGAGCATGTTCCCTGGACAGTGGAGATATTACATGAAATAGTTATCTCACTGGACTGTGGTCTCCCTGGTGGTGGAACTCTTTTTGTTTTCTGCATCCACTAGATGCCAATTAATTAATGAATGAGAAGAAACAGAGATGAGTCAAATTCATTGGACAGAATACAACTTACAGTATTTATGGGTTTGTTAACCTAACAAGTAAAATTCCTTCTGAAACCAGCTCACATCTTGCAGAAAAACCCTGTATGTCAATATTATATCTTCATGTAGGAAAAAAAAGGGTAGAAAGGAAACCCAATCTCATTTTAGGGAAAACAGTGCCCAAACCACACATAGAGGTAAACCATGATTAAAAACCCATGTGGTGGTTGGGTACACAGCAGCAAAGGGCCTGGCCTATCGGTTTATAATTGGCTGGGATTTCCAAAGAGGAAGAGGTTTGGTGGGAAATCTGGAATTTTCAAGCACCTGCTAGAATTTAGAACTGAAGTTCTAAAATGAATGCTTTAAAAAAAAACCCTCTCAAGAATAACAAATCTTAAATGACTTCTATGGGACTGGGATCATACATTAATTCATTCACTTACATTCAGGGAGTGCCTACTTTGTGCTGAGTTTTGGAAATTAGAAAAAAATCGTATATAATTTGAATATGTCATGAGAAGAACCATAATATATCACAGTTTATTAGGCAGTGATGTAGCACCACAGATAAGATGTTTGAGGTAGGTCAAGAATGATGAGAAGGAATTGTCCAGGTTGAGAGAAGAGAGAGACAGTCCAGGAAAAGGTATGAAATAGCCTGGCACATTGGGAAAACTGGAAATAATTGTGTATAGCTGGAACACAGAGAGTGAGGGAGTTGGTCAGAGGGGAGACTGGCAATGAGGCTTATATGGGCAAATCACAGAAACCTTATGTTCCAGGCCAAGGATATTGGAGTCCTCCTGCAGGAACCACCAAAGAGCTCTACACAAGGAGTGACAGGGCCACCAAGTTGTGTGTTAGGACTGTCACTCTTCTAAATGCTACCTATTTCAGCCAGACTCAACTTTAAATCCTAAGTTTGGATCTTATTAAAACATTTAGATCTTAGACTGTTGCCCAACAGCCCTGGCCTTGACCTCATGGTTTAGTTCATCTTTTCTAGGACAAATGCCTTTCTTTATTCCTTGGAGGTGTGTTGAATCTGGGTAATCTGGGTGCAAGTGTACGGGATGGAGGCTGTGCCCACTCAGTACAAATCACCACCATCTTATATGTAGGTGCTTTGAAAGTGGGGTCCTCCCTCTGGCAGAGCATGTCTCCATGCTCACATTCTGGGGCCTTAGATAACTGGAGGTATAAAAGAAACCTAACACTGTACAAAGAATAGAACCACAGAGATCTCAGGATGAATACGTCCTCTTGGCATTGCCTGAAAAAACACACGTAAACAAAACCAAATGGAAATACTGAGTGGAAATGTGTTTTCTCCTGCAGAAGCAGCACATTTGGCAAACTTCTACTTAAAGGACATATAGTTGGTAAATACAATGCAAACGTTTCATGACAAGTAGCAGGCATTAAACTTACTGCATGTTGGGGGAGATAGGAGGAGGGTGGAATGTGTTTTATCTTAGGGAGGCAATCAGAGAATGTGCGGGAAGGAGTGGGGAGTGCTCCCTCAGGGGTGAGGGTGGCGGTGGACAACCAGAAGGAAAGTGGGCACAAGGGAGACCAGTGGTCTGGGGGATCAACCGTTCACTGAAGAAAAACAGAATGCAGGGCTATGGGAAAGACTGTTTTCTGGGCAACTTCAGATAATTTTGCCAACCCCCCCCCCCCACCAAGGAAACATTTGGCCATGTTTGGTCATCCCAACTGGAGGTGTGGGTGCTACTGGCATCCAAGGGCACTGCTAAATAAACATCTTAGGATACACAGGACAGCTCCCTCAACAAAGAATTATCCAGCCCCAAATGTCAATAGTGCTGAAGCTGAGAAAACCCTGATACCTTACAAAGCTTTCGCCTGTGCCCATCCTTGGCAGCGTTATTCTACTTTCCACGGCTGCATCTGAAGACAACTGCCAGTAGATTTTTTTTTAAAAAACACCGTAATGTCTAAAAATAAAACCATTTTTATACTTCAAGGAACAAACAGAGCGATCATTTTTTCATGACTCTCTCAGCGCTTGAACATTTCCAAAGGCTGGGGACAGCAGCCTTGCAGTCTCTCCACAGCTCCCTGCCCCTCAGATCCCTGTGCCAAGCCGAGCCTGGCCTCTCTAGGCTGGCTGCTGCAGCAAATGATAAGACCTTAATTTATGAAAGGATGCTATTCCTGGCAGGTAACAGCCAGAAACTTCCATGAAAGGCGTCCTTCCTAATGTCCAGAATCCCTTCCACCCTATCATTCAGTCCCTAGCATCTGATCCCTATACTGCCCCCTACTCATTGCAATGTTCCTGGGCTCTAATTCCAGGCCTGAAAACCCAGCAAGTTGTCTATGCCACTTTGCCCCAACCCCTCTGACTCTGATTGCAAAGATAGGGCAGAAAATGAATTTCCTAACAGGCAATTTTTTTTTGAAGGCAAAAGGTCTATGTGCCATTAAGAATCCAGAGCCTAGCCTGGCTATTACCTCAGACAAATCACATCCTCGTAATTTTCTTCCAACAAATGTCTGTGAAGGCTGCCAGACTAGGGCAGAAATTTGTTTAATGACAGTCTCTGGGAAATTAAACACTCTGAACAATGGTGATGGATGTGTTCCCCCCTCCAGCCCACCCCCACGGCCTCTTTTCCAAGGGTAGACCCAGCAGTCACACAGAGGACCAAATACAGATGAATGCCCCAGGCCAGAGGAATCAATCTTGATTTTACGTGTGCTCTGTTCCTTCCCATTTCCCTCCGAGTCCCCTTCATCTTCTTCCATCTCCGGAACCCAGCGTGGTACTGGCTTGGCCACAACTTCTGGGTAATATTTTTACCTTCCTGCCCTCCTTTTCCTGACCATGTTATGTAACGAAGATCCCAGCTGCCCAAGGCAAGGAGGTGGAGGGAGGGAAGAACTCTGAATTCGTGATGGAGAGTCCGTCCTCATTTCTCCCCTGCTGTGTAGTGTCAGCACAATTCACTGTCATCAGGACAATGGCAGTCTGTCTCACAGGAGGGCAGGGCTAAGACCCAGGCCTTCCCCTCATCTCAGCTGAAGAACCTTGTATGGGCAGGGAGTGACTTGCTCAAGGTCACACACCCTCTCTCTGGAGTGTATGGCCGTGAATTTTCAAACTTGAGTGGACAAGTTTTCCTTCTGTCTTATGTGTGGTAGGTTTAGAGGCCCTTTGCATGGTCCCTCAGGGTCCCATGGGGGAAATGACTCACTCACACTGAGGCTGGGATCTCGGGTCTTTGCCTTTTTTAGCTCTGACCTTTAGTCGGGATTGCACTTAAACCTCACATGATTAAACCTTTCCCCCTCCTGCTTCTCCCCTCCTGTCAGGAAGGAGGAGATGGAGAAGAAACACAGTACTCAAGGCCTGTGCTTACTCCCTGGGGGGTTGCATTCATGTGCGTTCCCAATACACAGAGGGGCAAGCAGGAGCCATATGTCTACTCTACTCTTGGTGCTTCATCTCATACGTGAATTTCTGAAGCCCAGAGACCTGTCCTTCTAGTTCCCAAGCTATTATGTTCAAATTCCTATAGACTTTTATGATTTATACTTTTCTATATATCTAATGCAATGGAATCCCATAATTTATTGTGTTTCCTGCTTTTTAAGTTAATTTTGTCCTAATTCCACACACACTGGAGAAAAATAAATCCCTGTATATCCTAATTAATCTACTGATTTTCCTAGATTCACTCCACTATTTTTGTTGAAGTATCTAGGAACATGCAAAAGGTACACTCAATTTTCCATCAAACCAACCAACCAACCAACCAACCAACCAACCAACCAAACGAGTGGACCAGGACTTGGAAAATGACAAATGAATGACTGAGACATTCTGTGCATCTATGCTCCTCCTGTCTTTGTTCACCCTCCTTAAGGCTATGGGAATTGCTGTTCCATTTCACTTGAAGTGGATTTTGGCTCCATAAAGAATATGAGTGATTCCTGCTAGATGAAGCTTCCAAATAGCATGTCCAGGCTCTTGGCACTTTTGGTAACCAAAACCCACGGTCCAGTCAATGGGAGAGACACAGGACTATAGGTAATGTCAATGGATGGATGTGGCATCCTTGGAACAGGCTCCAAGTCTCACAGGTGGGGTGGGTGCTGCTGTTGCTTATCTTTTAAAATGAGTTTCCATGTTTTATCTGTGAGAGGGACCCGCAACTAGCAAGATTTACTAAACACTTAAAATCACCAGTTGTAACCCCTGATAGACAGCTGAAATTTGGGAGTTTCAGAGTGATTTCTGAGGTCTAAGAGGGAAGCAGGGTGGTGCAGGAGGGCATGCATGGAAACTGGTGTCAGGCAGAGCTACGTCCAAATCCTAAACTGACCTTTTTAGTTGTACGATTTTGAGAAAGCTGAGTCCAAACTTTGTCACATGTATCATCAAGGCATCATTTTGCACATTTCTTTTTGGGTGTGACTTGAGTAAAGAACAGAGATGGCTTTTCTTGCTCCCAGCACCAAGACACCCAAATGCAACCCCAGATATGGGGCAATAAATATTCTGTGAATGAAGCAATCTGTATTTATGAGTGCCCTGTCATTCCCCAGTGTATCAATGTGATCAGCCTCTTTCCTTTATCTGCAGTCTGCCACATCCTACTCTTGACCACGATTACACAAAGCCTGAGGCTGGAGTGACAGAGCTAAAAGCTTATGGTACATAAAGTGGCCCAGAATCGAGAACCCCCCGCTATGGTACCACATCCAGTCTTATTTTCGGGAGACAGTACCAAGCTGTTTAGTTTTTTGTTGTTGTTTGTTTTGTTTTGCTTTGCAAAACACATGGCCCTTCCTTCCAAACCATTAGTATAACTCCAGAATTCAAACCTGAAGAATTAGATGACAGTCGAGTATGAGTGATGGACAGAGGCCCATGGGCTGTTTAATGCTTAAAGAAATTGGTTACTTTTAAAGACTGTCATTTCAGCTATTGTAATAGGCTCAAGGGAGAGAGATTTGGGGGTTCAAATAGCAGGAAGTAGGTGACTGGTCTCTCAGCTCTTCTGGGAAGCCAGACTTGAATTTGACCTAAATAAGGCATGCCAATCAACCTCTGATTAATACAAAACCCAAGCTTCATCTCTTTGTTTCATCACTTTTCTTGGGTGTTGGTAAATCTCTGAAAAGCTCAAAAGGCAAATCAGGAAAAAGAAGATCTTAAAGTTCCATTTTTTTGCCACTTGTTAACCAAGAAGATAAGCTCCTTTGGTTCAGGTGAGGCTTCAGGATTAACTCCAGGATTCATAACTGTGTCTTCCCTCTGCCCCAGAAAACAGAAAGCTGGCTGTCTTTCGTCACCTGCACTTCCTATCCAAGAATAGGATTATTTTAAGACACTCTGAATCTCCTTCTACCTCCTATCCTGTGGACTCCAGGGCTTTGGCAGTAATGCTCCCCCTTCCCCTTCCATTCAATAGGACTTTAAGCAAATCATTTAGTGTAACCAGTCAAAAAGAACCATCTGTAAATCAGATGCAGAAGGCAATAAAAACAGCACCAGCGACACACAAACAGCATTCTATATTTGACAAGTTGAGCCTCTGATAAAAACAGTATATTTTGTCATCCCCCCCCCCCCCCCTCAATCCAGGAAGCACTGACAAGAAAAGCAGTAGGAGCGGCAACACCCTGCAACAAAAAGATAATGTCGACAATCTATTTCCAGCCCTGCTTGGTTCCCACTGCCTAGTTAATAACACTTGCCTCCAAAGAGTTGGCCAGCCATCCTCCCAACCCCATTCCCAGTCCACATGGTAAATATTAACTATGGTCTAAGATTCAGTCAGTCATCCCACCCATGGGGCTGTCTGGAGAGACTCCAGGAATGAGACAGCGCCTGCAGAGCAAGTAGGAGCCTTTTTCTACTAGATTGAATGTGAATGGCAAGAATATTACAAAGTGAACATTCTGTACATCTTTTCATAATGGCAAGAACATTCCAAAGTATACATTCTGTACATCTGATACAAACAGAGCTGCAGAGTGAGTATGTACACTTGCAGATGCACAGTCATGGACCATGGACTAGAAGGGCCACACTGACTGAGAGCAAGGCAGAATAGCCACTTTCATGGAAGGTTTTGTATGGCCAGCCACTGAGCTAAGTGCTGTACCTGTCCTAGTAGTGGAGATGTTGTTATCGCCACATTACCAAGAAAGGGCAATTGAGAGATGGTAAGAGCTTTACTCGAGGTCACATAGCTAGTAAGTATCAGACTGGGAACCAAATAGAGGACACAGGAGACAGCAAAGCACATACTCTTTACTGCCATAACACTGAGCCTTGCCTGCCCTCCTGTGTAGCTGAATGAGTAGGTGCTGTTATACCTTCTTAGTTTCCTAGGTTCTCTTCTTCTGTTGGGCCTCCTGCCTCCGGCATCTTAGTTTTATGAAGGAAGGGGACTACATAGCAAGGTACTAGTTAGAAACTTTCTCACTCTAGGTTGGAATTAAACTGTCATATAACTATTTCTTAATGGGCAAACATACTATGACTCTCAGAATCACCCTCCAAACCTTTATTAGGCAAACTGCAAAGTCCTCTAGCTTCATATTCAGTGTGGCCCAGCTCTGAATGGTTGGCACTCAGTAAATACTTGTTGAATAAGTGAACAATGAATCGTTCAATCAGCTGATAGATTTAAAATAGGTAAGTCTGAAAGTCATTATAGCAGAAAAATATAAAGGTAGCTGGCAGGGTGTAGTAAAATATTAAACAGTAAAGTCTATGATAGCCAAATCCATTGTATTGGCCTCCAAATGAACTTGAAAAATACTGTTTCCCAGTGAGTTCCCTGGACACGGGCCAATGCTTGCCTGGTCAATGAGTTACTCCCAAAGTGTAAGTAAGGAGGTTCATCAGCTTTGCATACCCCTTCAGGAGCAATTGAGAAAATGAATAGTCTGCTCCTCCATGAGATCCAAGTGGCCTAATGGAATAATGCAACTCCACAAGGGCCTAAATTATGTCTGGGGATTATGTTGCTCATTAGGTAGCATCCCTGCTGTGAAAACTGGTCAACCCAATGCAAAGAGGTGGGAAACACATCCAGTGGATGAGGAGCCATGAGCGCTCTCTCTGTATTGTAACGAAACTGTCCATCCTGTTGTGCAGGGTGTCCCAACCCACAGGCCAGCTGCCATTGACCAAGGAGTAGCCATGGCCCTGGATGTGTCTAAAAATGCTAAGTGGGCTATTTGGGGCCCAAGGAAGTTCTGTTAATAATATAAATAGCAGGCCAATGTTGGGAAATTCAAAAGCTATATTTTGCTTCCAAATTACAGATTCAATAAATTTTATTCCACATGCATATATTATAATATTTTAGAATGTGCTTTTTTAAGATAAAAAGAATTTAAAGCCTACCTGTGTGCAATTCCCCCAAGTTAAAGCTAAAATTTCCTAACCTTTGAAGGTTCATTTCTCTTATGCTGTCATTAAAATTACTTATGCCTTTAATTTGCTGAGTTGCAGTTAGTGGGAAATCTCCCCAGCCACACACTGTTCTCCGTTAGTCACTCCTGGGTTCTGAGGCACTGCTCCTTATAAGAGTAAGCCATAATTGAAATACCCCCTAAAATAGGATAAAATCATCTTCTACAGAGCATGCTCAGCTACATACTTTAAGTAAACTTGGCTCTGTGTTCCGCTCTCGATGAGAAGGTCTATTATTCCAACCATGTCATATTTGCAATTTCAGCTGTTTTCCAATCAGGCAAGTGCAAATAAATAAATAAATAAAAAGAGGCCAGAGTGTGCTCTCTAGAGTGGTAAAGGTTTGCCTCCTCTACTTCTGCACAATGAGGGCATGCAGACAAATTCAGTGACTTTTCACACAGACTTACTTGTGAGGTGAGATTATGAGTACTTTTAGTTTCTTTCTCTCCGTCTTCATCTTTATCATGTTATTAGTTCTTTTAAAAAGTCAGAATGGAAATGAGTTTCTGGCTTTCCTACTGCACTTGATCCATTAGCATCAATTTTACAGTTGATACATTGGGTCTTAAAGAATGCAGAATTTATAAGATGGAAACTTTGGCCGTGATCACACTATTGAGTACCAATCAACTTATAGTAAGAAAGATGGGTTCACATTTGGAAATAAAAGCGCTTCCCTTAGAACATAGAAGGCAGATTTTGGGGGGATTCTTTCAAGAGGGTAAATCTCCTAGGACTGGGACTGGCTACTTGAGTTATACTGAGTGCTCTCAGGAAAGGGGCCTGTCATGTATGAACTCGTGGCCTTACATAAAACTCATTTATCTTTTCAAGGCCTCAGTTTCATAATCTCCCCAATCACAACACTAATATAGACTCTAGAGAGTTGTAGGATTAAATTATAAACACATGGACAGCACCCAACACACGGTAAGGTCCTCAATGTGTGTAACTTAAACATAGATTGAAAACTTGAGCTGTGTGACCTTGGGCACACACAGAATTACCTCCATGAAAAGGAGAATGGCATTACCTCACTCATAGAATTCTTTTAATGACCATCTGTAGGTATCCAATAGTAATTGAGCAAATTTTATGTGCCAGGGACTTTTGTGTATATGTGTCTCTCTTTAAGCATGTAAATTGACAATCAGAAAGCTCTGTATAGTACAAGGTATTATTTCAGGTAACCAGATACTAAATATAAGAAATTGCATGGGCTCAGGTGGCAAACACACACTGAGACATAAGATGACCTGCTCTTTAGAAGGTAAATCTCATTCATTGATTCATTAAACATTTATTGTGTGTGTGTTAGGAGGCAGGCAAGGCACTATTAGACACAGTTTAATAAAACATGGCCCCTGTCGATGCATGAGACAGAATTTACACACAGCTCTTGGCTTCATATCTTTAACTAGAAGTATTAGTTTCCTTCTTTTCCTCCCTCAAGGAGATCTCTGATTAACTGGGAGATGAGTGAAAATCAATTCAAGGACTGGGTGGTAAATGCTAAAAGGCAGCAATATGCCTAATGCCCTCCTGTCACTTCCAGATTCACGGATGAAGGTGAAAAAAGTGTGTCAGGATTGAGAAGTCTATATACTTCTAATGGAATCTTGAAATGCGTGGATAAAAAATGTCATTAATTCAGACCCTGTTAATTGAAAAACTTTGTAATTTAGAAGAGGGTAGTCTACGATTACTTTTTAAGTGGTGGGAGGAACAGAGTGCTACAGAAAATACTAAGTGAAACACAGCTGGAAAGTTCTACGGGCATATGTTTTTGTTGACTGGGGAGAAAAAATGGGCTGAGAAGATAGAGACTAGAGTTAGAGAGCAAGGACAAGAGCTCATTGTGTTCTTTCCTCTAGGTCTCAAACATCCAACAATCTCTTGGATGTTTCGAAGATGAAGATTCCCCATAACTCTTCAGCCTTCTGAGTAACTTGATAACACTTTCCTCTGTGATGCATTTGCCTTTCAGTGCCCAATATCAAGCTTGGTGGCCAGCACAGAAAAGGCTCTGTAAATGTTTGTTGACTTGGCAGATGAATGGGAAATGCCTGTGTGATGCCTCAGGGTTCTTACTGCGTGCAGCAGAGATGGTGGATGGAGAGAAGCCTTCCCAGAGTTGGTGCTCCAGCCAGGGCTCAGGATTTTTGTTTGGATTGGCCTTGAAAGGACAAGAATGAGTCTTGCTCTTCACAGCTATCCAGAGAGGGGCTACACTGATAGAGACACACTGAGGTGTTCATTTGGCTCAGTTAATTCCTGCCTCAAAGCAGCTCAGAGCATGTGTGGCTGCAAATGACTTTTTATGCCACTTATGGCTGCAGGCTGGGAGTGAATGCACTCTACACTTGCTTATATGGGACTATTCACAGTGCCACAGATTTTGTGTAGCTAAAACTTTATAGGAACAGGGTGCAACTGTAGCATTTTCATGGACACTAATCTATTTGGTTCACGGCACCCCAGACAGGAATGACTAGTCACTTTTTTTTCTAGGAACATCAGGCATTTTCTAGTTAAAGAGCTGGGAGGACCCTAACTCTATGCTCTTTTCCTGGAACATGGGTTCTCACCAACACTCCAAGGTGAGATTTAGTGGTGAAATCACAATGATATGAGCAACAATGACCCAAGCTTGTCTATCCAGACACATTTTCAAAAGCTTTCTGTGAAAAATGTTCTGGGCTTGGAGGAGCTATAGTGAGCAATACAAGTCTTTGGGAGGAGAGAGGTCCAGAACCAGGGCAGTAGGATAGGGGCAAAGCTCTTCTGCATGCAAGGGCTAGATCTCTATGGGAAGAAGGGAAGTTCCATGAAACTCTTGCAGGCACATTAACCTGGGGAGGTTTGGGGTCTCTAACTGCTAGGCAGAGAGGGCAGGGAGCTGGGGAGCAGAATGCAGGGGGACCTGAGGGCCCTAGCTAGGCAAGCAGTGATCTCGTGCTTTCAGGTCTGTGGTTTCTACACTGTGTTCAAAGAGGTGAGAGATTCTACCTGAAGGACCAAGGGCCAAGAGCTCAAGTTGTCTCCTCCCATTTGAGTGGGAACAGCTTTGCTTTTATCTCTATTACTTACTGAGCCTCCTAGTCTTTTTATTTTTAAAGAAGGGTTTGGCTGTGGACATGTTTGAAATATGTTGATCTAGCTCTCCAGGCTGGATCCAAGATGCTTTGCGTTGAGTAAGGGGCTGGTGAGAGCCCTGTGGGACAGAAGTCAAGGGAGCTGGGTTGAGGTCAGGCCTCACTCTTAGAGGAAATTTGTAGGGAGCAAGGTCTTACAGAGACTGGGCCAGCACAGCAAGGGACAAAAATGTGGAGAACTGAGGATAACTCAGGTGGCAAGTCACATTTCTGGCATTCTGCAAATTAGGTTTATTATGTGCAAATTTAATTCGGCCCTTCCCCCAACCTACACAGTAGGACCCAGGCTGCTAAAATACTTTCCCAGAGTGGTCTGAGGAGCAGATATCTGTCTTTGCATTAGAAATTGCAGGTGGGGGGGGGCGCCTGGGTGGCGCAGTCGTTAAGCGTCCGACTTCAGCCAGGTCACGATCTCGCGGTCCGTGAGTTCGAGCCCCGCGTCAGGCTCTGGGCTGATGGCTCGGAGCCTGGAGCCTGTTTCCGATTCTGTGTCTCCCTCTCTCTCTGCCCCTCCCCCGTTCATGCTCTGTCTCTCTCTGTCCCAAAAATAAATAAAAAACTTTAAAAAAAAAAAAAAAAAAAAAAGAAAAGAAATTGCAGGTGGGGAAGGGCACCGGCTTAACAGCATTCACACTACATCCCTCTCACTGCACATACCTATGAAACCCAACCTGGAGGGAGTGCCTTCCAAAGAGGAGGAGAACTTTTGGGTGTGGCTAGGGAAGGCGGGGAGCTGGTTGCTTTTGGGCAGTACACAAAATTAATGACATTGGGATTGTTTCTGCTTTGGATACAAGTAATTGAAATGATTGAAATGGAAATGAACATGTGCTTTTGATGATTAGGAGATGAAAAAGAAACAATTAGCATGAAGATTAATAAAGGGCAAAATAATTTTTTTCTCCTTGACAATACAGATGTTCACAAGAGAAAACGTCTTCGAAAAACTTTTCAATTTGGCCACCCTCCACTGGAGCCTGGAGGCACTAGAAAAAATTTCAAATAGTCAGGGCCAGACAAATTCTAAATAAAATTCACAGAAGTAGTTCAAGTAAGGGTTAGAGCCAAAAATTCAGGTTGTCCCCAAGGTCTGAGTGTGAAGAAACTCTTTCCACATTTCTCATCATTGGGGTGAGATGCTGGGTATACAAGAAAAGTTTCCTTCCTTCTACCTAGGGTTTCCTGTTCTGTTCAATCACAGTAAACACCCCCATGGCAAGTTTCTCCTGAGAGGTTATTCAGGTATCGCCTTGTCTCTTCTAAAACAGTACCCAACCAGCCTAACTGCAAAGTTGTAGGGAGTACTCTCCTTCTCTCTCTCTGATATTTTAGTGAGCTAGCCTGCCTAATATCTTGATCATAGTGCATTAAAGCAGAAAAATGTGCCTAACAATTCAGTGGTCCTACTGAGGCCATCTATGAGTTGGGAATCCACTCCCCACCCCACCCAGCACAAGCCCTCCTATTCTCCCTTGACACTCAAGACCTCAGCAGCATTTTTCACTCATTCTGCATAATGAGGCTCTTGGTGCTCTTATTAGGAGGTACATGGTCAAGGGTGCAGAATGAAGTTTCTTAGAAGCAGAGAGTAGGCAGTGACTCCAAAAAGCAAAGGAAATGCTTTGTCCCTCCTATAAGAGAATTGGTGGTAGCATGCTAAATGGCAGTCAGAGACATTTGGTGCTGTTAGCCTAATACTCACTCACGAGTGGTGTGATTTTGGAAAGGATTAACTTCCCTAAATCTGAGATATTTCATCTGTACCCGGGGTCTGCTGAGGTGGGCAATTGTTAGTGGCTTACCTAATAGCTGCCTTCCTTCTTCTTCCTACTTTTATTCACATGTCTGTCTATCCTCTGGGCAGTCCCTGAGCCTGAGTCAATGTGGACCCCCCCCAACCCAGATGTGGATCTGATTGGTCTGAGTATAACCTCCCCCTTCTTTTATATAGCATATGGTTCAGAACTGGGTGTGTGCTCAAATTCAAGCCAAGGAGATAAGCAGAGGGAAGACTGGGTCTATGAATGTTCTTGCTTCTTCTGGGGTCATATCCTAAAGTGACTCCTCTCTCTTTCATGGGATGATATGGTGTGCAACATACATCAAGAAAGCTGCTACACAGAGGAGGGTAGGGCCCCCAAAATTGTAGAGAAATGAGCTGAAGCCCCTGGATTAAGCCAGCCCTGAAGTCCACAGTATTTCTACCTTCTAGTTATATGAGCCATTTTTCTTCTTGTTAAAGATAATAATTGTTAAGTTTTCTGTTACTTGCAAATTAAAGTATATAAAATAATAGAGATAGCTATTATAATTTGGGGGAAGATAAATAAAAAATAAAAGAAGAGATGTGTTGCACTTAGCATAGAACTCAGTACAGAGTAAGCACTCAAGACATGATAGCTCCTTTCACTGTGGTATCTTTTCTGGGTACACTGCCTCATCTCAATTAAGGGATTCTCCCAGAGGATCTATTTCAGTTTTATTCAAGCATAGGGACATCTCCAGGATTATAAATGTTGAGAAGTTTTGTTCCACTCATCGGCCGTTTCTAGAAATTGAGGGTGCTGGGGGCAGAAAGAACTATATCCAGAGGACCCTTAATGCCTGTTATGAGTTGAATTGTGTCCCCCTCCAAAATATGTTAAAGTCCTAAAGCCAGTACCTCAGAATGTGACCCTACTTGGAAATAGGATCACTGCAAATATAATGAGTTAAGATGAGGTCATACTAATCCAATATAACTCGTTTTCTTAGGAGGAGATGGCAATGTGAAGGCACAGACACACAAGGAGAAAGAATGTCATGTGATGATAAAGGCAGAGGTTGGTGTAATATACCTACAAGAAAGGAACACCAAGGATTGCCAACAAACCACCAAGAGGAAAGGAGGGATTTCCCTATAGGTTTCAGAAGATTTTCAGAGTAGGTTTTAGGGGCATGGCCCTGTCAACACTTTGATTTTGGACTTCTAGGCTTCAGAACTGTGAGATATTTAATTTCTGCTGTTTTAAGTCACCTGTTTTGTGGTATTTTGTTATGGCAGCTCCAGGAAATAAAGACAGTGTCTGTTCAGAATTACTAACAAATCAGGTGGAAACCATACATTTTAAATCACCTATCTTTTTAAAAGACTTACAAATGTTATCAGATATCCTCTACCTATGATAGCTCATTCCAGACAGCTAAAAGTTTAACATTCTCTCTCTAAAAGCATCCCAGTATCCCTTTATTTAAAGGTATTACCAATCTCCATGTCTTAAAGAACAAAATCAAAATCAAAGTATACAGATGTATAAAAATAGATAAAAGTGTAGCGCCTACAGGTTAAGGATTTGGGGACCTTCAGATCTGCTGCCAACTCTCTCTTATGATCCTTAATCACCCCCAAAGAACCACTAGGGTTCCACAGCACTTAGGCTGAGAAACACTGTTCTAGGGAATGCAAATCATGGGTGCTTACCGCCACATTCGGAAGTACACTAGGAGTTCTCTTGAATGACGGCCACACAACTGATTTGCCAGCTTAAGAAATGTTCTCCATCCTTTCTGTAAAATATGGTGACAGACACCCAAGCTGAGACTGCAGGCTGTGCCCCTGTGCTTCTGCTTCCACCAGTTGAGATGTGAGCTTTTGGAGTCTGTTTTCAAACCTGTTTCTGCCGGTTGCCTTATTCGTGTAATTACATAATTTGGTTGCAGATTATATACACTGATGAAATGTAAGTGTGAAAAGAAAATGCTCTAAGTTGCATGCTTTGGAACATTGGATAAAAAAAGTTGCTAAAACAAAATCAAAACTGTTGGCAAACCAGGTGTGGGTGGGTCAACCCCAAAGACTGGAAGACTCTGTACTTAGATTGCTTCCTAAGTGCCTTCAAGATCTCACTCCATTTTAAGTAAACTGGAACTGAAAATTGCAGATGGTGACTTTTAGGTATGGTTTACTGGTCATTAAAAACTCCAACTGGCAAACCTAAGAAATGCTTTGGTCTTGTATGAAAAAATTGGTGAGTGAATATGTGTTTATATGCTTTAATTCAAAATAAAACATTGAAGGTACACACATATCATGTTAGGATTAACCATAACCATTTTCATGGGTTTTTTAATTAGCTAATCAGTTGGCAGGTCCAGATGCATGGACTGAGAGAGACTTTATGCAGTTGCCTCATTTTGGATGCTATATTTTTTGGATAGGCAAATTCTACTTTTTTGTCTTAGTTGTCATCAATGGCTATCTAGAATGTAAGCTCCATGAGGGAGGGAATACTTGTTTGCTTTGTTCAGTGATGTCCATTTTAAAAAAAATTCTACTGATTCAAAACATCATAGATATTGTCAATAAAACAAAAGGAACATGTGTTTACCTGTCTAATTTTTAAAGCTACTTAAAAAATGGAAAACGACCTATAAATCATCTCCTGCGGGTATGATTATACATTGGGCATGAGTCTCAGAAAGGACTTTGTTGGCTTCCTGGCCATATCATATCTAGGTCAAAGACTCGGCCACTTACCAGAGACAGAACACTAGACCTAACCTAGTCAGGTGTGTGTGGGGAAAGGGAAGCAGCTTAGAATGGCTGTAACTGCCATCTCTGGGCATTTCACCTTCTGCAGGTAAAAGTCTTTAGAGTGTAAATCCCACCCCAATTTGGATTTAGGTTTTGATTCTACTAACTTAAAAAGAATTGCATTTTCTGAACATTCTCAGAAATGAAGTAGTAAATAAAACATATCAGTGTACTGCAATGGTTCTGGAAAGCCATATGCATAAAACGGTACCCATCCCCATTCAGAGTCCAGATAAAGTCTATCCCTGGGAAGATGCTCCCATTCTGAGAAAGTCAGGCTAAGAAGGAGAGAGCAGGAAGGGTGACAGCCATCCTGCTTTTAGCTGAGGAGACTAGGGGCCAGAGGGGCCAAGTGGCTTGCCTGCAGCAAGTGTGGGGTGGCATCTGATCTGGAGTGAGAACTCAAATCTCCTATTCTACTCCCCATACTGTATGGCCCTAGCAAAAGCAAAAAGGAAGAAGAATCAAGATGACTAGGAATGAGTTCACAATGACATCCTATCTTACATGTGTCATGTGCCCAATAAATACTGGTTAGTTTGACATCCTGACCCCATGGGTGGCAATAGGCTGAAAGTCACTGGGTGTGGAAATCATCAAGACTTTTTAAATGAGAAGAATCTGGAGTGGCATATGTTGTTGGCATCCTCCTAACCCCATTAGCAGCTGGACAAGTGGAGAGCAAATAGACAACCATTTCCCAGTTCTGAGGCCATTCTCTCTGGAGGGACTTTCTAAAGGAGAATACTGCCTAAATTGGCAATTAACCCAAACTTAACAAGGGCTTATAGTCACAGCAGGGCAAATCTGGTGAAAGCCAACCTCAGACAGAACAGGCCAAAGGGAACCTTCCACACTCAAACTGTAGGAGGAAAAGCATTGGCTGTTGGCCTATAAGTCTTTCATTTCTGGCTGTGATTATCTCTACATTGGAACTTAATGGATAATGGGGAAGTGCAAAGGTATTTCTGAGGCTGCTCTTTTGGATTGTGAGGATTTGTCTATTCTTTAGCCCCAGACAGGGCAATGCTTAATGATCTGCAGCACAGGTTTGGGAAGCAATACCCATAGTTTGGAGTACTGGTACAGGTTATTTATGATTTCTTACAGCCTCCGTTTTTTATTTGTATACTGAAGGGAAAAGGTATCTACCTCAGATTTGTTGTGAATATTAAGTGAAATAATAAATGCAAAGTGTGTAGCACATAGATGTTCAATAAATATTAGCTAACTAATAACTGATTAATAACAAATAATAAAAGTAAATAAATAATCTTAGGGAAATATGAGAAACTCTCTCATCAAGTCAATCATCTGAGTGCCTAGCACATGCAAACTCTTTGCTAGACATTGTGAGGCTCTAAGAAGCACTCCACAAGGGGAGTTTCTTCATCAGCAGGGGAGATAATCCATGTACACAATTAGCTCTAGTGTGAGGTGGAAAATTATAAATGCACAAGAGAGGCACAGGTAAAGTTGGTGACAGGTTGAGAGGAAGAAAGGACAACTTCTAACTGGAGGATTGAGAGAAGCTCCATGAAGGAGGTGGCACTTGCCCTCAGCTGTTTTATGAAATATCCTTAACCAATGTAAACTAAACTCCAAGTTAGTTTCCAATTATACAATAAATACACTCTTGGGATATATTCCATTACTCTTATCCACACTGGCTCTAGAAAAAATAAATTGATTTCTGAAATATCAGCTAAACAGAGACCATGTGGGAAAAGAGCCTACTGCTCCTATCACCTTCACTTACTATATGGTATATTCAGAAGTCACATATTTGTACTTTATACATGGTTTGGTATTTGGCATTATCTCTGACACCATGCCTTTCTACTACTACAGGTGTAAAGAGCTGAGGGCAGTCCCTTTAGAATTCCTTGATTCACTTTTCAGAGTATGCCCTGGGTAGCACTAGTTCCATGGCATGCTGCGTAGGGAAAGAAAAGAAGTAGAAGAAGAAGGAAAGAATTCTCTGATGTAGTTTTGAGAAACTTCATTTCTTGTATCTCCCTCTTGGAGGTTCACTACACATATTAGCATATACAAGTTAAATCTATCCAACATATTACACCTAGGATATCATAAACCTATATGGGCATATAAGACTTTTTATCCTCTGGCATAATACCTAATCATTTTCCATTTCACCTTGGAAATTGAGAGATTGGCATAGCATGTCCTAAGAGTCATTAAAATATCATGCCAAACCCCAAACCCATTTAGGCAATCTGGAAACCTAGGGAAAAAGGTCTGTGGCTTCCAGTCTTGTGATTACTCCCGGGTAGATGATCAAACATGAACTTCCAAAGAATTTAACTCATCTTCTCCATTTGGAAGGCACTGCATTATTCACTCTACAAAACACCCTTACCTTACTTTTATAACACCCTGTGAGGTGGGGCCTTATTCCTCTCCTTTTCACAGATGAGCAAATTGAAGCTCAGCGATATTAACCAACCTATCTAAGATTGTACCACTGGGAGGTGGCAGGACTTGAATTCTGTTTCCTAAGCCTCCCTGTTCATTTCCTAAGCCTCCCTGTTCATTTCCTAAGCCTCCCTGTTCATTTCCTAAGCCTCCCTGTTCAACACCAGTTGCCGTGGATTCACATTAGTGTTAGAAAGCTAGCATCATCTTAGTTTGGCACTGGGTAATTCCAGTGAACAAGTTAAACAAGTTAAAATAAACAGTTATCTACAATTTACATAAAGCCAATGGATTATACATTCATCATCTCATCAACAGATATTTAGAGAGAGAGATTTTTAAGGTCACTTAAAATCGCAGAGGTCACTGAGCCATACCCAACTCTGATTCACTAAGTAGCCCCCTCCTCTTCTGCGTCTAGAAAATCTCCCATCTTCTACCAGGAAGTGCAGCTGCATGTTACTTCTAAGACCCCTCAGCTATAATATCTGGAAGAAACAAAATGATTTTGCCAAAACATCAGTCAACAATCCTTGAAATAGAAACATGAAGTGATTACAAATGACAGTCCTCAAATTGTGCTAAGGCTCAAAAGTGGCGCTTTCTTAGTCTCAGGAGACAGGGTGGTGCCATTACCATCTAAGAAAGCTTAGGATGTGTGATCGGGATTTCTGGAGAGATACGGAGAGAGCATTTTCTTTGCCACAGACAATGGATTTTCTTGGTTACAGGAAAGCCACAGATTTACACCATGAAGGAGTAAATCTGGATAAACAGCATGATTTATTCCTCTTAAAGGAAGTGCTTACTTTGATGGTGAGTCCACTGTGTTTTAGCCAGAAGGAATTATAATGTGACAGCATACATGGCATTGCATGCTAATTAGGAGGTTTACTGCCTCAGCCAGGATAGTTTTTAGCCTCTGTGAAAAAAAAAATCTATGATGAATACTTGCTAGAAAAGGAACACACGGTAAAGGACGCCCAAGAGTTGTTATACAACTGATAAGATGCTCCCAAGAAGGAGGGGAGAAGATGCTCTAGGAGCCAGAAGAAAAAACAGTGGTTGCTATAAGATGCCACTGAGAAATCCCAGAGTTGTCTTGCATTGATAAATCATCATGACCAACCACCTTCAGATCACAATTGTAGTAAGTTGGCATAGCGGGATAGTGTACTGGATAGGGACTGCAGCCACCTGGGGAGCCCGGATTCCCATCTTAGAAGTGTTCCCTACGAGTGCTATCCCTTAATTCTCTCTGAGCTTCAGTTTCTTCATTTGTATAGTGGGGACACGAGTGGCTACCTGGTTCGAGGGGAATGAATAGACAAATGGGAATGAAACACACTCATGAAGTCCTCCCACTGTGCCCATTCATAATCACTTATTTTTTTAATTCTTAAAATTTCAAAGTAACACTGGCATTTATATTAACTCAATCTTCCCTTTGCCACATCCTCTGTTATGCTCTGCTCCAGCTAAGGTACTACACTCGTTCTAACTTAAAGCTAACTGCCTTCTCCTTGTCTATAATCTTCCTTTTGGTATTCTGGATCATCATTCATGAACAGATCTTGTCTAATTTCTTGTGCTCTCAAAATTCATTAGCTGACATTGCCAACTTGATTGGAGTTTTGGTGGGGGGCTGGGGGCAAAGACAGTTGTGCTCCTATTTCTGTCCCCAGCACCTGGCATAGGGACCCACTGTACAATTGTTACCTAAGACAGTTTGAATAAAAAAATGAATGAAGTATCTATCAACATCTTGAATAAATAAAGTGTATCATATGCCTCCAAATAGTTCACTCGCCCCTTACTGGATAAACGTGCATTACTTTGGTTTTTAGAATACTTTGTACTTTATTTTTCAGTTAAAGAACATACTTTCATAACAACAAAAAAGGAAGAAAACCCCAACTCCAGCTCTGTGTAACAACACCCTCCCTTCTCTTTCCCGGAGCCTCAGAGGCTTCCTTCCTGGATTTATGTGGAAGCTGACACACTCCCCTCTTAGCGAGGCCATGTGTACTAGATAATAGCTGTGCAATCCTTTATGAAGATGACAATAGTGCGGCTGGTTTCACGATTAATAAAATGATCAAGAAATTGTTCAGGAAAGCAGGAGGAGAGTGAGCGAGTGAGATGGAGGAAAAGAGCATGCGAGGCAGGGCGCCCCTTCTCAGGGCCACCTGATACTGTCATAGGCACACACTGAATACTTATATGCCCCGCTGTTCTGAGCACTTTGCATATATTATTTATTCCTCACAGCAACTCTCTCCATTTTAAAAGTAAAGACACCGAGGGACAGAAAAGGTAAGGGATTTGCTACAGATCACTCAGCTACTAAATGGCAGAGCCAGAATGTCGACCTAGCAATGTGGCTCCAGCATCCCTGCTTGCAACGGCAACATTATGCTGCATCTTGGATGCCACGATTCTGAGAATTCGATTATTAGCCTGTATTTTTTAAAAACAGAGAAGCCGAGATTCAAAGAGACTCGATAGCTTGGCCAGAGTCCACCAGTTCACACGAAGGAGTGCATAATTCAAAATGTAGTCTGCCTGATTACAAAGCTACTGTATTATATGCTCCATCCTTCTTACAGATTTAGTGGAAGATGACTCATTATTTTCTATGCAAGCATCTTGCTCAACAATACTACTGAATATCAAACAGTAATTTTACCCATGAAAGATTCTTCTGGTCTCTCCCCCAATATGGAAATTAGATTCCTCTGATAACCAGAGCTCACTGTGTCTACTCTACTCTACCAACATTGATCTGTTGCCTGCTGGATGCCAGGCACTTTATAGAGTGCTTGGGAAGTAGAAGGCATGGACACATGCCAACTCATGGTATTCATAGCCATTATTAAAAACATAGATGGGCACCTGGGTGGCTCAGTTGGTTAAGCGTGTGACTCATGATCTCATGGTTTGTGGGACTGAGCCCTGGTTCGGCTCTGTGTTGGCCGAAGGCACGGAGGCTGCTTGGGATTCTTTCTCTCCCTCTCTCTCTGCGCTTCCCCCGCTCATGCTCACTCTCTCTCTCAAAATAAATTAATAAACATCACACACACACAAAAAAGCCATAGACATCATGCATAGAGACAGAACCGGAGAAAAAATCCAAAGCTCCAAACCCTAAAAAATGAGTACTCCTTCTGAATGTAGAGTTATAACTAGAAGGTAACCCCACCAGAAAAGCAAAGGAGATCAGTTGCTTAGGAGCAGGAATAAAAAGTCTGGAATTCACTCTGTGAATACAGAGCACAGCAAACACATGCTATATTTTCTAATGACTGCTGACCCGTGTCTGCTTTGCTCTCCTCTCTTGGGATAAGGCTAAAAAAAAACACTACAGACAACTCTGTTTTGGGTATGACACCTCATTACTTCATTATTCACATGTTATTTTCTACTGCACTTCTCCATATTTTTCTCTTAATTTTCTATCAACAAATTGTCTATTGCACAATGTCTATTATCATCACTTGTTTTCTCCAAGCCTTTGTAGGAGGAAAAAATATTATTATTTTTATTACTATTGTTATCTTAGACACCTTCTAGAATCATGTGATTCACCTTCTCTGATTTATACCTTGTCTACATCCAGAAGAGTTTAAAGGGGCTTACAATAAAATGCACTAAATCAATTAGCCCAAAGAAATAAGAAGCAGAAGTAAATCAACATCAGGGAGAAAGGGAACTAGAGTTCCCTCCTTCTCCAAACTAGAATTCAGCCACAATGACAGAGCATTTAATTTAGCACTAAGCTTTCTGGGCATCCCTAGAATGATCGTATAGAATGCCATCACTTCAGTCAGAATTATTCCAGCTATGGGCCCTTAGCTCAACATTTGAGAAATAAGAACAGCTCCATATTTTTCCAATGGTGGCTCACTACATTCTCGTTGGCTCCCTGGATGGGGTGAGATGGTAACTGGGCAAATTTCCCCAGCAAGAGGACTCGCTGGTGTGAATGGCTCCCCACTGTGCAATTCCCCTTCAGGTCAGTGTCCATGGTGTGCCCATAGACAATAGCCCAACATCTGCCCAGAGCCCTTGACAATGCTATTTTTAGCAATGCAACCACATGGTACACAGTGCAGAGTGGCTACATGTCTCATTTCAATTGATTTTCTTTTCAATAGGACCAATTTTAATCACAAGGGGCCATCCAAATCCCCATATCAGACAAATCTCCACTTTTGAGTGCAAAACCTGAAGTGACATTTTTAAGAATGTCTTTAAGAATCCCTTTACAATGCTGGCATGAAAGGCACTGAAGGCAGGTTACTGACATGACTGATCTCTGTCTGTCCCTGCCTCTGCCTGCCAAAGGAGGATAGGATAGGGACAGGCTGCAGGCACAGCAGAGGCGGCCTGAGCTCGCACCGAGAACAGCAAAGCTGACAGCTGTGCTTTCCTGCACCGAGCGCCCTGGGAAAATCAACGCTTGGGCAGCCTTGCTGCCATCTGTGGAGTTTCTACAGCAGACAGGTTATTTATAGAAACTTGTTTGTGCAAAGCCAATATTTACCTGTCGGGGCTGTCAAAATTTACAATTCATCTGTGCTATTAGCCTGCTGTTTCTCCGTCAATAATGGAAATTTCCATCACCAGGAAGAGAGGTGTGGGGTAGCTACGAGGGTTACACTCCCTCCGGTAGGTAGGAGAATGAACAGTATTAATGGTTACAGGGAAAGTGCATCTGTCGTCCAAGTGGCCACTGGACCCTCCTGCTATGCTGTGAAGATAAAGGGTTGTCAGGACAAAAAAGTGGAATTCTATCACCTCTTTGCAGTTGAAGTTTCAAAGCCACTCTTGGTCAAAAGCAGAATGACCTTTCCTGCAACAAGCTCTATGTCGTGTGTGTTGTGTGAGTGTGTGTGCATGTGTAAACGTGTGCGTGTATGTGTTGCTCCCTGCCTTCCAAGGGAAGACCGAGATCTATAGTAAGGATGGGGGTGGGATGGTTTTCCATAAAAGCCAACACCTTCCTTCTGAAACCATTAGGGTCCTCCATTTTCCACTGAAGACAGCCATTTCGTCTACCTCTCTAATCATCCTCAGATGGTGGTGATCTCATCACCAAAATAAAATGTCTTGCAATTTCAGCTCACGCTTGAGACACCAATGTTGTATCTTCAGACCCTCTCACTCACCTTTGCTCATTAGGCTCTCTAGCTTTGAGTAAGAGATTGTCTCCATTTGGATGTGGAACTGAAGCACTTCACAGCTAGCTCAGAAACTGAACTCAACTCTTTCGCCCAAATCCTGATTTGCTCTTACTCCCATATTTTCTAAGTTGGAGGTTCCAATATCTGCTAAGAAGTCATCCTGAATTTCTCATTCTCCAACTCACTCTCAATTCCATCCAATGAATCACCCAAATCTGCTGATTCCAATAAATATCTATTGACCCAGTTCCCAATTTTGGCCACTACTTTGATTCAGGCCCTTTATCATCTCCTGCTTGGATTAGGCAACCACCTCCTAAACTGGTCTCTCCTCTAGGATTCTTGGACTTTTCAATTCAAGAGTTCTCTTTTAAAGGCACAATTCTGATCATGTCTCTCTTTGGCTTAAATCATTTCTGTAATCTTCAGGAACCTTGGGACAAAGCCCAAACTCTACAGTAGTTTATATAAGGCCCTTTCTAAGCTGACCTGCCTCACCTCTATAACTGCATTCTTGCCCCTCACCTACTCACATTCTGACCAGTGACCTGGAAGGCCATGAGGAAACCACCCGCCTCTACCTGGAATGTCCCATAAGTGCCCTCACACCCCCTAGATTCTTTTGGCTGACTATCCTCCTACAGGATGTAACCCAGGTATATCAGTTACACAATATGACAATTCATGAAGGTAGGGTTCAAGTGACAGAAGATGAGCAAACCCTTGTCCGTGATAAACACAGTCAAGTAGGGGGTTATGTGATGTTTGACTTAATTTCCCCAGCATCTATGACATTTCCTATCATGCAATAGAAACTCAATTAATGCAAATTGAATACAAGTAGTAAAAAGTGGTGAAAAGCACAACTAGAATGAATAGGATCTTGATTTTACAGGAAAACTTATCTTAGAGCAGCTTAGGAATACTTTAAAGGAACGTGTCCTTAAAATTAGTGAGATAGGGAAGGAGGAGGGGGATTTGCTTCTGTGCACTGATGGGGAAGGTGAGGAAAACTAAGGCAATATGTGGGATCCAAATTCACATAACTGTGGGCAGAAGGGGCTGGGCTCCTTCAGCTAAATTCTGGAGCAAGGAGAAGCTTCGGCATCTGGTTAGCATGTCAGCCAGGTAAAGGCACTTTGCATATACTATCATTTTATCCTTACAAAGGTTCTACCATGAAGATGAGAAATAAAGGATTTCCAACATGGCTTACTAGACTCTCCATAAATGGGCTGGGCTTCTCACCTCTGACTTCTCTGCCTGCCACAGCCCTGAACACTCCCACTTCACCTTACCTGGTACCTTGAACCCAGATAGAAGGCATTAAATGTTTGTTTATAGCCAGGGAGACTCAGATGAGAGCTGAAATTATAGTTGGGATTTCACTGAATTTCCTCATCTTGTTTCTCTAATGACAGACCAGCTGACATACCTTTCCTAGTGTGGATGGCCACATCCTCTTCGGTGACAGCCACCAGACCATGCTTTCTTATCCTGTTCTCCTCACATGGCCTAGCCTAGGGTTTCTCAACCTCAGCACTACTAACATTTTGGCCCATATAATTCTATGTTGTGGAGGCTGTCCTGTGCACTGCAGGATGTTTAGTAGCATCCTTTGCCTCTTCCTGATAGTTGCTGGCAGTACCCTTGCCCACCCACCCAACTGTGACAAAACTGTCTCTAGACGTTGCTAAGTGCCCCCTGTGGTAAATTCTTCCACCAGTTTGAGAACCATGGGCCTTAAGTGCCCAATCACATAGACAATGTAAACATATTTCTTAAGCAAATTCCCAAAGACCTCCTGTGTAAGCTGATTCTGCTGGATCAACCTCCCAGCTTGTTAGGTCATGGCTCTTTTGGCCAGAGTTAGCAAGCTCTCGATTCTCTCTGTGCTCCTTTGCATCTTCCTTACATCTGCCTCATCCCCATGCCCTATATCTCACCATCTTTGTCAGGGTTGAAATCTAGAAGATGCAGCCACCTGCACACTCCACACATGTTAAATGTGGGGCAAGGTGCACTTCGTGGTACACAAGCAATAAGGCGCGTGGACAATTGGAGGTTTGACTCCTGACTGGTTGGAATGACTGACACGCTCATTGTTCACAGGTATGGGAGAGGAGGTAATGATTCCTTTTGCCTCATGAGCAAGACTCGGGAATTGAGCAGCCCACAAGCAGCTTTTTATGTAACCAGCCCACCTTCTCTGCAGGAGATGCAAAGAATTTCAAAATCTGTTTTCCTTCCTATTCCCTCCTGCAGTTCCCTCTTCATGGTGGGTGACTGAGCAAAGGGTCACTCACCACTGAGCCACAGATTTCTCTAATTTCCACCTTTGCCCTTGGCCACTCTGATCTTCTGCTTCTTTTGGTTCAAGGCCTACTAGATTCTAGGGCTGTCTCTGCTTCGTGGATCCATACAATTTATTTCTCTTCTCTCTACTTCTTTTCTCCTTCCTAAAGTGAACAAATATGCACCTCTAAACAGGGCCAGGGACTGACTCAACTCTTTTCTGAAAGGGACACTGCTTTACACACAGGCACAGTCATTTAGGTATTCCTGAAACCTTCATGCACACAAGACCTTGTGTGGAAGCGATAGAGCCCTTGTGAGGATCAGTAAAATGGACCTGTCTTGGGGGTCTGGATGGGACTGAGGAGGTAGCCTGTGAATCAAGCTAAGGATAGGTTTCCTGATGCAGTTGGCAGTAAGATGCCTGTCAAACACTTTACGGAGAGTCTGAGATAAAGGCCAAGAAGGCATGCCTGCCCGGTTGCTTCTTCAGAGCAGTAATTAACACTTTTATCTACCCAGATACTTAAGACAGAAACAGGGAAGAGCTGTGAACCCTCCCCACTCCACAGTTGCTCTCCACCTATACTCAGACCATCAATGAGTCTTTTTTTTTTTTTAAGTATCTATTTTTTATTTTTGAGAGATAGAGACATAGCATTAGTGGGGGAGGGGTAGAGAGAGAGGGAGACACAGAATCCAAAGCAGGCTTCAGGCTCTGAGCTCTCAGCACACAGCCCAATGCGGGGCTCGAACTCATGAACAGTGACATTGTGACCTGAGCTGAAGTTGGATGCCTAACTGACTGAGCCAGCCGGGTGCCCCTAATGTTTTAATTATTTTTGAGAGAGAGAGAGAGAGAGAGAGAGAGAGAGAGAGAGAGAGAGAGAGAGAAAGGAAGGAAGGAAGGAAGGAAGGAAGGAAGGAAGGAAGGAAGAAAGAAAGAAAGAAAGAAAGAAAGAAAGAAAGAAAGAAAGAATATGAATGAGCAGGGGAGGGACAGAAAGAGGGGGACAGAGGATCCAAAGTGGGCTCTGTGCTGACAGCAGCCAGCCTGATGCAGAGCTCGAACCCATGAACCATGAGATCATAACCTGAGCCAAAGTTGGAGGCCCAACTGACTAAGCCACCCAGGCACCCCTATCAACGAATCCTTTTGAACTTCTCCGAAATATACCTTGGAATTACTTTCTTACCTCTATCTCCATGGCTACCACCTTAGCCCAGGCCACCATCATATACTGCTTGCACCAGTGTATCAGCCTCCTAACTGGTCTCCCCACTCCCACTCTGAAGCCATTCTAACCTGCTCTGGTTTCAGCAATGGAGATCATCTTAAAAGTAATTCAGATCGGTGCATGGTATTGCTTTAAATGCTTCGGTGCTTTCTCTTTTTAACTAAGCTAAAGTCCAAACCCCTTCCCCTGATATAAGAACTGGCATGATTTGACCCTGCTCATGATACTAACATCATCTTCTGCCATTTTCCCCCTCACTTCTCTCTGGCCAAAGCAGTCTTGGTTTCTCTTCCTTGAGTAAGCCCAGCTCTTTTTCTTGTCTTGAGTCTTCTGCCCCGTCTTCCAGTTTACTCTCTTCCACACTTTCATATGGCTACTTCCTTCCCATCATGTAGTTGCAACCTAAATTGGTCATTCTCAAACATGAGTGGGCATCAGAATCATCTGGAGGGCTTGTTAAAGCACAGACTGCTGCTCCCCACCCCCACCCCCCGAGTCTCTGATTCAGGGGAAAGGGGAACAGTCTGAGAATCTGCATTTCTGATAGGTTTGCAGGTGCTGCTGCTGGTGCTGGTCTAGGAAGCACAGCTTTCTCCAAGCACGCTCTTCAAATTAAGGCTGGCCAGCCCTAGCGATTCTGTCTCTGCCCCTTTTTTGTTTACTTCATGGCACTTCTTACACTTGAGACCATTTTGCCTTGTTTACTCCTTTGTTTTGTTTTTGCTTGTCTCCCCTGCTAAAATGTGAACTCCGCGGGGCGAGAACCATTACTCTTTGGTTCAGCATTGTGTCCACAGGGATTGGTGCAGGGTCTGGCACATAGAACGTGCTCAATAGGTATATGTTGAAAGAATAACTAAATAAAGGGGGGATTTAAAGGCAGAGCAAGGGAGTCTGAACTCAAAGACCCATATATAGAAGTTAGAAAGTGGATTGAAGAAGGAAATGGTTAGGAACCAGGGAGGAGAGTCTGGGCACCAGAAGGATGTCCCCAGAAGAGGGGTAGTGCCTGGTGAACAGGTGTGTCTTACTGGCAAACCCACAACATACAGATGCTCAGTCTCATGCCAAGGACCGTCTCTACCCCTGGGGCTGCCATCTGGCTCAGTGTAGAACACGGATCCTGAGAAGAAGTTCCCAGAGGATCTGGGCAGATTTGAAAGGAAATCAGTCAAAGAGGCCATCAGAGGGCCTTTAATTAAATGTTCTGCTCGGTAACCTCTTAGTGATCTTTCGTGTCCCCAGGGAGTCAAACACAGCACCTGGCCACAGGAGGTAAGAGAGAGTGATGGCGCTGGCCACCAAAGTGTCAGTGGAATTTTAATGAATGCCGCAGACAGTGAGCAGAATGGGTAGACAAGAGCAGTGAAAGATGACACTAATGAATCTTATCCAGCTGTGCAGGTTTATATGATTAATGCCCAGCACAGAGGAAACGTTTGATTAATAAGACAGCACCTCCATATCATCGCTCTCACCTTCGAGGTCCCTAGGTTACAGGGGCTGTTGTAAAGGAGCTGAGGCACTTTCAAGCAAGGTTCAAAGAAAAAGCAATCACTCTAGACTCAGTTATGAAAATGAATAGAAGGAAAGTGGGGATTGTGATGGTATTCTTAAAGAGAGAGAGAGAGAGAAAGAGAGAGAGAGAGAAAAGACAACACATTCTTTTCTATCACAGAGAGCCTCGAGAGAGGTCCACTTACATAAGAGAAATTCTCCTGGTATGTGAATAGATGGGGAAGAAATTAATACAGACAGCATAGGAATACCAAAGTTTCTTCTGTTCCTTCTGTTCTTGGAGGAGACAAATCTCCTTGTTACCCCCACAGTACAGCTTAGGGGACCCACAGGAAGATGGTAAGACTCCCATGACATTTCAGTATAATGAGGACAGGGTGTCCAATGGAAGAAGATACTGCCTTCTTGACATAAAGATGGGCATCATACAAAAGCCTCAAACTAGCTGCACAAATATTTTTTAACACTGAAGTTAATGTCTGAAAGCCCCAACTGTTTCAATTGGTTAGATATATTTATTACGCTAGTGTATTAAATTCAATCTAATTAAGTTAGAAAGAATAAATAAACAATATTTAAAAAAATGATCTCCAATCCTATCCCCAAAAAGCACTGTTAAAAATTTCGATGCATATCTCTCTAGAAATTTTTATAAGAATAGTTTTAGTATAATATTGTATAATGTGTATTAAAACCTTTTACATATAACAAATAAACACCTTTTCTATATAAATAAATATGCTAACACACCACCATCTTTAAGGAAAGCACAGTTTTCTATTTATTTAACTTTGCTCCTATTGCTGAACATGTAGATTATGTCTAATTTTAGCCTATACAACACGGACCCACTGAGAGTCTGGCACCTCATGGGTGTATATGTTGGATGTTGCTAAACAAATGACTGGGGTGCCCTATTTCTTGCTCCAGGACTGGTATAGTATGTAGGGTGTGTGTGTGTGTGCACATACACACATATGTGTGTATACGTGTTTTGTCACTTCAAGGAGAATTTTGGAAAAAAGGAGAATTCAATGTTTTTTTTAATTGTTTTTAATGTTGATTTATTTTTGAGAGAGAGAGAGAGTGTGACAGGAGGGGCAGAGAGAGAGGGAGACACAGAATCCAAAGCAGTTTCCTGAGCTGTCAGCACAGAGCCCGACATGGGACTCAAACTCATGGACCACGAGATCTTGACCTGAGCCGAAGTCGGACACTTAACCGACTGAGCCACCTAGGCGCCCTGAAAATTAAATGTTTTAATCCAAAATTACCAACTTTATGGCCAACAAACACATGAAAAGACGCTCAGTGTCACTAGTCATCAGGGAAATACAACTTAAAACCACAATGAGAAACACCTTACACCAGTCAGTATGGGTAGTATTAAAAAACCAAGAAATAACAAGTGTTGGTGAGTATGTGGAGAAAAAGGAAACTTCATGCACTGTTAGTGGGAATGCAAATTGGTGCAGCCATTATAGAAATAGTTTAGGGGTTCTCCCTAAAATTAAAAATAGAACTACCACATGATCCAATAATTCCACTACTAGGTATTTACCCAAAGAAAATGAAAACACTAATTTGAAAAGATACATGCACCCTTATGTTTACCACAGCATTATTTACAATGTAATTACAATAATTACAATGGCCAAGATATGGAGGCAACCCAAGATTCCATTGATAGAAGAATGGATAAAGACATCATACATGTTCATGCACGCATGTGCACGCACATACACAGACACACACACACATATACACACAGGGGAATATCATGCAGCCATAAAAAAAAGGATGCAATCTTGCCATTTGTGACAACATGGATGAACCCAGAGGGTATTATGCTAAATGAAATAAGTTAGTGAAAGACAAATATCATATGATTTGACTTATGTGTGGAATCTAAAAAACAAAACAAATGAATAAACAAAAAGCAGAATCAGACCTATAAATACAGAGAACAAACTGATGGTTGCCAGAGGGGAGTGGGGGTGGGGGATGGGCAAGACAGGTGAAGAGGAATGGGAGGTACAGGCTATTATGGAATGAACAGTCACAGGAATAAAAGTCACAGCACAGGGAATACAGTCAATGGTACTGTAATAGCGTTGTATGGTGCCAGATAGTAGCTACACTTGCGAGCTGACCAAAACATATAGACTCGTCCAATCACTATGCTCTGTACCTGAATCCAGTGTAACACTGTGTGTCAGCTATACTCAAATAGCAACACCACAAATTATCATCTTTATTCAGAAGCCAACAGACTTCAGGTGAAAATTTTAGAGCCGTTTTCTGCTCTTGACTCCATGCCTAAAGCTCAGAACCTTGCTCGGACTCCTAGGCAGCCTTGTCACATTGTTGTTGCTCAGAAGAGCGTAAACATCCAAGTTGCTGTGAGGCACAAGCCCATCATGGTCTGGATGGCGGAGCCCACACAGCAGGTTCACAGGGAGCATTAAGCACATCTCATTTCATCTCCTAGCTAGCAGTGCTGCAAGCTAGGTTATGTCATCCTCATTTATGGTTGAGAAATGGACACTGGGAACGTAAATGAACTGATGGAAGTCACAGAACTGCTGAGTATCAAAATGAGGGTTCAGGCCAAATGCTTAGAGTACCTTCCTGATGGCAGATGCCCTTGGGGAAGGGCTAGTGGAGAGGCAGGGGAAGGAGGGGCACCTCCAGAAGGCAGACTGATGCTCAGCAGGGGACAATGCAGCCCCAAGAAGGATTAGGGCAAGAGCTGCAGTTGCCTGAGGGCCACAGCCTGTGCTCTTCAATCCTCACTCCAAACACAATCACCGTGCTTCAAAAAGGTCATCACTTCCTTGACTTGGCTCAAGGTAGCCAGGCAAACTTAAGCTAGGACACCTTGGTCAAAGAGGATCTGCAGAAGCTCAACAGAGTACCTTACCTTCTCTCAGAAGGTAAGGACCCAAGGCTTTGTTAATAGGCTGGGCACTTTCTGGCCCCATTTTGCTGGATGCATCTATCTTTTAAGATTTTTTGAGACAGTTTCTCTAAAAATGGTCTCCTTGGATTACTTTCTTTGGAATCACATGGGCTATTTGTTTAAAAAGCAGATTCCTAAGCTACGTCCCTATTCAGTCCTACTGGATTGGAAATTCTGGAGGAGGTTCCCAAGATTTGATGTTTTTACAAATATACTAGGTTAGAAATGTTTGGGGACATCCCCAAAGTTTGAGAACCATTCTCTAGGTTCATTCTATAATTTATGACCCTGGACCCTTAACAAAGCCAAGTTTACAACTCAGAGATTAGTATCACCACCAACTCTCAAGGCTGTTGTGCTAAACGGCTTTCCTGTTACCCCATATATGCTGTAATATGTCTCAGAACAACATACCAGTTGTCCCTCTACAGAGGAAGGAATGAACTCCAGGAGGTCAGGTGATTTTAGGGCCATCTGGCTCATAACTGTTCCCACTAGGAAATAAACACTCCTCCTCTACTTGAACTCTTGTTCTTTCTCTACACCACCTCATCATTCATAATTCTCATCACTATGCCCCTTCGTTCCCATTCACCAAAAGATGGAGAATCCCTTCTTAAGAACAAATTCCCAAGTAGAACTATGCACTGAGCAGGTGCAAAGCCTTCCTTTATGAAAGCACCCACCAAATGAATTATTTAGATTCATTGTAGAAAAATTATCCAATTTCATATCATTTCAATTCACTTCTAACAGTCTCCAGGTAACAAAAGTGAGTGTTTTCCATAATGTTTTAGAAACATGTATACATCTTTTTATTTTCTCTAAAGCTGTCAAAGGTAGGGAGCCAGGAATCTCTGTCAGAGGTCCCTTGCTGACCCCTGAGGGTCGCAAAAGCTATCCTATTCAGGCCTTCATCTTTTGCTCAGGCTGTTGTCTCCTCTCTGAATTCCCTCTCAGATGACCCCTACTCCACTCCTGTCCAAAAGGTTTGGCAAATTCTTAATTATCTTCCAAAGTCTAATTCAAATATCTTCTGTTCTTGGTAGGTTCCCAGCTCCTCACCCTCCAACACCTACCTATTAACTTTCCTCCCTTATGAGGACCCCACACCCCTTACTTAAGTCTAATGGAACTCAACAGTTATTGGTTTATGTGTTTGTCTCCACTGCTAAACCATTTGATACTTGAGATGAGATCCTTTTTCATTTTTATATCTCCCTCTTAGTCAGTACTTGACACATAAATAGGTGCCTGATCCAAATTTATCTATCTCAATATCTACTTCCTTTCTAAAAATTTCTCGTCTAGAGTGTCCTTAAGGCCATAAACATTTTGATTGAGGAACAGGCTAAAGAAAAAATCTATAATTCTCTTCAAATTCTGAATTTGCCTTCTCTTTTTTGAAGGAAAATAATTAAGTCAGAAACTTCCAAAACAAGGTCATGTTCTCTTCTATATCTAAGAAGTAATTTTAGACCCAAATGCCATCAGATCAATCAATGTATTATAGGTTTGTAAAGGACAGTTCTGAAATCGGCTAGACTGCATGTAGGAAAAAAGGTCACTTTATCCAATGAGTTTTATTTTACAGCTCAGAAATGCACCCAGGCGTATAAGAAAACTAATTAGACTTTAAGACTACCAAGTGAGGCCATCTTGCAACAGCCTGTAGTGACAAAGCTCTATAGCAGTTGTTGGAAAGACTATCATCAAAAATATGTTTTCCCAACAAAAAAATCATCAGTTGGGCAATTTTTCAATGACTACTTTGAAACAGGAAAAGCAAGAAAGCTGAACTTATAATAGGTAAATAATAAGCAGTCTATAGATTTGATTATAATGCAGGAAAAGATGGCAAGAAATCATTATTTGAAGTAAGTGCCCATTGTTCTTACACATTAATTACTTCTTGGGCAATCTGCATTTTCTAAGACCAAAATGCCTAGTGGTGAGCAAAGAAAAATATCATTTCCAAGTTATGTTCCATGGTAATGTTGTCGATTTCCCACCAACTGTGATCTCCCCAAGAGATAGCCAAAGCTATTTAGGTGCTGTCAGCCTCATTTCTGTGGAGAGGAATAGCACCAGCTCTTTTCCAATGTAAATTTGAAGTGCTCTCCATGAAAATAATATTTGTTGAAGCATTCAACCAACCTAGTAATTCTGAAATACATTCAGGCAAAGACTTCAATCACTAAATGACAATTTTCCTATCTAGAGAAGTTAATGGACAATTGAAGGAGTACGGTTTTTGGAAACTTTGAGGCTGTCCTTGACAAGATTGAGGCTAAAGCCCTAGGGCTCTACAGCCCCTGACAGACTACTCTCCTTTGTGTCCAAGGAGTCCTCAACAATGCCCCCGCCTTCTGGTGCAATTTCCATTCTCTCCGATCCAGTTCTTCCACCTCACCATGAGAACCACCAAAGAGACCAGTCCCAACAAGTAACAACTTTTAGTATTGAGTATCCCACTGTCTCTAAGACTCCACCAAATCAGCCTTATACCTCAGTCATGAGCACACACCCAGGACTCCAGCTCATCCTCCATCACCAAGATTCTCACAGATCTACATTCCCAAAGGTTCTCCTTAAAATGCTTGAAGCTCTGGCCACCCCTGCCCCCATCTCCAAATCTTTCTAGTGCATCCTCTGAAACTCATCGTCTGCCATCAGTAAATTCTCCTGTATCTTCTCCAAGCATTTGTTTCTCTTTCCTGCCCTGATGGAAATTTGGCTGACTTTCTTTTGAAAGTTTCTCTTAAAGTCTTGTCAAGTTTTTTGTCCCTCACTTGATACCACTGATTTTGGAGACTGGATAAGGTTGTCCTTCCTGCTCTTTGTTGCTTCTTCCAGACCACTGTCTTTTCTACTGTTTAAGTCCCACCCAGTTCCCCTGAGTTGCCTGCCATCAGACTGTAGTACCCACTATCTCTCCTTATGCTATTAGCTCTCCTCCTGGTCATATCCACAATTTATTGAAGATTTTCTTACCTTCTTTATCTTTGCCATCATTCTGTTATCATTCTTAGTAATTTCAATATCCACCCAACCTCTAGTCCTCTAGTTCCATGGCCACCTCAATTCAATGATCTCAACCATTATACTCCTCTCAACTACCTTTCACAGTGATACTCTCCCTTACATTCACTCTCAAATCCCTAGAACCTCTTCCTGCATTATGTTTGCCTAGCAAAACATTGATTTCCCTTAAATCTTGTTCTCTGCCTCCACTCACCTGAACGTGGCTGGAGAAAAGCATACAGTGGTGCTCATCTTAAACTTATGGCCTTAACTAGCAAATGAGTTCTTAGTTCTGTTTGGCAATCTTGCTGTTATTTCCCCAGTTGGTTCACTCTTCACAGCTTCTCCTCCATTAGCAAACCTTTGGGGCCCACCCCTACTTCCTCAGTTTTCATCAAATAACTTTGATTCTCATTTCACTAAGAAACTAAAACCAATCACAAGATAACTTCTTTAATCAGGCAGCGAATTAGAGCTGAAACTGCTCTAATCATGGGCAGTGACCTCCATTAGACCCAATCTGATAGATAATGTATAGTCTTCACTTTACAATAGCATTTGAAACAGATGATTACTGCCTCTTTCTAAGAATGTCTTTCTTCTCCCGGTATTCATAATATCACCTTTTTGTTGTTGTTTGTATACTTCCTACCCTCCAGTATTTGTTTCTTCATCTCCTTTACTGAATTTTTCATCATCTTCCCTACCTCTAGCTGTTAGAGTGCCATGGGTTTGGTCTTTGGACCTCTTTTATGTCTTTATTCACTCACTAGATGATCTAATCTGGTGCCATCTATGTGTGGACAACTCCCAAATTATATCTCTTCCTGGGACTCAGATGCATCTATTGCAATGCCTCTCCACATCTGCACTTTTAAGTTTATCAGGCATCTCACATTCAACAGGTCCAAACTCAACTCTTTCTTCTTCCCTTGCCTCAGTCTGTTCCTCCCAAGTGTTCCTCATCTCTGTAAATGGTGCCATCAAAACCCAGAATCATACTGTTGGCTATGCCTTGAAAACAAATTCAGAACATGACTGCTCTTTCCCATCCCCAACCTTCCCAACCCTTTGTCTAAGCTATCAGTCAGCCCTTGGCTAATCTGCAGCAAGCAACAGCCTTCTCATCTGCTTCATTTCACCCTTACTCCCCAGCAGTCACAGTAACCCTTTAAAACCTGTCATATGTCACTCCTTTGCTCACAACCCTCCAAAAGTTCCTAGTCTCACTCAGAACAAAAGCCAAGGTGCTAACCATGGCCTATCAGGCCCTGCAAAGTCTGACACCTGGTTGGCTCTTGGGACCCATTCTCCTACCACTCTCCTTCTTTCTCTCCAGGCAAACTGTCCTGCTGGGTTTTTTTAATGTTTATTTATTTGAGGGAGGGGGGAGGCAGAGAGTGAAGGGGATAGAGGATCCAAAGCGGGCTCTGCACTGACAACAGTGAGCCTGATGTGGGGGCTCGAAATCACGAACCATGAGATCATGACCTGAGTCGAAGTCAGGATGCTTAACTGACTGAGCCACCCTAGGTGCCCCTGCCCTGCTGTTTTTAAACACACCAAACTTATTCCCACCTCAAGCCCTTTGAGTTTACTCTTCTCTCTTCCTGGAATGCTCTTTCCCAGCTATCATTATGAAACTTTCTCTTCTCAGTGTCACCTCCTCACAGAAACCATCCATGAGCACTCTGACCAAAAAAGCAGCTCCTATACTTCTCTAACCCTTAACCTTGTTTAATTTTTTTTCCATAGCATTGTTACTACTTGACATAACATTATCTATCTAAATAATTATGTGATTTCTATTAATTATTATTATATAAGTAATTATTAAAGAAATAACCATTTAACAAACTGAAAATGATGCTTTTAAGAGGCAGTTTGGAGATTTTTTTTAAGTAAGCAAGATGTTGATGGAGACCAGTGCTATTCAATGTGTGGTAGTGCAAGTCAACGAACTGTTTTAGAGCTGTCCAGAACAAGATAAAGAGCTTGCATGAGAATGAACGTCAACACCCTGCTTCCTTCATTGACAAAGTCTTATCAGGAAAAAGATATGAACTGAACTAAACTGTACTCAATGACATAATTGATTTGCATTTTATTTTAGTACAAGCTCCTGTTGCAGATCAGTTATAAAGAGCTTGCTGACCAGCATTTTGAATAACACTGATATAGATTATCTAGCTTAGTGTCTCCTGCAATTTCTTGCCTATCGTTTTGAAAATGATTTTTTAATCTATTGACCTATCTGGAGATCGGGGAATGTGTTGTGAAGATGTTACCCCTACCACATACATATAAAGTACACATTGATGACAATTTCAGAATATATGTATTGACAATGTGTTACAAGGGTGATAAGATAGGATAGATAATAGATACAGAAGAAGACAAATAGACTTTCTACTGAGAATCAAGTTGCAATGTACACAGCATGATAATAATTTGATAAATCAGATAGATTTGAAGAAAAGGTATTCTGTACTATTATAAGCTTCCTTCAGGTTGAGGATCAAACTTCTCTCTCCTCTTATATCTCCTCAGAGGAGTATGCTACACAAAATCTTCATTCTTTGGCATGCAAACATAACTCAGCAGATATTTAGTCCAAGCCTACCATTAACCAGGGCTGCAGACACATTGTGAACAAGACAAAGACTCTGGCTTTGTGAAAATTATGTTTTAGTGGAGGAGACGAAAAGAAAAGTAACCAAAATTGTTTTAAATCCCAACTCTGCATCTTTCAGGAGTAATATTAATGATATTAATGATCATATTAACAATGGGTATTCACATTACCTGCTATGAAAATTAGGGATTTTAGTCCATCAAACTCCTTAAGGATTAGCAAAAGAGGAGATAAAATAGCCCACTATTATTGTAATATTTCTTCAGTTTCACAAATGTAGTTTTTTTTTTTAACTTCACCATTAATCCCAAGGAAACACAGAACTTCTCAAAAATTTTTTTCTTTTCTTTTTTTAAACAATTTGATGATATGAATACCCTTTCCTATTAGAAATACAAAGAACCAAATGGCTTCTAAGTATTTTTCTAAGGAACCTAAAATTTAAATGTCTTCATTGAAAAAAACAAAGTTTAACACAGTGCTTTAATAAAATCTAAACAAAATCTCCTCCTGCCCTTCTGTCCCATAGAGCAATACTTGATGCTCTGAACTTTGATACAGTCAAGCACGTGGTAGTATCTGGGGCCAGTCTTTAATTTCAACTACCTGCTTTGCATTAGCCTCGAGTAGAAAATCCTGACTCAGCAGGAAAAGCTTCCATAGCTTAAAAATTGTCACTTAATTAAACTAGGCTTCCTAAATGGAAATGATTTTCTAATCTATACTTGCAAACATGTTGCTCTTTGGTAGAATGCTTTTGAAATTTTTCCTAAAATAATCACAGTGTGCTGGGTCATTTTAAGCTGTGGCTGAGGGAAATTCCTAGCTGCAGCTGGCCTCTGCTCTGGAATGGGTTCCAAGCAGACGAGCACTTCCTAAGTGCCCATCTCGGGACTTGTGAAGGGCCGGGCTGCTTCCACTGAAATCAAAGGGAAGTTTTAAAACATACAGATTCTTAGGACTCAGTCCAGGTGACTTGATCCAGAAATAAAGGCCTGTATGCCAAGCCGTGAGTTTGAATTTAATCTAGAAAGCGATATGGAGTCATTGCAAAGTTTGAGGCAGAGCACTGGCATCATCAGATTTACATTAAAATGAAATATGAAAGACGGATTAGAGGGTGAGCCAAACCCAATAAGATAAGAGCATGTAGGAAACTCTATAGGGACCCAGGGTTATTGGTCATGGCCTAAGTTGGAGGAGGGTGGCATACAGATTCAGGACACTTTTTAGGAGGCAGAACTTAAGGAATTTGGTAACTAATTGGATGCCATCCATGCTCTGGCTTGGGTTATTGATTTAAAGCAATCAGTGGGGTTGAAGTGGGAAGAAAGGAATAACAAATGACAATCTAAAATTCAGGGACGTGTTCGGTGCTTTGAAGCCTGCCTCCCCCCACCCAGTTCTGTAAAAAGGATAGCTTAGCACTGTCTGTTGTTAGAGCCAGTGAGTAAAAAAGTCTTAAGCAAAAGCTTTGGGTATTTGTGTGATTCGGTTAGAAGTAGGACAGTTACCAAAAATCACTGTTGTCTCCACTTCTAGAAAAGTATTACAGAAAATTGGAAAGTGTGAAAAAATGTATTTCAAGGAATGTTCGTCTCAGTATTGATTCTAGTGGTGAAAAATTGGTGACAAGTTAAGTATCAATTCCAGAAAATTGGTTAAGTAATTTATGATGCAATTATACACCACAGTGCCATGAGACAATTACTAATGATATCAATAATTGCATGTCTTGAAGTTTAAGGACGCTAGAAAAGGGGGCCACAGAATGGTTTGGATGGTGTGATTCTCTCCCTATCCACATTCATAGAAAAGTGTCTGAGAGGACATAGACGAAAATATCAACAAAGTATCCCTCTGGACAGGTGGATTATAGGCATCTTTTTTTTTTTTTTCTTTTTGTGATGCCTACAGTTTCTAATTTCACTTAATTTTCATAACAAAGCCAATTGGTCACATACACATTGGACATCCAAAGTATGGATGTCTCTAAATTAGCAAGGCAGAACACCTGCCTCAGGCTCCTGACAAAGAATCACCTTTGGACTGAATGAGGACCAGCTCCTGCCTATGAGAGGAGACAGCAGAGGAAGACAGCCTGAAGACTCTGCCCTGGGCACTGCATGGGAAATCCTTGGATTATGGAAAAGCTATAAGCCTGAGTGGTTACTTTAACGCTTTCTTCTAACCCTTAAATGCTTCCAGTCATGTTTTCATGTTATAACTGTTATGCCCATTTCTAGGTACTCCAAAAAGTAAGATTTATATCTCCTGCCTTGTAGTATAGTTACTTGTGTACGTTTGTTACATACCGCATTAAACTACAAGCCCCTGGAAGGCAGAATTTGTTTGATTAAGGTTTATATTCCCTAGAGTGTCATACAGTTTGCATGTATTAGGTATTCAATATTCATAAAGGGAATTATTGATGTTTCTTGTATATGCCCAATGGAATACATCATGTTTAGAATTTATTTTAGAAGCTTCTTCCCTTAAGAACAGATATAGCCTTACCTTTTAACTAAACAGAATTACATAAGCCATCATTTTCTTTCTTTCTTTCTTTCTTTCTTTCTTTCTTTCTTTCTTTCTTTCTTTCTTTCTTTCTTCCTTCCTTCCTTTCGCCCTGGTTCTGATGGAACACAGAACTACCTTTTTAATTCTCAATCCCACTATCTATTACTTCATTCACCTGCTACACGGTCTTGAGCTTTTATTTGAATGGACCAGTATTAAGGCATCATGTATGTGAATTAACTCAAAGCCATCTTGGAAGTCGGTGGAATAAAAATATAAAGAGCTTAATCACAAGTAGTTTAAAAGTAAATAATTAAACCATGATTGAAAATGAATTTAAAATAAAATGTAAAAATGGAACTTCCATCATGGCTTACTAGACATCTTGTAAAGGAGTTTGCTTACCTCTGACCTCTCCCACAGCCACCAGAACTCCCACATCCTCTCTGTGACACTGAATGTGACTTGAATACCCCTGCCTTAGGGATTTCAGGGGCTTTCTTTGCCTGAAACACTCCCAAGCTCTGGATATGGCCACTCTTCCTCAGCACCCAGGTTTCTTAGACAGACGTTACCATTCTCCCTGTTAACTCTCTCACTAGGACCCCTCTCCTTGCCCCTCCTTCCTTATCTTCTCCATAGCACCAGACATGTCCTGGATGCCCCACTGTCTCCCTTGCTGCCTCCCTGAGAGCAGGCTGTTGATCTTTCCTATTCACTGCTCCATCCCCGGTGCCTAGAAGAGGGCCTGACTTATCACAGGCATTGAATACACACTTGTCCCATCAAAAAATGAATGAATAATTAAAAGCATTTCCCCCACCCCTAGAGATTGTGGAGAAGAAATCTTGTTTTTTCTCCCAGAAGACTATTTTCAAGCCCTGCCATGGGGAGAAGTGGGAGAGGCACTGGAATAAAAGCTCAGGGGCAGGGGTGGGGCAGGGAATCTCTGAGATGTGCAACCTGGTTTCCATCATAGAGTTGCACTTTCATGTGTTTACATGTAAGGGTCCACTCTGTTGAAAATAAGGGTTCTGTGGCTAAAATAAAGTGTGGAAAGCAATGATTAACACAAATGATATGCCTGCAAAAGAATCCTGCCTCTAGTTAGCACTGAAAATTGCGATCGAGTTGCTGTAAGAAACCTAATCCCAGTCACTGTCTGTGCCATGTACAGATGACAGTGAAAAGACTCAAATGCTGAAGCCCATTCAGAACAAAATTTCCTCTGCACTACCTAGTAGATCATTAGCACCTCTTTGAAGCATCGCATTTGCCTATGTGATACGATCTTAATTGGAAGCAAGCATATCTATCCACATAAGGAGTGCTGGGCTATTAAATAGATACTGTCGGATAGAATGCTTACATTTTCATGTCTTGATTCCCCCCCCCCCCCATACTGTCTGTGTTAGTTTTTCTTTCTTTTTTTTTTCCTTACAGAATGCCTTCAAAGCAAAGCTCTGAAGGAAAAATGAATACAGCTCATTTATTTTTAAACTCTGCCAAATCATTTCAGTCAGGCAATAGAAAGGAAAAGAAGAAAATGCTTGGTGTAATAGAGCCATATTTTTTTTTCTGCAGCTCCTCCATTAATTCTCAGGACCTCTGGCTGCCTTCCTTTCAGAATGCAACCCCATTCAAATCTTACATTATCTTGCCTACTTTCAGACATTCATTATTGCAGAAGTCATGCCATAATGGCATTTTGCCAACATGACTTTTAATGTCACTTTTATACAACCTAACTGTATACTTTGGAAACCATTTGTGAAATGGGAATCAGACCTAAATCTGTGGGTCAGCTCAAAGGTTATTTATATTTGGAATCCTTTGCATAGCACTGAATATTAAGACCACAGGATTTTCAAGTAAGACTCCTGAAAACTCTATCCATATACACTGCTCCCCAAATAGTGCTGTTTCATATGACAAGAACACTCCTTCTTGAGGCAGACACAGCAATGGGAACCACCAGTCTGTGGTTCCACAAGAAGGCTCTCTCTCCTCTGTCAATCAATAATGATGACAAACCTATTCTCTAAAACTTTATATGTAAATGATAAATGATTTGGGAAGCATGTTGATATTAATATGAACAAGTCTCCTCTCCCCTGTGTGTACAATGAACATTAGTGGATTGAATTAATGTGCCATTTGACAGTTCTGAACAAAGAAGTGGTAAAAAGGGATCACCAAAGACCACAGAGAAATAACGAAAAGAAAGTTTGGCCATGAAACAAACTATTCTACAAAAGGGATCAGAATAGAAGCACCAGTTAGAATTAGGGCCAGTTTTATTTAAGAGACCCATTAACCATCTGGAAAACATGATAAGCAGCATGTTGATTAAATCGGCGAGCTGTTCCAAATGGTCTGGCTGTCTAGAAACTGGAGAGAAAATCTAAGGTGTGGAAGATGTCTAGAAATACGAATGGAGAATAATAAAGCAACAATAACCAGGTATAACCCATTTGTTTGTAATTTACACTCCCATATATTTGTAGATAGCATAAGGAATAAAAGCAGAAGCTAGTGTTCTCACAAGTGCTCACTGTAGGAAATTAATACAAACACCACTGACCTCTATTCTTTTTTGGAAATTAATACTAGGTTAGGTTACAAGAATTTCTTTCTTCTCACATTGCCTCTCTTTTCTACAACATTCAGGAATATATGATCTAGGTCAATAGATTCCACACTTGAATATCTTAATCAACTAGGCTGCTTGTTATTAAGAGGAATACATATTTCTGAGCCATACTCTTGAGGTGGAGCCCAGCATTATGTTTCATTAACAAGTGCCTCAATTAACTGAGGCTGACATCAGTTTTCAGCCCTGGCTCTTTGGGCAAGTTATTTTAGGAGATTTGTTAAATTGCCACTAGGGGGAGTGTTGACCAAACTTTATGTATCTGGTAAAGGGAGGGTGCTAAGTGCACCCTCACTATCACTGGTGATACCAAAGACCTCAGGTTTTGGAAAGAACATGTCCTCACTAGTACCTTCTCCCTCCACCTCTCATACATAACCTCTTCCAGGCAATGGAAAAGTATACTAACTACTCACTGAACATTGAGGGTTTTGTGGCATTCTCAGTCTTGATAGGCTATGAACATCATGCTTTTTGTATGTGCTTTTCCTATTAAATGTTTTCCTATGATTTTATATTAAAATTTCTCCTTTTAATTTAGTAATTTTATGGTCTAATTACAAAATATTGCAATCTCATTGAAGAATGAAAGTACCCCAAAATACATAGAAGATAAGATCACTTGTAAACCCTACACTCAAAAGATGAGTGTTATGAACATTGTAGTGCAGTCTTCCAGAATTATGTCAGTTCATAATTACATGTTTTTTTCTAGATGAAATCATTCTATATTTGCATTTTCCCACACAATCAGTAATATCAGCATACTCCCATGATATTAGTCTTCTTAAACTGTCTCCTATTAAAGAAATTTTTTCCACATTTCTGATTTCCTTATGATAAACTACTTGATTTAGAATAAGAGGGTCAAGGATCATATAAAATTTTAAGTTCTTAATACACATTGCAATTTTCAGGAAGATCACACAAATATATATCTCAACCAACAACACACATGTACCCATGTGTGTGGGTACATACTGTGCTTTTCCAGTGTATTGACATATTGCCACCCATCAAATTCATCAATATTATTTTAGTCATCTCTATGCCTATTTTAATATCATTTTCAATTATAAATTTATTAATTCATGCTTCCTCCATATTTTCTTTGACAAAATTGACAATGGTTATTAGTTATTTAATAGAAGTAGTTCTTGGATTCATTTTAAGATTCCATTATTTTTCTGTTTCCTAGTTTATTATTTTTATTATACCTTTCCTCTTGCCTTATTTGTTCTTTGATTTTTATTTTCTTTCTTTTTTTAATGTTTACTTATTTATTTTTGAGAAAGAAAGAGCAGGTGGGGAAGGGGAAGAGAGAGAGGGAGACAAATAATCCCAAAGCAGGCTCTGCATTGTCAACTCAGAGCCTGATGCAGGGCTTGAACTTGCGAACTGTGAGATCATGACATGAACCAAAATCAAGAGTCAGATTCAATTGCTGGGGCCATCCAGGTGCTCCTTTATTTTTATTTTCTAACTTAATTTAAATCCTTACTTCATTTTTTCTTCTTTCTATAAAATAACACTTGTAAAATAATGATTTTTAGGGGTCTCCCATTTGAGGACAGCTTTGCCTGTATCTTGTAAGTTTTGTCATGCCATGTTTTCATGGTCATCATTTTCTAAATAGTCTCTAACAGTAGTTTTGATTTTCTCTTTGATTCAGTAGTTATTTACAAGATTGTTCCTTTAAGAATGTATTAAGGACTTTTGGTCATGTAAGTGACACATTTATTTTAAAGTTCCATGGGTACTTGGAAAAGAAGGCATACTTTCAGCGGAAGATGCCAATTCAATATGTACCTATTGGTTAACACTTATTAATTATATTATTAAAACATTTTAGAGGTTTCATTTGAAATAGAAAAATAATGCAATGATGTTTTCTCAAAGCTATATTTTTGTCCATTTCTTCTTGTATTTCTAGTTCTTTCTTCTTATTTTGGTGATACTGATATGTTGTGAATAAAGATTCATGACTGCCCTCATTGTCTTTCAGTTTGGATGCTTTATCTATGAAATGATTCTCCTTCCCATATAAAGTTTTTTGGCTTAATTTCTTCTATGATATTTATATTGCCATTCCTATTTTCTTTTTTTCCTCCATTTGTGTGTTACATTTCTCATTTTAAATTTTTTTCTATCGTTTACTTGGGTGGTTATTTGGTGAGTAGAACATGATTGTATATTGTTTTTCAATCCAATTTAAAATTATTATCTTTTCACAGGTGTAACCTAGTATGTTCATGGACACAATGGATAGTTTTTGTCATCTTTCATTTCCTCTCTAGTTCTGTACTTCAACTTGGGGCATCAGAACCACTTAGGGAAGTGGTGGTGGCAAGGTGTGTGTGTGTTGTTTTTAAGTACACTTAACTAAACCTCAGTTGAAATTCTGTTTTATAAAATTGGGGTAGTTCTGGGGCTGGGTGTTTCAATTTTAAAAGAATCAACAGGGAAGAATCACCACAGGATGAGAATTAATGCTCTTAGTATTTACGAAACAAATACTAAACTGTTTTTCTCCAATAATTAAAGTCAAGAACATATACACTTTCCTATATTATAATATTGTATGGCATTTTAATTTTTATTAATATTTTATCAATATATTTTAAGAATCCATTATCATGGTTAAATTAAAAATAGATAAATATAGGGGCACCTGGGTGGCTCAGTTGGCTAGGTGACTAACTCTTAATTTTGGCTCGGGTCATGGTCTCTCAGTTCAAGAGTTAGAGCCACGTGTTGGGTTCTGCACTGACAGCAAGAAGCCTGCTTGGGATTCTGCCTCCCTCTCTCTCCAACCATCCCCCACTTGCTCTCTATCTTTCCCTCTCAAAATAAATAAAAATAAACTTAAAAAATTATTTAAAAATAGATAAATATGAATATAAAATTTTCAGTAAAAATAGTTATAGGAGAATATCATATTAAAAATAATGGTCCTCTTTCTGGGTTCCCCAGCCTCATTTTCCAGAGTTACCCATTGTTGTATTAATTTATTATTCATTTTCCCACATATATGCAAACACACACAAATCTATTCAGACACTCAAAACATACAAGTGCACTCACACACCCCATGGATCATATTCTGTATATCCTACTACCTTCTTTGTTCACTGAGAAATGTTTCTTGGTCATTTTTCCTTTTCAAATACATATACAGTTAATTCTGTATAATAAACTCATATTATCATAATTCATTTAGACAGATGCCACTTGGTATCAGACACGATATCTTGGTTTGGGAAAGCCCACGCAAGTGTAACATATGGTGCTCTTCACCATGGGATATTTTTTCAAACGAACTAGTTACAGAATAGTGGCCTAGGACTTGGTTCACTTGAAGCTTACAATTCTGTTATTAACCAGATAATGCTATTCAATATTGTTTACTGTCTTATAAGCTTTTCACTGTTTTCTAAGATCCCTGAGAGCAAAGTCTAGATTATATTCTCTTTGGATTCTTCCTATTTACCAAAGCACAGGGCTGGGCATTTAGTATTCACGTCACAAATGTTTTTTGTCAATGGATATTGATGACAATGCAAAACAACTACACTTCTACTCTTCTGAAAGAAGAGCTAAACCATTTCCTGTTTTCTGTTTTCTTGAATGCATGAATGAAAATGAAACCCTAATGAGAGGTATGTGGTTGTGCAATGTCAGAACTGACATTCAATCTGGAATCCCTTTTCCTCCAGAAATCTGCCCTGTGGCATGGGGAAGAAGCAGTGATCACTCAGAAGATCATGGATGCACAGCGTACGGATGCACAGCGTAAGACTGCCCATGCAAGGAGACATTAGAGGAGACCAGGAGCCTGCCCAATAGAGCGGGACACCAGGATAGGCACACCAATCCAGCTGCCCTTACCAAGGGGATGGTTGGCCCCAGGGAAAGACTCCCCCTGCAATTCCCTTACAATTCATTGGTGAGGTTGTGCCTATTACAGTGTAAGAATAATTTCAACTAACAGGAGACTACTTGGAGAGGTCTTATTTAGCAAAGAATGAAAGATCTAAAAATACTGAGTTTCACCAAACATTGTCTAAGAGGATATGATAATTATCTACAAGTACTTAACAGGCCTTAGCACCAAGGTGAGGCATGAACTGTTTAAGGTGATTTAAGGAGGTGTGACAAAGTCTTGGCAGGTAGTGATAATTAAATTAAAGTAAGTAAAATTACATTTCATCTGGGGATCTAGGAAAGTCTTCCTTGTCGTTAAACAAGGGTCCCAAAGGATATGCTTAAGTCATTTAAAGTCAAACTGGGCCAGTTATTAGAGAACATCAGAGAAAGAATCATCTTAAATGGTGGTGGTGGGGGGTTAAGTAGGGAGGAGATAGCCGGTTTAATTAGTCACATTTTCCCTTTTGTTTCGAAGGGTTGTAAACGCCTCACTTCCAACTCTGGCTCAGAAGGAAAGATCATCGAGATTCCAGTGACTCAGAAAAGCAATATTACTGAGAGATCTAAGCTTGGCATTATTTACCCACCAAATTTACTCTTTGAAATGTGTTTGGTCAGCTGTGTTTGGCTTCTGTGACTAGCTGTATTTGTCCAAAGGCTAATTAGCTCGAAGGGTAAAAAGATCAGTGAGTTAATCCATAATCTCGAGTGACTGATGAAATCTAACTGCCAACTGGTACTGGAGCAGATACTTTTTAAAGGATTAATAAAGCATGCTAGCTATTCTCAAATATGAGACTTTGTAAGAATAAGACAGGATAACACAAGAGAAAAGACAATCTGAGAATTAAAATAAAAAACGCTTCTAACATTTATATGGCAATTTCACAAACAAGGATTTAAGAATTTTAGGGGAACATGTGGGTAGTACTTGCTAGGTGATTCATGGGTCTGGGTAGATCTTAGGCAGAGGCTGTTCTTTTTGGTCCTCCAATAATACAATGAATATTTTATTGTTGAACAATTACTATGCACCAAGCACTGAGTTTTATATGTTATTAACTCAGTAGGTCCCACAATAACCTTACAAGGCAGGTGCTGTTATTCTTCCATTTAACAAGTGAGGCCATACAGGCCCCAAAGTCACATAGCTAGTAAAATTTAAACCCAAGAGCTCTGGCTCCAGAGCTTTTGATCTTAACTGCTCTGCTGAACTGCTCTAAGGGGAAGGAAGGAGACTAGGGGCCAGGATCAAAGTCTCCCTGGTTCCAGTTCTCGGTCTTTAGATGCATCCTGAAAAAAAAAAAAGTAGTTGTGTTCTGATGGACCATGTCATGTAATAATTTCAAAACATAGCTAAACATAAAAATCACTGAGCTTTGGAAAGTCCACTAAAAGAAGCTATGCTTTTGAGTATACGGTACCACAGCCTGGGTCCAGCTTAAACAACAGAAACTTACTGCCTCCTAGTGTTGGAGGTCAGAAGTGTGAAACCAAAATGTCTACAGGGTTGGCTCCTCCTGAGGGCTGTGAGGGAGGGATTTGTCCCAGTCCTTTAGCTTTGGCCTGTAGGTATCCGTCTTCTCCTTACGTCTTTTATTATTTTTTTAATTTTTTTAATTTAATTTTTAATTTTAATAAATAAAAATGTTTATTTATTTTTGAGAGAGACAGAGAGTGAGTGGGGGAGGAGCAGAGAGAAAGACACACACACAGAATCCAAAGCAGGCTCCAGGCTCCAAGCTGTCAGTACAGAGCCTGACGTGGGGCTCAAACCCACAAACCGCGAGATCGTGACCTGAATTGAAGATGGATGCTTAACCGACTGAGTCACCCTGTGCGTTTTCATTTTCTTAAAGTATGTCTTTCTGTGGGTCCGAATTTCTTCTTTTTATAGGGACACAAACAGATTAGGGCCTATTCTAATGACTTCACTTTAATTTGATTACCACTGTAAAGACCCAATCTCCAAACAAGGTCATAGCCTGAAGTATTGATGATTAAGACCAGTATCTCATTTCTGGAGGAAGATGGAATTCAACCCAAAGCATGCATCAAGGTTGCTAAGCGGGTTTAAACATCCATCTGTGTGGTGCAATCCACCATCAGTGTGGCTGGAGGACAGCATAGGCTCTCATCAATTCTACAGGTACATCCTAAAAAGCCCAGCCTCTACCTCCTGGAATGGCATTGCTGTTCTTTCTTCCTCCTAGTTGGCCAATAGAAGGGCCAACACAGGGACTTGCAAAGGATTTTTCTGATCTTTAAGACAGCCCAGACATTTAAGAGACTGCTCTTTGACATCATCCTGTTAAACTCCAACATTTCCATCAGGTACCCATCAAGGTTGTGGAAGACCAGCTGGAGTGAAGGCTGAGGTATTCACATGGAGCTCGATTTGCTCCATATAAAAAAAGACAAGCTCCCATCCATCATACGATAGCCTTAAATTATGGAAAGTCACACCCTTGATCCTGTCTTTAAGGGCAGTGGTCTCTTAATTCTCTGTTTTGAAAAAAATCTATGTACCCCCCTCTATGTACACATTTTTAAGTTGATGGCTGGACTTTTTTTTATCACAATTGAAATAGCTGCAAAGAATATAATTTTCAGTGTATTAAAATATTGTTGTAAAAAAATAAAACCGTTACACCACTCTTTTAAATGTATCCTTGGATATACATACATCAGGGACTTTATACCCATAATTACTCACTTAAACATACATGAAAAAACTCTTCTTTATAGTTGGAGATTTTACATCATTTTTCTCCTTTAATAACAGGTCCTCAAACTTTCTATGTAAAAGGCCAAATACTATTTTAAGCTTTCCAAGCAGTCTCTGTCATAGCTACTCAACAATGCCATTGGAGCACGAAAGCAGTCCTAAACAATACATAGATGAATAGGCATGGCTGTGCTGCAGTACATTTTATATACGAGAATGGGCAGCAGACTGGATGTGGCCCATAGGTCACTGCCACCCTCTGTCTTAGAACTCAAATTCCCATTCCACTTCCCACTTTTCCCATTCTTTTTTTTTTTAATGTTTTATTTTATTTTTTGAGAGACAGCATGCGCACAGGGGAGGGGCAGAGAGAGAGGGAGACACAGAATCCAAAGCAGACTCCAGGCTCTGAGCTGTCAGCAGAGTCTGATGCAGGGCTCAAATCCAGGATCGCGAGATCATGACCTGAGCCGAAGTCACAAGCTCGACCGTCTGAGCCACCCAGGCACCTCCCCCTCCATTTTTCCCACTCTACCTCAATTCTACTCATACAATTTTATCATGATAGAATGTTATGCTTAAAATTCAACTCTTAATCATACTACTATACTTCTCTAAAAGAAAAACATATATATACCAAAATTTAATTTAAAATACATTCTCTGTGAACAGAGGGCTATAATAAAAATATTCTTCCGCATTGAGTTTAACAGTACAATTATTAATATAAACTAATTAGAATAAATATATTACAAATGTTGATGATTATTAAGCCCAAAGAGAAAGATTTTATTGGGACTCCATCTCTTATTGAGATGGGAACCCATTTTATGGATCTTTATTTAAGGGAACTGACACATGTCTCTGGCTCTCAGAGAAGGTTTCCACGCTTTGGGCCACACACCATTGTAGGACCTAATGGAGGCGAAAGGAGGCCTTTCTTTCATCAAGAGGGAGCAGGCTGCTGGGAGGGTCACAGGTGCCATCTCAAGATGGTCTGTTTTAAGGTACATGTGGAACTGAGAATATGGAAATGGATTACCTTAAAGCTAGTCACACCTGCCTTTCCCTTGAAGAGTTTTCATGCCCCTTAGGAGAGTGAGCACCCCACAATGAAGACTACTTTTCTAATGCATTGGTTATAAATCAATATACAGGTGGTAAGACTGAAATCAAAGTATTAGACGTCAGTAGAAGGAACATGGGCTTGTGAATCAGACAGACCTGGATTTGAATTCCACTCTACCACTTACTGGAAGGATAATAAGCTAACTTCTTCACATCTGTTTCCTTATCTGTAAAAGGGGATACAATGCCTTTTAACATTGCTCTGAATGCTGTAAGGAAATGTGTTAGGAAACAGGACGGAGACTGAAAATCGGCATTAAAGCCTCCCTGAATCCTGCTTTCTGTCCTGTGAGGCTGGGGGATGCACTCTTTGATAAAAACTTGTATCCTAAGAAGGGATGGTATATATGCACAATAAATATTATTCAGCCATAAAAAAATGAGGAAATCTTATCATTTGTGACATGGATGGACCTTTAAGCCATTATGCTAAGTGACCTAAGGTAGACAGACACACATAGTGTATGATCTTACTTATATCTGGAATCTAAACAAACAAACAACAACAAAATACCAAACTCATTAAAAAAAAGAGAGAGAGAGATCAGGTTAGTGGTTACCAGAGGTGGGGGTTGGAGGGAAGGGGAACTAGAGGAAGGTGGTATGAGGTACAAACTTCTAGTCACAAGATAAATCAATACTAGTGTGTGATGCACAACATGATGACACAAGTAACCTGCTGTGCAGTGTACAGGAGAGTCAAGAAAGTCAATCGTAAGTGTTCTCATCCGAGGAGAATTTTTTTCTTTTATTTTTATTGTATCTATGAGATAATGGATGTTAACTAAATCTATTGTGGCAATCATTTCACAATATATGTAAACCAAACCATCATGCTGTACTCCGTAAACTTATACGGTGATGTACGTCAATTATTTTGCAATAAAACCAGGAAAAAATTGTACCTTGATGGACCGCTGCAAGTAGTAATTTCAAAATAATATCTACGTTAAGAATAATGATTAAAAAAAAAGGTTTGGAAAATTCCATTAAAAGAACATATGCATGTGTAAAGTGCCTCGTGCATAGAAGGCACAATTCTCATAACCATCAGACAAGTGATTCTGACATTGCTCTGGCCTTGAAGCAGGTGACTGAGGGTGAGTCCATACAACTACACCAGGGATGGGAGAGACAGACAATGCCACACACATTATTATGATTATTGTTACTACGGTGCTCAGAGGACTAAGACATTTTCTCACCCACTGCTTCTTACAGCACCACCTCTCCCCAGGTGACATGAAATTACAGCAGCTCTCCATAATTGCCAATTCTCTCTCCCTTGACAATTCTAACAGTTCAGAAACCTTTGGTTAAATGGAAAATTTTCAGTTCACCTACGTTTCATCTTCTAGGTTGCTTTGCAAAAGTAGGATAGTGTACGGCTCTTGAGTTTGCTTTTAGGGTTCAATTTTTCTTCATTGTTCATTTTCACCTCTGTGCCAGCAAGGCCATATAAAGTAGCAGATCAAGGGGAACAAAGGCAAAAATCAAGGACAGTTACTGGCCAATTTGTTTTTTATCAGTTACTTTCAAGTTGTTTTCAGAGAAGTCTTACAAAAGTCCAAGTTTTGAAAAGTGGGGATATATTCTTTACGTAAATGGACAGGAAAATGAACGCATAAGTGAACGCACAAATGAGTGAATACAGTTGACCCTTGAACAATGTGGGGGTTAGAGGTGCCAACATAGTTGAAAACCTGCATATAATTTTGACTCCCCACAAAACTTAACTACTAATAGCCTTACTAATAACATAGTCAATTAACACATATTTCATACATTATATGTGTTATATGCTGTATTCTTACAATAAATAAGCTGGAGGAAAGAAAATGTTATTAAGGAAATCACAAGGAAGAGAAAATACATTTATAGTATTGTATTATAAAAAATCCACTTATAAGTGGATTCAAACCTGCATTGTTCAAAGGTCAACTTGTATAAATAACTAGTTTTTTGGGAATTTTATTATCATAGCCTCAATATTCTAGGCAACTTTGAGGCTAATGATTGCATGAAAAATAAGCTTCCATGCAGGTTAATCCATTAATGTTTACAGATTATTTATGTTCATAGATAATATCAAGGCCTAGAACTGATACACAGGCATTGGGCAAATAGTGGTTGTTGACTAAATTGAGAGAGCAAGGAAATATAAATGTTGTCCCTTGTTAACAGACATATTAACAAGTCGACTAATTTCTCTAAGCCTTACTCTCTTCACTTGTAATAAGGTAACTGTACCCTGTCACCCTTCCCTCCCCACCCAAGGGCCCCCTGGCCCCAGATGAGGGCCCCATGCTGCCACCATTCAAGTACCTAAGTTGTCACCAGATGGAATCTATTTGCCATCCCTGGACTCCAGTTTCTTTAAGATCTGGGAAGTGATTGGTTTATAGTAAATAGATAACCAGATGCAACAAAGGAAGACATCACCCTTTCTTCTTTTTGACAGAATACATAATCCAAGGGTGTAAAGTGCGTGGCTAGGGGGGAGGAGGCAGAGAATAAAGCTACCAAGAAGTGGCTAGGAACCTCCATATGGATGAACCAAAACCAAGCATGTTTTCCAATGCTTTATTATGTCTTCATGAAGAAGAAAGACAGAGTTGGGGCAGGATAGCTAAAACCCGGAAATCCAGAAAGATTTGTGGGCCATATGCAGAAACCAAGAACATCTTGACTTAACAAATGTAAAAGCCACCATTTATCTATGACAGGTCACAGCCTTCCTGAATGCCACAAGGCACCTGCCAAGAAGCACAATATTGTTTGAACTTGACTGGCTTCCAAAATCAGGAAAACATACATCACTATCCTGGAGCTTCTGTGACTCTGGCTCCAGAAACATGTTTCCAATGATTCTTCCTCTATAAACAAGGTTGAATTGTTAAGAGATATTAGATTTGAAATAATAATAGTAATACCTTATGTATTACCTTATGCACAATCCACAGAGCATATGGGATATGTTAATTTTTTTGTTCTCTAAACATTTTTATGTATACAATGGGGTAGATATTATCTATATTTTGTACATGACAAAAAAGGATTATAAAGATTGGAAAGGTAATATGGCAAGATCTAAATTTTACTAGTGACTAAGCTCAGGCTTTGTTCTAAGGGCAGTGGTCTGTACTCTCTGGGTGGCCTCCAATGCCAGCAGAGTTGGGGTAGTCTCTGAGGATCCAGGAGAGTAGTCTGAGAGCAGACAGCATGTGCCCTCCTAGCACTCTGGTTGCCCAATTAGAGATTCTTCCACAGCCAAAGAGCTGAGCTAGACATTCTGCAAGATACAAAAAGTAAATGGCTTCTACCCAAGGAACATAATCATACTATTTTCTCCTTGCATAGTGCATTATGGTGCACTAATCACTTATGCAGACACCATAGTTTAATTTTCATTCATCCACAGCCTTGTTAAAAAAAGCCCCTTCCATTTTTACAGATGAGGAAACTAAGCTTCAGAGAGGTTAAGTAGTCATCTACCTAGTCCTTAAGAAATTTTAAGGGAAGAGAGAAGGATCTCCCATAAGGTGGTTTTTACAAAGCTTCTTGGGTCTACTCTGCAGAGATGTTTGAGCCTGGCTTATGGAATCCAGAATGAGGACTTTTTCCCATTGACCCCAACTGTTCTCTAAAGCTGGAAGGGTGTGAGCACTAGAAAGAGTGCCAATGGACCGTACCAACATAACATCCCCAGAGCCCAAGCCTTGGATTAAACCCTTAACATTAAGTAGTCTAGATCTATGTGCAGTAGTAGCAGTGTTGGTGGCTTTCAGACCAGTTCTTGCTTTGATATCACTCAATGCATATTATACATTGTTGGTCCATTAGACATTAAGTGAGCTCCATCTCAGCTGCTGGGACCTGTGGCCTGGCTGGCTCTACTTAGAAACGATTTGCCCAAAGGTCAAGTCTATCAGTATGGGCTGCCAGTATGAAGGCCTGAGTCCATTAGCTGATGGGTGCTTCATTCCAACCAGGCAAGTGGATGTTAGAACTGCCCCAGATGCTATCTCAAATGTTCAGCTATAAAAATTCCAACCAAGTCAGAATGAAACTTTATTTCATTATGCTTCCAGGTCTGGGAATGATGCCAGTGAACTGCTCTCCTTGACAGGTCTCTCATCACTTATAGCTCAAAGGAAAGGAAAAGTGAGCTCCCAAAGTGCCAGGCTGCAGCCCTCCTTGTCAGATGGCAACACCTCCATGGAACAGCTGAGCAAGAAGATGAGTAAAGAACTGTCGTTCCATTATCCCTGAAACCCTGCATACTGATAATTCCCTGTATGTTCCTTTTCAAAGTCTTGCACAATGCAGAGCTGAGAAAAGGACATAGGAGAGGGATGAAAAATCAGTTTCAGCTGTAAGCCAATTCTGACTGCTTGGTAGTGGCTGACTTAGTGCTGTGTTAAGAAGGATTCTGAGGCTCCATCTGGGTACAGTGGGAAAGATTGATATGATCAACGAAATATGGGCCCTAGAGAATAGATTGTTTGGAAGCTTGACCTTGGAAATCACCAGGTCTAAACTTCTCTTTACCCATGTGTAGGTGCTGTGGAGCATAAAGGTTAAATTATTTATAAAATTTAGTTGCTAAACTATACACAATAATTCAAGGTCTTAGATTCTAGATTACTGCTCTGTCATCTATACAAGTACTTTTCTAGTCCTGAATTTCTAGAATATCACAGATTTAAATTAGCTAGCAAATTAGTGGACTTCAAAATCCTGTGGTAATGCAAAGACAATTACTGTAATGCTGATTACACCAATGCAATATAAAGCTATTTCCCAGCGTCTCTGTGCTCACTGAAATCCCACAGCACTTCTTTCCACTCATGACAGTCTTTGGCTTGGCCAAACATCAGCAGATTCACAAAACAAGTCATCTTGCTCTTGGATTCAACCCTGCCTGTGGTTTAATCTACTTGGTCTGTCAGTGTTGCCTCAGCAAAGATGATAAAGTCCTGCCATGAAGAGAAAGAAGTTGTAAAGGGGCCACACAATGTAATCCAACACATATTTGTTGAGTACCTATGTGCACAAGGCATCCTCCTTGGGAATTCTGTCCAACATGCAGGAAACAAGTATAGTTGGACCAGAAGGCATCACTGACATTAGAGATCATATTGAACTACATGGATTTTCCCCACCTTTCTCAATGTTTTGTGAGATTTCTAAAAGACCTCTTTATTAACTGAAGGTTTAAGAGGACCCAGCTTAGGGGCATCTGGGTGGCTCAGTTGGTTAAGCATCCGATTTTGGCTCAGGTTATGATCTTGCAGTTTGTGAGTTCAAGCCCCACATCGGGCTCTCTGCTGTTAGCGCTGAGCCCGCTTAGGATCGTCTGTTTCCCTCTTTCTGCCCCTCCCTAGCCCGTCCTCTGTCTCTGTCCCTCAAACATAAATAAACATTAAAAAAACACACAAAAAAACAAAACCTCAACAAGAAGACCAGGCCTAGAGGGAGCTTTATCACGTCTAGTTGCAGATTTGGCTGAAATTATCAATGTCAGGACATCTCTAGGAGGCTGGGACCAGATGCCTCTAAGAAGGCTTTGCAGCATGATTTTGATCTAGTTTACTTAAAAGGTTGATTACATTCTCATAATTGGTTTTACATTAAAAGAAAAGAAAACAACAACCTTGGGGAGTGGATAAATAGAATAGCATATGATGTTGAAGGTAAGGGTTTTAAGACCAAATTAAGTGTAAGAACTACTTAGTCAATATTTTCCAACTAAACAAAATTTGGAGAATTGAATAAGATGACAGCAATTAAATCATCCCTTACCCTCAATTTACACTTGTCTTCATAAAGAATAATGTTTGCAGCAGACTTATCTTCTCAATCAAGGTTTGCGTAGCTTATTATTAAAACTAAACCCGTGTTTTCTGAACATGCTGAGTTGAAGGTGGGGGCCCAAAGTACAGTGAATGGCAAGGCCACAATATCTGGGGACAGAAAAATGCCACAGAAGGTAGATGCTGACTTTCCACAATAGGAAATGGCACACCTTTTAATTCCCTCTTGCCTAACAGAGTAATGGAAAAACCAAGATTTAGCTACATGTTGAGTTTTCTATGTACAATGGTTAAGGGCAAAAGTAAACAAGGTTGGGAATGCTAATGTTCTGTGCCTCTCTCTGTTGCCTGAGCAACAAGTGCTTGCAGGTACTTCATGGAGGTGAAAGAGAGGACAGTGCCATGGCAGGATGAGGTAGTGAGAGAAGTCACTGGCCTGTTGTGTCAGGAGGGTTCTTTGAGAATCCAGCACTATACTGTCTAGCAGAGTAATCACTAACCACACATGGCTACAGAAACCTTGAAATACGTGGCTAGTAGGACTGCACAATTGAGTTACAAAGTTTATTCAATTTTAGCTAGCTTCAGCTATTGAAAAACTTTCATGTATGTTCTAAACAAGTTTGGTATGGGACTCTACTTTTTTAACTATACATTTTATGAAATCTAAAAACAGATTTCCTGTGAAAATTCAGTATCCAAACTGAGCTGTGCTGTAAGTATAAATTATATGTTGGATTTCAAAGACTTAACATAAAAAAACTGAATATAAATATTTTGTTAATAATTTTGTAGTTGCATGTTCAAATATTTTGGGCATACTGGGTTAAATACATATATTATTAAAATTTGTAGACCCACTTTTTTTTTTTTACTTTTTAAATGTGATTACTAAAAAAATGGAAATTACATACATAACTTGCATTATATTTCCACTAGACAGTGCTGATCTAGAAAGAAATCTGCCATATTATCCCTGTAGGGCATTATTTTTTTGAATAGCTATTGAAATTGTCTTTTACACATTCACATACCTAGTGTTAATAGTAGAAAGTGCATAATATCAGGCATGCATAGCAAATAATCCGTTTTTAAAACCTGCTCCTAAGACCCCTACAGATTCCTTTTCCATCTAGCAATGTGATCTTGCTTATATGCTCTGGTCTGCTATTTCTGTATATGTCAAACTGGATATTTTAGGACATCAATAGTTTTTCTTCTTCCTTCTAGTGGCCTAACTCCTTCCACTTCATTTCCATTAGTAAGTCTTCCATGGAAATGCTGGTTGGTAAAACAGATAGAAATGGAGGGGCGCCTGGGTGACTCAGTCGGTTGAGTGTCTGACTTCAACTCAGGTCATCATCTTACACTCATGGGTTCGAGCCCTGCGATGGGCTCTGTGCTGACAGTTCAGAGCCTAGAGCCTTGCTTCGGATTCTGTGTCTCCCTCCCTCTCTGTCTCTCTCTCTCTCTCTCTCTCTCTGTCTCTGTCTCTCTCTCTCTCTCTCTCTCTCTCAAAATAAACAAACATAATAATAATAAAAAAAAATTGGGGAGGGCACCTGGGTGGCTCAGTTGGTTAAGTAGCCGACTTCAGCTCAGGTCATGATCTCACAGTCTGTGAGTTTGAGCCCCACATTGGGCTTTGTGCTGGAGAGCCTGGAGCCTGCTTTGGATACTGTGTCTCTCTCTTTCTCTCTACCCCTTCCCCACTCATGTTCTCTCTCTCTCTCTCTCTCTCTCTCTCTCTCTCTCTCTCTCTCTCAAAAATAAATAAACATTTAAAAAAACATTAAAAAAAACAGATAGAAATGGAGATGCTCTGAAGTGGGAGTGGAGGACTCACTCGCCTCCCACCCTGGTTCCACACTGCCCCAGTCCTGTCAATGTCCCCAACTCTGAGCGACTTTGTTTGAAAACTATGTCACATTCAAAGATTTTCAGGCCTAAACTTCTAAGTTTCCAGTTGTTCCATCAATGTATATCCTCTGGACCTACCTAAAATCTCTTTCTGAGTTCGGCCTATTCACAAGGTCTTCAGAAAACATGGTAGCCCTGGTGATTCCCACATCCACTGTGGGTGACGCACCCCCCAAACCAGCTGCACTGTTGTTCCTGACCCTTCATGACCCTCACTGTTGCTATGGCAATTGCAAATCATTCCTGGCAAATGTGAGCAAAGGGCAGCCATAGAACTGATGACCTTCCACCTCTTGCAGATGGCCCAGGAGGAGCTGGTCTCATGTAGAAACTGGCCTAGTTCTCATTAGTCAAATAAATGCTCCTCAGAATAAGGTAGCACATGATACAATAACACAAGGGGATAAACAAATGGGACATTTTGGTGACAAGGTTTTACTCAAACATCTTTTCCTAAATGGTACTATATATAATTCACCCAACCACCATAAAATGCCTTTCTAATTCGACTTTAATTAATACAATGATTGTTGAATTCAATTCCGTGTGGCCTGGTTCCACTACACAGACAGCTGAGGAGACCTCCTTCCCCTGTCCATCCACACTCCTTCCATCCATGGATGCAGCAAACAAGTAAATCAACATGTGTGAAAATACAAACCCCTTGCCAGTTCCTAGCTTTGTAAACATGGTCAAGTTCCTCAATATTTTGGAGAGTCCATTTCTTCATCTAGAAAATAGGTATAAAAGGCATCCTTTTGGGGCGGTTGTAAAGATTCAGAGAGTTGTTACGTCTACATAAATTGTATTGAACAGTGTCTGGCACACAGTAAATGCTCAAGGCAGGTTAGCTTTTCCTGCTGTGATTGATTTTATTCCGCTCGAGAGGAGAAATGAAGGATTCTACCCTTCCAACTCTCAGTGCTGAATTTCAGGGACTGGATTTAACATGTTTATGTTTACTTTGACGTATGAGGCAAGTCTGACGGTCACTTGAAAATCTGAGGGAATTCATTTTTACTTATCCCTACATTTATGTTTATAATATGTCCTACATCTTACAAATGCCATGAAGAGGCAGTACGGAGAAGCTTTCTTCTTCAGGAGTGAACAGAACAGGTACAAGACTGCAGTTAATTCTGGTATTTGAAAGAGCATGTTCATTTCAAGCCCAGTGATCCTAGTTACACCAACACTGCAAGCTGAGAAGTGAGAAAATCTAGATCTAGAATTATTTCCAAGACTTCTTAATTTAAACCTTAACCATTCTAACTTAGAATGCACAGGACCTCACCAGTTACTGAAGCCACTGCATAAGTCAGCAGTTGATTGGCACAGGGCTATGGCAGGATTTAGTGGCCCCTTCTCAAAAAGGAGATAATAAACTTGAGGGTATAATAAATTCTTGGCTATTCACCCAGGACAAAGATCCTCCATGACCCTGAAATGGGCTGTCATCAGAGTATTATGTGATTATGCATTAATATATTTTCTTAGGGCAAGAGGAGAGTTTCATAGCTTTCAAATTCTTGGACTTCCACGATCCAAAAATAGGTTAATAACTACTCCTGGTTTAAAAAAAAAAAAAACAACATTTCTACTGCTTCCATAAAAGGCTGTTTCTTCTCTCACTCTTGCCAACAGGTGCCAGTACCTCACTCATGTAAGTGACGCTACTTTGGGAGAGAAGAGACCAAAAGAGGACGGAGGGCCATTCTAATGAAATGACATCACTTAATGCACATCCACTAGCAACCAGACTTGCTCAAAATTATACATGCATCCAGGTGTGCCAAGGAATGACATGTAATAGGGAGACTTTACGTGCACACACTTGCCTCCGATCAGGTGGAATTCTCAATTTGGTACACCATCTCGAGCCTCTTGGGATCAAAGGACAGCCTACATTCCAGAGGGGCCTTCAGCTAGCAAACAGGTCTTTGACCTCGTCAAGTTACCAGGTTTCTCCTAGCTGTGACTGTTACCCACAGTGAGAAAACTTGGCCATCTTCTCCTGTGGTATCAGGTCACAAGAGCAGGTCTCTTCCAACTACCCTTGCCCTGCTTTTGGGTCTTCTGGAGGCAAAACCTTCCTAGCTCTTTTGTCTCTTTACTCGCTCATCACAGATTGCCTTTAGGACACAGCCAATTCCATTCTACAGCCACATGAAGACCTGTAATACTCTCTTCGGTCAAAAGGACATTGTTATAAAGGACAAGCCAATAAGATTTCCCATGTTCAACTATTTCATGTGCATATATTTTTGAGCCAGATGATAATGATTTATCCTCTTTTCCTTTCTGTTGTTTGAACCCAAGTGAACTGTAAATAGAAGACATGCAGTATGCCTGTTTTCCTGGCACATAAGATAGGAAATTACATTTAAAACAAAGTAACAATGATGAAGCCTCAAAACCAGCAGAGACGCTGAGGAGAGGTTCTCAGGCAGAGATGGAAACCCCAAGTTCAGCCCCCGCTCTCTGCACCCACGCCAAAAGCGATGCTTCTCCTCTCCATGTTCAGAAAGATTATAGTTCCTCTGGAATCCTACACTGTGCTTGAGTTCTGTCTTGCTACATATATTTTTTAAGTTTGCAGCTAGAAGCCTCTCTAAAGGCAAAGAGTTTCCCCCTCCCCATACTGCCCCTCCATTGCCTGTTTACAGCACTGCTTTCTTATTTTTCCTGCTTCTACCCAAAGAAATCGAGAATTTCATCACCAGTGTCAGAAAATTAAACCCCAGGGAGCAAAGCAATAGCTCAGAGCATCCCTTCCCTGGCAAAGAGCCAATCCTTGAATATAACTTTGCAAACCCTCTCTGGTTTTCGGGGGTTTAAAGGGATTCAAAACAGAGTCATTTCGAAGCATGGTTTTTGACAGCTAAAATCTCTCTGTCTGCACTTCAACTCATCTTTGAAATTAATTTTCAAAAAGCGAGAGAACATATTTTGATTTAAAGACTGGTTTCATGAAAGAAGTGAGGGGCATGACCTAGCTCAGTTGCACACTTCCAAGCTGAGATCAGCAGTGCGTGCAGAAGAGATGCTTCCTTTTGTGGTTGGGGGTCTTAAGAAGTGTTTGACAGACCATTGTAATAACATCTTTCTTCACAATGCAAACACCAGTAACACGGTCAAGCAGCTCACCGCTCAGTTCCGTGCCTGCACCTTTCTCTCTCTTCCCAGCAATGCACAGGGTTGACTCCGCTTAATTTAGTTTTAAAAACACCTTCTTTTGAACTGGATCTATACCTAGGGAGATAAAGCAAAACTCCACTCCTCACACTAATCCTTATCCTTACTAGACAGACCAATGTTCCAGTATAATACACAGTCAACTACAAATCCAATCATACCCAAGCAATGCATGCAGGCTTTGGAATACAGAAGCTCACACATCACGGGAACCCCAGAACGCCTGTTCTTCCATGTGCTTGTTCCAATTCATAGTTTTCTCGGCAGACAATAGGACAAAGCTGCATTTTAGCTCAGGCTGCTAATACCAGCGGACAGATGTGTAAGACTGAGGTTTACTCACCAAGCTCCCGTAAGTCCATCTTTCCCAACTACAATACTGCTGCTAAGCCGCCACCAAATGACTTAGAGTCGTCCCCTAGAAGAACAATGTGCTGGAATACCAGATGGTTCCTGAGTAAGCTTGTTCATGAAATAGGTTTCCAGTTGAGCCATGTGAATGGAGACCTGCCGCACACCTTTGAATGCTACACACTTCGAGTCCAGAAGAATAAGCATGTAGCTTTGCTTATGTTTATGGAGCTGGAGCCCAGGGGTGCTCCGATTGGCAGGAATCGCAGAAAGATCAGCCAATCAAAGGGAGCCTCCATTTCAGGGAAACTCCTGCTCATTTATTTAGCATCTTCAGAGATCATCGGCTTTTCTAGGAAGAGCTTTTCTCTTATAGTATCACAAGAGAAAAAATAATAGCTTCATTTCAATTTTAGTGCCCTATGCTCTTTCATCAATATGTATTACATAGCTCCTCTTCTCGGTATTCCTCAATACCTCCACTTTTCCTATAAAGAACTTTAAAAAAAAAGAAAAAGAGGAAGAAGAAGAAAAAGAAAGAGCTGGTGATGGGCTAGAGATAGTTCATATTCATCAGCCTCCACCTTGTTGCAAGAAAGGAGGGGGGAGCGCCTGGGCTCAATAATTACTGATTCTGTTGCCATGGAAACAGACTGGCTGCAGCGAGTTGGATTCGTGTAGAACATCTGCTGCCAGACCCATAATCAACTGCAATCTCATCTCTCCCCCTCTCCCTACTTTTATTTGATTGTTAGTTTGCTTTCTCTCTTCTTGTCTTCACATTCAGTTTTTGTCCAGAAATGTCATGTAACTGCCTTACTTTGTACACATAGCACACACATGCCAGAGGTGCTCACATGCCCAGAAATGTGTGTACACAGGAGTGCATCCCAGCAGGATTCTTACGGAAGGATCTACACTCTGATTCCTATTCGGGATGTAAACGAGCATAAATACTGTGTCTCCACCCCTAATTAAAATTTACTAGAAGTTAACCTAAAGAGTTAGTGGGGCTCTTTAAAAATATTTGTCATCTAATGGCCCTGAAAGGCTCCAAATAAAAGTTTGCAATGGCATTTCTCAGGGGGCACTGTGAATTAAACTGAGAAGCAATTAACCTGAGAAGCTTATAGAAGATTTTTAAGCACAAAATTTTCTTCTCTTGCCCTAGCAACTCACAAGGCACCCTGAACACTGGGGGTCCCCTTGGGGATTTCCTCAGTCCATTTACATCCCCCCTGACTCCTCTCTTGTTTTCTCCAAATTCTGCTAGTTACATGACCAGAGTTAATGTCGGACTCTGGATGTGCTATCTTTCTCATTAACAGCAGGGGCCACCACTGAGCTGCATGGCCAGGTCAGACCCAAGAGGGGACTGAGAGGGTGATAATCTCATCTGTGTGTCTGTGGAAGCCTTCAACTCTGTACAAAGACTGACTGAAGATGTCAAGTGTCAAAGAAGGCTATGATTCTGGCATAAGTTAGAGAATCCTTCAAGAATCCGAATCCTGGTTTTCCATTTTGTCTTTTTGCCCTTGTGATCTTGGGAAGGAATTCTCACCCATGTACTGACTCTCTGGCACCCAAATCCAACTCTGGCCATCTTTCTCAGCATTGTCCAGATGATCTCCACCCTCCAGGGCAGTGGATATTTTGGGGTTTTTCTACTACCTTTCTGGAACATCCCTAACCTCTTCTGCTTACTCTCCTCTACCATGAGGACACCTACCCCTTGCACTGTCACCCTCCTGAGACTGTTCAAATCACCACTTTTTAAATACAGAAACATGTCATTCCAACCTGGTCTTCCCTCAAGCAAATGTAATCAATTATTCCACCGTATACAGTGAGTGTTTATGTGCCAAGCACTGTGCTAGTGACAAAACTAACTGGCATGGTTTTTGCCCTATGGCAAAATAACTTTACTAGAGGAGGCAAAAAAAAAAATATGAAAGTATAACTTTTATATGGGATATGAAGGAGAGCACAAAGGAAAAGATTTAACCTAGTGAGGTTAGGAAAAGTATCTCAGAGGAGGAGATACTTGAGCTAAGATCTAAAGGAAGAGTAAAAGTTGAACGAAAAGTGAGGGGAATAGTGTCTCAGACATAAGGAATGGCACATGTGAAGGGCCTGTCTAGATGCACACTGCCTAGGAGGGAGTGTGGCCTCTTTGAAAACCTGAAAGAAGCCAAATGCAGCTGACTGCAGTGAGAATGATTGAAAGGATGGAGTGAGATGAGCCTGGACGGCAAGCAAAGGCCAGACCTGTAGGGTCCTAGACAATCACATTAAGGAGATTGTTTCTTATCCTATTAGCAATGACAAACCATTGTACGACTCATTAAAATGATTCCCTGCCCCCCAAAATACCTATACAACTCAATTTATAAAATAATCTATTTCAAGGCATCCATAATTTGTTGGCCTGATCTACCTAACATTCATTGAGCAATTAAGAGTCCAGATAGCATACTAAGCACTTTATATGAATTAACTGATTTAATCCTCACAAAAACTCTGTGAGGTATTTTTATTATCCCTATTATACAGAAGGTGGAAACTGAGGCATAGGAGGTTAAATAACTTGACCTAGTTTACCAAGATAAAATGTGGCAGAGCTGGGATTTTGAACCAAGGGATTCTAGCTCCAGCTGTAGTATGATCTATAGGGACTACCTGTGTCAGAACCATTTGGGATTCTCCTCAAAATAAAGATTACTGGGATCCTTCCACAACCCTCCCAAACCAGAATCTCAGGGAATGGAGTCTAGGAACATTTCCCCAAGTTCTCCAGGGGATTCTCATTCACGCCACAGCTTGAGAATCACTGCTAAGAGACGTTTGCATAAAGGAAATGAATTAATCTTCAATGTATAAAATGGAGAAAGTTTTTTTTTTAATTTTTTGAGAATGGGGGCAGGGTGTTTCACTACTGTAAGCCATCCCAAAGGATGCATCTCTATTAAGCCAAGTTTACCTCCCTTTGATTGACTGCAAACTCTCGAGTTGGGTGTGGGTACCATAGCACAGTGGGTACTGAGCATACATAGCTCAATAGCTTCTAGGAGTACGTATGAAGAAAGAACATGGGAGTTATCATTTTTTTTAATTTTTATTGTTTATTTTTGAGAGAAACAGAACATGAGCTGGGGAGGGGCAGAGAGAGGGAGACATAGAATCTGAAGCAGGCTCTAGGCTCTGAGCTGTCAGAGTCTGACAGAGAGTCTGACGCGGGGCTCAAACCCACGAACCATGATATTCATGAGCCAAAGTCGGACACTTCACTGACAGAGCCACTCAGACGCCCCAGAACATGGAAGTTCTTAAAGACCAGATTCACCAGTGAGGCAGAGATGCTAGCAATAAGACAGGTAGGTCATGTAGTATTGTGGACACTAAGGAAGGTTGTAAGTTTTCTTTGGGTAATTTTTCTCCCAGAAAATTCACTTTGAAGACAAACTGCAAGGTGGACAGAATATTTCTTTGAGTCTGTTCCAACCCTCCTCTTCTATTCAAAAGCAAGTACGCAGGATCTCTGGTTCACCAAGCTGGTCACGGTTTTAGTTCTGAAAGATAAGCAGCCTCATCTACATTTCCATAAGGGGTCACTTTATACCAAACAGCCACATGGTCTTTGGAGAAACTTGCAAAGAATTTTTCCATAGAACCTTGTCCAGTAGTTGTGTTGCTGAGATCACAGACTATCAGTTAATTTGGCCACTGCTGTGTATTCTTTCCTTTCTAGACTGTGCAATGAAAGAGTCTACACAAGCCTCAGAGCTGCTGCTGAACCTCAAGAAAGAGAAACCTACATTTAATTAATTGGTTTATACCTGAATGAGCCCCCAAGAATTGGTACGAAGTGTAATGGACCTGCACTACAGAGGCTCAAAATGCACTATTGGTGGCATGTCATCAAGCTTCTGAACACCTTTGTATTTATCACGTGCTGTGCACAGATCGTAGAAGGGAATCAAAGCATCAAAACCTGGGAAAGAGGGGAGGAGGAAATCATCCCTGGGCATCTGGATAAAAATCAGAAGAAATCTCTCCATTTCAACTCCCACATTATAGCCTGTATTCTCTGTTCCGTGCTTGCTAGGTATTTGCTAGTACCATTTACACTGCACTTTCTTGGCGGCAGATTCAAGCTAATTAAATTCGATTTCTTTCCATAAACATGATTTAGTGAATACATTATTAGCAAATTTAGTGTATAGTTCACATACCTTTGCAGTGCTTTTTAAATAAATTCACAAATCAAAAAAGAATTGCTGGGTGATTTGTATTCGGGGGTCAGAAAATATAGTGACTGCTGTAGAATGATTTCTAAACTAGCTGGCTAAATTTCTCTTAGTTTACCTACCAGTCTTAACTAAAATGAACACCATTTACAAGGAGTATTTAAAAAGGAGCTGCAGGGGATTCCATGTACTGGGCTATGGGAGGTGGCGCTAATAGCAAATCCTTCCATTTTCCAACTCCTGGTCCCAAACATTATTTCCACAATCTGCACCTTCATTTCATTAGGATGCATGTTCATCACTGGCAATAGATGTGATGGTGATGACTTCCTTAGTTCATGACATGGCTCCACTGAATCCCAGTTTTTCTTTGGTCAACTGATTCTTAAGGAGGTCATGAGGATCACATTGAGCCTCAAAAAAATTCTGAAATAGTAGGGTGTATATTGTTGAAGGCTTACCTCTAACTACATCTTAGCCTTCCTTTTTTTATTTAAAAAACTTTAACATTCATTTATTATTGAGAGACGGAGAAAGACAGAGTGTGAGCAGGAGAGGGGCAGAGAGAGGGAGACACGGGATCCAAAGCAGGCTCCTGGCTCTGAGCTGTCAGCACAAAGCCCGACATGGGGCTCAAACCCGCAAACCGCGAGATCACGACCTGAGCCAAAGTCGGATACTCAACCGACTGAGCCACCCAGGCACCCCTACTTCTTAGCCTTCTTAAGGCATATCCCCTCTCCTGACCATATATGCAAATATGCACATACATGAGCATACACACACACACACACACTCTGACTTTACTTCCACCCCAAACAGAAACAGGCCCAGTGCAGACCAATCCAGATCATATCTTCCAAGGATGTGAGGTCAGAAGTAGTGACTCTGCCCTAATAGGTCAGAAGTATAATTACTACCAGCTCAGTTCAACTGTTTTATTTCATTCAAGAGACGTATTTCTTTAGGTAGTTGGGTTAACTAGTAGATCATTATCTCTGATTTTTTTTTTACATGATGCATTTTAAAATGAAAACATATGCAAAACTTCAACTAAACATGGCCAGAATACCTTTTACATATCCTTTTATCCCCATGGGGAGATAATCATAACAATATTCCATAGAAAAATCCTCATACAAAAAGGTAGATGCTTCTCTTTCCCTCACCCTTATTGGGAGATGACCATAAGCAGAACTTACCAAGTCTACTTAATGGCACTCTATCTTTAGGTCCCTGGATGCTAAAGATTGTATGATACAGTGCTGACATCTGTGGGAGGATGAGAGAAATAATAGCAAATGTATATGCAGTGCTTATGATGGGCCAATACCATTAAAAATGCCCATTTTCCAAAAAGGGAAACTGGGACCTACAACTTTTAAGTAGTGCATCTACAGTCACCATCCAGTAAGGATGCAACTCAGGATTCAAATTCAGGTGTCCGTGAAGTACCACAAGCAGTTTACTACACCACAGGCTCAGAGCTCCTACAAGCAAGTTGCTGGGGCAGCTGGGATGATTCCAATAGCATCCTAAGGGAGAGTTCCATTTCGTAACTCATATTCATGAGACATTAATAGGAGTAGGTTTATTTCCCTGGACTTGGCCATTTTTGTATTCTCCTTCAAAATGCCTAAAATATAAACAAAACCTACAAACACCAAAATAAAACCAGATCTACAAAATGCAAACATGTCTATGAATAGATCTTCTATTCTTTCCTCTTCCAGACGTTGACCTCTGATGTGTGACCATGACTGGCATTCACAGGGTTGGAGAGTTGAGGTTTGGAAGTCCTTGAGGTGTGATTAAAGTTGGGCAAATGGGGTGGGCTGACCTGAGAACAACACGGAGGCCAGAAGAGCAAGGCCCAATATCATGCATCTCTTATAATTCTGGAGTGCCTTCAAGGGAATAGTTGGTGAAATTCTGAAAGCTTATCATCTTGCCAGCTTGAATTTTCCAAATATACCAGGGAAAGGCATTCCAGAAATGCAGGCTGATGAAAAATCACGCCAAAAGGAAAAATGAAAATGCCAAAATCCTTAACTCAGCTTTGCCAAGCATGTCCACTGGCAATATGGTGGCAAAAAGCTACTGAGCCAAAGGCAGGGTATTCTTTAGGTGACACAAAATGAGAAACAGCTTCTTCACCATCAGGAAAAGGGAAGCTTCGGGGCTGTTATCACATTCTTCTTGGTTTCCAGATCTAACGCATGAGTAACCCTCTTTCAATTCTGAAACACATATCAATTTCACACACAAGTAATCTACCTTTCGAGAAAAAAAAATTAGTTTCTGATATTCTCAATAAGAGAACCAATTTCACAGCAGTTGGTAGAGATTAAATCTATGTCTTATAAAATAGTAACATTCGATGCCGTTCCTTTCTCTGCTCTTTCTACTCACAGATTCACGGATAATCTGTGGCCCTGGTCTCTTGTTACAACAGGGATTATATTGCAACAGAACAGGGCAAGCCAGAGAAGAGGGGGAAGAATGCAGGGTTTGCTGTGCAAGAGAGAACCAAGATCAAGATGAGTAGATGCAGTACATCCAGGCAAGGATGTAGGAAATGGGGGTTCCAGAGATATAGGGAGTCAGTTCCTGAGGGTCACGCTCTGAGGTATGAAAGGGGAGAGAGGCAGAGCAGAATGAGTTTGAGGGCTTGAAAGGGGGCCCAACAGGTCTGAATGGGCCCAGATATGGAGCCACAGGTGAGGACACCCACAGGACCAGAGGCGATCACCATATGGGATTCCATGGCAAGTCCTGTTTAAACCAGTTATTTTTATATTGTCCATTGGTAAAGAAGTTGACTCTGGGGGCGCCTGGGTGGCTCAGTTGGTTAAGCATCCGACTTCAGCGCAGGTCATGATCTCACTGTTCGTGGGTTTGAGCCCCGTCTTGGGCTCTGTGCTGACAGCTCAGAGCCTGGAGCCTGCTTCAGATTCTGTGTCTCCCTCTCTCTCTCTGCCCCTCCCCTATTCATGCTCTGTTTCTCTCTCTCTAAAAAATAAACATAAAAAAATTAAAATCATTAAAAAAAAGGAAGTTGACTCTGGCAGAGCCAGTCAGTCACATCTCAACTATGTGCCCAGAGTTTCAATGAGTATCAGCAACAACCCAGCACCTCCCTAAGAAAACCCACTTGGACTGTGCCTGCTCCTGGCAAACCAGCATTGTCATCACAAGGACAGGTCTGTTCTTCAACTCATTTTTTCAAATCCATCAGCTTGTAAGAGCCAGACCACTTCAAACGGCTCTCTATTGTACTTCCAATTAAATGAAGCTTTGAAATGTGAACCATAACCTCTAGACAAATGATATTGACAGGCTATTCCCAACTCTCACAAACAATGAGCCCTAAAACCTAATTTGTGCAGCAATTAAATTCACACAAAAATATAATTTTATTTTATTGCTCAGTGCTTGCCTGTATCTTTAAGCTAGCAAACTGTAGGAAGGAGTTAACTTGATAATATAAATAAAAATTGCCCCCAAAAGGCAGTAACCAATCCATTTACATGCAAAAATGCTCCTCTTCCAAGTCATCCCAAGGCAAATATGAAACATGATTTCCGAAATGCATCGCCTACAATTCTCTCGACACAGTGACAGGCATGAGAATTGTGGAGCAAAATACTTCCAATAATCACACAGCTTCCACCATGAAAAAGTGCTGCTGCTTATATTTTGGGGGGGGGGGATCTATTGTGTGTTAGACGTCATGCTGCTGCTTATATTTGGGGGGATCTATTGTGTGTTAGACATCGCAGCGGTTCTTTGCATATACCGAAAAAAAATATTTTACCCAAAAAGTTCAGTTTGGAAGTACGGAATTGGCCTCCAGTCATTCAATTAATGTTTAGGAAGTGCCAATAATGTGCTTTTCACATGTTGCCTCATGTTCCTTTCATGTCTCGGGAATCCAAGGATGCAGCCTTAATATCTTGAAAGTAATAAAGCACCACTTACTAAGTTTTCTCTTCATGTACTTCTTAAATTTCATGGTTTTGTTTGTTTGTTTGTTTCCTAGTGAACTCTGTTCTGCTCACCTGGTAAGTTTCTATTCATACATTAAAGTCTTCCAAAGTAAGGAATTCCCTTCTCTGAATTACTTCCATACAGTGCATTGGACTTTTGCTATTGCACGTGTCATGTTATTTCATAATTATCTCTTTGGAGAGCTATCCCCAATACTGCGAATTCCTAAGAGTCAGACTATTAACACAACACCAGGAATACTATCTCTAGAGATCTTTGATGCCTTAGCCAAAAATACAAAAGCTTATTGCAAACCTTTATACTTATGGAAGTTACAAAAGCCTTCTGAGCACTTGTCGGTCATTCTACCCAACATCATGGATAAAGTTAGGAGACAAGGATAGCTTTGAAAACAACTCAGTGAATCATCTCTTATGTCTCCCATTCCTCCCTCCTCCCAGCCCTGCAATCCCTAGCCTGAGAGGGAAAAGCATGCGCTGGGAACCACATCTGAAAACTCCCTTTCGGAAACCCATTTTATTTATCTATGTATGTATATATGTATGTATGTATGTATGTATGTATGTATGTATGTATGTACTTATTTATATTCTTTTTTTTCACAGTTTTATCTTTTTATTATTTTTTTTAAATATGAAATTTATTGTCAAATTGGTTTCCATACAACACCCAGTGCTCATCCCAACAGGTGCCCTCCTCAATGCCCATCACCCACCCTCCCCTTCCCCCCACCCCCTATCAACTCATTTTATAGGCAGTCCAGGTGCAGGGCCCAGCCCTGTCTGTTATCTGGTTCATTTTTTCAAGGATGTCACATCTGTTCACTACTCCCTTCCAGTTAATGAGTCTTCCTTGAATAGAGCCTCAGAGGGCTTTTGATCTTTGTACCAATCAACTTCAGGATAAAGATACAGGACACTGACTGAGCTAGTACAGCTGGCTTAAACCCATGCTTTATTTCAAGGAAGAATAAACAAAATTTAGCCTGACTTTATAACATGGGGTGTTGAGATCAAAGAATTCCCTCCAGACCAGAACTACTAATCATACCAGATTTGGAACTTGGTGACCGTTCTTCATCCCAGTATTTTAAATTTTTTTTTTTAAACTATGACTGTAAGAACATGCATGCTCAGTGGAGAAAATGTATAATGTTAAAAACATAATAAAAGTGGGGGACACCTGGGTGGCTTAGTCAATTAAGCAGTCAAGAGTCTGATGTTTAACTTTGGCTCAGGTCATGATCTTGTGGTTTGTGAGTTTGAGCCCCACATCAGGCTATGTGCTGACAATGCAAAGCCTTCTTGGGATTCTCTCTCTCCCTCTCTCTCTATCCCTCCCCTGCTTGTGTGCTCTCTCTCTCTCTCTCAAAATAAATAAAGTTAAAAATCACATAATAAAAAAGAAAAAAATTATAATTAATCACATCACGCAGAAGAAACCATTGTTAAAAAGAAGGTCTAAAACTTCTTAGTTTTGGGACCACCTGGGTGGCTCAGCCGGTTAAGCGTCTGACTTTTGATTTCAGCTCAGGTTGTGATCTCAGGGTCGTGGGATTAAGCCCTATGTTGGGCTCCGTGCTGAGAATGGGGCTTGCTGAAGATTCTCTCTCTCACTATCCCCCTCTTCCCCTCTACTTGTGCATGCTCTCTCTCTTTCTAAAATAAAAATAAACAAATATTTTTTTAAAAAGCATATTAGTTTTTATTTGTATTTAGTAAGATAAAATTTTACATTTTGCTCCCCCACATTTAATATAATATAAAAAATATTTTCTTATATTTAGATATCATTCACATATGTCATTTTCAATGACTGAAACATTTAACATATTAATAAATGTGCCCATAAATGAATTTATCATATCCTCTTTGCTGAATTGTGGGTTATTTTCCATTTTCTTGCTGTTATAAATAATAATGAAATGAACATCTACATACATAACTTTCTTTTTATCCCCAGAACATCTATGATTCTAAACAGCCACATTGTATTGCGTGACTTTGTAAATGAAGTCATCAATTGTTGGTGAATTTCCCAAATGCACTTTGTCCTAATAGCTTTCTTAAAATTCTATTGAAATGTCAAGGTTTCTACCAGCAAAGTGGTAGCAAGGGACCCTTTAATGTCACTGTGGATGGCAAGTCTTCTGTTCCTTTTTATCGAAGGAGCTCCAGGGTCTCCTGTCCCACATAAACAAGGGAGGGGCAGAGAGGGGGTAATTAACTTCACAAACAACCAGAAGCTGGTTGTCCCAGGCCCAGCCACAGCTTGGTCTGAGATGTGAAAGTTTCTGCAAGCATCTCAGCCCCTGGTCTATGTGCAGGAGTACATGCCAGCATGAAATATCAGTTAGCTTTTGTCAGGAAGTAAATGCCACCACAACAAAATCTAAAAGTGTTTTTAAGACACACACATGCACACACACACACACACACACACACATACATACACACACACACAATTCCCTTTTTTTTCTCTCTGTCTTCTGGTAATGCCTTATTTTTTTTTCCTGGTCCTAAAAGAAATCATCACACTGAAGAATCACTTCTCCTGCCATACCTTAGTCACACAATGCCCTTCACTTATGGCCTGAATTTGTTGTATAGTTTGCAAAGTTTGTTCTAGAATGTGATTTTTCCTTTTAAAACACTATCAGCTTATTAAAAAGAAAGACATTATTATCTTCTTTCTTTTCTCCATTAATGGCTGGGTGAAGATTCAATCCAGGTCACATGTGTTGAGCACGTATATAATTTTTTTGGTAGGCCCCCGTGGGGTAGAGGGGTGAGGAAGAATTTGTCCTTGTTCTGAGGAATAAGAGCGATAGAGTGTGGATAACTAAGTCTATGACCATGGTTTTCAATGGGTTTGTCTAAGATTCTGCAGTATTGTCTCAAAACAGCCATGAGGTGGGCCAGGGACCCATTTTAGCAGGCTAATTTGCTAAAATAAGTTTTCAAACTCAATGTATGGCTGAGTACGTTAAAGTGCTACAAGAGAGGTAAAAAGAAAGTGTGCCTGAGAGGAAACAGTTAATTCTGCTTCCATGAAGGGGTTCCACAGGGCCCATGAGCTGGACGTTGAAGGATGGGCAGAATTCCAACCAAAGGGAGAAGGGTCTTCCTTGCGAGGGAACATGGGTGAGGACAGAGACTTGGAAGTACAAGGTATGCTCAGGGAGCCATCAATATGATTAATTAGAGGTTAGTAGGGGTGTGTTGAAGAGTGCAATAGGCATTTTGTTTGTCAAAGTGGTTCGCAATAGAATGAAAAGGTTCAGTTACCATGCTTGAGAAGAGGGAGGCAAAGGTTTTTGAGTGTGGATGCATTATGAGAAGCATTGTATTCTAGAAAGGTGTTTCTGGTAGGGGGAAGAGAACTTACACATGGGCTGAGTCCAGATTCAGGGAAAACAATAAAAGGACAGATAGAGTCCATGTAAGAGATGACGGTGTCAGGAAACAGGGCCACAGCAGTAAAGCCAGATGGCTCCTTCTTACACACGGTTGGATCCACAGGATGTGGGGACCTGGCAGGAGAGGATAGGAAGCCAGGGATCACTCAGAGTTCCACGTCTAAGAGATGAGGTGAGACGCCATGCATCTCCTGGAGTTGAAGGATGGTTGAAGATGAGACACTGTGGGTGGAGGGGAGGAGGTGGGAGAGAAATGAGAAGAAGGGCTTGAGAAATGGGCAAGTTGAAGGGTCAGTGAGAAGTGGCAGTGGTGCCTCAGGAGTCAGGGAATAGACCGGATTCTAGGAAGCACAGGCAGGGCACACAGTGCTTCAGGGAGACGGAGCAGGATGAGCACTGGGAAGAGACCTGACACTCGGGAGGTAACTGCTGACCTAAATAAAGCAGTTTTAGTGGGTGGGCGTGGGTGAGCATCAGACCACAGTGAGTGGAGGAGGCAGGCAAGTGGAGACGGCATTCTCTCTTGGAAAATTTGGCAGTGCAGGGAAGGAAAGAGATTGGGTAAGAACTTGAAAGAGGAACGGGGGTGAAAAAAAATTTTATGGATAGGAGAGACTTGGGTAGCTTTTTAGGTTGAAGAGACAAAATTGAGGGGGAGGAAAGGAGGATGCCAATAAGCATAAAAATGTAAGGGATAAAAGATTTATTTTTACAAATTTTTTGATGTCTATCTTTCTCATCAGAGCAGGGAGTCATAACAATGTGACTTCTTTCCAGTCTTAAATTAGAACAACTCAACAATTCCTCTCAATCTCCACTTGTCTCTTAGAAATCATGTCTTTTGTGGCTGAAGAGGTTTTTGAGTATTCAAAATACGTATTAGTGCATTTTAGAGGCAGGTTTCTTTTCTTGAGCTTAGTTATATATTTTAGTTACCTTTTAATCTTTTTTCTAAAAATATCACTGTAACTGGAACTATGATTATTATCTTATTTCTTCCTTTAATATAGATAGCATATCATGTATCTATTTTGTGTGTGTGTGTGTGTGTGTGTGTGTGTGTGTATGTGTGTTGTGTGTTTATTTGCAAAGCCACAGGAAGATGTTGTTTAAGAAGGAGAGAATCAAGGGCTGCAAAGAAGGCAAACAAGACAGATTTTAAAATGTCCACCAGAGGCCATTCTTGACTTCATCAAAACCAATGGCTTTTGTGGCTAAAGAGGTTTTCAAGTATTGACAGCATAAATTAGTGCCTTTTAGAGTCTTATCGCTCTTCTTCTGCTTTAGTTATATTTTTAGGAGGGCAGAAGACAGGTTGCAGTGAGACGTGAAATTACTGAGACGTGAAAACAAGAGGTGGCAAAATGAGGCAAGTATGTGAGGAAATACGGCTTGAGGTGAGGGCTGGATGGAAGATCAAGAAGGTGTTATTTGTTTTTTCAAATGCAGGAGATGTGAGTACATTTATATGCTGGTAAGAAGACAGCATCAAGAGGACAAGATTGATGATGTAAGGACCAGACTGTGTTAATTGATCAAGTGGTAGCCCAGAGAAGATGAGAAGAGAGAAAATTCAAAGGAGGAATTCAAAGGCCTCCACCTCAGTGGCTTCCAGGAACATCTTCGTCCAGAAAAAAAAGGGGGGTGTGTGGTGAGGGCAGATGAGGGACAAGAGCCCAGGGTTGTGTGGTCAGCTCGAGGCAGAGCTGGAATAAAATCCACGCTTCCCCACACCTCGTCTGGAGCATTATGTCATCCTTTTTGTACTTTTCTTCGTGGAAATGGCCCAAGTGCTTTATATATACTAAGATGAACCATAAAGAATATTTAATTTTCCAATTCAGAAATGGATCAAGTATTGTCCATTTCATATTATCATCCTAATACTGGCTCATTTAACCCTCACAACAGCATATATTAAATTCCATATTTCACAGATGAAAAGGCTGAAAAAAGGGGGTAAGGATATTAATGTGCCCAAGGTCACCCAGTAAGGAAATAATGGAGCTCGGGTCTGAAGCCCAGTCCTTGAGTCCAGGGTCAATGCTCCTGACTTACTGAATCTATTGACTGAATGTACTGAACTTATTGATTGAACTTATTCTTCTTTGTGAATTTCCAAGTTCCTCAGGCACAGGAGGCAGTTGGGGAGGGAGGGGGTAGGGAGGGATGTGGAGTGAGGGGTGAAGGTGGGGAGCCGAGGCTCAGGCTGTGTCTGTGGCAGCTTCGGTTCCCCATTATCATCCAACTCTGTCCTAAAGCGTTTTGTAACTTGAAAATTCAATGAATACAAAATGCTGGTAAACTGCATCCAAAAACCACTGATATCTTCTACTCACAGTCTTATTTTTCTGGTATGTGCACAAGTGAATTCTTATCTATCTGAAAAAATTCAAAACCAACTCTACATCCCTGACTGACCAGTGTGTGCTTAGTTAAGGCTTGGAAGCAAAAAGCCAGGATCGCCCATTCCCCTGACCACAATAAAAGAAGTCAACAAGCCAAGCAGCTTTTTCCAACACACTCGAGAGCAAGAGCATCTCCATTTTATATGCACTTTTTATCATGATCGACACATTGTAATAGGAACAGTATCTCTGAGGCATGGGTCTTACCCTTTTCTGCTTCTGCTTGAAGGACTCCTAGTGGCCTGGGAGCTTTCGGACAGAATCTCATGGCTCTGTGATTCACAAAATGGAAATCTGGCATTATATGCCAGTGACATTCACTTCTGTGGCAGCTCAAGCAGCAAAAAGCCATATGCCACACACCTCAGATCCAGCCAAGCCACGCAAACGGAAATGTGAAAGAGAAATAAGGAAATTGGGACCAGAAACGCTCTCGGGAGCTGACTGCCTCCAGCACCTAAAACACATAATCACTGTGGCAAGAACCACATCTTCCTACTCTTACGACACTCTTGGGAAATGTAATTTTTTTTTTCCTAATTTAAGAGAACTTTGGGAGATGAAGGTAAAATACAAAAGACAATTTTTTGTGAATGACACGGGGAGCTCACATTTACTATTTAACATGACTGCTACACAGGTACATGTCTGCCGGGTATGTAGTCACCTAAATGGGTGGACCTGCCGGCAGGCACGTTTGTCTTCTGCACTGAAGGTCTCTCAGCAGCCATCCTGTGAAAGGATGAGCACCATTATTGACGTTATTTTCCCTACTGGCCTGGGAATAAGACTAGTGGGAAACAGAGTACTCCCCAAACGGCCACCGTATGTGGTTTAAGATCAAGGAAAAAAAATTAAACAGAGGGATGTCTTTTTTTAACTAGGGTTCTAACCACTCTCCTTGGAAAAAAGAAATTCAGTTTATTTTGTGACTCTTCAATGTCTTTGAGGCTCTCATTTACCTTATATAAAGCTACATAGGTGGAAAAATAATTACTACCACTTTTGTTAAGAAAGGAATGGCAGGTTGCTTGGGTGGCTCAATTGCTTAAGCATCTGACTCTTGATTTTGGCTCAGGTCATGATCTCCTGGTTCGTGGGTTCGAGCTCTGTGTCAGATTCTGCACTGACAGTGCAGAGCCTGCTTGGGATTCTTTGTCTCCTGTCTCCCTCTCTTTCTGCCCCTCCCCTGTTTGCTCAAAAATAAATAAATAAAACATTTTAAAAAATAATGAAATGGCAAAATAATTTTATAATTCCCTCCAAGTATTGGCATCTGAAGAAGACGATCTGACTGAAGGATCTAGAATTGTTTCTCAGTAAGGCCTACTGGCATTTGGGGTAAGAAAATTCTTTACTTGGTAGAACTGCAGAATAATGAGTACCTATGGTCTCCAGGAATTGAACAAGAGTGACCATTCCATATTAAAACAGTGTAAATTAATTCATCTTATTGGCTAGGTGGACTGTTTTAAATAATGTGTGAATTAAACATTTCTGGCCACTTATTCATTCAATATTCAACCCAAAGTAATTGGGCAGCTACTATTTCAAAAATACCTGGAGAATATTAGGATTTAAAGTTATAGTTCTTGCTCTCAATGCTATATTGACTTAATTTAGAAAGGTAAGTTTGTAAATAAATAACTACTACTATATAGCTAGAAGATATTTTCCAAAAGAAGTTCACGCTTCCATGTTATGGGGGCAGAGTAACAGAATTTCATTCTGAATGAAAAGGAGATGGTAATCAAACAAGGTAGTATCCCTGAGGTGGCAATGTGTAAATTCCTAAAACAGAATTTCAACAAGCAGATGAGGGAAGGGTGGCAGAAGGAATGAGGGTGAGTACATATCTGCAACATGAAAGTACCATGGCATACACAAGGAACTGTGGGCAGTTCAGAATATTACAGAGCTTAGAGCAGGTGCAAGGTGAAGATATGAGGACGAAGCAAGAAAAGTACATTAGGTTAATTAAAGAGATATCTAAACATCTTGCTAAGGCCATGAAAATTTATGAGGCAGGTAATGGACAGCCATGACGGATTAAAAGCAAGAATGATATAGTCAGATCTATGTTGGAGGACACTTGGAAAGTAGGAAGGTTTCAAAGCTGGAAGATAAGTTACTGCAATAGCTGGTGTCTCAGTCAGCTACTGCCATAGTCTGTGTAACAAATAATACCAATAGCTAAGAATTTCTTCTCATACTCACAGGTCTATAGATCAGCCAAGGTTATAGTTTTAAGCTGTAATTCTATGGGATGATTGGGGAAACTGTACTCATATGCCTCATTCTGAGACCTACACTGAAGGAGGAGTGGCTGCCCAGGGAGTATACTTCATATCATGATGAAGGCAGAAGTGCAAGAGCCCACGCCAACCACACATGCAATATTCAGGCCTCTGCTTGCTTCATATTTGTGATCATTTCACTGGCCAATGTGAAAAGTTAAAGGGTATGGGAAATGCGATTCACTCCCCATCGGACTGTGGCAAGGATGTATAGATATATCACCCCTATGGATCAGTAAAGGACTGCAACCAGACATCCCATCTATCAGATTTGGAGAAAAGAGGAAGATCTGAGCTAAGGCAATGATGAGAAGGCAGAGGACCTTAGTTATTATAGCGGCTTTGGCCACCAATTGGCTTCACAAAGAGGAACTTGTCCATAAACTTCCAAATAGAAACTCATTAGACTGCCAGCTCCAGGAAGTCAGAAACCACCTATTCAGTTCACCTCTGTATTCCCAGTGCCTAGCACCATGACTTCTGTGTTGTGGATACAAAGTAGTATTTGTTGAAAGAATACACAGCATTTCAAGTGTAGGTGAAATAGTGACACTATTTACCAAGATATGGAACACTAATGTGGCCATGCTGTGTGTATGATGGTTGTGGGATAGTAACACTGAATACTGTCTACATCCGAGGCACTGAGTAGATCCTGAGAATACAGAAAAAGCAAGGAACTGCTCTCAAGAAGACTATTAAATAGACAACTTCAGTTCATGGTGGTTAAGTTCTAAGGTAATGGTATTATTAGGGCAAAAGCAAGGGGATCACTTGAGGGTCATCTGAGTATGTCGTTGGCACAAGTGACAGCGGCTGGCTTGAGAACTTCCCCAAGGAAGATGTACACCTAGTGCGGGAACAATATCTGACTTAAGTACCTATCTAAATGACTTCTTCCCACATAGTTTCACTGAGCACCTACTATTATTTTTAATTTCAACAGAACTGTGTGGAAAACACAGAAATAATAAAAGGAAGGGGAAAGGGAAGGAGAGGAGAAGAAGAAACTAGCAGTTTAGAGTTCTCATCTCTCTGATTCAAGTATTCATGTTTACTTTTCTTCCTATAACAAATTTAGTCTTGCTTTGGTACCCTCTTCCTTTGTTCCTGCTTTTGACCTGTTTGTTCCTCTCCCCCTTTGTTCCTGCTTTTGACCTGTTTGACCTGGTGGCTTAGCTCTATGCTGGACATGGAGAGAGCAGCTAGCATCTGGCGTTGAACCAGCAGGTGAGGGTTTTAGTTTCTATTTGGTAAAATAAAAGTGGACTGCTTGACCCATCATTCACTGCTGCTCAGATATAAAAGCATGGTTTTGAAAACCCTGCATAGACATATAAGCAATTTAAATCAGCAGGCGAATTGTACACATTTAAATAATTAACTCTATTTTAAAACTTCTGACCCCTTAGATCTGGTATTTCTGCAGGAGATACTTAGAAATTTCACTTGGGATCTTCAACTTCTCCCGGCTCTTATACTGGAGTCTTAACAAACGGCTTCTGACACCACTCTCTTGTTCTGACTCCCTGTCTCATCTTATCTAGGGCACCTCTTTGCCTTCCATCCCTTGCCTCTTCCTAACCTCTGGCACCGTGAGTTGGCAAAAAGAGCATGTAAATGACAGTACCTTTACGATCTTCTGTTCTACCTTAGGAAACACATCCCTTTGTAGAACTGTGTTCTCAACTCCCATATTACATATAAACACTCACCTTCTTTGCAATTACAAGATAAATATTTTCTTTTAAATCAAGGAGGACTCATATTTCATGAGAGATTCTTAGCTGTCCAACTCTGATTCCTACCTGCCCTTTAATTTAAAATGCCTAAATCTCATTATGCCTTACTTAAAATGTAGGTAACTTCTTTTTAATTGGACATATACTAATAAAATGATTTCTGTGCCATTATCAAATCCCTAACACAATCCACAATGGAATATGGAATCCAGGTCATAGGAACCAGTTAACAATTCATTCAGCACCCCAAAGTGTAGTTAACAAAAGGGAGAGAAGTTTCAGAAGTCGTTGAGCAGAGTTACGTAGAGCAGTTAACTTAGAGTCACTATTATTTTCATGTTCAGAGACGATCTGCAGATGAACCGAGGGACTGATGTATCTTACTGCTGTCCAGCGGAAGAACCTATAAATTTTTTTGTCTCCTAATTAGCAAGTGTCAGTTTAGCACATGTTATGCATATAAAGAGACACTGACTCCAGGAAGACTGGAAACTAGGAGAACTCAAAGCTAGACCCTGCACCTAAAGGAACCTCTAAAATGTAGATTTACTATTGTCAGGCTTATCCAAAATTACTCATCAGACTCAATCATGGTAATTATCATTTTTGTAAATGCTCCAGTTAATGTTAAGAAAGAGAACATCAAGAAAGAAAAACACATTAGCAATGTTTCAGCCAACTAAACCTAACAGTTAATTCTTAAACAAATTTTAAACAGTTTAACCATTTCTTAGGGAAATTACATAAACAAAGTCAACAAAATCTAACTCTTTCTGGATGACTCAGGATATAACCCCTTCAGAAGGAGATACCCTGGGCTATTAATGGCACGACCTGGGACAATCCCTAGAAATGGACCACTTTATGAACACTCTCACATTTCTCATAAAAGTCATACAGACCCTGTGCAGCTGGGACCACGAGGACAATATGGTGGGATGGGTATTCTATTACCTTAATCACTAAATCCACAGGAAAAGCTTGTTGTTGTTTTTTTTTTTTTTTTCTGGAAATGTCTGCTATTAGTGTTGCCATAACTATCCTTTTCCTTTTCAGAGGCATCTAGAAACATGTGTCACCTAGTGGTTGCTTCAGGCCAGACTGAGCCAAGTAGTTTATCTGCCCGATGTGGTCCAGAGAGCTCAGAGCCCGCCTAGGGGCAGTGATTTCCCATTCTCATCTCACAGATGAGCAATCTGGAGCTCACAGGGCTGAATCCCTTGCACAAGGCTATGCAGCTGGCTGGGGAGAGAATGACAAGTGTGCTGTGCCTCTGAGATTTGGCTAAGCTCCTCAGTCACTTGCAGGGTATCTGTGGGCAGGCTGGGGAGGGGCATCCCTTGTGATCAGAAACACACAGAGAGGACTTCCTCCTTGCTCAGGAATCTGTCCTCATTGCAGTCAACATCTCCTTTTGCAGCCAAACCAAAGTTCAATGGATTTTCACACAGAGGTATGGAAAAATCTGTATTTATAGGTATTTGAACAAACTACCTTGGAAAATCAAAGCAGGCCAACTATACTACACAACCAAGTGCAAATGACTGTCAGTTTAGGTTCTGACTGTTGAGACCAGCACATGGTCCCATTTGTATGGGCCAATTTACAAAGCCAAGCTTTAAGGGCCTCATCTTCTTCACTGTGATTTGGGGAAATATCATTGTTATTATTACTATTGTCGTTATTGTTATTTTTGCTACTGCCAGTTTAAAGATGAGAAGGAATCTAGGGGCTAAAGGACATTCTCAAGGACACACTGCCAGTAGGGAGTGGGGAGCCACTTGGCCAGGATTGCCACCAGATACTCCAGCTGCATTCAGCCTTGGTTCTCTCCTCTCCAACCTTGCATTCTCAATGGGTCAGGGAATCGTGCCCCCAGAGGGAGAAATTTGGTTCTTGGAGGAGCAAAAAAATCTTACTTGGTCTCTTTCTCAGTCTTCCTGCTGCCTCTAGACAGCACAGTTCATATTGATGAGGACAGTAGAAGACATATCTTGCTTACTGTCCAAATGGAAGTGGCAAATTCCATAAAAAAGAGTAACACTACCTTAAGTGAATAACTTAAAAGCATTCATTTAAACACACACACACACACACACACACACACTCAAAACCTTTTGCTACCTACCCACCAGGAAGCCTCAAAGGAAAAAATAAATCTATTCATATAATGCATTTGCTTCTACAGGAAGTACGATTTCCTTTGTGTCAAACCTTAAAGACCTTTGTGAAACACGAGAAGCTTTTTGAATAAATACTTGTAAATGGCTTAGACAGCTGAAAAATGGATAGCCTCCTTGTACATCAGGGCCCTTTAAAAGAATTCTCCTCTACTTAAATATTCATGTTTCAATTAAAACATACACCTACTTTATTAGCTAGCCCAGGCCTGGTTCAGATCAATAACAGCAGCCCTAGATAGAATTCTAATGAAGATAAACAACTCCGAGTCCTCCCCAGCTTCCCCTGGGCACGGATGCACAAAGCCTCCTTTCACAACTTGCTCCAAGATATTTTACAGTCACCTGCCTCATGCAAATGAGGAGATTCATGTTTATTCATGGCGAGAGTTACAGACCACCTTTCATTCCCTAGGCCAGCTTAGCTAACCAACAAGAGCGCTGTCTGCACCACTATGAAGTTGAGCTGGCCTAGGAAGGGGACTCCTGAATATATAATTGCCCCCTGAAAAGCATGCACAGAAAGTCAGTAAACTGGAAACAGTTCGGGGAGTAAACATACTTCCCTTTCTTATTCATGCCATCACTGCCTTTAAGCTTTCAAACAATCCCTTTTCTACACCACACCGTAATCCATTAGAAGTGACTAGTTAGTGGCTATTTTCCATGGATAATCTTCCAGAGGACTTCCCAGGATGTTTCCTCTGTTGTGCTCTCCAATCCTTCCTAATTGAGATTTTCTCCCACTGACTCAGACGGAGCTCGTAGCCTAGCCAGGGGCAGCTGCGGCTTTGTCTGAAGGCCCTGGGTTCTCTCTGTGCACAGCCTCTCCTATTTTAAGGGGTGATTTCTCATCTGCAAGCCTGAGATCCTAACCTCTATCGCATGTGCTTTGCATATTATGCTGCTGGGTAAAGTTTTAAAATAGTGCTTTTGCTCTAGAGTGACTGCATTTTTCAAATCATTAATTTCTTCCATTTTGGCAATTTGAAAGTATGGCAAAGTCATTTGATCTCATTTTTAGTGCTGATTTGGATAACATCTAAAGTAACCCCAATGCCATGAACAAATATTTGGATGGTATCTAGAAGGTGCAGACATCCCCAGAGAGGTCTGGGCTGCTAGGTAATGGCTAGAGAGGCCTTAACTCTCTCCAGCTATTAAACGCCTGATCTTTGTGAAACCTGTTTTAGCCTGCTGCTCACGGCCTGTCACATGGAAAACTAAGGGACCGAAATTTTTTCTGCCCAAATCCATGAGATTTTCAGTTTAAACCCTATTTCTGCCAAAGGTAAATGAACTTCATGCCATTCATTCCGTTCAGAACTCAATCTGTGGTACATACGCAGCTTCACTTTTCTCATTGTTTCCTTCTTTGTTTGTTTAACATAATGGCCAAAAAAACCCACTTTCTTTTGAAAAGGACAATTTATTCATTTCTCATAGACAGGATTTATCTTATTACATACCAAAAGAATACAACTGCATATGACATTTTACTTCCTTGAAGCATTTTTACATTTAATACTTCAATTTAGTATCATAGCACCACAAGAGAGGGCAATGGGATACTGGTATTCCTGTCTCCTCCCACCCCCTGACCTTTTTATTTTCAGGCATAGAGTTCCTGAGTAGCACAACCAGGTCTTACAAACCAATGGGCATACTACTTCATCGATGTATACAATATGTACTAGTTGGTGATTTGTGTTACATGTATCCACTAATGGTCATTCCACAGATGTGATTCACCTTTAGCGATCAAATCCACCTTAATGAAAAATCTTCATGAGAGCTTTGGCCCCACCCCAAAGATGTAATTGTTATGTTGTGCAATTGGGCACTGGGATAACAGAAGTTTCAAAAGCCCTGCAGGTGATTCTAATGTTCAGGCAAGGCTGAAAAACACTGCTACACATAAATATCAATTTTGAAGTGTATTATACTCTTGTTAGAATTTTTAAAGTGGCATGGTCGGCAACAAATGCTTTAAATAAGATTCCCAGACCTGAACTACCCAAATCACTTATGTCTTCTTTCCTACTCTGCTTAAAAAATGAGGGCTTCAATGAAATGATTATGGGGCACTTGTGTGCCGAGGCATTCAGCTGCATTTTGAGCTCTTCTCTAATGCCCATAAAAATGAACAATGCATGCTCTAAAATATTGGTAACAAAAGGCAAAAACAGAATACAAACTCAATGGCCTGAATCAATGGATTATTCTGCAGGGACTGCTATATTAGGAAACTGAAAGAAAGTACTTTTCAAACCATAAATATTTTAATCAGTCTCTAATTCTACTTCTTTCATATAAATAAAAAACATCCCATCTTCGGCTTCCCAAGTCTGGAGCAGCAAGAAGAGTGATGCTTTTCCAATCATTTGCTTCCAGCAGAAGCAGTAACCACTAAGCACGAGATATCTATAAACTAGTGTCCCAAGCAAGGTGGGTTGTAGGAGAAATTCCTGCATCTGCTGGAATCCAGTATTGTTTGTAAAATCAGAATTTTGGATTGAGGAATACTGCTTCTCCAGTAATGAGCTAAAGAAGGCAGATAGCTAAGTCCTTCTTACAGAACTGGGGGTCACAGGTCGACAAGCAAATTCGCCGTCCATGCCTCTGTTCAAAGTGGCAACAGTCTGAGATGGTGGCCAAGAAAGTTCAAAAGAAAGTGTGTCTCATGAAGGGCTCTTTTAAGATATTCAGAATTCGCATTTTGGGAATCTTTGGAAACAAGGAAAGCATTAAACCTACCAATAACCCCAAATCCATGTGTGTTCCTAAATTCAATAGCTTCTGCTACAAAGTTAATAGCAAGAAGAAAAGTGAATTGATTAAAATTTCAGCCCTTCTCTCTTTTCCAACTTATTATTTGGCAAAGTAGAGCAGTGGTTGATAGACAAGCAGCAGGAAAAAAATCAGGAAGACACTGACCTAGAGGCCCTCATACAGAGCCCATCTTTTTTTCACAAGGCTGGTAGAAGAAGAACAGAGACATAAAAGAAAAGGGACATAGTTAAATCTGTACTTGAGCAACCACTAGCAGAACTCTGACTAATATTATGCTGGTCCACCAGCAAATAGAACAACAACAAAAAGCTCATCCGTCCATGTTTCAATATTTTAAATTGACATGCACAAATACGGATACAAATTTAATATACCTACAAATTAAACATATATTATGGTAGGCAGACAAATATCCCCCTGCCCCACACTGATGTCCATGTTCCAACCCCTAGAATCTGTGAACATGTTACTTTACATGGCAAAGGGGAATTCAGGTTGCAGATGGAACTGAAGTTCCTAATCAGCTGACCTTAAAATAGGGAAGATTATCCTGGATTACCCAGGTGGTACAATGTAATCACAGGGGTCCATAAGAGTGAAAGATCCAAGCCAAAGAGGGATCAGAGTGATGAGGTATGATGTGGGAAGGATAGGACCTGTGGTTGGCTGGCTTTGAAGATAAAAAGGGCAACCAGCCAAGGAATGCAGGTTGGCTTCTAGAACATGGAAAACGCTAGATGGATTCCGCCCCCCCCCCCCCCCCCTCCAGAGCAGCCAGAAAGGAACACAGCTCTGCTGACTCCTTAATTTTAACCCATGAATCCCACTTCTGGCTTCTGTCCTATGGAACTATACATAACATAGTACATTTGTATTGTTTAAACTATGAGGTCCATAGCAATTTGTTGCAGCAACCATAGAAAACTAGTACACACATGATAAAAGAGTACATTAACTGATACACTCTTCCGTTTACAAAACTAAGGCATGTGTAACACTAAAAAGAAAAAAGCAACCATAGCAAAAACATTTAATATGGAAAATTTAGATCCCTGGTCATTTCCATCACTGGTATTCACTCTTGACCAATGGATATGTATGCATAGGATGAGACCCTCTGGCTCTTAGGCTTCCAGCTGCCTACTCGCAGCCATAAACCGCCATCACTACTTGGCAGCACATATGTGACACTGAACATCTACGATCGGCAGATGATGCAAAAAGACGGCACTAGGGCCACGATGAAGCACTATCCCCCAAACCTGCTGAAGACATCTTGCTGAAGACAGTTTTTACAGCCATATAAGTCAACTATAAAAAGTTGCAGAGTTGACACGTCAGGGACCTCACCCTGCACAGGCAGGATATCATTACCACTGACCCAAGCACATGGCCACGATGAACCACAGGGACCTGAGAGCCACGCTCACTTCCTAAAGACAGAGGCCTCTGGTCACCTTTGCCAACAATGTATTCTTGGGGCTCCATTTTGTAAACTACATGTTCTGTAGGATTTAAGCATCTAAGTGCTAACCGTCTTGAGTGATTCCTCTGCAGTAATTTGGTAATATTTTCCAAATATCTCATCTGTGCATATGTCAACAACAATAATATATACATCATTATCATTGACAAAAATGCCAATTTCTGTAATTCAGAAGAAGCAGAGTGAATGAAATCCTCTCAGAAAGCAGACAGACAGGATGCCGGGGTCCAACTCTTGATTTTGGCTTAGGTCATTATCTAATGGTTCCTGAGATGGAGCCCCGTGTTGGGCTCTGCACCGACAGCATAGAGCCTGTTTGGGATTAGCTTTCTCCCTCTCTCTTTGCCCCTCTTCTGCTCCTGCTCTGTCTCCCTCTCAAAAATAAACTTAAAAAAAAGAAAAAGCAAGCAAGCAGGCACCTGATGCCAGAACACAGGCCAGCCAGTGGATTACCTTCTCCTGAAGGGACAGGTGGCCCATGAACATAGAAGCTGAAGACCAGATGGCTTTCAGAAACACTGTAGTACATGAAGAGTTGCTCTGATCCAGGGGCAGAGTAGCCTTGGCCATTTCAGAGACTTTTTAACTCTCTCTCTCTTTTTTTTTTTTTTGGCTTGATTTGTACGAACGTCTCCCCGCTCCTTCATTCCTCTTTCCAGAGGATGATTTGTACCTGAATTGCCACGTCCCTCCTAATCAAGTGAAGTACACTTAAGAGACTACAGAATTACTGGGTTTCTCTCCTTCACCTCCCTTCTTCAATCATACCTGTGCCTGTGCATCGCTGCTGAGACCCTTGGCAGCTCCAGTTGTAGCTTACGCATCAGGGCTCTCCATGTCCCTGGGGCCTATTTCAATGGATTAAATAGATGGCCCAAGGTGACCAAGATAGAATGGCATTTGTCTGCTACAACTGCAGGTGAGATCATTATGCTGATGGGGACAGTCAGGTTAGAACCTAACTGAGGCTCAGCAAAGAGTATCATTTCCTCTTCATGGTTTCCTTTCTTTTCAACTGCTATCAGTTCCAGATGCCACAAACCAGAAACATAGTGGTAAAGAAGGATGGGCTGTAAGTTCAAAGGAAAGGTGACAGGGAGGTAAAGACCAATAAGAACATGAAGCACAGTTGGAATTCTGATATTATATTATGCCCCAAGCACAAGCTATGAAGTCCCCATAGGATGACTGTGAGGTCAGACCCTTCGACTCTTGGCGACAACACTTACATGCCCAGTACCAGGTCAGCAGGTATGGGTGATGGAGCCAAGCAAACCCAGATCCATAAACAGTAGCAAATTAAAAGTGCTGAAGAGCTCTCCCAATATACCTGTCCTGAATACACCTGTCTCAACCATCAGTTATCATTAGCGATGTGATTACTGTTAACAAGGCCTTTACCTAAGGATAAAGATTTTGTTTATCGTGAAAAGTTTACATGATACTTCTGCCTTCTCTAAGTTGGTCAACACTCTTCTTGGTACCCAACATTCACTCACAAACAGAAATGGGAAATTTACACTCTTATAGAAAACCAAAGAAGATGTCCGTTCAAAGAATTAAATGCTTTCTGCAAACTAAAAAAATGTTCCATATAAATTTACTAAACTCCCTGAAAGAGATTTTGCATTTTAATAAAAACTCTTTTTGACACAGCAAAGGGCAGATTATCTCAACACATCCATAATCCACAAAGAAACCAAGTTACCTAAAAAGAGCAGCCTTCCTGATCTCATTCTTTCTCCAACAGCCACTACACAGGGGGAGAGAGAGGCATCCAATGGGTGTTGCAATAACAAGGCATCTGGACTCATGCCGGAATAAGTTACTCTAGATAATATTTTTCAAGAAAGGGTCTCTGCTGGTGGCTCCAGTTTACTTAGTCAAAAGGAACAAAGCTGCTCCAAGCTTATCCCTAGAGAGATGAGAACATCCCCAACACAAGCTTCCCATCTATACAGGTATGTCTTCCTTTTTTCAGGCTTCCCATCTATACAGGTATGTCTTCCTTTTTAGGTTTTCAAGGCAACCTAAAAATCACAGTCGTCCCCATTCTCCTGATCTGCCTTCCACACACAGTTAAGGAACCATGCAAAGGTGAGGCTCCTTGGGAGACAAAGGAAGCTGCCTCTGCCTCAGATTCACCTTACCTTGTTGAAGTCTTCAGAAGTTGCCCTCATTTCCTTCCATGTCTTGTTCAGGAGCTGGATACAGATGCAGAAAAACTCCTCAAAGGATCTGTCATGGGTGAAGAACATTGGGTGGAAGTCGTTGCAGGTCTCACTAGCTGGAAGAAAGAGAAGGGAAATAAGAGAGAAAGTTTGCAGAGTGAAATGAGAGAACACAGTCACATGTGGGTGTCCCAAAGAGAGATGATGGGAGGCACGTTTGGCTCAAGCCACAGTGGAAGTAAGGCATTTTGAAAAAGAAACCTAATGATAGTGTCCACGGGCAACTGTGAAGTTGAAGGTCAGACGGTCAGACCTATCCCAAGGGACATATTTTGACTGAAGAAAGTCAGCTCCTAACTCACCCTAAGACATGAACTTATAGCTTTTGTTCCAGTATCCCTGGTGTTGAATATGGACTCTGTATCTGCCTTTTTGACGTTATAAAGATGATTCGAACTGCCTTCAGTCATAGCTCCATCACTCTTAATTTCTCCTTTCTCACCAGAATAACTGGCAGAGGATGAGCTTTCCCAAGCACACAATTAATTGCAATTTTGAAAATAGCATCCTCGATTATTTCTCCAGGGGGCTCTTTTCCCTCTTATGGCAGTAAGCAGGGGGACATTTGAGATCATATACTATCTGATGCCATTAACCATTTGTTTTACATTTCCAGACACAGATGGCTGGAGGTCAAAGCAACCCAAATGGCTCTGAAGGCCGTGAATGGTCCAGTCCTGGACCAAACCGTGAAATCAGCCAGACTGCCTTCCTGCCTCCCCATTGCAGGGTTTCTGCACATCAGACCCAGTGCTCTGAGCTCGAGCTGTGCCTATTTCTCTCCTTCTTCCCAGAACAGTACCGCAGCCACTCCCTTCTTCCCTGCTAACTGTCAAGCTTACATTTTTGTAGTCCTTTTACATACGTCTCATTTGATCTTTACAATGCCTCTTATGGTTCATGCCTTATGGATGAGGACACTAGAAAGAGCCAGATTTTGTGATTCCCCCCAAAAACAGTACCATAAGTTTTTTTCTTTTTTAATATAAGCTGTTATGTATAGTGAAATAGTTCCTATTTTAATCAGAATCTCTTTAAGTGCCAATTAGTCTTCAGGGTTCCAAATGGTAGAATTTCAAGCCCTAGAAGCCCAGGAGAGGAGTGGCTGCAGGGCATGAACAGGGCTTACAGCAAAGACCTTCTGTACTTGCTGAAAGCCCTGTGCCTGCCATGTGGTTGATTCTGCTTGGAGAGAATCCTCCGGTGCAGGCCCAGCAATTGAACCCTAATCAAACCTAAGCAAACACACTCCGCCCTGGCAAGGCCACAAGCTCTTATGTCCCAAGCTCCTCTATCTTAGTGGATTCCAGTCTTCTATAAGGGTAGATATAAAGCTACACAGAGGCTATTTTATTCCAGACAAGGTAAGGGCACAGGCTAGCAGCAACTTGCAGTCATGTAGAAAAGGTTTGGGTCTGAGGGCAGAAGAAGATGTGGGTTTAAGTCTAGTCCATGCCAATCAGGAGCAAGCCACTTCCTGAGCCTCAATTTTCTTTTCTTTTCTTTTTAATGTTTATTTATTTATTTTGAGAGAGAAAGAGAGAGAACTCTCGGCAAGCAGGGGAGGGGCAGAGAGAGAGGGAGAAAGAGAGAATTCTAAGCAGGCTTCCGAGCCGTCAGCGTGGAGCCCAATTCGGGGCTCCATCTCACCAACCGTGAGTGAGGTCATGACCTGAGCTGAGATCAAGAGTCGGAGGCTTACCCAACTGAGCTACCCAGGCACCCCATGAGCCTTGATTTTCTTAACTAAAAAAATGGAAATGAAATCTCCTTGTCCTTCTCCACCGGTTTCAGAGAGATCAAATGACATGACTCATGGGCAAGTGCTTTGAAAGGATAAAAGTTGTCACCAACATGGAGCAAGGTGGTGGTGATGATAAAGAATGTTGTGCCAGCGTATCATTTCCAGGAACATGGGTTGTTCTTTGATTTCCCCCCAGCTCGTAGTCAAGCCTGTTCACATCTGAGAAATCAGCAGCAAGAACATATGTCACCCCAACCCCCAGCCTGTGTTACTGGCAGAAAAATGGCAAGAGTGAAGTTCTGACCTGGGACACAAAGCTATTTAAAGAACTTGGAATGTAAACACAGGTGGATTGTGTGTTTGCTGCCCTGGGCAATGAGCTGTCAGTCTCACTTTCCCAAGCACTGAAGCCAATGGAATTTACAAGTCCACAGAAGCACTCTAAAATACTACTGCCATCCAAGTACTCATTATTAATCACATTATCACAGTATCTTTTGGACCCAGTGTGATTATGTGTGTACTTTATGCCCTAGTTAAAGTTTTTATGGGATTACTGAAGCTGAGATAACCAAACAAAACTGAGACCAACAAACCCTGCACTTGCTTAGGTGAAGAGGGAGGGAAGTAACATCATTAATAATAAAGAATATTTATTGGGTGCATATAATGCACTGGGGGCTCTACTGGTATTCTCCTTCCAACAACCTGGTAGGTAGGCATGATGGTTATCCTCATTTTATATATCAGGAAGGTAAATCTTGGAGAAATTGCACCTTCCATCATGAGCTTTCTTTAGGTGGCCCTAAATGAGCATTTGAAACCTGCAGTTTAGTTGACCCATCAGGCTTCCTGCATTACTTGACAAGAGCTCAGAACACTTCCTTATGACTGCTGCTTTGAAAATTAACTTCTCCACCCACTCTCCCAGATCTTTTTGCACTGCTCCTTCAGCAGAAACCAGGATCCTGACCCCCCAGTCCAATGGGACTCACAGCAAGTGTACAGCCAGCACCTGCTGATGGACAACATCTAGCAATGTGACAGTACCAACAACAGCTACTGCCAGACAACAGCCATACCACTGCCACAGCCATATGTCAGGCACTAGGTCTACATTGTTGTTAGTTGCTACAACAAGCACACGAGGAAGATATTATCAATTTCTTTTTTTTTAATTAGAAATAGAGTTAGATGGATGGGGAAGAGAAAAAAGAAATAAAGAGTTAGAAAGGTTAGGTGACTTGTCCAAGGTCACAGGTCACAAGGCTTGCAAGTGGTGGAGCTGGGATTCCAACTGCCATAATCAAAGCCCATCATTGTCTGTTGTTCTCATTTTCTCATTCTGTTTCCCAATTAACTCTTCCTCTGTTGTGCCTCCCCCAGCAATACAAATATTAAAGTACTGCTTTTATATCCAGAGAAGATATTTATGAAGTAAAATCTTACAAGTAGCATCACCTTAACTATTAATGCTTAGAGTATATTTAGAGTCTAGGATTCCTCTGCTTTCTTCCTACCAGTCCTGATCCAAGTAGAGTTGGATTCAAATCACTGGGTCACACTCCTCTTCTAGATCTTACCTTTCTTTTCCCTGGGTCAGGTCAAGCTGCACTCCTGACAACTCTTTTTTTTTTTTTATTTTTTTTTAATGTTTATTTTTGAGACAGAGTATGAGCAGGGAGGGGCAGAGAGGGAGAAATAGAATCTGAAGCAGGCTCCAGGCTCTGAGCTGTCAGCACAGAGCCCAACATGGGGCTCAAACCCATGAACGGTGAGATCATGACCTGAGTCGAAGTCAGACGCTCAATTGACTGAGCCACTCAGGTGCCCCCTGACAACTCTCTTGAATACCCGACATAGTCTACCTGGTTCTAGCTTTTAGTCCACCAACTCTTTCATCTTCTCAAGATATTCTCAGCCTCTGGAACACACCAAGTTTCCCCTAGTCAGTCCCTGGGGAAGAGTCACAGTGGATGAATTTATTTGACCTACTTCAAGAAATTAACAGGTTGGGTTCCATGTTAACAAACCCCAAATTTGTTCATTGCAACAATGCACCCACCTAAAAAAAAGTACAATTTCCAGTCTCTCTTAAGAGTGACCATTATGTCCCAATCACAACCAATGATAGATACAGGGAAAGTGCTGGGTAGAGTTTCCAGGAAAGACCTTTACAAGAGGAAGGACACTTGACTGGCTTGTTCATTTTTCCTCTGCCTTCACATCTCAACTTCTTCAGGTTCGGAACACAACTTGATGTCCAGCACAAAAATGAAGGCTATGCCTTAGAGTAGACAATTAGAAGGAGCTCCTTGGCACTGTGGAATCACCATATCAATCCTGAATTGAACTCCTAAGGAATTCCTTGTATATGATTTGTTTAAGTCACTGTTTCCAGGCTTTCTATTACTCTTAGACACATGAAATTACTGATATGGAAACCTAAACTCATGCAAGCACACGGATATTAGCATAAGAGAACACATGCTCAAGATTACCAGAGGCTGGGGAGAAAGGAGAAAGTAAGAATGAGGAGGCAGGATGGTATAATGGTTACAGTCAAACAGAACTACATTCAAAGACCAGATATGATGCTCCCTAGCATACTATGTAGCCTCAGACAACGAAACTCCCTGAATCTGTAAAACATATGACCTTATAAGATTTATAAGCATCAAATTAGATTATGTTTATAAAATATGTGATAAGATACCTAGCACATAGATAGGTTTAGTAAACAATGGCTATTAAGTATTATTTTTATCATCATTATCATTGCACTATATGGCTTCTTAAAGACTTTAACATTTCTAGGAGATAAGGAAGGGAAGAAGAAAAATCTGGTGAATGGTCTTTGGGATCCTATTGATAGGGAGGGGTTGGGGCCAACCAATCATTCTTGTTGATTAGATCAAAATCCAGTGGGAAGTTCAGATCCTAAAGCTGAAATGTCACATGCTGAGTGTACATGCACCCATCAACACTGGCCAATCAACACTGTCTCCAGAGAAAAATAGCACCTGACTCTTTCCCACTGGGTTGTATTATGAAAAGAATATAAATTTCAGAATCAGGTAAGCACTGATTTGAATTCTCATTAGGGTTGGTGATACAAGCATCTCTCTCCTTGGCTTCCTCATCAGTAAGATAAACATGTTACTAGTTACCTCCTAGGGCTATAGAGGGTGAAGTGTCTGGCAGAGGCTGGGCCTTGACACACAGTAAGTCTAAGTTTCCATCCTCTCCTTCAAACCTCCAAATAATATGCAAGTCTCATAGGTTCTTTTAAGCTGGTAATATAAGAAATGCTGCTAATGCTCATTAAATAGTACAGGAGGGGCACCTGGGTGGCTCAGAGGTTAAAAGTCCTGCTCTTGATTTAGGCTCAGGTCATGATCTCGTGATTCATGGGTTCAAGTCCAATATGAGGCTCGGCACTGACAGCGCTGAGCCTGCTTGGAATTGTCTCTCTCCCTCTCTCTGACCCTCCTCCCCCCACCTCAAAAATAAATAAATAAACATTAAAAAGAAAAAAAAAAACAAGTACAGGAAACAGTGAGATTGTCCCCAGGCAGAGGGCCACACCCCTGAAGTCAATGCATTAGGGCACAATTCCCTCTCCATTCCAGCGAGGGAGGAAGGAAGAGGCAAGTGGTGGAGGCTGGGTGAATGGAAGCCACACAGTAAGGATCCTGGGGAAAGTACTCTATTTTATTCTTTTGTGTTTTGAAACCACAGGCCTAAGTGACTAAAGAACACTGAGACAAGACAGCCATTGCTAACAGCAGGATCAAGTTAGCATCAGAACACACTCCCTGCAGGAGTGATTCTCCAGACTGACTAGCAGTCATGTCTGTGCTCCTTGTTAGGAATGGCAGCACTGGAAAACACAACTTAAATGGATATATCATGGGGGGATAAAGGGGACTCAAAGAGCAGAAATAAAGAAGGGCACTTGCCAGCAATTACCTAAAGTTATGTGCTGGCCAGGGGTGCCGGGGTGGCTCAGTTGGTTAAGAGTCTGACTTTGGCTCAGGTCATGATCTCGTGGTCCATGAATTCAAGCCCCGTGTCAGGCTCTGTGCTGACAGCTCAGAGCCTGAAACCTGCTTCAGATTCTGTTTCCCTCTCTCTCTGCCCCTCCCCCACTCATGCTCTGTCTCTCAAAAATAAATAAAAACATTAAAAAAATTTTTTAAAGTTATGTGCTGGCTATTGTTGTAAGAGTTTCACTTGTCCTAACTCTGAATCCTCAATAACAACAAGGTCACTGTTATCACCCATATTTCACAGAGGAGAAAAGTGAGGGCAGTGAAATTAAGTAACTTGCAGTGACAGGGCTTAGAATCAAACCCAGCATTCTGTCACCAGAGACAGTGTTTGCATCCTCCACAAGAAGACACGGGCTTGTCATCATCTAATACTTATTTTTTTTTTTAATTTTTAATGTATATTTATTTTTGAAAGAGAGACAGTGCAAGCAGGGGAGCGGCATAGAGAGGGGGACAGAGGACCCGAAGTGGGCTCTGCGCTAACAGCAACAAGCCTGATGTGGGGTTTGAACTCACAAACTTTGAGACCATGACCTTAGCCAAAGTCGGATGCTCAACCAACAGAGCCACCCAGGTGCCCCCATCCTACACCCCTTGAAAAGACTCATCCCTTGCAGTGAGGAATGGGCAAACAGCTCTGAACTATAAAATAAATAAGGCTAGGGGATGCAACGTACATCATAGGGCATACAGTTAATAGTATGTCACAACTTTGTATAGTGACAGATGGTAGCTAGATTTATCACAGTGATCACTTTGCAATGTGTATAAATGTTGAATCACTACATTGTACATCTGAAATTAATATAATATTGTGTGTGTCAACTGCACTTCAATAAAAATAAATCAAAACAATTTGTTCCTTGACATGTCATACAGGGAACGAGGAAAAGATTCTGATGTATTTTGGGGTTCATGACTCCTTGTTTAAGGGTATTCCAGTATGAGAGGTAAGGATAAAGCATTAAGTATTAATATGTTTTTCTTCTAAAATGTTCAAATTGCAGATATTCAAGACCGACGATTATCAGGCAGGAAAAACCCATCCAGGTTGCCTGATCTGCTTTCCTTTCTTGTCATTAAGAGCAGTGAGAAAGGCACATCGGGTTGTCCAGAGTTCACCAAGGCAGAAAGGGGGTGAAGACGCTGGGAGCAGACCGCCAGGTTCCAATCCTGGTTTCTTCACTATTGCTGAGTCACCTGGGCAAGTCATTTCACCTGGCCATACCTCAGTCTTTTTATCTGTTCACCGGGGCAACAACAGTATAAACTCCATTAGTTTGCTGTGAGGATTCAGTGGAAACAGTGACTACAAGAGGCAAGGTAAGTGCAGGAGTAAACCAAAAGAACGATGATGCTTATCGGATATCACGTGGACCCTGGGCCAGGCCATCCCACTGAGAAGTGGGGGCTTGCATCAGCATATAGGGATGGCCTGAGTCTCCAGAATAGAGTTCTTCATTCAGAGGTTTAAACAAACAAACAAACAAAACACAGAGTGTGAGGCTTATTCTGTTGTTCTTTTAAATAATAACATTAAGAAAAAAATATTTAGCTACTAGGCAATGCTTTTATAAATGAAATTTAGAGAGAAACTTTCAATGGGACAAAAATAGTAAGACTTTTTAAAAACCAAATTGTTTTCAAGCACACTATTTTTAACACAATGAGATTCTACTTTGTAAAAAAGAATCAACTTAATGGTCTTTTAAATCTGGAATATTAAGGTATTTTCAGGGCTGAGGGTAAAATGGGTTCTTATTAATTTGCTGACATCTAATTCACTTATAAATAGGCCAGCTTTGACAGCAGCTATAATCCATGCACGTAAGTTTTAAAAATAAAAATAAGAATGCTGTACATACTTTTGTCACACTTTGCCTTTCAAAGTAGATTTGTTCCTATTTTCCGCTGGATAATGTGAGATGAGGTACGTATTGTCACTGGAGTGTCAGAGGTCAAGGGCTACCACTGAACAGGAAGTAAACAATGAAAGATGAGTACAGAAGATGGGTTTTAGTGCTACTTGTAACCTCCAGAAGGTCATGTTAGCTCCCTGGGTTCCACAGTTTTTACCTGTGAATGAAATGGGCCGGTAAAATTCCTGCCAAGTCTAAAATTCTAAAACTACACGTACACTCACACACACACACACACACACACACACACACACACACCAGATAATGTATTTTCAACTCCCTAATGCCCAACAACAATTATACACCTTGCAGACTGCACCTGCACTGAACTTACAATTATTTCCTAAATTATTATTTCCTTGAATGACAGGATGGCTACACATTTCATTTAGGGTGTTAAGGCATCAAAATGACATTTGCTAGGCTTCGGAAATGTTTGATGAGCTAGTACTTAACTCTTTTTTCATAAGAAAATTGTTAGATGTTTTTATACCCTTTCAGACCTATTAATATCACCTAATGCAGACCATTACATAAGAAAATTACCTGACTGAAGATAGAATGGCAAGACAACACAGGCAAATGCACAAAATTTCTGCTATTTCATAGGAATTTTGTAAGATAAATATAATTTTTGAGATGCCAAAAAGCTCTGTCCCATGCTGTCTATGACCCTTGTTATGTGAATCCATTTGCGGGTACTAGAGGGACACAGATTCGGGAAGCACTAGGCAAATTCTGATTATTTTTACCAAAAAAGAAATAAGCTCTGGCTTAACACAAAATGCATTTTGTTTTAAAATTATGAGCTGCAGGAAGAAAGGGATAAATCATATACACACAAAAGCGTTTAATACCTCAAAACTGCCAGAGCAGTTATACAATCTTACTAGCTATCTGCAGCATGAAAATTCAAATCAGACCTATTTGTGGCTCTAGGGTCAGTCTAGATAATATATTTATGAATTCTCAGATGCAAATGTATACTTCTACCTTTATACCTTTGTAGAAATTCTTACCCTTGTAGCCTTTGAGTTTTCTATTTTTAGACCTGGTATTCTGTAATGGCTTGGTTTTGGGGCTTTGGTACTGTGTGGGAAGATGTTGAAAGTTCAGAACCTTTTGTAGGAGGGAGAAGTGAACAAAGGAGAGTAAGGGCAAAGAATTTGAAGTTCCCCAACTGCTGCTGAGTTCCACCAATATAGAAGCTAACACCCCCCCTATTTCAGGACAGGGGATCAGAGGCTTGAAACCCGCTCAGCTCTTTCCAGCTCCTGAAGCCTGGTTTAACAGAACTCTAGATATTCTTTTCTCTCCTCTATCATGCCTAAAAATAGTATGAAATCCACACTGAAAAGACACACAGTAGCTAATCCAATGCTTCATTGTTCATTTTCCCTATGGGCTTTTTTTAAGGACATGGAGAGAGGAAAAAAAAAAAAATAATAACTGACTGTAGTGTTAGGGCTGAAAATCAGACTCTAGCACCAAAAGGCGGCCAATTCAGCAAGAAGGACCCAAGGCCTTCCAGGCAACGCAGTGTGTGGTAATTAAAGAGCAGAAATTCTGGAGCGAGGTTGGCCAGTGCAAAACTTGGTGTCACTGCTTAATAGTAACATGACCTTGATCAACTTCTACTACCTCTGAACCCCAATTTCCTCATTATAAGAAAGACAATGCCTCCTATCTCATCAGATTTTTACAAGAATTAAATGTATAGTGATACATGATTCATATATTAACTGGGATAAAATGAGCACTTAACGAATGCCAGTTGTTACCAGATTTAATAGCAAAATAATTATTATTGTATGTAGCTAAAATGACCAATTTGGAGAAATTATACTTTCAGATGCAAAGACATTATAAAGCTACAGTAATTAAAACAGCTTGATGTTAGTCTATGGATGGAAAAACAGAAAAATGGAAGAGAACAGTGAGTTCAGATACAGACCTGTATATACAGACACTAGATTTATGAAAAAGGGGACACTGTAGTGGATTTTCAAAAGCTTTTGCTGGGCCAATTGTATATGCATCTGGAAAAAAAAATTATGATTCCCTACCTCACACTATCTACAACAATCAACTCTAAGTGGATTACAGTTCTGAATGTGAAAGGAAAGACAATGAATCTTCTACATAATATAAAATACATTCATGACCTTGAGGTGACCAAAGTTTTCTTAAACTGGACCAAAAAATCATTAATCTGAATGAAAATGTTTGATTGGATTATATTAAAACCAAGGACTTCTATTTATCAAAAGATATAGTAGGATGGCAACCACAGGAGAACATTTTCAACATTATCTGACAAAGACCTGGTATCCATGATATATAAATACCTGTGTAAGTCAGTATGAAAAAGACAGACATTGAGAAATGGACAAAATGTAAACAGGCACTCCATGCAATAGCGTATCTAAGTGGCCAATGAACATATGAAAAAGTGCTCAGCTTTTTCAGTCATCAGGAAAATGTAAATATAAATGAATAAACTTTCAAACATCCACTAGAAGGGCTACAATGAAAAGGTAGAAAATACTAGGTGTGGATACAAATGTGGAACAAGAGGAATTCTCATAGGGTGTTGATGCAAGCGTAAAGTGGCTCAACCACTTTAAAAACCAGCTTAGTAATATTTAGCAGAGGTAAAATTTCATACTCTATGACACAGCAATTCTCCCCAAACATATAAATACAATAGAAATGCATACATATGTGCCCCAAAAGAAATGTACATGAAATTTCAGAGCAGCACTATTTGCTATAGCCCTAAACTTGAAACAACCCAAATGTCCATCCAAGAGATTAGATAAATGATAACTTATTCCTACAGCAGCATATTTACCAAAAAGAAATGATTTTTTAAAAATTATACTATCTATAATAACATGAATGAAAACATAATGTTGAACATTACAAAAGAGAACATACTATATGATCCTGTTTATCTAAAGCTCAAAACAGGCAAAATTCACCTATGGTAGTGGAAACAGGTTATTTTTCCAGATAAAAATCGGGGGGAGGGGGGCAACCCAGAAGGGTCTCTGATGGTTGTATAATACTCTCTCTATCTTGATCTAGATAGAAATTAGCTAACTAGCCAGTTAGTTGGTAGTTGGAAAATTCATTGAGCTGTGTTGTGCTTTTAGGATTTGAACACTTCTATGCATTTAAGTTACGCTCATAAAAAGTTAACTTTAAAAAATAGAACGTGGGCTTTCTAGGTGATCAAAAAGGGACAATAAGATTTTAGATGATAAAACTACTGCAGATAACTTAGATGGGCTTCTCAAAAGTAGTGCTGTGTTTGCCCTACTCACCATCTCTGGAACCAGGGATTTGGCACTTTACCTAGCCAGGTTGACTAACTGGATAAAAAAGCATATAACCTGTCTGTTTAGGCATCCTAGTCCAACTACCTAAGGTGGTATTAGCTTCTGAAGTTGGTCAGGTACATCTCTCTACACCCAGACTTCAGTATAATGTCACCTGTTGGATAGGTAAGTATATGCTTGCTGTTTTGCAAATGAAGATCCTGACCTCAGTGAAGAGTACTGCAGGTGCTGAAAAGCTATCACAGGTTTGGCTGGTTGCTTCATTCACTCACTCATTCACAAATCTTCCTTCCTTGCCCTTTCCTTCCTTCCTTCCTTTCCCTTTCCTTCCTTCCTTCCTTCCTTCCTTCCTTCCTTCCTTCCTTCCTTCCTCCCTCCCTCCCTCCCTTCCTTCCTTCTGTCCATCCATGTGTCCATGTCCACCTGTTATCCATCCATTCAACTAGCAAGGTGGTTAAGAACATAGTGCTAGAGCCCATCTGTCTAAGCTTGGATCTTGGCTCTGCCACTCATTATCTATGTGACCTTGACCACATAAGCAAGGATAGATGAATAAAAGATGAGGCTGAAGGAGCAGGCAGGAAACAGATCATCTAATTCTTTGGAGACCTCATTGAAGACCTCAGCATTGGAGACTCAGAGTGATGAAGTAACGCCTTCCCTTCTCCTTTCTTACTCTATTTTTTCTCTTTTTGATGGAATTAAAATTCAGGTACTTTGAGGGTTGCTGTTATTCGGGAATCCACTTACTTGATATTTTAGTGCATTAAGGACAAGTGGTAAACCAGATAAGAACTTGAGAGCTAAAGTGGCTAGGAACGTCAGTTGTGGAGTTAGGACTAGGGCTAGAATTCTCCCTCTGCACCTTCACTGTGTATCTCAACCAAGCTCTTTAATGTCTTTGAGTCCTTTATTATGATGACAATAACAGTAACTCATAGTTTGTAGAACTGGGTGAAGACATAGTGAGAGGATTCCCATAAAACACTTAGCACAGTGCCTGTCATATAATAAACACTCAACAAATGTTAATCATAAAACCTCGTGCAGAATACAAATATGATGTGTAATTCTCCCCTCCAAATGTTGAATTGAATACAAGGGTTAGCTTGCGGTGAAATCTTATTTATTTTTAACTAAAAAAAATTTTTTTTGAGAGACAGAGAGAGAGAGAGGTGCGAGGAGAGGGAGGGGCAGAGAGAGGGAGACACAGAATCTGAAGCAGGCTCCAGGCTCCAAACTGTCAGCACAGAGTCCAACCCGGGGCCCAAACCCACGAACCATGAGATCAAGACCTGAGCTGAATTCGGACGCTCAACTGACTGAGCCACCCAGGCGCCCCTCTTATTTATTTTAAAATCTTATTTTAACTTGCCTTCGTGAAGGTACTCAGTTCCTGTGGAAAGTTATAGAGCAGCAGCACCATCCTCTCTTGTGAGACATTTAACAAAAAGAAAAAATGCACAGAAATTCCATTAAATTAAGATTTCTGATAAGAGCAAGCTAAGTGACCCCTGGAAGTTTGCTTATAATTAAAAAATCGTCTTGCTGATATGCTCTGCATGCACATTTCCTTTGTCCTCTGGCTGAAACAACTAAGACATTCAGGAGAAGGGAACCTGGGTCCTTGACACCTTGTCTCTTTATCTGCAAAATAATCATTTCTGGATCCATGTACAGGTCTAAGAAAGGGTTTGGCCCAAAAAGGAAAAAAAAAAGAGAAGAAAAAAAATGAATTCTCTGGGAAGGAGTATCAAGTTTGTGGTGTGTTAGCGATGCAAAAACCAAGGGCAAAGCATACTTACCTTGCTAAATATATTTTACCTACTTTTCTGGGGATGGTGTGGCTGCAGCATTGTAGGGGGGGGGGTGGTGCAGTGGAGGGTTGGGAAATAGGAAAATTCTGGTTGAATGGTCAATAATCCAGGGCAGGGCAAAGAAGAACATATTCAAAAAGCAAATTTCTGCCTGCCTTTGTTAAAACTTCCTTTATAAGGAAAATTATTCTGAGAAGCGGCACATTAAGAGACTGTCATACAGCAAATTTAGCATGGATATAAATAATTGCCTGTCCAACCATGTGAGATGGGCACTCAAAGGTTATGCTGGGATAGAGGCAGATTCAGGAGCAGCTAGGATGTGCCTCCCTGAAAGTCCAGCAAGAAGCGGGCACGCCATTGCGTGACCACGGATTATACCTTGACCTGAGGCTCAGAGCCTTTGCCAGAGCCAGAGAGCTGGCAAAAGGGGCCGAAAATAAGCAATCCTGAATTCAATAAATGCGAAATTAAGGGAAGGGGACATGCCAGGGCTTGCTCCTCATACCATTCTTTCTCCTCTCTGTTGCTCAGTAAATGACTCTCCTTAAGATCTCAGAGACCACCTGTAGCTCTTCACATAAAACGCGCTTGCTTTAGCAAGTCATTCAGCACCTGTCAGCCTGACCCTACTTCCCCGCCTCTAACTTTTCTCTGGCCTCTGAAGGAAGCCTGAAATCAAGCCCAGTTTCTACCTCTTTACCTACCAAGTTAACCACCCCTGCTTGTATTTCTACGTGTTAAATTTTGGAGTTTTCTCTTCATGGAGCCCATGGAGTTGTCCTCCAAAGCCCATCCCTTTGCTAAGGGCACTTCACTCAAGCCTTGCCAGTCTGCCCCTTCCCTTGTGCCTCTACAGACCTTCAGTTTTCTCCACCTGGTTGGATTCCCCCTCCTGACTGCTGCAGAAACAGGAACCTCTAGTAATTTCTGCATTCCCACATGGCCAGCCTCCCACTAACACCTACCTGCACGTCCCCCCCTTGTGCCTCCAGTGACATGCTTTTCTTCCCTATGGTTTCCATTATGTGCCACTTCATGCACTGCTTAAAGGACAGGATGAGGGATGTCCCCGACTTTTGTACAACACACATCTCAGCACTTGTGCTGTGATAAGGGCACTTGGAAGGCTCCACTCAGGCTTCCCTCTCTGCTTTAAAACTGTCAGACCCGCAAAAGGACCCAGTCCTCCTCCTTCTCTCCCCCAATTTTCTGAAACCCAAGCATAGGTGTTCTCGTAGGAGAACAATAAGGAACCATATAAAGAAGGCAAATTAATTACACAAATTCAACAGGGAAGAAAACCAAATCTGATGACGTTCCTAAACTACAGAGATGTAACCTTCCTCTGCAGATCAACAGCCAGCACCGAGGCCCTGGCAGGGGGTTTCCCCTTGCCATTCCCATCCCGCCTCATGTACCACACACCCATTCAGACCAGGAACACTAGGTCCAGTGCTTGTCTTGGGCCCTTCTGGGACTCTGTCACAAGGAACATAAGGCCTCAAGGATTGCATAACAGTGTTAACAATGCGTTCACCCTGGGTGGTGGAATTAAGGGAGATACGGGGGATATTAAGGGAATAATCCACTGACAATCATGCTTTTGCCAATGTGGGATCTGAGAAGATGGAGATTTATATCAGTGAACAAAACCAGAGTTAAGTCCCTAATATTTTTGCCTGTATATAGTTCCATTCAGTCCTCTTAAAAAAGAAAGCATGATAAAAAGCACATCTCTCTCTTGCCCGGGATTATGTGGGCAGGCCTGTGTGGAGGGACAGAGAAGCCCTCAGTGTATGAACAGAACACCAGGCCCTAAGAAGCACATCCTCAAGCACTGTGCTAATAATTTAGGAAAAGGTCAAACTTCACACAGGCACTTGACTGAGATTTACCAAAAAAGAGGAAACAAAAGGAAAAAACATTAAATACCAAACCAGAAACTGGCTGGAAAACTTGAAAAGGACATAATCTGAATAACAAGACACCTGGGGAATCTGCTTCAGCAAATCAGAAGGTGAGCAGCCTAGAACAGGGTGTTACTTACTTGAGAATACTGCAGTGAGCACGTGCCAAGAGCTGTTCTACGCTCCTGGCAAGTATTTGCTCATTTAATTATCATAACAATTCCATGAGGTTGGTGCAGCTACTATCATCCCCACTGTACAGATGAGAAAACTGAGGCCCAGACGAGTGACATGGCTTGGCTCACAGAGCTTACAGGAGGTACAGCCAGGGTTTAACAAGGGTTTGGGTCCAGAGTTCTTGTCCTGTCACTCACTGGGCAGCAATTACCCTCCAATGGAAGATTTTTAAAGCAGAAAGTGAATACTTCCTAGAATTCCTCTTTACTGTGATTTAAAAATAAATTTGATTCCATTTCCTTCTTCTCAGACCCGCCATTTTAATGAAGACTTGCTATTGCTAACTAAGATAATTTTTGGATATGCGATTCTTACAGTTGGTATAAGATGGTATTCCTTTTGCCAATTTATCTATAGCAGACATGTATTCCCATTGAAATGTTACTCTTTAATGCTGGGAGGAAATCAACAATTTGTAGACTCTTAATTTCATGGGCATCGATTGGCTCATTGGCTTAATAGATCCTTATCCTGATAAAGAAGATACAAAATTTATCTTTTTTAATGAAAGGCTAATATCATGAAAGATTAAGAAATAAAGCTAGTCAGACCAATCTGTTTTTGTCATCAAACAATTATATAGTGCTTCATATATACCAGCCACCATTCTCAGTGCTTTAAAATTATAAAATGATTTAATTATATGAAAATTAAGTGTGAGCCAGGTTCAATTTTCATCTCTATTTCACAGGTGAGAAAACCAATGCACAGAGAGGCTAAGTGACTTTGTCTGAGTCACACAGCCAGAATGTGCTTGCAGGAGGCAATCAGCCTACAGAAGCTATGCTCTGAACCAAATATATGCGTAACCAGTGTACTCACTCAGAGGTCTCCTTGCCCCGGTAGCTTTTTACCTACGTAGTTGCTGCTGCTGCGGTCCTAACCGTTACACGGTTATATAAGAATTTACATAATAAATTCTTATTCACAATCTAAGGCTGCTGGGCCGCTTTGACCCTGACGGATCACACACAGATCCATGACTACCCCAGGTATATCAGATCTTAGAATCTCTCATCAATCGGGGCGCCTGGGTGGCTCAGTCGGTTAAGTGGCTGACTTCGGCTCAGGTCATGATCTCGCGGTCCATGAGTTCGAGCCCTGCATCGGGCTCTGTGCTGACAGCTCGGAGCCTGGAGCCTGATACAGATTCTGTGTCTCCCTCTCTCTGACCCTCCCCCGTTCATGCTCTGTCTCTCTCTGTCTCAAAAATAAATAAACATTAAAAAAAAAAATCTCTCATCAATAAAGAGCCAAATTATATCAAATCTACTCATTTAAAAAATCCCACCCACTCTGATTTTTTTCAAAAAAAGATTATGTTAGGATTGAATCTCTTTATTTCACAGAACCAAACTCATAAGCAAACAAACAAACAAACAAACAAACAAAAAACCAGCTGTCAGTGTCTTGGTGGTATCTTGAAACATAAATTTGAGTAGCATGTGGCACATTCACTAGGAATGCTCCCAGAATGCTCCCAGTTTTGCAGTTGATAAAAACTATTTTACTATTAAAAAGCACTAGGGGCGCCTGGGTGGCTCAGTCGGTTAAGCGTCCGACTTCGGCTCAGGTCATGATCTCACAGTTTGTGAGTTCAAGCCCCGCGTCAGGCTCTGTGCTGACAGCTCAGAGCCTGGAGCCTGTTTCAGATTCTGTGTCTCCCTCTCTCTCTGCCCCTCCCCTGCTCATGCTCTGTCTCTGTCTCAAAAATAAATAAACATTTAAAAAAATAAAAAAATAAAAAAAATAAAAAGCACTAATAGAATTAGGTTGAAGCTCTTGTTACTGCTTTAATGAGACTATTTTTTTCATCCTACACAGCATTGTGGACTAATTGGTATTCCAGTGAATTGAACATTGTTTTACTTTTTAAATTTTTTTTAAGTTTATTTATTTATTTTGAGAGAGAAAGTGCACACAAGTAGGGAAGGAGCAGAGAAAGAGGGGGAGAGAATCCTGCACTGTCAGTGCAGAGCCCGATGTGGGACTCGAACTCATAAAACACAAGATCATGACCTGAGCTGAAACCAAGAGTCGGACGCCTAACTGACTGAGCCATCCAGGTGTCCCAACATTAGTTTCTTGTTCCTGGACCAATGGGATGGATGCATGCATAGACTGTACCTTAGGAATGTGTGTTTCTGAAGAATTCAGTCCTAAACTGATGGGTGATGATACATTTTAACCCTTCATTAATTATCTAAGTTCTTCTTATACTGAATATCTGCTACTCCCCCTCCTCCTACCCTGCCTTGCTGATATAAAATGATAATTAACCCCTGCAATATATACAATATAGTCCTTGCATATTTTTGGGTGATTGTTATGCAATTGCAGACTTTGCTCCACTTGAATTCGCCTTAAACCAAATTCAGTAAGAGTTATTTTGGCCTCCAGCTTCTTGGCCATCATCTTTCTCAATCTCTCTCTTTCTTTTTAAACCCTCACCAAAAGGAGGTCATTTTAGATAAGGACACATCTTAATGAAAAACCCAAATAAGGATAAGACTAAAATTAAGGTGCTTTTCACCCCAGTAGGAAGATTCTGATGGAAATTCTCAGACCTTCCTTCTACATGATATAACAGTTAATGCTCTCAGGCACTTTAATTCTCATTTTTTGTAGACAGCTATTTTATTTTAATTTTTGGTCATTCAATTTTGTTCTTCATAGTTTGAAAGCATTCTCTCCTTCTCCCCTGGTAAACATACTCAGGAACTTCCATTTTATAAAAATTTTCCAATTCTCTAAAAACAGAGACCATTTCTGTTATTAGGGCTATTCTCTTACACATACAAATGACTGGGACACCACGTATGGTCACTGGAGTGTACCATAAGATATCCAATATGACACCATATTTCCTACTAAGAAAGTCATTATATCTAGTGTGTATACATGCAAGTGGATTCCTCATGAACGCCTTCAAAATTATCCAACAGTCATCAAGACTTCAGAGGGAAAAACAGAACGACAACAGTTCACTAACACTACTTATATGCTCTTCCCAATCTCACTGTACTCTCTTGTCTCCTTCATAGTCTTGTTCTTTGTTTTCGGGTCTTCTTTCTACCCAAGGTTCTGTTCTCATCTTTCTCTTCTCCTCTCTCTTCACTCTTGCCCTAGGAAAACTCATCTAGTCTTGCAATTTCCATGCTCACAGCTGCCAAATCTCCATTTCAAGCTCAGGTAGTCCCCCAGAGCTCTGGACAACCAGCTCCTTGCTGGACATGGTCTACCTGGATGTCCCTTAGTCACCTCAAACTCAAAATGACCCAAACTGAACTCATTATCCAGACTTACTGGGTTTCCCACCTCAGGTATGAATCTACTTGGCTATCCAGGTCAGCCTTGGCTTCTCTCTCACTCCCCTTCATATCCTAAACATATTTCCTCCTTTCCTTTCCCTGCCACTTCTCTTGGCTCAGGTGCTCATCGCTGCTCTCCTAGGTTAGGACAAAAGGCTTCAAAATGGTCTCCCACCGTCAAGATGCATCCGTTTTCCTCACTGGCCTTCATAAGGAGGTTGTTCAAATCTAACTACAGCCACGGCAAGACACAGATATAGCAACAACAAGAGTTTAGTTTTATCAGTGCTTTTCATAGTGAAAATAATTAAGCCATTCTGCTTAAAATCTCTCAGATAAAGTCCAAAATCCTTAATAAATGTGGACCCTGCCTAGCTCTGAATCAGCCAATTTCAGGGCAAGCTTTTAAAAATAAAACTTCCGGAATGCATTTATGAGGAGAGGGAGAAAACAATCTCAAAATTTTGAGAACAAAATAAAATGACGAAAAAGCTCAAATACACCATTTGCAAGACTTCCAGACTTGAGCATATGATTTAATGTAGGACTTCAACACCCTTCCTCAGCTCATTCCCCTTCTTAGTGGTAAGTCCTGTAGGTCTTTAAGATCCAATGCAGTTGTTAGCTCCTCTATGGAATGCTTTTATTACTATTACCTACTGGCTGACACTTCTAAGGGTCTCCATCTCACCCTCTGCCAAGTTCCCAATTCTGTGTGCTTTTGTGTCTCCCCATAGGAATCCTAAGAATCTGGAGACTCAGGACCCTGCCTTCTCTGTCTTTGTATCCTCAGTACTTAGGTCTTCAAAAAAATGCTTGTGGAATGCATGGTTCATTGTAAAGTGGTTCTTGTCTGATGGCACGAAGTTGCTGAAGTCACAACATTCAAAAATTCTTCATCTCCTTACACTGAAGTTTTGCACTGCAATCTACTCTTGCCAGCGGCTGCTAACCACTAAACATGCATCCCCACTGACAAAACAAAACATGACCACAGGAGCAGGCTCTGTGGAGACCGTGCCCACACATTTCAGTGGCTGTGCTAAAATAAGCATGTAAGTGTGTAGGACTCATCATCAGATTGTACCAGGAAACGCGCCCTCCCAGATTTAAAAATATACTTGTTTGGCTTGATTCGGGCTGCTCCTCATTCCAGGCCTGCCTGAGTCACTGGAGAAACATCCTATTAGGGTGCACCCCCACTGATTGGCTTCCTTTGTATGTTCTCGATGAGTTAGGAGACATGACTCACAGTTCACTGTTATGACAAAAAGAACTTGCTCTCCCTTCCTTTTCATTACTGATGTTTTGTGGGCTGCCTTGGCACCTCTTAGAAACATCTAAGAGAGCCAGGGGCAGCTTGGGAATTGGCATTATTTATTTTTAACAAGCGACTCTGCTTGAAGTGCCTTTCATCAGAGCAGCAGATACTCTGACGACCTGGCATGTCTAAAGTTCCCACTACTCCCGAGAGGCCAGTAGCTGGCCAGCCTTGCTCTGCCCTGTCATCGATGGGGAGCAGGAACACTCAAAGGAGGTGCAGACACTGCACAACACCCTGCAGGTTTGGCTCCTGAAGCTGGTCTCCCAGAGCTGCTGTTGATAAACGGCTGGCTGGACATTCTTTCCTTGGTTATGATACTCGGATGCTCAGTCAAGGACAGAGGCATTCTCCAGCATCATCAGTGGTCAAGTAGTGAACATGAAGCAAAGTGAGAGGACAGTCAGATGGGTGCCATCTTCTTCATGTCACCTAGGGCACTCCAGAGCTGCCGCTGGAAGAATTTTTAGGCTCCACAATGGTGATACACAATAGAGGTTAATTCTTTTGTTGTCATTCCAGAAAAAAATTTTGACTGGCTGTTTGCAGAGGTGAATCAGGCACAGACTCTGCACAGAGGAGCAGCAGAATTAAGTACAGTGACTTAAATACCACCAAGGGAGAACATGCAAAGGGTTATGAAAAAATCCAGGGAAAAGATGGGTTTATTTTCTTACAGAAATTGGCATTTGAATTGGACTTTAGGATGGGTAGAATCTAATTCATAGTTCTGAATGTGTTTTTCTTTCAGAACAATTTCCCAGTCAGGCTCATTTCAAATTCCACTTACATTCAGACTCCAAATTCCATAATCAACGTCTCTTGGAAGCCATTTAAATGCATGCATATAAGTCTGCCTGCAAAGATGCTTCTATGCACAGTTCTACCAGGAGTAGGTTTATGGTGGCCAATAAATGAAACAGAGCAGAGACTCACTAAGTCCAGATCGCTCTGCTTTCCAGGGGATCCTGGTGCAGTGAATTCTGCCTCGGCTTTAATAGAAAGCGATAAAAATACTGCCACCCACTTACCTCAGAGGCACACTGCAAAGATGGATAATGTTCACATCACTTAGGATTTTTTAGGAGAAAAGTGCTCTTATGAAAATAGAGCTTTGTTATCATGAATGTTGGGTGAAAATGAAGCAAAAACAATGTCTAGAACATGTGTTTAGGAGGAAAAATTCCAGACACTAGATTATAATTTTCAAACAGGTCAGCATGCCATAGCCAAGGCCCGGATGTTCATTCCCAGAAGGTAGGGGTATGTTGAATCTATGAGGATATGAGGCAAATGCAGTGTCTTTGATGATAGGGGTTTCTATCAGAATACAGAACATGAAACGGAATTGCAAAGCAGTTTGTCCCATGATCAGGTATGAACATCCACATCCAAGATAATCAGAATTGATTCTCCAAAAGCCAAGAAAAGGACACACAGAGGACACTGAGAGAAAAACTATCCAATGCCGAAGGCAGCTTCAAAGGGCTAGGTGATCCAGAACATTCAGTGGTGCAGAATAAAGACAACAGAAGATGAAGAAAGGGTGTAAACAGTGAGTGAATCTCTGAATTATACTGCAGCACTGTGCAAAAGAAAGAAATCAGACTTAAGTAGTGGTCCACTTTCCAACACAGAACAGACATATGTTTTCTGGGTGAATTACTTAATTTCTCACAACCTCGCACAGCTGAGAAAATCAAAGAAAATGTATAAAAAGTATCTTCAAAGATGTTCCGGTATCACATGTGGTAATTGAGCTGAGTTCTAGGAATTATTAAAAATCAGAAGAAAGTTCACAAAAAAGAGCCATGCATTTTGGTTGTGGAATTGTTCCCTCTTTTTCAAAATAGGTGCAAGACTGGGGTTGGAGGGAAGCTTCTGGAAAGGATCCAGTAACCTGGAAGTGATATAACCAGGGTTTGGACGTCTGTGAGAGAAATATTCAAAACGGATTTTTGATAAATTGAACGTGGATGAGAAGATGAAAGAAACAAAGATCACTTTGAGAGCCTGAGTTTGCAGAAATCATAGGAGAATAAAGTGGTCAGTGTAAATGGGAGGTGGGGTAGAGGAAAGAAGGTGGTAAAATGGGGAGGAGTGAGGACTTTGCTAGTGAGAAATACCAAGGAGGTTATTACTGAACAAAAGGTAAGCTTCTAACAAAATAATAAAATGAGGAGTTGAAAGTTTATTGCTGGAATTTTCTACATCCACTAGTCAATCTCACGGCAAACAAAATGGCAATTCTCTTGTGTAAAGAGAGTAGCATATGCCATTTAATGTTTTAAGAAAAGAAAATCTGTGATGAAGAGGTTTCTTATGGGAATAGGTCTGATGCAACAGTTCCTGTGCATTAAGTGGGGGAGTCACACATGTTTTACTATTATTTTCATTAACCCTTAAAAGCTTTTGTTTTTATTCCGGTTGATATTTATGTTTGCATTTTCCCTTTCCAATTAGGCCAAACACCTGATCAGCCACTCTTTCACTGGGTTCTGGCCAATTCTGTCCACTAACCCCTATAGCCAAGGAGACTGGAAAATAACTGGGCTACTATCTGGGAAGACAAAACCATCTCCCGTGGTGAGGACTCAGCAGGCAGTGCCAAGAGCCAGGCCATGAAGGGCTTGAGCAGACTGGACGCAGGCCTGCAGCCTCTGGCAAAGGAATGTGACAAAGACAAGCAAGGCCGTCTTTGTTCTGGAGAAAATTCAGACAGAGGGAGAAGGAAGGAGGGGAAATGAGCTGAGGCAAAAAAACAATCTGTGACGGAACCCACAGAAATCGGTCACTGGCCCATCTCCCTCACCAACCCAAAACCAAGTTCGAGAAATCAGAAGTCAAGGTTGGGTTGCTCTCTAAGTGCATGAAAATAAATGTCAGTGGGGATAACATTTAAAATCTGGATCTGTTGATATTTCTCTTCTCTTCTCTTCTCTTCTCTTCTCTTCTCTTCTCTCTCTCTAATGCTATTATATTCCAAACTTCTGAGTGTTTTTCTTACAGAATATAAACCCTTATTAACCAGACAGGCCATTTTCAAGGGCTTTTTGTTTTTACTTCAAGACATCATCTCATCTTGACTGAATGATATCAAAATGTTCACACAGATACACTAATCTATGGCTTCAGCATACAGTTAATTGGGCAGCTGACACCCTTAAGTGTTAAATATGAAATAAAAAGAACTGTAGAAATTATGGAAAAGTCAACCTATTTGAAAGACACTGATTAGAGACTGCAGTCAAAAGTTTTCAGAGATGACAGCTCTGACTTAACAGACACAATGCTTGAGTGCACCCATCTGCTCTGTCCATCATCCACCAGATCCCCAAAAGATGTATCCCTTAACTGTCCTGCATGGCCCTGTGCTTTTCAATCAGGGAACCACACAGACACCTCAGTGGAAGCCAAAGGAAATGAGCGTCAGGCTATGAGCTTCTTGGCAACAATTGCTGGGGAACATCCAGCTTTACACGCACCCTTGCACTTCCCTTCCCATCAGTTCCAAAGTCTCCCTTGCTTATAACATTCTTGCCTTTTCTCCTGCCTGCTTGGCTCTAGTCTCATGGGACACAATGTGCCTCAGCCCCAGGTTCATCCTGCCCTTGGATGCTTTAGGTCTGTGACCTGCCTGTGCTGACTCATGTCCCCGGAACTCCTCCCAGATGTGCCCTGGTTTCACAGGACAACTTCTCTTATGTTAGTACAAACCTTGTGGAACCAATGAATTAAGCCCATGACAGTAACCCAAAGGATGTTCACAATATTTTGGGATAGACTTTCCAGTCTCTTCTTATTTCTTACCATCGAAGTTGTTACTTTTTCTAAATATTCTAAGCATCACCTACACCTTGAATTCTTAGCAACGGAGGCTGGACATGAAAAGATATGACAAGTTTTTTTCTTGCTTACATGTTTTCTTTCTAATATTACTTTCCCAAACTCAGGAAACTCTAATTTTCTTTTTTTTTAAAAAACATATTCAAAGGATTAGGAAAAGTTCTGTGTCATATTTAAAGAAACAAATCACTACTGCTATAAATAGATGTGACTTCATTTGTAAGAACACTCACATGGGCACACACAGGCTCACAACACGGGTGGCGTCACATATTTTCAGAGCGTAAGATGGAAGATCATGACATGCCGCGGTCTGAGGTAAAATGGTTTCTTTGATCTACTCTCTCTATATGATCAACATAATGATGGTTTAAGAGAAAATGTAGGCTCCAATCCAGGATAATTAAAAATGCAATGACTTAAAATTTTCATTTTACTTAGGAAAGATGTTACATTATAATGCTGTCTAGCAGAGCTTCCTGTGATAATGGAAATGTGCGTGCGTGTGTGTGTGTGTGTGTGTGTGTGTGTGTGTGTGTGTGTGTAATGTGGCTAGGATGCCTAAGGAAATGAATTTTTAAATTTTATTTATTTCTACTTTCTACTTAATTCAAATTTAAATAGCCACACATGGCTAGTAGCTAACATATTGGACAGTGAAATATTAGAAAGATGGATGCTCAGCCTAGACATCTACTATCAGACAAAACCATTCTCAGAGCATAAAACTAAAGCTGAATAGAAAGAGTTTGAGATCATTTTACTCATGAGTACTCCCTTTGGCACAGGTTAAACAGGTGACTTTTTTCAAGACAAAAGTAGTTGTGATACTGAACAGAGTTTTTGCATGTTAGGTCTTCGAATCCATGACCAACAGAAGTGAATTCCCATGCGAAGATCTAGTATTAGTATGACGATAACATTTGACTGACACAAAAATAGCAGAAATATAAACACTAGAGCATCTGGCTGTTATGAGTATGTGCCTAATGTGATGTACAACACTCTAAGAGCAGCAAATCTCTCCTCCTCCCCAAGAAATGACTCCATTTATAGTGGGCCCTAGAACAAAAGAAGCCAGTATCAAACTTAAAGTAGTGAATGTTTCTCACATCATGTTACTGCCAGTTAGTGTATTTCTCTACCAGAGAAGGAGGGATGGGACATTATAAAGCCCACCCCATCAGCCAAAATATGGTGAGTGTAAGGAGTGCCTGGGTGGCTCAGTAGGTCTAGCATCTGACTCTTTGTTTCAGCTCAGGTCATAATCTCACAGTTTGTGGGATCAAGCCCCACATTAGGCTCTGTGCTGATGGTGTAGTCTTTGGGATTCTTCTTCCCTCTCTCTTTGTCCCTCTGCCTCTCACTCTGGCTCTCTCCCAAAATAAATAAACATTTAAAAAGATATATATGGTGGGTGTGAGAAATAGGTGTTGTGCCTCCCTTATAGGTGTATCATCAAAATTCTATATAAGTCTGAAAGTTAATTGGGGATAGGAAGTTGGGGAGATGAAAGAAAAGTGTAGCATATAGAATAGGTGATGTTAACATTCCTTATAGGAAAGGAATAAAGAAAAATAACACTCAGTTCCATCATTGCACCACCTTGGCTGTCCGTATAATGTCTTTAGGGAAAAGGGACAATGCAAAGATTGTTACCATTTGTCATTTTTTAAATATTTATTTATTTTTGAGGGGGGAGGGAGACAGAGAGAGAGCCCGTGTGCGAGCAGGGAAGGGGCAGAGAGAGGGAGGGAGACAGAGAATCCCAAGTAGGCTTGGCACTGTCAGTGCAAAGCCCAACATAGGGCTCAAACTCGTGAACCGTGGGATTGTCAGACGCTCAACCAACTGAGCCACACAGGTGCCCCGCCATTTGTCATTTTATAGCCATGGAGCTTTATTTATAGTGGATGGGCTATAGGCACCTGAAATATATAAGGTATATATATAAAACAATGCTGTTCCAATGATAACTCAAGAGCTCACTGTTGATCAGCAAGGTAGGCAATGACCTTCCTGGTTGAATGTTCTGTATAGATAGTTATATATATATTCCAATTTCTCCCAGAAATTCTCAGCCAGAGTGAGGGAGTTTGAAGCAGGATGGAGTCATTGTTTGAAAAGTACTACCAAGGAGACAAAAAGGATGAGTTTTTGACATAAGTTTAAAAGAAATGCAGCGAACAAGAATGAAGTCACAACTCCTGAAATACTGGCCAAAGAAAGGGGAGTAAAAATGTGAGTATCAAGCTATGCACAGTGATGACCTTGCCCACAAGAGCACACAGGTCAATATGGCGGAGCAACCACCACGCAGGTGCACATCCTGAACTGAGCTGCTGTCCTTCGAGTTACCCAATGTGGTCCTAGGTGTTCTTCATTCTGTTTGCTACCCTGATGAAATACTTGTGGCTAATTACACTTTTGAAAATAAAGACGTTCATGTTTTATGTTTCATCACGTAGGTACCTTCTTTCATGTGGTTTCAACAGCTCTGTTTTTCTCTGGAGAATTATGCGTTCACAGGTGCTTTTAATTTTCACATTTTATTTTGCATTTCACTGTAAATGTATATGCAGAGCCAGATCTTTTTGTAAAACCTGGTTTGTTTAAGGCAGTATTGTAGTAATTAATCAAAAGCTTCCCTGTTAACCCCATTCCTACTTCTTGGTACTGATTTTTCTCATTCACAGCCTCATCTCTCTCTTCCCTGGGTTAATCTGCAGGAGCATGTCACTCAAGCTGACCTACCCAGTTGCCACATTGGTGATGTCAGGTTTGGGTTATAGCTTAACATCTTTGGGCTCAGCAAGCTATAATAAAGATTCAGGTTATATGGGGAGAGGCCAGTGGAAATCTACCACAAGAGATCATAAGTTCAATTCCACAATCTGAGACTTCTGCACTTCCCCTGGCACTCCACACCTGATCCACTGTAAATCTGGAGGGGTCACTTCTCACACGTCTACAGCATCAGTGGGGCCACTGTTCTCTGTCCCCACGGTAAGGAAACCACTGTCGTCTCACCTCACCAGTCTCTTAACTAGTCTTCCTCAATTCCATTCATCCCCACTCCACCTGCTATAATGCATTCTCCACATGGCACTCAAAGTGAGGTTTTAAAACGCATTACAACGTGTGATTTGCTGCTTCAAATCACAGGCCTACTGCACAGAGAATGAAATCTACTTAGATGTCATTCTATGAAGCCCCAGGAGCTCTGCCCTCTGTCCACCTCTCCCACCTCATCTCCACTGCCCCTCCCTTGCCCCTACATCTAGACACTTTGACCTCCTGCTGTCCCAACACCCACGAATTTCATTTCCAACTGTAAGGTCTTTACACTAGCTGTTTCCTTGGCCTGGAACATTCCTTAACTCTGCATGGCTGCTTTCCTTGTGACATTCAGGTCCTGGCTTAACAATGTGACCTCTTCACATTCATACCCAGTCTAAAGTAGCCTCTATCAGATCACCCCATTCAGTTCTGTGCACAGCATTTTGTAAGACAACATGACATTTTCTTCCTTGTGTAGGTTTTTATTTGCTGATTGCCTATCTCCACCCACTTGCAGTAAGCCTCATTCAAGCAGGGACATTGTACATGCAGCCTACTGTTGTGTCCACAGTGCTGAGAACAGTGTAGATACCTAGAAAGAACTGTGTGTGTGTGTGTGTGTGTGTGTGTGTGTGTGTGGTGACCACAAACTGCACCGGGGCAGGAATGGGTGGTCTGCCTCCCCTGGGCAAAGTCTCAGAGCCCCCCAGTCACTCCATTCCTGTCTCTCTTCAGACCATAACTAAAACAAAGACACAACCACAACAAACACAAGCAACAGACCGGTCTTCTCTCAGCTAATAGTCATAAAGGAAGTCTAGTTATGAGATAAACTGATGGATTTCCTGAATGTATTGACAAGACACTGCAGCCTTCCTCCCCTGTGTCCCTGGATTTTATTAAAGGCTGCCCGGAAGCTCTACTGACCACAGTTCTCAACCTTGGCTGCAGACAAGAATCACCTACATTTAAAAAATACTGATGCCACAAAAAACAGATAAACAGTCTCCAGGATGGGGTAGGGGGAGAGGTTGACTATAAGGGCACAGTGGAGTTTGGGGGGGGGGGTGTTACAAATAGTCTATGTTTTGATTGTGGTATTGGCTGCATGACTCTGTGTGTGTGTGTGTGTGTGTGTGTGTGTGTGTGTGTGTCTCAAAATTCAAAGAACTATACACACAAAAAGGGTAAACTCCACTCTGTATAAATTGTATCTCAATATACCCATTTACAAAAAAACTGCTGAGGTCTGAGTCTACCCCAGATGCTCTAAATTAAACAATCAGAGCCTGAGCCAGAACATGATTTAAAAGCTCCCTAGTTATTCTAACATGCAGCCAGGGGACTGATGTGAGTTCTGTGTGTGTACAGAACTCATGGCAATAGAACAGTCACACGAAGGAGAGGAAACCAGTGGGGAAGGGGCCAGGCCAAAGGCCAGATGTGCTGCCAGCTCCAGAGAAAGAATTCAGCGTTCTCTTTTTTTTTTAATGTTTATTTATTTTTGAGAGAGAGAGAGAGAGTGAGAGAGACAGACAGAAAGACAGACAGAGACAGAGACAGAGACAGAGTGAGCAGGGGAGGGGCAGAGAGAGAGGGAGGGGACACAGAATCAGAAGCAGGCTCTAGGTTCCAGGCTATCAGCACAGAGCCCGAACTCACGAACCGTAAGATCATGACTTAAGCCAAAGTCAGAGGCTTAACTGACTGAGCCACCCCGGCGCCCCAACAGGGTTCTCATTTTTGAGGTTTGTGAGATGTGTTCTTCTGTCACTTTATTACAGTGATGTTATCCCTACTGCCCAAAAAGGGGCTAGAAATAATGAGTAGTCTTTTTTATACGCATTGGACACGGGCAGAGGGGAGAAGCATGGGATGTTTGTATATATTTATAAGGGAAAAGTGCTACAACCAACTCATTTATTTTTTAAATAATTACAATAAACAGGCATTTGCTTGTATTTTGTTTTGCTTTTGTTTTGAGATACAGCAAATAGCTATTTTGGAGCAGATGTGAAAATCCTCAGTGAGGCATGGACAGGAAAGAGCTCTGTCTCAGTGTCCTTACAACTTTTCTCTAACCTGCCTTATGGTGAGTGTGCTTACTAACAAACAAGGACAATGATTGTAATGGCCATTCCTGTCTCTCAGGTCAACTGGGGATGCTTGGAATAACCAGTGGGGTGGGGGTTGGGAGGGGTGGTACCGCCTCTCAGGTGAAATAGTAAGTCCCAATTAGTGAGTTGTTTGATTACTTCTAGCTTTTAAAAGATGATTTATAGTTCATCTGTATACTCCACAGAAAGTTCTAGAAAAGTTCCTGTGAGATAAGCAGAGCCTAGATTTAGACATTGAGTTTCACTATCCACATCCTTGAACACTTATACATTCCTATTATCAAGATCATAGGCGCTTTTACTCATCATGATGCTGAATTCAAAAGCTTTTAAAATCGTTAAAAGAATAACACTTTCATCCACACTATCTTCTGGGTCTCCTGACTGAGATTTATTCTAGAATTTTAAGTAACCTTCAGCTGTTTATGGGTAGTGGACTCATTTTGAAAGCTTCAAAACATTCTATGGTACAAAAGGTGTTAGAAATGTGTGTAAAAAATAAATAAGTATGAATTAGAGAAGTAATGCTAGAAGTGATGTTCATGAACATGGTTGACACTCTGTAATTTACTGAGGCTGTTCCAGGCTATTTTTAAATGCCCATAATAGGTTTTGCCTATGTTTTGCTCAGATAAAGTGGTTATACAGCTGAGCTCTGGAATGGAGGTAATTTTACTCGCTCATTATGAGGCTCTGAATGCTTTACAAGGATGATCAATAAGAGACCCTTAGAACCTAGGACTACATTCTGGACTTACTAGAGTATAAGTCAATGACAGAATATAAAATGGTGTCTGGGGTAGGTTCGTGAAAGAATATTAAGTAAAAACCAAGGAAACATGAAGAAAGTATGCACTTTAGTTAATATTACTATTATTCATGGTAACAAATGTATCATACTAAGATAAGAGCAAAATCTGGGAGCAGAGTATATGGAAACTCCTTGTACTATCTTCTCATTTTTCTGTAAATTTAACAGTGTACTAAAAGATATAGTTTGTTAAAAAAAAATAGTGGTACAAGAAGCTAAGATTTTGCATTCTCTACTTATTGCCCTAAACTTCTGACATATCATCATTACAAAAAAACTTCTCTATTTTGATAAGATGGTACATATTTTTTTCAAATCATAATAGTTCAAAAGCTTGTTTTAAATGCTTTTTTCCCTTCACTGACTGCTTTTGCTCTACAGCAATTTCCCTGTCCTTTATTCTCTATTAAATCTTAAAAATACCTCTTATTTGAACTTGGGAGGAGGAAGTTACTTATATATTTATGCATTGCCTCATTCCACAAAGGAATTAAGAGAAAAGGAAAATAGTTCAATAAAGTCTTGCTTATCCTAAATTCCCTAAGATAGTCTAAAATTACAGAATAGTCTATATTTCCATGATAAAGAGTATATTTTATGCAATACTTCAGAGTTAACAAAGGATATCCCCACACATTATCACACATTAGGTAGCTACTGTGAGGTTTAGAATAATCTTTATTTTGAGATGAAGAAAACTGAGGCTTTGAGAGGTGAAATAAAACCTTCCAACCCACGTGAAGCTGTCTGCTCCCTGCAGGCCTCATGACCTCTCCTCCACCCTGCTGGCCCTGGAGCCACATTGTTACACTAGAGGCAGCCTTCTGTGGATAAAGCCTGCAGAAACATCTTGCCAAACTCTAAATCAATCCTCAATTTATACTCGTGGTGTCCACCTATGCCTACATACCACTTCCCTGCTTCCTGAACATACGTAAAGCCAAGAGCCAGCTGATCTTTCACTGTCACCTAAAACATATATTTTACCTGTCTCCTTTTTAAATTATAGACTATGTACAACTGCCCAGCAATTATACACAATTTCAACAGACCAACTCAAGGTCAGCCTTTGAAAGGGAGAAAAATGTTTTCTATACATACATAGTAATATTTGTTAGAAGTCAGAACCATCTCAGATGATTCTACCAGAAACATCAAGCCTTCTTTATATTTTTCACACAAGGAATCCCAAAGTATTAGCACTAAATAATGAGAGAATAAAGGGTCCCAGGCCTCTGACCAGCCACCTTCTTGTTGGAGAATGACAGCACTGTAAGCATCCCACTTGGGGCTGCCCTCCAGGCTTTAGATCGGCCGAGGAAAGAACCCTAGTGTGTCTGCTCTCATTAGAGCAGAAGTTTAGGTTTGATGTTTTGATAGTTTATAATCATTGATGAATCAAATGGGAGAATGAGAATGATGAAAACAAGACAAAACAAAAAATCAAAGCATGAGACAAATCAAAGACCAAGGCACATGTCTGCTAAAGTTAACCCTAACAATCTGAAACTCATGGAGAGATCAAGGTGAAAGCAACAATATGTACCTTGCATGAGATTTTGATAGATCGAGAAGGGAGATCTTTGAGAGATCAAGGGAATTTCTGGAGCAACATAACAGCTGATATAAATTTGCTTTCTGATTTTTTTAAAGGGAACCTGGGAACTCTCTAAACAATTCCAGTACAAGGCACAAAGGGGTTTTCAAGATCCTTTCAGTTTGTGGAAGAGATTGGGAAAGGCTGGGGACAGCTCACTGTTTGCTTATAATGAAACAGAAATTCTTCTTTTGTGTTTATAAGTCACAGATTCCCATATAAAGAAATTATGGCTTAGGAACAATCAAACATAACCATTAAAAAAGAGTCTGCAAAATTCCTCTTCAGTAGTTGATGTTGGTATTTCTTTAACTTGCAAAGGAGAAAAAAAAACTTTGAGTCATATAAGTGAATAAATGTCTAGAAGGGCAGGGCTAGGGCTGGCTCACCCTTCTGTCCCCAGCCTCTAGCAATTTGTCTGCAAAACATGTATGTTGAATACAAATGACCTGGCATTGCATTTTATAGCCTAACTGAACAAAATAGCTTGTTACATACAGAAACAGCTCATTAATCAGGGTACCTGCGTGCTACAGAATTTCTTCTCTATACATATCCGACTTTTGGTAGCTTGTACGAGCTTTAAAACACCACCGAGAGAGCGGGGCTGATCACGAAAGCGGGTCTAAGCCTCAGTAATGAACAGGAACACCAGCCTGGCCCCAGTTAAGTGGGGCCCATTTTGGCCTGTGGTCACTTGAGGCATAACAGGGGATAAGGAGGAGAACAAATACCCAATGAGTAGATGCAGCCACCTCAGTGTCACTTGCTCCCTATGGGATCAATGAATGCATCAGCATTCAAGGATCTGTCTCAATAAGAAGATTCTGGCTGCACCACAGCTGCAAACTCTTCCCCCATGACTAGGTCATGGGGTCTATTCTAGTTAAGTGCCATATGCATAACCATACCTGCCACCATAAACATATCTGAATTCTGCTTAACTTGCAAATAAACATACCCTGTGATGAGTTTGAGGAACTTCCCCAAGTTAAAGCATACGAACTTTAATACTTGAATTTGAAGTTATCTGTTTATCACTGTCTGCATTCGGCTGACACTACTGGGTAAGTGTCCCCAGGAAAGGAATAGTGATTTTTTTTTTAAAAAAAGGTATCTTAGGGGCGCCTGGGTGGCTCAGTCGGTTGGGCGTCCAACTTTGGCTCAGGTCATGATCTCGAGGTCCATGAGTTCGAGCCCCGCATCGGGCTCCGGGCTGACAGCTCAGAGCCTGGAGCCTGTTTCGGATTCTGTGTCTCCCTCTCTCTCTGACCTTCCCCCGTTCATGCTCTGTCTCTCTCTGTCTCAAAAATAAATAAATGTTAAAAAAAAAATTTTTAAAAAAAGGTATCTTAAAATAAGAGAAACTTGTTTCCTTTTATCAAACTAGAACTCACCGTGTTAAATATTTACTATGGCGGTTTATCTGAAAAATCATTATACTTTATCAAAAATTATGGCTTTCACCTTGGAGAACTAAATATTCACATCTTAAAATTTATGATAACAAGTTTTACTGATTAAGGCAAGGGTTTCTCAACCTCAGTACTACTGACTTTTGGGGTTACATAATTTTTTGTTGAGAAGGGGCTGTCCTCTGCATTGAGGGATTTTTTAGCAGCATCCCTGGCCTCTCTATTCCTATGATGCCAGCAGCACTCCCCACCAGTTGTGACAAACAAAAATGTTTCCTGACATTACCAAATATGCCCTGGGGTGCAAAACCAACTCTACTTGAAGCCACTGATTTAGTCATTAACATCTAGTGGAAAACCTACTTTATTATACATTATACACTCACAAAATACATTTCCTTAAATTATAAAAAATAATCTCATTATATTTGTAGAAGCTGATTTTAATTATTTTATAAGACAGCAAATGAAAAACATTTTTTCCTGTGTATTTGCACAATTATTATGACTATTCTGTTATCTGAAATGCTGAAAAAGATTCTTGTCTCTGTTTATTAGAGAGCAGAAGCTGTTGTCTTGGGATCAGCTCCCCATCCAGCTCACAAAACAAAGAAATAAGTAAAAGTACTTACATTTGAAAGTTGTGGTGGAAGGACTTAGCCTGAACACATGTTTAAAAATATTCCATGAGATAATCATCACAGCGATTCCTATCTAAGTTCTGTAATATATTCAAATTACTTTCAATGAGTTGTCTCTCTTTGGACTCATGTAGCCACTGTCTTCTGTAAGACAGAGCCTAAGCAGTAACCTATCTGGATAATTAAACATAAATTAAAGACCAGTTGACCCAGAATATTGTGCATTCACTGAATGGGCTTGGGTTACATTTCGTGATGTGGGCATTTTTTTTTTCCCTTTCACAGATGTGAAAATGGATGGAAAGGGCTATTCTAGTGATGTGATGCGGCCAGACAGACCCACTGGGAAAGCAGGCACTTGCTTGCTGCTCTCTTTTTTAGCCCTTTGATTTATTCATAACTTGGTACAATTTGTAATTATTTAATTTCTCTTTAACTTGTTTTTTCTTGATCTTCCCACCAGAATGTCCGCTTTTAAGACAGAGAACACCACATTTGCCTTGTTCAGGGATACACAGTAAGCACTTACTGTACTACTTTGGACAAAGCTGGCACTTATTACATGTATATTGAGTGAACTGGAGAAATAAATACAGGATCTAAGTTGGGGGGATAGGGAGGTTTCCTGCAGCCTGAGAACTGCCAGTGTTGCTCTGGGACTCTCAGGGCCATCTCCCCACAAAGTCCCTGGTTCAGCTTTCCAGCAAGGATTCTCTTTTGCCTGCATCACCCTCCCATGAAAAGACCAGTCTGCTGCAGAAGGATTCAGTTGGTGGCCCTTTAATACTAAGATACAGGACCTGTTCAATGCCTTTTCCTTTGTGCAACTCAGCTTTCTCATTGTAAAGGAAATCAGGTTGGGGGGTCGGGGGGGGATGTTAAAGGTCCTGCTTTCCTTGAAGAGCTTACAGATTTTGTCTGATTTCTAATCACATACTTGTATAAGTGAATTAGCTGATTTTCCAGGTCAGCTCAGAGAAAGGGTGAATGAAGAAGGGCTTATTGAAGGAATAAAATGGACTCAATTTTCCTTAATATAGTTTTGGGGAAAGAAATATATCCTCAAATGGGATGGTTAAATTTTCTCTCATAAAGACTTCTTATAGGCTCTGAACTTTTACACTGAAGACCTATTTCTATTCACACTGTCAGTACCAGCAAATTCCCCCATGCCCGATGACTGGCATTGCTGAGGACTTTCTCTAAGTTAAGCATTCTGGGGGCGCCTGGGTGGCTCAGTCGGTTAAGCGTCCGACTTCAGCTCAGGTCACGATCTCGCGGTCCACGAGTTCGAGCCCCGCGTCGGGCTCTGGGCTGATGGCTCAGAGCCTGGAGCCTGCTTTCTGTGTCTCCCTCTCTCTCTGCCCCTCCCCCGTTCATGCTCTGTCTCTCTCTGTCTCAAAAATAAATAAACGTTAAAAAAATAAAAAAAAAAATAAGTTAAGCATTCTGGAAGACGTTTTACATACATCATCCCAGTTATCCTCACAACAACTCTAGAAGGAGGTCTTCTTATCTCTACTTGAGAGATGAGGAAACTGAGGTGCAGGCTCATTAAATAACTCACCCAGGGCCACCCAACTATTTACCATAAAGTCATAGGGATCTGAACCCAAGCCTTCTTGTCCTCAGTGCCTATGCTGTTGGAAAATATCACTTTTTCACCCCTCAAAAAAATGAACAGCTTTACTGAGATATAGTTTACATTACATAAAACTCACCTATTTAAGTGTGAAATTCAATGTGTTTTTGGCGCATTGAGTTGTGCAACCATCATTATATAATTTTAGAACACTTTCATCACCACCAAATGAAACCTCATACCTATTACAGTTACTTTACATTATCCTCTTATTTTTCCACCTTCTATCATTTTGACCACTGAAAAAGATCTTGTTTTCCTTATAAATTTTCAATTTAGAATTACATCAGACAGTCAACACTTGCCTCTCCAAGTTGGCTTTCTCCTGGGAGTATGTGTTTTCTTCCTCTAGGACAACTGGATAAGCCAAGAGCTTTGTCAGCAGCCCTATTTGTCATATTCAATCATGGTATTCAAAGTAAGCCACCCTGTGGAGCCTCCCCTCAGGAGAAGATGGATCCATCATAGACTTTACTTAGTATGAAGATGTAAGACTTTCAGGGACAAATGATACTTAGGTGTTTGGCAAAAAGAAAAACTTAGTTTGGGGGCGCCTGGGTGGTTCACTCAGTTAACCGTCCAACTCTTGATTTCAAATCAGGTCATGATCGAGTTCGTGAGATCGAGCCCTTGTCGGGCTCTCCGCTGACAGTGAGGAGCCTGCTTGGGATTCCCTTTCCCTCTCTCCCCATCCCTTCCTGGCTTGCTCTCTTTCTCTCTAAACAAACAAACAAACAAACAAACGTTTAAAAAGAACTTACTTTGTTAATTTTCTTTTTTAATACTGCTTAACAGAGCTTTGAGAAAAAGGTGGAAAAAACCCCAATAGTTATTGTGCCCCTACAATGACCCAAATGCCTTAGAGCAACTCTGTGAGGTAGCTGATATGACCTCTGTTTGATAGATGTAGAAGCCACATTCAGAGGCTAACTTTAAGTGCTTTCATAACAGTCTCATCTGTGTTTCAGTGGAAGAAAGTCCAACATTTGTTGCTGATATTTAACCTGCTCCAACTGAGGTTAATTACTGCTAGGGAGACTATTTAACCACAGGAGACAGCACATGTGGAGGGCCTACTTTACTCTAAGGGTTTCAGGCAGGGTGCCCTGCCATCAACGTGGAATTTCCCATAGGAATTCTTTCTTGGACATGTTCAGCTTCCTTCCTCCTCTGGCTATTACATAGCACTGGATCAAATACTGCTTTCTTTCTGAGTGGATATAAGTAGCACCAAAATGTCTGAAACAACTGTGGTGTTGAAAAATAAGGGGTGGAGGAGATGATGAGAAATGGGCCTTTCTATTTGTTTATCACATTGGGTAATATATGAGAATAAGGGCTTTTCAAGTGGACACTGGGACACCTTAGCTCTAGAGAATATTTTATTCAAGAAAAAAAAAACTTTCAAAGAGAATTATTCAATAAATGGGCTGCCTCTTTAGTGGCTCTTCCCAATTTGTATAATTTTTCTAAAACTAATAAACTTGCCCTTGAATTTGACCAGCTACTAAAAGATTGGTCTAAATTATGAAAAAGTGTAGATTCTTTCACCCTCAAAGTTCTTTATATGAAATATTATTGAATCACAAAACCTCACTGGATGAATCTTGAGGATTAACTGTTTCATTTGTTGTATTTCCCAAACCATGTTTCTATTTTCCCCCTTAATTTAAAGGGGATCTTCTTCTCTTTCAACCAAAATCACAGGTATCATGGAAAGCATTTACTAACTGCATAACTGGGTACAGCAATATTTTATAAATTATAAATAGTGAACTTTGAATGAATCCTTTCCTCAAGGAATTTTACCATTAAAATCTGGCTATATAATTTATGAACCTTAAGTGGTTTGGCTTCTGTGCAAGTTTTTATACAAGTTAATTACCATTAAATGTAAGAGATTTTCAGGCTTTTCCTTCCATTATGCATCATATTCTTCTTTTCCATTAGTGTTTCCTTTTCCTCTTTTAAGTTTCGGTTTCCAAGATTCTCTCATTTGAGCTCAATCTTAGCTCCCTGGGTCTACAGGGAACAATGCTCCCATCAAGTTCTCTATGTCTGGTGAGACCCGACAGAAGGATAGAAGACTTTTCCACGCTATGCCAACAGTGTCCTCTCATCTGCAGAGCATGACTGTTCTGTAAAGCCCAAGTTTATCAGATCTCTGCTTCTATCGTCAAGATGTCCTGTCAGTGTGGTTCTTCTAGTTATCATGTGGTGACCTTTACTAAAAGCTTTTCATTTGCATGCAAAGCCATGGTAGTGTAAAGAATTGATATCTACAGCTACCAGGAACAGTGCTTTATATGTATGAGAGAAACCAAATTGTAAGTTAAAAATTCCCATTTTTATGTCTAGTTCATCAGTGGCCTCATCATACCCTTAAGACTCTCTTCTTCAACCAGATACCCACCTTGTCTAATATTTGCCTTCATGTCTATGTCTAAGAATCATTATATATATATGATTATATAATCATTATATATATATAATCATTATATATATATATATATGTATATATATATATATATATATATATACCATGAGTTTTCAAGTGATTGGAAATTTAAATGCTTAATAAGAGAGATATATGAAAGTCATGTTTCACCTACTGCAGCTCTTCCAAACTTCAAATTTCAAATCTCTTCCATAACTCATCTTTCTTGAGAGGTCAGTGGATTGGGGTCAAGGCAGGCTGGGTGCCAGATTTAAAAAAGGCAGGCAAAATGATAAAAAAAAATCTTGATGTAAGGATGTAATCCAAATGGTATGGAGCCATAATATGAAGGCAACTCAATAGGCAAGAGTTGCAATCTGAATTGCAGCAGGGTAGAGATAAGTAAAACAAAAACAGAAACAAAAACAAAGCAATACAAAACACCAGCAAATCTTAGTCTGGGAGGAGGCCCAAAAGGCCCAAGCCTACATTTAGTACCAAGGAGAGTGGCAACCACAGGCCCTGAATATCAAGATTCTCTAAGGATGGCAATCTAGTCTTCTCCACAGAGAAAGCCTGGAACCAGTATGTGGTTTAAGGAATGTTCAACAGATGTCTTGGAGTGGGGCGAGTATCAGGTAGAAATAATACATCTCTTTGTTTTTCTATCTTTGGAGGTACATTTGTTAGAATATCCTAACAATTTGCATTTCCAGACATGGGGGAAATCCATTTTTAGAAACTTCTTAATTAGTAACATCCATGAAAGATTGGCATGTAACTTTGGTTGGCCAGGAGCAGTGCCTCACAACGTTGTTGTAAAATTTCATGTGTTTAAAACAAACAAAAACCTCTTGTCTAGTTTCCTGAAACTTCCACACATGTTGGTCCTAGTCTACCCTCTAGAGTTGTATGCAGTACATCAAATACCTTTCCACTTGACAATCTTTGAAATACTTGAAGAAAGTTAACGTGTCTCTTCTTAGCTTTCTCGACTTGAGGCTAATCATACCCCATTTCTTCAATTGTTGCTTAAAGACATCATTACTTACTTCTCTATATATGCTCCTGGCTTGCCAAAGACCTCCTTAAAATATGTGTCCTAGAATGATTCCTAGTATTCCAGGCATGTCTGAGGAAAGTATATTTATCATGAGACTTTTAACTCCCTCCTTGGATCTGGAAACTCTATTTCTGTAAGTGTAGTCTGAGACGGCACTGGTTTTACTTAACAACCATTTGCCATGGAATTAGACTGACAGTGTCATCAACTGAAATGCTCAGGCCCTTTGCCCAGAGTTATTGATCAAAGTCACCTCAGTTTTAAACTTGTGCAACTGATTTTTTTAAATACAAGTGTAGAATTTTATAAAAGTTCCATTAATTTTGATATTTGTCCCAAGTTTTCAGCCTATTGTGACATTTAAAAATCTTTAATTATGAAATGCTTCTCTTAATTTGAGTATTCTAAAAAGTCTGATGAGTATAATTTGCATGCCTTCATTCAGATTATAGATTCAAATCCTTAAAAAGATACAGCCAAGGATAGACTCTGTTTCCTCCAAGAAAATGATTCTAAGAAATTCTTAAAACATGCCCTCATGTTACAAACTAGATACACTATATTTAGGGAACCTCTAATTTATCATGTTAACATTTATGACAGAAAAGAAAGTGGGTTTTGGTGGAAATTAAACCTAGGGAACCCCAAACTTCTCAAAGTATTTATTACTTTATCTTCTAAAACCAAACACTACTCTTTTGAATAATCCATTTAAAATTTTTTATCAGTGATAATAGTTTTCAGAATCTACTTTTAAAGATTGTGAAAATGATACCATTCACCCTCAGTCCCTCAGCAGATACTGATTACCTGCCTGCCATGCAGATGTACAAGAATTGGCCTCTGTTTTCAAATATCTGTGAAGAATATGGAATTGGTTATAGGCACAAGAACTTCACTGTAATAAATAAAGTGATTTGTGCTATAATAAAGTAATATATAAAGTTAAAGGGCTACTTTTACCTTGGGGATACTTATAACAGGCAAAATGTACCGATATTTTATTATATACTTTAAGGAAATCTTAAGAGATACTGTGAAAAGAAATACAATTTTAGCTTCCTGTATCATCTTAATTCAAATTAAATTTAAGAATTTCTGTTTACTCAGACTATGCTCATGTATCTGGGGGATCTGTATAACCTATACCTTATACAATCATAGGATTTCAAGATTCACAATAATTTTATCCAAGCCCTTGCAAATAGTATGCATGCCTATGATAATTCATAGGAACGCACCACTATGTAGCAATCTCCAGTTTCTGGCACCTCTCCCATCTTCATTGAAAACCTGCTAAAAAATTTTCAATTTCCATTGCTTGTAAATGTGAAACAGACAAGCTTTTTGGGTTCAAACATCTTTCCAACCATTCATGCACATATTAGCATATGTATTGCATTTCTTGTCCTAGCAATAATGCTACTGCTTACAAACAATAGAGCTGAGTATATTCCATCACCCAGGAAACAGATTTCTAAGAAGCTTATCATTTAGCTCCCCCATGATACCTGTGTCTCCCTGTCAGCCATGTCAAAAAACAGTTGCAACTCATCCCTCAATGTAAATACTGAACATCAAAATGAATACGAGAAAATGGTTTCTGTGGCCAGTGGACAAATACACAGAGATGATAACAAGAAACAAAGAGCTGAAATGTCTATAGAAAAAAAAAAAAAAAAAAAAAAAAAACTTGTTCAAACTAGAAGCAGCAAAGCATACTACAAAGAAAATGGGCTTTAAAGATTTGGGTGAACTCCATTTCTATAACTAACTAGGTACGGAAATTGGGGCAAACAGAGTTCCCTCTCTGAACCTCAACTTCTTCAAGTTTTGGCAATTGATACTATAGCAGGAGCCAGACAAAGACCCCTAGGCCCATTATCAGATAAATTTAAGAATTTCGGGTTATATGTTTAAGCCTAGAATCAAGCTGTCAAGATACCTACCCTTCCCCTGAAGACTCACTGCCAAGATACTCTCCCAAGAACCAACAAAGCATGGTCACTATCTTCCAGGAACTTCCCCAACCAGCTTAAATATATCAGTGTTCAAGCCGGTGTTAGCTCCAGCCCTTCAGTAGGTAGAATCTCTCATAGGTTCTGTCTCCTGAGTGTTTGAGAATTAGAAGCTGTCTGGGGAATGCACCTGCATACCACATCTATGTTAAGTTTTATTAGTCATGGCTCCTGCTGTGCCCACAACTGCACTACTGTATATGGCTGAGTGGTGCCCAATTCTAGGGGGCACCATAATTACTACTGGCCACATGAATGGCACACGTACAGATGGTCAGTACCCAGCAATACACTGTGGCTATCACAGAAGGTGCTCTGGATTTTCACGTTTCATTTCATGTAATTCATTAATATTTAGCATTGATATTAGTTAGGAAACAGTCACAAAACATTTAATAAACATTGGTGCTTTGAGAAGTACAAGATATATGTAAAGACACAATTCTACCCAAAAAGAACTTATGATTTACAATAGCCTTGCCTCCCTCACTAAAATTTCAGGAAGTATTTTAATTTTAGCAAAATTTGTGGAGTAATTCTTTCATTTTAGAGGAAAGATGATTTACAAATACAAGCTATATTTATTGACTATAGATCCCCAGCCAGTTCTTTATGAGGTCAGTGTACCCAAGAGTAAAGATATGCAGAGATTAAAAAGCAACAACAGTTGTGGTTTCTTCTAAGTGACTCTCTTGATAGAAGCACTAGGTGGGGTCTGATTTTCATGCATCCATTCATGAGATGACTAATTCTGACAGTGCTACACTTTCAGAATTCCTACTGCAACCACCTCAATCAGACCAAGCACAGTTCCCGTGAAAAAGCTTAAGCCCAACCATGGTCCACTGGACGGAATGCCAGTGCCTGTTAGAAAACAAAAAGGATATCCCTATCACAAATTTGGTCTATTTAATCTGGCAAGTTTTAAATATGAGAGGGATGACATGGAAAATGAAAGAAATATCCATTTGCCTCTGTTTCTTTCTAAGCAAGTAGATTTGATTACCCACCCTACTTGGGTTATAAGGCACTAAAGGTGGGACCCCACTAGACACTAAGAGGAAAGGTATTTTAGGACTAACAGATGGAATTGCCCACCATCAAAGTAGCTTCTTTTGACTCTGTGTGGGTGTGTCTGTGGTGGTGGGGAAGGTAGGAGGGGAAATGAAATGATACACTCAGGGCCAAGATGATGGAATCCAGTACGAAGGGCAAGAGCTTAGAGCCAGAGTCCTGAGTTTCACTTATTACCTGGACCCTTTTAGCTGTGCAATCTTGTGCTGGTCACTGGACTTGTGAATAAATTCTCTCATCTCTAAAATGAGATTAAGATAGTCATGGGATGACTAAGTATTAAATAAGGTAATAGGCTTAAAAATTCTTAGAAAATATCTAACACATGGTAAGTACTCAAAAATATTAGTACTACATTTTCAGTTTATTAGATAAAATACAGCGAGAAGAATAAATAGGCTGATTAATAAATGATTGCTATCTGGATTGAGGCAAACATATAACAAGACAGACATGAATTACGGTAGTTTTGAGGGAAACTTTATTATTAATGGCAGGTTTTTAAATGTTTATTTATTTATTTTGAGAGAGAGGGAGGGGTAGAGAGAGGGAGGGAGAGAGAGGGGAAGGGGGTAAGAGGGAAGGGGAGAGGAGGAGGAGGAAGAGGAGGAGGAGGAAGAGGAGAAAGAGAATCCTAAGCAGCACAGAGCCAAATGTGGGGCTCAATCTCATGAACTGTGAGACTGTGACCTGAGATGAAATCAAGAGTCCAATGCTTAACTGACTGAGCCACCCAGGTGCCCACCAATGGCAGTTTTTATATTACTTTATTCCTTTTATACATTCTTCAGTGGGTTTTGCATCCTGGCTCTGATTTAAGGTTAAAATCAATGATATTATGGGGCAGATCTGTCATGCTTTTGAAAAAAAAATTTAACAACTATTTGTACAAATGTCTACATTTTTAGGATTAAAGAAAATAAAGGGTTAGAAAGAGACTGACTCTTTTAGTGACTTTCACCTGGATTGCTCTTCATACAGTAGGTGTCCTGCCATCTGTTATTCTAGACAGAAAATGGTAAAGCCATTTGGACACAGAAGTCAGGCTCTCCCAAAGCGATGAGGCGCTCATGAAATTGTCTACAGAAGAGATTCTTTCACGACTTTTATTTCTTACAAGGCCTTCATCATTCCTCCTTTACAATGTCTCCAAAATATAGAAGCACTAGCCAGCTCAGTAATACCCCCTCAGCCAGGAATATTTAGAGCATTATCAGAAGAGGAGAGGTTAGTTTAAGCTTTTGATGTACATGAGTGTATATGTGCACACACACACACACTCTCTCTCTCTCTCTCTCTCTCTCTCTCTCTCTCTCAAAGAGCTGAACATGTATCTATAAGGAAGGGCACATGTCTTCACATTTCTGAGCTTCATCTAAAGAGCTGAGTTTGGTGGGAAGTGGTTGCTGGCAGTTCTGCTAATTAATGTTCTCTATTTTGGGCCTTTACAGAGTAGCAAACATTTTGTTTTAAATTTGGGAACTGGCATAATGTTATAAACTTCCCATTGTGTCAAGTAAAACCATTGAAAAAGTCCTCTACTGTTATCACCAACATTTAATAAAGAGCAAGACATTTTAAACCCTAAAGAAGTTGTCAGGGCACAAATACAGAAAAAAGATTAGTCCTTCTGTGCTATAAGACAGAGGGCAACTTTATACTAACATGCACAAACATACATTATAGCATATATCACTGGCTGCTGAACAGTGAAAATTCTGTTCAGAGTCCTCAGTCCAGAGTTCTTTGTACTCCTTCATGCTAAGATCAGATCCCTACTTGCTCTCACTTTCTTTGATTCTGTGGGGCTGGTTTCATGCAAACGTTAAATTCTTCAGGATATACCACTCAAGTCAAAGCAACAGAGTTATAAAAAAAAATAATTTTTTTAAAATCTTCCATTCTTGTGGGAAAGATTTAGCTCATTCATCACAGTTGCATTGTACATTTTAAAATTCACTTTAAAAACCTGAAAGGTGAGGAGCCATGTAGCAACTGTTCTCTCTCTTGCCCTTAAGGGCACTCCTACACTGCACCCCGCACTTTGCTGTCACACTGGCGAGGGTGGCCAGGCATCCATACTCCATCAGGGAAGAAAGCGAGGAAAAGGAATCTTACCAAGCTTTCATCAGACTAACCAGAGGAGGTGATGGGAAGTGATTCTGTGTTGCACACGGGTCAATAGACAACTCCCACAGGTTCAACGAGGACTAAACACCTTTCACTGGAGAATCTTTCAGAGAATCTCAGTACAGGGACCTCTAGAGTGGCTTCCCAAGACCAGGTCAGCCTCTAGGTATTGAGTACGGTATGAAGATACTTCTAGAAATCCAAGAGGCCCTAGATTCCACATGGATAATATCCACATCCAAAAATACTTGCTTGAAGGATTCCTCAAAGATTGCAAACTATTTGGAAAGTCTAGAGTTGGTGGTCTGAGTTCACCCATACTGAAAAAGGATTTCTGAAATCCATGGTAGGATCCTTCTTTCTGGGGGTCATGGGAGGGGCCAATGCCCTTCAGGCATAGTACCGCTATCCATGAGGTATCCTGTTGGCTTGAGATTTCCCACCAGGGCCACCTGAGGCTCCTGAGGTTTCCTGTAGTTATAGTCTCAGATGAGAGCTGGATGCTAGACTCTTTTCCAGTGTCCAGCGAACCATCCTGAGACAGCTCCCTTACCTTATTAACACCCCTCTGTGCTCACATTTATGACTTTTCTTAATGAACTGAAGGGGGCTAATTCTGATTTGCCCGGAACAATTACCACATCAGTTAGGGGACTTTTACATACAGATGTTCTGTAAATCAGGGAGCCTGGCATGCCTCCATTCTTTACAGCATCTGTCATGAGTGTCAGGTTAAAATGATTTCAAAGCAGAAAAGTGAGCTTAGGGCCAGTGTATCAGCTCTCTGCATATGGAACACCATAAAAATTGGGTAACTTAGCCTTGTTGAAAACCAATAGCATGTGTGTCAAACTTTTAGTATACAGTAGTAGAAAATGTTCTATAGCCTGTTAATTAGCTGTTATATTTTCCTCTTTCATTGTAAGGCAGAGGCCATTTCTGTGTTTCACTGCTTTCCAGTGTTGCCATCAATGGTATCTCACAGAGCCAAAAAATGATTCACTATTATGTTAATCATTAGGAATTATTTCTAACTGGCAAGGAGATTAAACCTTTAACACCCACTTAAGAAAATGTGGCTTTGAAGTCATATGAAGGAGGCCCTAGATAGCACAGCTTAATACTGAGCAGGATTCTTTTTTCTTTCTTTCTTTATTATCCTTTTCCTCTCTCAAATTTTCCCACATGAGACCTCATAGCACCAGAGCAATAATGATAACAATGCCTTTCATTTTCTCATTAGTTCCCAATGGCTCCAAATTACCAATCTGAGATGGAAATGGAGAAAAGGCAAATGGATGATGAATACATGACTTACCAAGGGCAGGTACAGACTTAGACCTCACTGCCTGTTGGCATTTTAGTTTTGGCAATTATTACTTCTGGACGTTTCTGTGATATCACAAGAAGAGGAAGGAAACAAGGACAACATGCACAAGAGAAAACATGTATTGAACACCTACTATGGATTAGGCCCTCTGTTAGGGGCTCTTATCTTTGATCTCCTTTGACCTTTACGTCAGTCCTATGAGTGGGAATCATGTCCCATGCTTCTAAAGGCCAGGATGGAAGGGTTAATGTAGATATTTGTCCAAGGTCACAGATTCAGCAAGAAGCCAAGGGGGGGGGGGGGCGCATTTAACCATCTAACTCAAATTCTGCTGTTAAAAAAGCAACAGAAGTATCTCTTGATGGGGCAAAGCTCCTTTCTCTGTGTCTAGTTAGAAATGGGCCTACAAAATTTTAGGACAATTGACCAAAATATAAAAACTTCAGCCAACAATTCTTTTGAGTTTTACTATTATGTAATATTAGATCACTGGCTTTACTTATAAAGTAAAAGTAAACTGAGTAAATCAATTAATGTGTCAAAATTTTGGATTAAAGCCCCAAGTCACCTGATTCCAGTCCAATGTAGTGATGGTCTGGGGCCAAAGGAAGCACAGAAAAGGAGAGGAGCACTCACACACAGAAGGTTTGTGATCTCACAGGCTCCTCCAACAAAAACACAGATTTGCAGGCATACATCCGAATGACTATTTTGGTCATCAATAGGTTTTGATCTTCTAAATTTGTTTATTGTTTGTATTTGGGTTTGGGAAGGTAGATACCTGACATAATATCAGGCTTCTTTTAGGATAAAATGTTTTACCTTCAGTCGTCACTGATTAACAGAACAGAAAACTCTGAAATATGTAGAATAATGGGGGTGGAAGGTCATTTTGCATGGAGATCAAGTAGGATAGGATCTTAGGGATTAGAAAGAAAGAGAACTTAAATGGTGATAAAGGACAGTTGGTCTGCTACCTACAGTTTACTACAGGAGAGATTTATAGACAGGTAGCCTCCCTTCAAAGCACTAGATACAGCCAGAATTCATTGATCTCCTTTATGGAAAGGCATGTTCTAGAGAGAAACCTTGCTTCATTCTTACTATGAAATGGTGGAAGAAATGACTAGGGCTGCCCAGAATTCAGTACCACAGTGGTAGCACTTTTTAGCCCAAATTTCTTCCTCCCCCCACCCCCCATTCCTCCATCTCTCCTTTCCTCTTTGTGTCCCTCCCTGCCTCCTTCCTTCCTTCCATCCTTCCTCCCTCCTTCCCTTCCCTTCCCTTCCCTTCCCTTCCCTTCCCTTCCCTTCCCTTCCCTTCCCTTCCCTTCCCTTCCCTCCTACTACAATACTTTCTTACTGGGATATACAAAGCAGACACCAAGTTAGACTAAAGGAGAACAGAGTGGTAAGTCAGACAGTGCTCTCCAAGGAGGGCACATGTAAGCAGTCAATAAATGAATGGAGTAGTTTGGCTGTGGGCTAATTTAAGGAGGCTGCATTGTCTGCTGCATTTTACTATGAGCATGAATTATTTTATAAGAAATAAAAAAAAAGAAAGTATGTTAGAGTAAGTACAATGAAAGACATAAATACTCATGGGACTTTCTCTGTGACTCAAATATTGAAGATTAATTACCAACCTTAAAAGTTTCCACAGTCTAATGTATTTCAGTCAGGATTTTATTCTTTTAATCCCTAATATTCTGTGACTAATATCACCACAAGTGTTAGATTCATCATCTAACAAAAGGAACAACCACACTGAAAGACAACCCATGACTTTGGACAGAAATAAACCCTAGCCAGGTTATATTTCATTCTATGGAAAGTGCTCAGCATTCAACCTGCAGCGTCCTGGTTGACACAGCACATCCCGTAATTACCCCTAAAGGCCATTTGATTTGATAATATATTCACCACCATGTATAATTTACATAATGTTTTACAATTATCCATTAATATGCAAATGTTGGGCTAAAGATTATGTGGCCTCGAAATGCAATGCAAGTACTTCTCTGACAATCACACTCGATGTGCTTCGAGATATCTAACCCAAAAGGCCTTTCAATTTTACTGAAGAAATGATGCATGGCGGTCAAGATGAAATGTGAATGAACACAACTTACCATAGTACACAAAGCCATGTTAAGTTCAATAAGCAATTACTCTATTTGGGGCAATAGGCTGGGCACCAGGGGTATGAGGATAAACAACATTTTTCTCTCCCTCACTGTGAGGGCCTCCATGACATTAGAAAGCCTGTCAAAACTAGCACAAACTGAAGGTGGGAAGTTGAGTGTAGACACACACAACCTTTGAACATGGGACTACCATGAGAACAACCGGCCGGGTGAATATGATGACACACTAATCAGGTAAGTAATCAGGGAGGTCTGTGAAATTAACTCCTCCTTCTCCTTTGCTTAACAATAATCCATCTATAAAGGAAAAGGACCTCAGAGTGGGGGAAAGGAAGATGTACCTATACCACTATAGCATCATGGTTGATGTGTTAAGTGTACTAAAGGAAGGAAATTCAGTTACTGTTCCCATAGCAACTGCAGCTCGCTTCCTGGACCTTGTAAATTAAGTCCCACTTGGAGCACAAGGAAACACTGCCCCTAAGCAAGGGAACTCACAGTTAGGTCGAGGTTTGCATTAACAAAGCAGCACAGTTTTCTCAAGATGAGGTCCAGGGCAAACAACACTCATGTCAGTAACTCGCTACAGGAAGAGAAATGTTTCCTTCCACTGGCACCACCCCACCAGGTGATTGTATAGTGGGTGTGAGCCCTGGAATTCCAGAGGGATCAAAGAGAATAAACAGACACCTTTTCCCTACACACCAAGGCTTGGAACGTGATTTTATTTCATCCAGCCAGTAAGGACACTGTAACCTACTATTACTTATGAATGCCAATTCTCTTCAGGTTTCAGTGAAAGCTCAAGAGACAAAAGGGGGCAGGGATCTGACACTTGTATCAAAGTTAAGGTTTCAAGTATCATGTGATTGTCAACCCAATTGATGATGTTCACACCTGGACAGAGCCTGATTGTACCCTTCCCTGATAAACACAATAAATTAGTATAGCCACTGACCCTCAAAACTGTCAATTAACATCAGCAATATTCAAATGTTATTCATTAAAAGATGTTAAATGACAAGTTATTTAATAATAAATATTCTAGAACCAGGATCACAGCCCTTCTTTCCATCACAACTTCTGCCTTTACCCTGGACTACTTAAGGTCCACACATATGGCCTTTGGCCTGCCTCATCTTCAGTAACTCTCACTCCCATTCCACGTTTGCGATTCCCTTCTACAACTATACCTGAACTGAAAATACTGAGGAAGAACGTGTGCTGTAACAACCAGTATCAATAAATTTCAATGCTCACGTAGCCTCCTTTCTTACCTCCCCAATTAGTTCAACTGCTATAGTTCTTCAACCTCCTCAAAACCTCAAGTCCAGCAGCCCCCTCCCACCTCCATATTCTCTTACTCCCATCCTGTGTCCACAGTGCATTATCTTCCAAAGTCCCTAAACTCCTCTGTCCTTCCCATCTCCTTTTCTATCCCTGTGTCATAAGCCTAACCATGGAGGAGCCCTACAGGCCACTTTCTCTGTGCCTACCCAGAATAGCTGAGGTGACTGAAGCTATAAGATCCCACTGATTGCCTCACTACACAGCCAGCCTTCTCTAGAAAGCCTGCTCACCCACAGGCCATGTCATTTTACGTATTTCCTACTTTCCTTAAATGTTTCTTATTAGCTCCCCTCACTCTGAGGTGTTATGGATGTCTCCGCATTCTTCAGGGAGAAAACAAAGGCAATCAGCAGAGAACTTGCGTCAACTTCCTGCTACAGAATCTCCATATTCTCCGGGAGGTACTAGAGAGTACAGAGGCCACGCACAAGGGCTGGGGCAGCAGACCGCTGAGTTCAAATCCTGGCTCCTTGATACAAAAATCTTAGGTCTGGCAGACTACTTCACCTCCCTGTGCCTCAGACTCCTCATCTATGAAGACCTAACGATAATACCTGCCTCGGCGTGTGGCTGTTATAGGAGATAATCCAGGCAAAGCACGTGGAAAATGTCTGGCACACAACAGGCACTCCGAAATGTTAGCTTTGATAATTACTGCTGTTCTTAAAGTCTCAGTTTTCTCTTCTCTCGTCCTCTTTTCTTGGGTTCCATTAAAATGGAGGTCATATCCTTCCTGCTTTTAAAAGCCAATTTCTCCATAGAGAGTTGGATTCCATCTCCTTCTCCATCCTCAAAGACCAGGCCCCATCAGCATCTCCTCTCTCTCCTCTCTAGCGGATCCTGTCTATCTATATTCAGGTATCTCCAGAGGTATGCTGATAACTGTTTAACCACTAGCTCTTGGTGTTGAGAGGCGTATTTGTCTGTTAGTTTCTCTGATGTACGCAGTCCTATTGTGGCCAATTTTAAACTCACAATTGTTTAACAACCAGTTACCAAACTTGCTGAAAATTTAATAATTGGCTCCAGCACATCATTGACATATGCTGTAATTTCTCTCATCTTTAAACAAACAAAAACCCAAAGACCATCACAAACAAAAACAAAACAAATAACTTCCCAGGATTCATCCTCCCCCTCCTCCCCCCCCCCCCCCCCCACCTGCTATTGCCCTCTGGCTAGGCACCTAGAAGGAGCTGTTTCCCTCTGGGCTTCTCCAAGTCCAAATCTCTCCTCCACTCTATGCACACCCTTCTCTGCCTTCTAGCTCTGTTTCTCTATGGAAGCTGCTCTGGTTAAGATCTCTAATGTCCCCCACACACATCTTAGTCCTCTTCTGACCTACTTCTTAGCAGTATCCTCTGGTGCTTCTGTGTTTCTGGTTCTGCCCTTCCCCTTACAGCCTCCCCATCACATGGTCCTCTGCTCCCTCTATGAGGCTCCTAAATGAAGGTTTTCCACGGTGTTATAGCCTGGACTCCCGCTTGTCCTGCTTTAAATTCTCTCAAGACAATCTTAACTGGTACTGTGACTTTAACACCAACTCATATGGCAATGACTCCCAATTTATTATCTCTAGCACAGGCTTTTCCTCTGTGTTCTCTGACCTGATCATGTATCTGTTTTGACAGTGAAAACACAATAATCCTGGTAGACAGAGGGAACAAATCAAGAATAAGAATGCTGCCTGCCTCAAACAGCATTAGGCTACATGGGAAGAAGGAACAGTCAATCTTGTAAATCACTAAGGAAGAGTTGGAGCCAAAGCCATAGGGTACTGAGCTTTGTGGTTACCACTGGATGTGGCATGTCCATTAATATAAACATTTATGCTTAGGTGTGGGGCCCAACTCTTCTGAGTCTATGCAGCAATTTGAGGGCAGTGGCAAGAACTAGACAATATGGAATCTTCCTTGGCACAAAGTGGGTCTCCAGGAACAAATGCAGGTTCTCTGGCTGCAAACACCAGGGTGTTCTGTGGAATCCAGTACGCAGGTCTTCTGGGGTCATTCCCTGAGAAGGCATTGTGGCTTCAAGTCAGTGGGCTTTTAAGTGCCTCAAAGAGCCACTGATACAGAGAAAACTGGACTCAAGGGCTCATACCAGTTTTAGGGCAGAATAAAATTAATTTTAAAAATAAACTGGAGGGGGGGCACGCCTGGGTAGCTCTGTCAGTTGAGCGTCTGACTTCAGCTCAGGTCGTGGTCTCACACTTCATGAGTTCGAGCCCCAGATTGGGCTTGCTGCTGTCAGCCTGTCATCATGGAGCCCACTTTGTATCCTCTGTCCTTCTCTCTCTTTCCCCTCCCCGCTCATGCTCTCTCAAAAAATAAATAAAAACCCTTAAAAATAAAAAAATAAAAAAATAAAACAAGCTAGAGGGCAACATATTTGTGACTTGCTACTTGGAAATCCATTTGCATTACCCAGTTAAGAAGAACAAGTAAGCTGCAATAACCTATAAGATTTTCAACTGATTGAACAGAGATGCCAATAAAAAGGACTTGGGAATAAATATCTGAGCAATTTTAGGGGCAGAAACAATTTTGCACAAGTAGTTATGAAGAAAACCTTGCTAGAATTTAAACAGGACCCAATAAAAACTGGGATCCCTGTATCCTATGGACACTCATTCACTGGGGCACCTGGGTGGCACAGTAGGTTAAGCATCTGACTTTAGGTCAGGTGATGACCTCATGGTTCGTGAGTTCAAGCCCCACATTGAGCTCTGTGCTGACAGCTCAGAGCTTGGAGCCCGCTTCGAATTCCATACCCCTCTCTCTCTGCCCCTCACCTGCTGACACTCTATCTCTGTCTCTCAAAAATAAATTAACATTAAAAAAATAATAATAAATAAAAGAAGAAACCCATTCATTCATTTTTTAAATAAAAGTCTTAAATATATGGATGTTACCAATTACTGAGGGGCAATAGACAGCCCAGGCACTGACCTGCACATATGATACTTCAGAAGGAAATATTTCGATCAAATGTTGCTAAAGTGCCCCATCGACTGAACAAAACATGAATAATCAATGTGAAAAAGACCATCCAGCCCACACAAGTGTGCAGGACATCTTAACAACTTAAAGAAAGTCTGCTGCATGCTGGGATACAAAATTTCTAAGTACATGCACCAAAGGCTGGGAGAACCAAAAAGTACATTAAAAATGGCTATTTGGGTGATATGTTTTTTTTTTTTTTTTCATTTTCTAATTTTTCTTTTATGTATAAGAGCCTGTTTCACCACCAGGAAAAAAAAGTCATTTTTGTTTAAGAAAAAAATGTCAAAAAGGAGATGATTTCAGAAATGGATTTAGATTGTTAAAATATTAAAACATCTTTGCTTCTAGGTTATCTCTATTAACTCAGGAATCAGAAAATTAAAAATCCAGAAATAGAAACTGTTAGTCTAGACCATCTTGAAAACTCACCTAAAATTTAAAAAGAAAAAGGCAGAATTTTCTTCCATTACTAACACTGTGAAGGTTAAAAAGTTTCCTGAAAATGAAGGTTACATGGCTGATAAATGTGTTCTTGAAAGCTCTCCTTGGATTGGATTCATTCACAAATCTCAAAAGGATGAGTTTGAAATATGAACTCTAGGCAGGTTATTCTCACTCATAAATAAAATAGTTCAACCTCTGCCTGATGTTATGGGAGTACCAAATTTAGCATTCTGGAGGTACCCAAAATATTTGCATTTGAATATTCAAAACAAAATATGAGGCTAAGAGAAGAGACCAAGAGGTAATAACAGACCACAGGTTGCAGTGGCACATACCATTGTACCAAAGATAAGCTGAATGTGGGTCACCTATTCCACTCTGACACATATGAAAGTTCACAGGCCTCATCCATCCTCCAGGTGTACCCTAAATTAAAGCTGTGGAGACACAAGATGGGCTGTGTAGTTAGGTAGCTCCCAGCTGTAGAGGTGAAACTCTATCTCATTCCCTCTCAAGCATATAAAAGCTTGCTTTATCCATATCTTGCAAGTCTGTTCCTAAGGCTGATCTATCTAAAAGAAAAAAAATATGTTTCTAGATCCAAACCACTGGAGTTAGAAAGTTAAATCTCAATCAGACTGATAATGAAAAACCAAATTGCACTCCATCACTTCCGAGCCCCTTCACCTCGGAGACAGGATAGAAATCCAGAACGAGAGCTAACTAAAAGCGGAAGGTCTAAGAGCTGCATGCATGAAATGAAGAAATTTCTTAGAAGAGAAATGCTCACACTGTGCCTTAGCACAGCAAAAAAAATGTGAACTGCTAATAGGTGCTAAAATCTCTAATGTTTCACATCTCATAATGTTTCCCAAATTTATTTCATAACAAGCATTTTTAGGTCAATCTTTGGGAAATTATCTCAAATGGAACCCACTCCAATGTTACACCAAAAGTTAATGAGAAAATGGGTCTCAGACTTAGTAATCAACTTTGCTAGAATGTTCCTACTCATTCTGTTAAAAATTATGAATTGAAAGAATTCTGTAGTCTAATTATGGGTTATATTCTATTTTGCTCCGTTTCACCAGCATTAAGTTGAAATTTTCCTTATGTGAAGTTAGTCCGATTTCACCCTTTTTAACTTTGAGAACATGAGTTAATTTGTGTGCTCACTCTGCATATTTATATCTAAATCCGAGATTTGCTTGGAAATGTGAATTTTATCAGTTGTCAGAGGCAACTCAACATGGGCTGGTGCGATGGGGAAAAATCAAATTACATTCACACGGAACTTAAGCTGGCTCCCATCTGGCTAAACTTTAAGCTTAAAATAAATGCAATTTTCTTTTCTTCACCTCATCCGATTAGACATGGAAGCTATTCCTCCAGGGGGTGAGAAGATTGCAATCAAAGCAGGTAAGAGAGAGGACACTACAACAGTGCCATTTTCTATCCTCATTACCCCTACTTTTGTGGCAGTGACAGCAGAAGGGGCCATGCCGCTGAAGTCACACCGTTCTTTAGTGCTTCGAGAGCCTTCCATATCTTGTGGGAGTGCCATAAACAGACTTAAAGAGGATACGGTAGGCTGAGAAAAACTCTTTAAAGATGGTATCTTTTCTTTTTTTTTTCATTGTAGCAGAGGGTTAAGACCTCTTATTTATCAACTTGCTTAGTTCACTGAAAACCACATGCCTTGTTAACTTTTACTGACATCTGTGAACTTGTGGGCCTCTGTGTGTGTGTGTGTGTGTGTGTGTGTGTGTGTGTGTGTAATATTCAGAATGTGTATTTAAGTATCAAGCTTGGATAATATCTGTCAATCAGGAACAATGATTAGCAAATGAGGTAGGTTTACCCTCATGTTGTCATTTATGATCCCTTGCTTTCTTGAACAAGGAATTTGGCCAATATTGACTTCTAGTTAAAGATGATATGATGAATTTCAGAATGATGGACATCAGTTTTGCTTTGTTGTCAGGGAGGGGTTCGGGCCCATCCTGTGGAACCACCACACCTGGATTAAGCCAAGTATGGTAATCCAGCGGAAAAAAACAAAAACAAAACAAATGCAATATTTTCTCTACTGTGATATCCCTCTCTGTATGATTCACAAGGGCGTAGAGGGACACTTTCATCAAGGAATAGCTGTGTAAGACTAAAAGCTGAATATATAAGATTACTGGAGATTTACGTTAGTAGAGTTAGATTTACCATCACTACTTCCTCCCCATTCTCTACTAGCTGAGAACTACTGATCAAAGACAAAACAAATTATCATGAAGAAACTTTTTGGAGAGACGGAAATTGCCTATATCCTGATTGTGATGGTGGTTAAATGACTACACATGTTTTTCAAGACTAAAGAAGTGTATATCTAAAAAGAGTGAACTTTACTATGCTAATTATATCTCAATAAACCTGCCTTAAATAAAGAAGGGAAAAAGGAAAATAAACTGAAGCTTACTTGGTACTGAAACAGTATGTGACAACCTGGATGACTCTCAAAAACATTATGTGGAGTGAAAGAAGCCAGACACAAAAGGCTACATGCTGTATAATTCCATTTACATGAATGGCAGATAGAAGAGAATAGCTCATTCATGCCTCTCATCCACACACACACATACACACCTCCTATTCCTCACCACGCCTCCAATCCTAGGAAAAAAATGTCTCTTTTCCTAAAGTTGGCCTCACGCTCTCAAGAAGAAACTAGCAAGGGATTTCATAAATGTATTTCAGAGTTTTGAGTGGGACAATTGTTCAAGAACATAAATTGATCTGGGATGTTTTGATTCAACTCTCCTAGACAGACTTTCAAGGGACCTAGCTCCTTGATGGTGCACATTCAGTTTATTACTCCCCTCCCCAAATTTAATTAGTCTCCTTAAGTTAGATAAATTTATCAAGTATAGAGGATAATTAAGTTTGGCATCATCTTTCATTATTTGGCATAACTTAAAAGAAACTCACTCTACCATGTCTTCTCTACTAACATTAGCCAAAAAGGTCATCTCTTGGGCCCTTCACTTCCTCCAATAGATTAAAATAAACAAAATTCCCTGTAGGTAAACCTAACACTGTTTGCACTCACATTTAAAGAATTATCTTAGAATCAGGCATTGGTCTAAAATACTATCTAGCCATTAAAAATAATGAGTTCTATAATATTACACACACACACACACACACAACACAACACAACACATTAGCACATGCAGTTAAAAAGGACTAGGAGAGCCCATCAAATCAAAGGAGCTGGGACTCAAAAAGAAACAAGTCGAAGATGGAGAGAAGTATTCTCTTTATTTTAAATGTCTTACATAAAATACAGTTATCATGTGCTACTCTCTTTTTTTTTTTTAGTTTATTTTGAGAGAGAGTGCAAGTGGGGAAGGGAAAGGGGGGAGACAGAGGGTGACAGAGAATCCCAAGAAGGCTCTGCACTGTCACTGTAGAGCCCCACATGGGGCTTGAACCTACAAACCGTGAGATTATCACCTGAGTCGAAATCAAGAGTCAGACACTCAACTGACTGAGCCACCCAGGTGCCCCCATGTGCTACTCTTTTAATAAAAGTATTAAATAAAAAAGAATCTAACACTTAAAAATTTAAATACTACCCCAACTATGCTATAGTCTTTTGGCAACTCAATAAAGAGAACAGTGCTCCCCAAAGTGATGAAATGCCTAAAAAAGGGTCTTTTTTGCAAAGTGTTCCCTCTGAAAATAGGGATTGGGTCCTCACAACCTAATCTGCTATTACTTCAGAATGCAAGTCAGTGTATAGCTCCTCGATATTAATGCTTTTAAAATAGCCTGAAATATGTAAGTAAAATCATGACCCTATATATTTTCCAAATTAGAATCACCCATGCTGATTACTTCAAAGAATCAATATTGCAAATCCCTGTATAAAAATCACATGCCACACTATAGTGTCATAGTTTTCTCCTATTCATACCACATAAGGAATGTGCAATTCTCATGTAATTAGAACAGAACTGATAAACAAAATGTAAATTGCCAGTATATACATCAAAAGCTGTTAATTTGACATAAGACAGCCAAGAATAAGACAACATTTTGAACTCTTGAATTAAGAATTTCTTGGTTTCTTACTTAGTCTTGTTCTTTTTATGACAGTCCTTAGTATGGTAAACAGGTACTCTCTCACATTTGGTTGAGGGACATACACACTGAAATGACCTTTTCAGAGAATAGCTGGGCAATAGGTATCCAGAGCTTAAGGGTGGACGTGACTAGCAATTTAACTTCTAGCAATTTATTCTAAATAAAAGATTAAAGATGAATAAAAGATTTATCTACAAGAATAATCATCCATCCCAGAGGTGTTTATAATAGTAAAAGTTAGAAAAAACTTCAGCATATAAAAATAAACTTCTATGTCATAAATTATGATAGATCTACACAATGGAATGATACTTAGTCATCAAAGAATATATTGTAAGATAATTTAAGATATATAAAGATGTTATAGATATGACCATTTTGAGTGAAGAGAAAAACAGAACTCTGAACTATAGAGGCAATATGATCCACATTTTTTCAATATACATGTAAATGCAAACATATGTATAATAGAGATAATCTGAGGATACAAATACAGATACAGTAGAGGGTAGAAGAAAACCTATCATTGTGCCTATAGCTGTTATCTCAGGGTACAGAATAGTGAGTGGCTTTAATTTTATTCCTGAAAATCTTTCCCATTTTGTAAAACTTCAAAAACGGATGTGCACTTTTTTTAAAGAAGATTATTTTTAATGTACTGATTTTATAATCTTAAATTATAAGATTTATAATTTTAAATATAATTTTATAATCTTAAATTATAAGACACTGGCTTCATGTGATTTTTTTAGTAGAGAAATGACAGAAAAAAATCAAGGGCAATTATTTATATAGTTATCATATCACATGTATATGTGATACGATGCTGGTTTCAATGTGATTTTTTTTTTTTTTTGGTAGAGAAATGGCAGGAAAAAAATCAAGGGCAATTATTATGTGATCATTTACTTAAAAAAATTAAAATGCTGATCCTTTCTAAAACTTATAAAGTAAATTTCAAAATAAAATATTTGGTATAAAATATCACTTGTCTAAACAGTGATAGAAATCAAAGGATTACTATGAGGGAAAATAGCCTTATTCGTCTTTTGTTTGTTGCTAGAATATAAGTTAATGAGGAACATAAAGATAATTCTACATCTGACTTTGAGATTATCTTCAACAGATCAGCAAAGTCCCAGTGCCTGGAACAAGATGTGGGACATCACAGACACTCAGGAGATATCTAATAATTCTGTAAGTTGCTATCATATTTGAGTACTGTTCTTGGTATGTGGCAGGTGGTATGGTATGACAGGTGATCAATAGAAGCACATTGAATTCAGATTAGTAGAGAGGGTCCCCAAAGGTTTTGTGGCAGTCACCTGGGCCACAGAAGACAGGTTGGTATTAGACCAAAATCAGGTGACAGAGAAAGTGCCAAGGAACCAAGGCACAATGGAGGTAGTCTGACTTGTTTAGGGAGCTGCAAATGGCCTATATCTAAACAAAATGCAAGCCAGTTGTGGGAGTTGGTTTAGGGGCATAAGGTCAAAAGAGCAGACAGAGGCAAGATTGTTTAACGGCCCCAATAGCGGGTTTTCCACAGTCCTAGGCTTGCATGGGACAGAATGACCATTCAGTGATTTTCTTGTTAGTCAGGGCCTGGAAATTGCTTTCTCATGCCCCACTTATTCTCATTCACATTCCCTCAACTGTGTGTGAAGGAGGCCCAGGAGGAATGAAGGGCATTTATCACTGAACCAGACATTTCTGCTTGGGTTTCAGATACGGGCTTTTACATAAATGGTGGTTGATGGCTTTCCATTTGGAATTATTTGAAACAGAATATATTCTCTTTCAGACACAACACTGGAAAAACACTGAAATAAATCAGAAACACAAAAGCTGTTTTAAGGCACCAGTCATTTTTGGCACAAAGCACTGACACTGTCCTTTCATTTAAAGACATGTCTTGTGGCTCCCTCTTATGTATACACAGGAGATGTCACATATACAATTCTCATTTTCTAATCTATAAAGAAGCCCTTCTAAGAGGAATAAGCCTGAAAATTCAGGGATATCACAAAGAGCCAGGAGCAGTAACAAGAGAAAAGATGTGAGCAAGAATCACGCAGGAGATGTCTATGGATGATAATCAACCTCACTTGTATGATTGAGTGGCAGGCAACTCATCCCTTAAGATAAACTCTGACAGAATAACGTGTTTGAATCAAAAAATGTGTGATGTAGACATTAATGCAAAAACAGACAACACTCTATTGAGTAGGGAATTTCAGAGTTAATTGTCAGGCAGGGGGTGGTGGCTTTCAAATTTTTTGAGCTGTGACCTACAGCATGAGACATACTTCGTATTGCATCCCAGTACACATGCAGATGAATGTAAAACTGATCTAACAAAGCACTTATCTTTGCTACTTGTGAGGCACTCTAAACATTATTTTCTTCCATTTTTTAAAACACTATTCAAAATTCACTAAAGTGACTTCATTACCCCTGATGAGTCACTATTTGCAATTACTTCAAGAGAGTAATCCATTTGACTGCCTCCTTCCAGATACATATTTTTCTCTTCTTTCTTGACATAAAATACCTACAACCACATCTCATGAACTATTCCAAGTGAGAAGTCATATGACTCAAGGTCATGACTCACAAGGAACATTCAAGAACAAAAGAAATTATGTTATTTTCTTAAGCATAAATGTAGGCAACCACCTGGCACAGGAACTGGTGCATTAAGAAAAAAGATGCCAGAAAAAGAAAAAAAAAAGGTCCCAGGGTCCTTTTCTTACCATCTAACCAGCTACGATGACCAATGTTGTAACAGAAAAGCAAAATGGGCCCAAAGACAGAGGATTAGATGTAGTTTGGGTTTGTCTGATTTTTTTGTTTTTCTTTGCTTCCTCATCATTTGTTTCCTGAAAACCCAAACCTCTAGCTCAGTAAGTGTCAAGAGCTGTGATTCTGATTTTTCCTCAAGGCCAAGAGCATCAAAGAAACTTGGGCCCCCATCACATAAAGAGACAAAGAGCTTGAAAGTCTAGCAACCAGAGGATTCATTCGCCTGCTGATTTCTGACCTCTGTCTGACTGACAGTAACACATGTGGCCCTGAGGCTGCTCCACCACCCAGCAGGCAGCCCACCCTGGTAGGCTGGATTCCCAAAGCCAGTGCCATCAGGATGATGGTGACAAACATGCTGAGCTCTTCCTGTATGTCCCACACTGTGGCTGAGACCTGTCCCACTGCCTTCTGTCATCCCACATGGCATTGCTTGACCCGAATGAGACAGTTTATTGACAACTGTCCAAATTGTAACCCCAGAGACAATGGATTCAACTTTATAACAAAACTGTCCTGGAGCGCTGGAGTGGCTCAGTCAGTTGAGCATCAAACTCCTGATTTCAGCTCAGGTCCTGATCTCATGCTTCATGAGATCAAGAGATCGCGTTGACAGTGCAGAGCTTGCTTGGGATTCTCTCTCTGCTCCTCCCCTACTCTCTCTCTCCTTCTCTCTCAAAATAAATAAATAAACATTTAAAAACTTGAATTACATCCAGTCCTATATTTTGCTGCCACCCATGTGCCCTCTACAAGCTTCTAACCCATGTTGATTGACGGAAAACCTTACACAAGAATCTGGATGGAACTGACACTAATTTTGAAGCAGATGGAGCTGGAGGGAGAAAATGTGCAAAGACAGACAAGTAATTTCCATCTAGTGTGAGATGTGCCTCAATGGGGTCAAGCTCAGCCCAGTGGAAGGGTGTTTTCAGGGAGTGGGGGCCAAAGAGTGTGTCTGAGGTGGGGACACAAAGCAATGGGGGATGGGTGTTCTAGAATGAAGAGCCAGTGTATATAAAGGTCAAGAGAAAACAGAAAGTACACCGTGTTGCAATTTCTGGAGTGTGAGTATGGTCAAAAGAAATTTGGACTTTGAAAGAAAACAGAGGCCTACAAAAGCCATCTTATTTTAATGAACGGGATTAAACCAATCTGATTGATGCCTTAGATAAAGCCCAGGTTACAGGGTGGAGCAGGGATGGATTAGAGGCGCAAGTGTGGAGGCAGCACCACAATGGTGTAGAGGAGGGTAATGGCAGTGGAAACAGAACAATCAGGACACAGAAGAAATCTTTAGTGGTCAAAAGGTGCAAACTTTCTGGGGGGTGTAGTGTCCAGCATGGTGACTATCATCAACAATATTGTACTGTATATTTGAAAGTTGCTAAGAGAGTAGGTCATAAAAGTTCTTATCACAACATGTAGAAATTTAGAACTATATGAGGTGCTGGGTGTTAAAATTATTCTCGTAATCATTTCACAATATGAACATATATCAGCTCCCTTCCCAAATCATTACATTTGCACATCTAGAACTAATACAAAGTTATATGTCAAATTACATCTCAGAAAACACACACACACACACACACACACACACACACACACACACACACACACACCTTTAGGTGCTTACTGGATAGGACTTGCATCACTGACCGGCTATGGATGTGAGTCTCTGACCAAGGATGATATCAAGTCTCAGGGTGAACAACTGGGTGAATGGTGACACCAGAGATCAGGAGTAGAAGCAAGTTTGGGAGGAAAGCTGGTTAGATTTTACTTTTCCTCTTACTTTTTTTTTTTTTTTTTTTTTAAGAGCAGGATCCAGGTCTTCTATTACAGTCCACTGCTAGGAAGGAAATGGGATGAATATAAGAGAAAAGAGGAATAGATCTTCTCCCTTTGTGGAAAAAAATAAAGAAACCTAGTAGGGACCATGAATATTTACAAATTTAGTCTCATACTTTTCTCTTTTATTTTTTGGTCCTAAGTAATATCTATTATTAGAAATATTAAAAGCATAGGGGAGCCTGAGTGGCTTAGTCGGTTAAGTGTCCGACTTCGGCTCAGGTTACGATCTCATGGTTCGTGGGTTCGAGCCCTGCGTCAGGCTCTATGCTGACATCTTGGAGCCTGGAGCTTGCTTCAGATTCTGTATCTCCCTCTCTCTCTGCCCTTCCCCCAAAATCTCCCTCTCTCTCTCTCTCTCTCTCAAAAATAAATAAACATTAAAAAATAAAAAAGAAAGAAAGAAATATTAAAAGCATAAGGCAGTGTAATCTGGGCTGACCCTGTCCATGGGGCAGGGCAGGTATAGTTCTGAGGGCATGGAATTACTTTAGAAGCCCATAAAATGTTTTCATCCTAATCACTTTTAAAATTAGAAGAGAAACATAAATAGGATAATAATGAACATATAATAATGAATCCAGCCTGGATAATATTCATCTTTATAATAATGTAGTAAAAAAATATAAATTTTTATACAGTTTTACAGAGGAAGGAGTTCATGAAAGCAAAGTACCTAGGGCTCATGAAAGTCATAATGTGCCTGTGGTATAGATAAATACAGATCATATCTAGCTTTATCAATCTCTGTCATGTCTGTTATCTATTAGATATGTGTTTACCTGTCTGAATGTTTCCCTATGTATCATCACCCAAATCTCACCATCTCAGGTTTCTTCCTCAACCCCCAATTTTTTCAGTAGTTCAAAAAAATTGTGCTAAACCTTGTCCCTAAATCCACATGCCTGCTCAGTGGGGGTGTAGATGCTTCAGCCTTTCTAGAGGTAAACTGTAAAGGAATAAAAAGCTTTAAAATATCACACCATTTGACACAACTTTACCTTCCAACAATTAATGCTGAGGAAATAGTCAGATGGAATTACAGAGATGTTCATCGCAGTGCTATTTTCACTAAAAATGGAAACATCCCAAAATATCTTGTAATAAGAGCCTGGTCAAAATAATGATGGTTGATCCATACAATGAAATATTAAAGAGGCATTAAATAATGATATAAGTATATACTTATTGTTGTAGGAATATAGTCCCAATATATTAAATGGAAAGAATAGAATATTAAAAACAATATAATTTAATCTCATTTTATGGAAAAAATACCAGTCTATCTTGGTGGTAAGATAATGGATGATTATTAGTTTTGCTTCTCCACGCTTAAAAATATTCCAACAAGGCACATATACTACACTGGATTACAAAAACACAAAAACCATATACTGTAGGTATAGTAGGTAGTGAAAAATAAAATAAAACTGAATCCCTAGAAAAACATTCATGGGCTTAAATGCCATGGCCATGTCAAACTGCTACAAAGGTTTTGGAAAGCTGACCGCACTACCTCCCTTGTAGCACACTGCAGACCATGCCGGGTAGCACTCCTCTGTGTTCACGGCCCTAATCCCTGCACCGTCACTTGGTGTTAACCCATCTAGCCAGGCTCTTTTCCCACCATCCCAGTGAAACTGCTCTTGCTCAGATCGCCTCTGACCTCCATGTTGCTAAAATCAATGATCGACCCTCAGTCCTCATTCAATCCCACAATCTGCAGCATTTCATCTGTCAATCTGTCTACCTGTAGTTGAAATTTCTCTTGATTTTCTTCTTACATCGTTACCATTCCTCTTCTCCCTAACAAGTAACTTCTGGGGTGTTTCAGGGCTGAATCCTGGAGTCGTGGATGCTCTCCAATCTCAGCTGTAAATATTGACTCTCTGTTGCTGATGTCCTATGTTAAATCTCGGGCTCAGAACCCTCCCCTGAACTCTACACATATATATCCAACTACAAAATCAACATCTCCGCTTGGATGTCTAAAAGGCATCTCAAAATAAACATAACCAAAAGAAAACCATTGGTCTTCTATGCTCTCCACCAATCTCACTGACAAGTCCATGCTTTTAGCTGTCCATCCTTGACTCTTCTTTTTTTTTTTTTTTTTCTTTCCCACCCACATCCAATCTGTTAAGAAAATCCTGTTGGCTCTCTCTACCTTTAAAATATATCTGGAATCCAACCACTTTTCAGTCTACTGTTAACACCCTGGTTCCAGCCACTATTACCTCTCAACTTGCTGTAGCGGAGTGTGTTAACTTGTTCTCCGTTATAGTCTAATGTCCATAGATCATCCAAATAATTATTTCAAATTGTAAGTTATATAATGTCACCTGTATGCTCAGTTCATCACATGGCGTCTCTTTTCACTAACAGTAAAAGCTAAATTTGTTACAATGGCAGAATGTTTCCACTCTCCACCCCTACTTTTATCTCCTGCTACCCCCCACCTAGTTCTCTCTGCTCTTGTCACATTGGCCTCCTTCCTCTTCGTTTCCCATGCTGGATACTCTTGCCTCAGGACCTTTCTACTGCTGTTCCCTCTTTTGGGAAAACTCTTGTCCAGATACTGTCTCGGCCCAGTCCCTCACTACATTCATATGTTTGTGATCAACACAATCTTTTCAGTCAGGCAATGCCATGCATCCTCCCTGTTGTGATTTTTCTTCATTGCATTTTTCCACCATGTAGCAGAGATATACTTATTTCTTTATTGTCTGTTTCTCTCCAAGTAAAATAAATATATGAGATTTAGGGAAAGAGATGGTGTTCTGTTTTATTTCACTGCTACAGCCCTAGTACGAAGATGTTAATTAAGTGTATTTACTGAGCAAATGTTCATCCAGGTGCCCTTTATAGAAACAAAAATTTGTAAGCAATGTAAATATCTGTTAATAAGAGACCCATACTTTCATAAAACGGGATGCTATTTATATCCATATCCACAATATGGCCACATGCATATGAAATGAAATACTATTCAACTACTGAAAGTTTGGATAAACTACAAGTGAATAAATTTACTGAAAAGAAAGAGGTCTGCAGCACATTAAGTGAAAAGAATCAGGTTACAAAATGGTATGGATGATATTAGCTTATTTTTAGAATACAATCGAATAGGAACATTTGTTAACGCATAGGCCTTAAGGTAAACTCTTAATCTAAAACAAAAATTTTTAAATGATTAGTCAACCCACGAGGCCTTAAATTTGAGGTTTTCCTCTGACAACATTAATGACACAGAGAAGCAGCAGGATTAGTTCTGACCTGGGCAGGTTGGGATGGGAAATGAAGTGTGGACTCTGGTTGGATTCTTCTGGGCTCCAGTACAAAGCGATTCCTCAAATCGTTACATAGCCAATAAAAGCCAAAGAAGCATTAGGGCTGTGTTTCTCGGGGTAAAAATATGACTTGCAGAAATGTTAAGCAGCATTTGGATTTAGGTTTGGTTCTTCTTCCAACTTTCAGGATTATTTAAGCTCTCCTGTTCCCAAGTGATGGGACAATGCTGCTGCTTCAGCCAACAGCCCCACCACAGCATGGAGAGGCAAGAGCCACCAAACCCAGCTGAGAAAATCAAGGTGGGAAACGACAGTGTGAAATCTGCTAGGCAGGGAAGAATGAAGTCAGAGGAATGGTTTTTTTCTTTTTTCCTTTTTGCAATTTCCTTTATCTGTTCTGGCAAAATTAAGGTTTAATTCTTCTCAAAGAACTCTTTGCTGGCAATAAAGTTGATATTTCAAAGGAGGAAAGAATTCGGAGTGGGAAAAGCACATTAAACTAAACTTTACACTTAAAAAGTGAGAGCAGTCATATTTGTACGGCAGACAACAAAGCCTCTGTCCATGCTGCAAGGTTGCCTTGTCACTAGGAACCCCTCACAACAAGGTCTTTGGGCATTTATTTCTCTTGCACAGAATCCAATACCAACATGTCACTCCAGAACTGATGATGGCAAAGTTTCAGGCAACTTATTTAGTGGTTACGGTCACTATACTGGGTCCATAAAAAGGTCTTTGCTTAACACAGCAGCTCTGGAGCTGGTGGCCACCTGGGCAAGAACTGTTTTATGCCAGAGGAAACTAAGGACCACACAGGAGAAGAGGCTTGTCTAGAGCTTAGAGCTGGTCAGTAAGGGAGCCAGAATTAGAATCTGCACCTTCTAGGATACAGGAGTACTGATGCATAGGGGCACTTGTACCCCAATGTTTATAGCAGCACTCTCAACGATAGCCAAATTATGGAAAGAGCCTAAATGTCCAACAACTGATGAATGGATAAAGAAATTGTGGTTTATATACACAATGGAGTACTACGTGGCAATGAGAAAGAATGAGTGTTATGCTAAGTGAAACAAGCCATACAGAGAAAGACAGATACCATATGGTTTCACTCTTATGTGGATCCTGAGAAACTTAACAGAAACCCATGGGGGAGGGGAAGAAAAAAAAAAAGAGGTTAGAGTGGAAGAGAGCCAAAGCATAAGAGACTCTTAAAAACTGAGAACAAACTGAGGGCTGATGGGGGGTGGGAGGGAGGGGAGGGTGGGTGATGAGTATTGAGGAGGACACCTTTTGGGATGAACACTGGGTGTTGTATGGAAACCAATTTGACAATAAACTTCATATATTGAAAAAAAAAAGAATCTGCACCTTCTAAGGCCCAGTTTAGAGCTCTTACCACCCCATAAAAATATCCATTTAACCACGATCCAAATTACCATAAAGGAGTTCAACAGAGATCCCCAAACTTAGGAGAGACCAGCCAGCTGCCTAGGAATGAACTGGAGAGTTGATTAAATATACTGATTTCTGGATTCCATGGCAGGAAATTATATTCCCCAGAAGCTCCCTCAAATGAGTCCGATGCACAGCCAAGTTCAGAAATCACTGGCCCAGATTATACAAGACACAACAACAAAGAAACCAGCAGAATTCTATTAAAAAAAATGCAAGTCATTCTCCTTACTCTATGAAAAAAACAACATGAAATATGCAATTATAAAGCTCAAAATAGCTTCTTCAGAAAAAAAAAATGATTCATACTTCTAAAGATGCTCAGGCCACAGCTGCAATCTGTTCTCGTGGCCAAACCCTTGGAAAGCCGAATTAAGGGAAGCCACATTGGGCTTGATTGCTGGGATCCAGAGCTGTGTCCTGCTCCCTAGAGGCAGGGGAATGACCACACTCCAGGGAAGCACACAGGCAGCTGGCATTAGTCTCCAAGGAGCTGACAGCTTACTTCCTAGCCCCCAGCAGCCATCCCAGGAAACCTGGCTCCCTTCAGGTTCTAGCTGCTACGTGCACCTGCTTAGGCAACAGGCATCTTTGGAGGAGCAGTCCACTGGCTTCTCTGCATCCTCATTCTGGACTGGTTAAAATTTGTCCCATTTCCCACATCCAGGGGGTGGGTAGGAAAGAAGCAGCAATGGAGAGCTGTCTGGAGGCAGTTGGGAATACAATAAATTAGGAAGTCACACAGCTGTGTGTTCTGAAACACAAGATTGAAAATAGAAAATTTTTTCCTCTTTGGGGAACATACTGTAGTGTTGATATTTTCTAATTCAAATTTGGACTCAGTAGGCCTTCTCACTAAATTATCCTGAGGAGGAAGAGAAGGGGGAGGAATGAGGAGGCACCCCTTTGTAGAACTCATTCTTACTTTATTAGAAAATTTTAAAAGGATGGTGTTTGAGAAGTTTCAGGGTAAAACAGAAAGTTCATAAAACATTTAGTGATGGCTGAAAAATATTTTTGGAACTAACCCTCAAGCAAATAGAAAGCTACTCCATTCATGAAATAAATACTTATTAACTGCAGACTGAATATAAATCCCTGGACTACAGGGTGAGATGGGAGATGAATTCACTCTGAGTCTAGTGCTCAAGGAGCTTACAGTCTGTGAGGAAGACAAGACATTTTAAGAACATGAAAGCAGTGGTTTGCAGCATTGTGCAATACTTCCAAGTAAAGGGAACAACATTATCCCACAAAAGGGAAATGTACCTAATGCCTGTGTGGCCTCAATCTACTTAACCTCTCCCAGAGTCCCAGGCACTTCGTTTGTAAATGGAGATGTTGAAAGGGTTGACAGAGTATTGCCTTCAGTATTGCCTGCCATGTAGAAAGCATCTAATAAATAAATAAATTGGTCATTTTCGTTTTAAAAAAATAAATTCTTTCTACTGATCTTTAAATCAGCAAGTGGTTTTGTTTTGTTTTGTTTTGTTTTGTTTTGTTTTGTTTTGAGAGAGGGAGACAATCTTAATTAAGGAGGTTCCATACTATGGGGCTCAACCCCACGATCCTGAGATCCCAAGACCCTGAGATCACAACCTGGGCCAAAATCAAGAGTCAGACACTCAGCCAACTGAGCCACCCAGGTGTCCCTAAATCAGCAAGTGGTTTTTGACTGAAGTTCAAGTGCTCAGGGCTGAGAGACTCCATTGGCATCTACCCTGTTATGTATTCCAACAGCCAGGAAAATCTCTCCATCCAAAGGCCTGAGGTTAAGGATGAGAGGCTGTAAAAGGCATCTCGACCTGTCTGTCCTCTGCTACTCTCTCAACCTCTGGGGACTCCCTCAGGGGAAAACACCTCTGCGGGAAGTGAGTTAAAGACCAAAGCTGTGAGCATTGCTTCTCGGTTTTGTGTGTATTTGTGTTTGATTTACTATTGTATGTTTTGATTTTAAAAACCTTTACAGAATAGAAATTCACCATCATGTCAGTGCAGTCCCGCATCCTGATTGCTGTTATTTTAATTCCTTTCTCTTTGGGGTCGACTTTACTCTACTTTACCATCTGTTGGCATCTTTCTGCATTCTGCTTACACTTTCTCATTTCATGCTCATTACTTACTATTCTACTTTTATAGCATGCTGGGACCTTTACGCTCATGGCCTGGTACATCTCAATCTTATGATAAGTGCTGAGGAGGCTGATTAGATTATTGCTTCGGATAAAGAAGAGCCTGTGGGTCCAAGTCCAGGGTGTGGAGCTAGCGAGAGACGGCGTTACACCTTACGTTTTTGAAGTGAGATTAGTAACTTTAATACTAGACTGATTTCACAGATGAGGAGCGAAGGTGCTGTTCATACTAATGGCATCTTTCATCTATTGGGATCCTGTTACTCTAATGTGTTTCTTTTTTTTAACTGACGAGTTGGGAGATCATAACCTGAGCTGAAGTCAGATGTTCAACCGACTGAGCCACTCAGGTGCCCCAAAAGGAAATGTATTTTTATGTCCATTCACTTACTGCTGACCACATCAGTCCTTCCTTACCAATTTCCCTCCTTATTCTTCCAAATGAACCCTACAGTCATTTTGTAGAGTTCTCATCCCAGTTTCTGTTAGTATGTTGGAATGATATGTGAGCCTACGCTGATTTGGAGGAGCTCACATCTTTATTGCAATATTAATGTTTTCCTACCAGGGATAAAACCTTTGCTTATTTATTAATTTACAACTTATATATCTTAGTGAAGTCTTATAGTTTTCTTCACACAAGTCCAAGATATTTTCTGTTAGTGTTATTCTGAGGTAGTTTACATTTGTATTGCCACAATTAAAAAGAACCCTTTTTATCCATTTTATGATTAACTAATGACTGCTGACATATGGAACTGCTACCAATTTTTGTTACCCACCATGTAGCTACATGAATTCTAACAGCTTGTTCTTTGCTTCTTCAGGGATTCTGGATAGTTTTATTGTCTATAATTTAAAATACTTTGTTTCTATCAATGAACTATACCTCTATTTATGTCTTCCAGATCAAGGAGAGATACAACTGGTGAATGTTAGCACTCCATAGCACCCTACTTTTAGTTCCAGTTTTTAATGGGAAAGCTGTCTTGTTATCACCATTTTAAATATATGTTGGCTTGCTGCTTTACAGGAGCTTAGAAAAAAAAAATAATGCTAAGAAGTTGTCTATTCCATCATCATTAACAAATGATATTAAATGTTATCAAATACTATTTTAGCCTTAACTGAAATTAGCATTTGGGTTTACACACTGAGCTTCTTCATGTGAGATGTGTACTCATGTGTTTTCTTTATTTTATTATTTTTAATGTTTATTCATTCTTGAGAGAGAGAGAGACAGAGAGAGCATGAGTGGGGGAGGAGTAGAGAGAGGGGGAGACACAAAACTGGAAGTAGGCTCTGAGCCCCGAGCTGTCAGCACAGAGTCCAACATGGGGCTCGAACTCACAAACTGTGAGATCATGACCTGAGCAGAAGTTGGATGCATAACCGACTGAGCCACCCTGGCGTCCCACATCTGTTTTCTATTACTGAGCTCCTCCTGCTTCCCTGAGACAAATCTTTGAGCCAAATTCAAAGTCTACCACTAGTAAATACTAAGGCCTTTATAACATGCTCTTTGCAAACATTCATAATCCATTTTAATTATAATTTTTACTTGCCTTTGCTTTTACCACTTATTTATTTTGAAATTATCTTTATACTTTACTATAAACTACCTCAATTTTTAGGAATTAAAGGAAAAAAAGTATTAGTAAACAGAAGAAAGTATAACAGAGAGGCACCAGTAAAGTGCTATGGGAGTTTCCAGGAGAATGTGGTGCCCTCCCCAGCAGAGAGTCAGGAGGAATCAGAATGGTCACTCAACCCCGATGTTGTACATGAGCCTGGTAGACAAGTATTTCTAAGGTGGGAGGGAAGACAGTGGGCATCTGTGTTCTTTCAACACGTCTGTGTCTGTCTCTCTTCATTATGAGGTTGGGCAAACCTACCAGGCTCACCCCTCAATCTATAACCTAAGAGACAACAGAAATGGATGCTGATTGTTTCCAGCTACATATCTTCTCAGAAATAAACCAAAAAAGAGCAAGCTCTAAAAATGCCTATGATGAATATAAGTTATTTTCATCCATTTAGAATTGGGATGTGCTTGAGATAGTCTTTTAAACTACCGAGTTTAATTTCTCGCAGCAATCTCTTCCGAAGGAGGTAAGAACTACCTTGAGATTTTAGAAGTACCCACAAGTACTGCCTCCTGAAACACCAGCAAGTAACCACAGAACTTCAGGTTCTAAGGCAGCCACTAAATACACAGAGTTGACTTTGCTACAGGAGGAGCCACACCTCGGTGTCTCTAAATCTGCATATTTCTGTTGTTGTCTCCTTCACAAATAGGGTATTTCACATTTAGCAAAAAATGTGAAACTTTTGGCACTTTACATTTAGCAAAACACTTTAACCTATATTTCTTCATCTAGTTCTGAGATGAGAATGATGATGATGGCAGTGGTGGTGGTGGTGATGATAATGATGATGATGAGAGTTTTCCCAGGTTACAAATGGGAGACAAAGGAGCAACATGGCTGACCATCTTGACAAAATCCCTTACTTGTATCAGCTGCGCCAATTGCCACGTGCTTCTGATTCTGAATCAAGAATCTTATACAAGATTCTTGAATACAAGAATCTCTGAATACAAGAATCTTACATTAAATCCTCCTGCCTTGCAATAATGCTATTACAAATCCTGAGATCAGTGCTATAATTATTGTAAACAACTACTCTCGACTGACTCTTATACATTCTCCTGTGACATTTTTAATTTGGGCCAAAAGTAGATAAAACTTTCTAAATAAAGGGCTCAGGCCTTGAACATTTAGTGTATTTATTTTTGTTTGTTTTTACGTTAAGCTGCAGGTATCATATGAAAGCAGAAATAGAAAAATGAAGATTCAAGACAGAGTCAAGGTCTGAGAAGCTTCAACTTTCCAGGGAGCTTAGGAATAAGCTAGTATTAAGAGGGCTAAAGAAAGGCCCTTAAGAGGCTTAATTGTTAAAAAACTACTTTTCTTGAGTTTTCTTTAGCCAGAATGTTCTAAGAATCAAAGTGATGGATGGTACTTCTCAAAGTACGAAAACACCAATGTCCCAGAGTTAAGTGTCTATTCTAATTGCTGCTGTACTCCAAAGAGTCCTTCAGATTGCTCATCTGTGTTATTTTTACTTGCTAAAGCAGAGGTGTCTGGGTGATGAATTATACAAGGTGCCTCACTCAGCACTACTGGTGTGTTGTAATAAATATCGTCACTGAAAGACAAAGTAAGGAGATGCTGAATATTTCCATAGCATGTGATGTACATTTCGTTCTTGTTTTTTCAAAGCAGAGAAGCAGTTATTAAGTTTTAATCTAATTATATATGGTCACATAGGTGAAGATGGAAAAACTATTTCAGGGAAATATGAGAACCTGAATCACAAATGTATGTGTCCATTCTGCCCTTCAAAATACACCTGAGAATAACCCACATACAAAAGCATAATTGAGGAGGTGAAAAATATACATTTGCTGAAAGGAAAGTAAGGTAGTGGAGCCCTGGCATCTTAGTGATAAAAAATGAAATACATTATAATCAAACCTCAATTACCATTTTCCCACAACCTTTGATATTGCTACATTAAAAAAAATACTAATGCATTCCCCAATTCCCAGTAAAGGCAAAATGACAGAGGGCTGTAATCTGACTTCAATTTGTTATAGTTTTTTTGCAGCAGTAAGGAAAATGCAGAGGAGAGTTTTGAAAGTAAAGAGACAGAATTAAGGGTTGCAAGTAGCTATTTTCCCTATTTTCTTTAGCTATCTATCATCCTGTGGTCATATACTCAAGGAAGGCTGGCTTCATACCCTGTCTCAGGAGCAGCTAATGATTGTTCCTGTTCCCCTTATCAATGACTCGGGTAGGTGAGAGTTTGCTGAAGAACTTTTGGAAACATTTCCACAAGTCTAAAAGAGACTCACTAGAAGAGACAGCTTCTTTTCCCCTGGACCATGTGACGGCAGCTGCCATTTTGCTACCTGCCTAAAGACAAATTTTATACATCAAGGATGACAGAACCAAAAGGTAGAAAGAACCTGGGTCCTTGATGAGATTACTGAACAGTTAACCATCTCTAGGACTTACTCAACTCTGCAATTATGATACTCAATACAGGTTCTTCTTTGAGTTGGGATTTCTAATACTTGAAGCTGAAAAGCCTCCTCACTGCTATACTAGCTGGGCTGAAGTTACTTTGTCCCTGATACTGGCCCTGTACTCACAAGTTCTTGTCACAGCCAGAAGACAAAATCTAATCCTAGAATCTGATGCCTAGGACTAGGGCATTTTTTTCTGATTAAAAATCCTTCTATCGGTTCTCACTCCCTACATGGTAAAGTCCAAGCTCTTCTGCATGGCAAATCTTTATGATCTAACTCTTGCTTTTTCCGTCAGCATCTCCTCCGTTTGCTTGCTCCCTCAAGGCCCCCCGCCCTGCCTTAGCCATATAGAACTAGAATTCTCCGACCCTCCAAGTCTTTTCACCTACATCTCACTGCCTGGAATTTTTAACAGCTGCTGCCCACCATACACACACCTGTGCTTACCTGGGTATTCCCATCTCTGTGATTCCACATACTCAAGTATCTCCTTTTCTGTGTCAAACCTCCCAAGATTCTCCCTTCCTTAGCCTGTCTAGCTTCCTATGGACAGAAAGAACGAACCACTGCCTCCTAGTGATATTAGTGTAACTTAAATGTAATGTTCTAAATGACAATGTGTTTTCTAATTATTTGTTTATATGAAGGACTCCCCAGTCAGAATGTAGGCTGCTTGAGAATGGAGTGTGTGCTCTATGTCCATGTCATCAGGGATTAGATCTGTATAGAGAAGAAGCCCTGTGTATCATGAATGAATGAATGAATGAATGGGAGACAGAAAGAAATATCCTAGCCCTACTTGATATTGGAATATAACTGGATCAGGGGCTACATATCCCAAAGATAAGTAATTAACCTATTGTGTAAAACTCAAGGTTTCCTTGTATCTCTCAACAACTTACTGTTTTGGGGGACAGTGCTATAATAACACAACAGTTACCATTTTTTAGCCCCAGTTAAGAGCTAGGTATCTGCCTAAGGACTTCACATCTATAGCAAATATCTTTGTATTTGTCTGTGAGATGACTCCCTTCTTCTGTTAGCGTACCACCTCCCACTTCCCCACACCCTTACCCACTGCACACACACAAATACACCTCTTCTTCTCATGACTTGCTCTTCACTCTACTCCAGTCCTGTTCTTCTAACTGGAACTGTCAATTATACAACCCAGCCCAGGGGATCTGTGGCCACCTCCGGGTCCATTGGTATTCTTCTTTGTGATTTTTAAGATTGAAACTAAGGGAAAACAAGTGTGTTGCTCTCAAAAGTGACTCATGAACAAGCAGGTTACAAAGAATAATTTTAGACAGAATGTGAAGAGTGAAGAAACAAGAGTCATTGTTCCAGATTCTGGTTCCAGCTATTACTTAAGTCAGAGCATTCTCCTTCTGTCACTTAACCTGCAGTCTGCTTATGGAAAGTTGAGATTCTATCACCTGCAAAAAAATCATCTACCTTGCAACTAAAGCAGCGCCCATTATTTTATTTAATCTTCCCAACAACTAACTGTGTGCAGCAGGTATTGCTTTATTTTAGATAAGGAATCTGAAGCTCAGAACAGAGGAAGAAACATGCCCAAGGCGTGCAACTAGTAGCAGAGCTGTAATTCAAAGATGGGTCATCCAGATGCCAAAATGCAACCATTCTACTTTTCTGCTTCTTTCTGTACTATTCTTTGGGCTTCCTGAGCACTGATTTGAGCCCAGTGACCCCAGACAATACGCAGTGAGTCTATGTCTTCTCTTCATTAATAAACATAGATGCTATTGATCTTGATTAACTACTGGGGGTGTTATGGGGCTTCAACTAAATAACCCTGATAAAGTGCTTTAAGCATATAAATGATCAGATATTGGTTTTTATACCACACTATTAAACATTCACCTCTTGCAATGTTAATAATTGGGAAGCAGAAACATAGTGCTTTTTAAAAAGCAATCTTAAAAAACTGCATAAATACTTGGTATCACTAATTTAATTGAATATTAGCATGTTTGCTTTGGACATCAAAATATAACCAGTATTTCAGAAGTGGATTTCGTCAAAGACCGTAGTTAAATCAAAAAACAAAGCGTTTGTAGAAAATTGAATCTTTCTACTCTTGTATATGTCTTTTTTCTCAATCAGTTAGATTTTTAAGTGGAACTTCTTTGATCTCTGCACTTGCTTATAGATCTAGTACAACCATGATCTTCCAGATCAATTATTAACACAAATATGAGAAGAACCATGAACTTAGAAACAGAGAAAAGCAGACACATTGAAACCAAAGGAAGATGGATTTGTATGTGAAACTAATTTTCCCCAGAAGAAAAACAGATATTTCCCTCAACATCAGGGTGCACTCAGATTTGTTTTCCATATTAGCAACTTATTTACTATGGCAATGGGCAAAAGGCAATCCATTAAAAAGCAATTTTCCTCTTACCAAAGGGTGTTTCATCATTTGATGTCTAGCACTCAATCAGAATGTAGGAATCCTTTAATATTTTATGAGCAGAAAACATCTCATTTGGGCATGGAGACTTTAGAAATGTGGAGTCCTCCATAAGCCTTGCAAAACGTCCAGAACGACCTTTGCAGGGCAAGCAATAGGCCAACCTAAAACCTCAAACTATCAGAACATTGGCAAAATTCTACTTTAGAATAGACAATGGGCATTTAAAATAAATATGCAATCATTTATAACTAAGAATAGAAGATATCAGTCCCAAGAATTTCTCAAGCACAAGCTTCTGGAGGACAGGGATCATAAGTGGCTCACCTTTGTATCTGCAGTGTTCAATCACAGTTCTTGGCACATTGTAAGTAATCAATAGATTTTGATTAAACAGATGAATAAATGCATCTGTCATCTTGGATGAAAGGAGCTTGCCATTGGTATACCAGGCCCTAGGTAACCTAGTCCAACTTCGCTGCAGAGATGGGCCAGACAAGGTACTAAATGAGTCATTGCAGAAGGCTGGAACCTTCTCTGCAGCGGAAGGTGAGATATGGAATAATGTACAGTGCAAGAGCAGCACCTGGAACACCCCCAGGGATCCTCAAGGTATTTACCTTCATCCCCACTCTTTATCTCAGTCCCTAGGAATGGAGTTCTGTCCTAGTTCCTGGCTTGATGTCAGGTCCTCAAAAGTCTTGCAGAGCTGCCCTGCACCAGCCAGAGGTCAGTCCCTAGTCTGTGTCTCTACCCCTGGCTCCACCCCCACCGCAAAGCACAGAGCCGACACTCACCTGAGCAGAACCGTCTGCTCAGACTCCTGCCACCATGGTCCCCCGCTGCTGCCCACCAAATAGAGTCACACTGACATGGATGAAAGTCCAAATCAGATCCATATTTGCCCACACACAGTCTAGAACTTGGCCATCTTTTCCAAGTTGGTCTCCCTAGGCTGAATACGCTCTATTCCCAGTGTACCTCTCTGTGCCCAGGCCAAAATGAACACAACTACTCAAATCATCACCCCAAATACTACCAATCTATTTCCGGGGAAAATGTGGAGGTGTAAGAGCATGGTGAACATTACCCAAGGCCATGAGGATCCTAAGTGGCAGAGACAGAACCCAGCTCCCCTTCACTCCCAGCATCCTCCCTCCCTCTGCTCCTCTGTATCTCTGTTCTGTGTCAACGTTTAGCACGATAGATATGGGTCAGTTGTCAAAGAAGAAGAGCAGAGGCTGGATATAGTGGTGAAGCACAGAAGAATACACTCTATACACTTTCTACTGCCATGAAGGTGAGAACTGGCCAAAGCAGGCCATAGGGAAAGGGGCAATGTGGGGTGATAACCTAGACAAAGCAAGCACCAACGAGACAGAGCATGACTGTTGTCCAGTTTCTGAAAATCTTAGCGGGTCTTGCAATGCTTCTTAGCAAGTGACTTCCTGCAGTGCCCCCCATAAAACTGCGATAAACATGAAACAGTTACCACTGTCAGGATGAGGAATTCAGTAGGATCTGCTTGACTCAGGACTTTAATCCTTCAACTGAATAAACAGTAAGCTAGGCAGCAGACATAAATCTCAACAAGTTAGTCTGATGGAGAGTAGGAAGGATAACTCGGGTCAAGGATCCAGGTAAATAGGGGCGCCTGGGTGGCTCAGTTGGTTAAGCATCCGACTCTTGGTTTCAGCTCAGGTCGTGATCTCACGTTTCTTGAGTGCTAGTCCTACATCAGGCTCTGTGCTGAGAGCACGAACTTGCTTGGGATTGTCTCTCCCTCTCTCTCTGCCCCTCCCCCCTCTGAAAATAAATAAATAAACTTTAAAACAAAAAAAGGATCCAGGTAAACTGAAATGTTAACCTTGGTGAACAGTGAACCTGAGCAGAGTGACACAGAAATCTCTCGGTCAGGCTACTACTCTTCTAACGCACAGATGACCTAGTTTGGGCTCATAAGTAAAGAACTTTCATGGCAGTTTCATGTCAATTTCAGCCTCTTTCCCCCATCCACTCACACTGGAGGATGACAATATTTGCTGTGCTTGGTCGAACAGACTTAAATTCCTCATTTTTCCTCCCTAAGCTCTCAATTTTCTAGTTTACCTGAATAGTACCTATAGTCGGTTTTTACAATGTAAATAAAGCATAACCTCCTTTCCAATTTAATCATTGGATTCCTTTCCATTAATCATCTCAGACCGTTATTTTAAACTCTCAAGCAGGTAACTGAATATTTATGCTTTCACAACAAATACCAAACATCCAACATTCCTCTGGTATAAACAGGCTTCTCTGGCGCCCATGTTATTAAGCCTACAAGGGAAGATTTATATGTGTGTCAGCTCTAAAGATATTGGAGGGAATGGAACTCAGCCACTTTAAGGAGGCTAAATGTTGACAATGACTGCAAGCCAGGTTAAATCAGACTCATCTTAACAGGTTAAACCCAAATTACACCAGTGAGCAAAAGGCAGGAAAATTATCATACCTGCTTTTTCTGGGTGTCCTCTCCTAAATTTTGTAATATAAATAAGAAAAAAAGCAATGAGCATATCTCTGACCACATTTGTCATGATCAGCTACCCATTTTCTTCTATAATTCCTTCTCTCTTAGAGAAAGTATTCTAAACAAGTGAGATATTGGGAGAAGAGGATTTTATTAAAGTGTTCAATTTTTCTTTACAGAGAAAAATTGTTTCAAAAGAAAGAAAAGAAAATAATCTACTGGTAGGTTAAAAACCAGAATTTTAAAAAGGAAATCCATAGATCTTTTTCCTTAACAGATTACTAAATGCAGGACTATTTTAATATATACTCATTCAATAACATTTGAAATTCAGTCATCATACCTGCAAATTTTTCTACTTGTAGATAACAATAATGTGTATTTCCAAGACAGACGTGCAGAAATACATGCACTGGAAGCCTGAGCCAAAGAATGCTGGGTCCACAGGGATGCCCATGCACCGCTGGCAGCACCTTGGGAATTCTTTGCGTAGGTCCAGGCACAACCCTGGAAGTGGGGTCCCTGCCAAGCATCATGCGCATGTGGGAAACAAGTGTTACTTACGCAGCTCGCCCACTTTCAAGATCTCACACAGCATCTTGGTCAGCTCTATGCTGCTGCGGCCAAAGGGACATTCATGCTTATCCTCCCGGCTACTGTTCTCAAGCACAATCTGCAAGTGGAAAGGGAACAGGTAAGTAAGGGAAGCCAGTTTGTAGAAAATGTTGAAATGTTGGCTCTAAGATGGGGCGCCTGGGTGGCTCAGTTGAGTAAGCATCCAACTTCAGTTCAGGTTCGCGAGTATGAGCCCCGTGTTGGGCTCTATGCTGAGGCTCAGAGCCTAGAGCCTGCTTCAGATTCTGTGTCTCCCTCTGTCTCTGCCCCTCCCCTGTTTGCACTCTTGGTCTATCTCTCTCTCAAAAATAAAAAATAAACATTAAAAAAAAAACTGAAAAATAATGTTGGCTCTGTGGTAACAGAAACAGATCCACCCCAGATTGCCAAACGAAGGGTTGGGGCCAAAACACAATTGTACTCTAAGCATATACTCAGTATATAGTGCCTAAAACTCACATGGTTTCCAAATCTCCTAAAAATTTCCACCCTGTCAGAGTAGATTTTGCTTGCTGGTTTCCACTTACACAGAAGTGCCTATGGATGGAGAGGTTTTCAAAACAGGACAAGAAAGACCTTTTACTGAAGTGATAAGACCATGCTCTCTCCCCTCAGTCTTCCCTTTCCTGGTGAATAGCAGCTCTTCTGGGCCTTCAACTCCCACATTTTATTATTTTTTTTTTAATTTTTAAGTTTATTTATTTATTTTGAGAGAGAGAGAGAGAGAGAGAGAGAGAGAAACACCAGTGGGAGGGGGCAGAGAGACAGGAACAAAGGATCCAAAGTGGGCTCTGTGTTGATAGCAGAGAGCCTGACACAGGACTCGAACCCATGAGACATGAGGTCATGACCTGAGCCAAAGTCTAACACTTAACCAACCAAGCCACCCAGGCACCCTTTAACTCCCCATATCTGCCCACAGAGGTTCTCATGTTCTTACAAGATCTCACCCCCCATATTAGTTGACTGAAGCATGCCTAAGGGACATGTGACACAAAAGGAACCAACCAGAGCTTGTCCCTGAGACTTATCATACAAAAGGGGAAAAAAACTGGCCCAACTGTGCTGACAGTCCACAAGGTATGTGAGCACAGGAGCTACCTGAATGCGAACCTGTAATAAAAAAAATTTGGCGGCGGGGTGGCACCTGGGCAGCTCAGTCGGTTAGGCATCCGACTTCGGCTCAGGTCATGATCTCGCAATTTGTGGGTTCAAGCCCTGCATCAGACTCTGTGCTGACAGCTCAGAGCCTGGAGCCTGCTTCGGAGTCTGTCTCCCTCTCTCTCTGCCCCTCCCCGACTCTGTCTCTCAAAAAATAAATAAATGTTACAAATTTTTTTTTTAAAGAAAAGCAAACACAAATGCAAAGGAAAGCAGAGAGGAAAGGCCATAGGAGAGCCCTGGGATCCTCTGCTCCTGCAGAAAAGCTGACTCCCTGTCCTTACAGTTTATTTGCTCAAAACTTCCTCTGAAAACTCTTTGGTTGGTCTAATAATTCTCCTCTATCCTTAAGATACTTTGAAATGTTCCTACCATCATTAAGGGAATGTGTATACAGGGATTGGACAAAAGTAAAAACAAAGCAAGAAAACTCTATTTCAAAGTCACTAAACTTCAAATTCATGTGTCAACAAAAGGAATAACCACTTTATCCATCTCTGGAGCCATCTCAGATATAGTTGCCTGGTACCTCCTCAAGAGCTACACGACATCCTGAGTAGGTGGGTGTCTCCCAGTCTACATCAACGCTGTGCACCGACCTATGTTGTTTTACCCCTTAGGCTACAAAATCTTCAGTGGCAGAAACAGTGTTTTATTCATTCAATCAATAATGGTAATTATCGACTAGGAAGAAGCCCCGCAAAGTAGAGAACAAGATAGACCAGGGCTCCGACCTCATTGAACATTCATTCTAATTGAGGAAGACAGATAAAAACAATAGGTAATTAGTTTATCACAAGTGTTATGGGAAAAAAAAAATAACTGGTTGAGGTGTTAAAGAGCAATGGGGAAGGCCTGCAGAGGAGAGTTTAGATAACTGAGTGACTGCTGGGAATTGGGGATGAGAAAGAGCTTGCCAAGTCGAGGTCTGGGAGGAAGAATATCCCAGGTGTAGGTATCAAGGACAGTGCTCCTGAGTAGATGAGTAGGATGTGTTTGGGACAGGCCAGCAGACTGCCTGGTCTATAATGTGGAGGGGTCTGGGCTTGCCCAAAGAAGCATTTGGGGTTCTAGGAGCTGGAGAGGAGGAAAACAAACCTGGGGAGCATAGAGGTGAGCCAAGACCTCTGCCCCAGGGCTGGGTGGGGTGTCACTCCAAGATCCTGAGATGCTAATCACAAGGTTTAGGCAGACGAGTGACATGGCCTGATTCGTTTGGAAAAGATCTGAGTGCAGAGAAGGGATAAGAGGGAGTAAGAAAGAAAGGGGGGCCTGGGCAGCATCCCTGGCAGAGATTAGGGCAGCTCAGACTGAGTGTGCATGGGGCACCCGGCATGTGATCATAGAAAGGTAAGGAGAGGCAGACAAGGAATGAAGAGGACAAAGAGGGGAAGGCTTTTAGGAAAGTGAGATAAAAGAAAGAATATTTGAAAGGATGGAAGAAGAAAGGAGAGAAGAAAAGGGGGAAGAAAGAAAAGTAAGTGAAATTGCTATCTTATTGATATGGACAGGGTTCCAAACAGCAAAGTGATGTGAGGGAGTTCAATATCAGGTGCATTGCTTAGAACCAAAGGAGTAGGATTTTAACAAGAATGTGCTCCGATTATTTTCTGCACAGACACCAAAACACACATATATACGCCTCTTATTATATGCACCGACAGTACCCCACTAACAAATCAACTGTTTGGGGAGATTCCTGCCAGGACTGCCTTAAAACCCAACCATAGCCACAACATAGTCTGTGTCTTCATAGTCTGTGTCTTCAATCTCCTCCTGCATTTGTTGTGCCACAAGCAGTTCTCACAGCCTTCGCCATTATCGCTTTACCCCCCTCACGATTGTCCAAGAAGTTGATGAACCGTACTGTTTACTGAGGCTTTTCAACCATTTGGAACATATGCTCACATAAATAATTATGTACTGAATATCATCATGAGCATAACCTTTATTGTCCTTGAGATTTATGACAAAAATTCTTCCTTGCAGTGTCTTTAGGGAAACACATGTTATGAGTTGATTGTTTTTTCTCTGAGAAAGCTGAACGTAAACTCCAACTAAATCCCTTCTGCAGTCAAGCAAGGAAGGACCGGTGCTCAAGTCTTTGAAAGGCTCGTTCCCTCTTCACAATCTCTTCTCCACAATCTGCTGAGCACAAAGACTCGTTAGTTTAATCCTGAATCACCCTTCTCCTTTTAGAGGAATTCATTCTAGTTCTAACCAGGAATTCCAATTCAGCGAAGCAGGAGGGGAGAACAACTAAATTCCCATCAATCAGTAAATCTTTCTCTTTTAAAAATGTTGTATCTGGGACGGCTATACATATATTAAGGAGCAAATCCAAACCTCCTGATGATGGGGGAATTAATGGAAACAACAGAGCAAGAAGAAGACAGAACATAAAGAAAAGACAGAAGACAGGTAGTTTTCAGCCAGTCCCAGCTCCCACTGAGGAGATCCCCCTGCATTTCACATTAACATTCTATTAACATTTCATGAGCACATCAATATTTAATGAGGATGTGATCTGCATACACCGGAGATAGAATTACTGCAGCCAATAAATGTTCCGGAAACATTTCCAAGGCACTGTTTATTAGCAGGCACTAAATTAAGGAGTAATTTAAGTAATCAATATGTAAATCAGCTTTGAGAAGCCCTTCTCTTTATTCTTTAATGTACCATCCATCTTATCATATTTACCCACCTAAAGAAAAATAAACCTCCTTCTGGAGTGGTTTCTTTAGACAAGGCAGACAGTAATTTTTAAAGTTACCTGTGTGCTTTTTAGGGTCAATATTCCGACGGAAATATTCAGAGAAGTCTATGATCGTGAATGTTACTAATAATATATTACTAGACAGTAACTTAAAAAAAAAAAAACATTTGGGGCGCCTGGGTGGCTCAGTTGGCTAAGCATCCAACAACTTTGGCTCAGGTCATGATTTTGCAGTTTAGGAGTTTGAGCCCTGCATCGGGCTCTGTGTTGACAGCTCAGAGCCTGGAGCCTGCTTCAGTCTGCCCCTCCCCTGCTTGTGCCCTCTCTTTCTCTCTCTCTCTCAAAAATAAATAAACATTAAAAAAATTAAAAAATAAAATAAATTAAAATAAAAACATTTAACTTTCTGTTCTACCTATGTTCAGCATTCTGGTATTAACCATGCTCACCTAAGACATCATTCTGAAAAGTTCCATTTGGAAATATCAAGGTCTATTTTCCATGTTTATGTTTTCCTCACTCTAGTTTTAAGAGCAAACATACTGGAACAGAAGCCATGATAGATGAAGCACAACAACCTGTTATTATCACTCATCATAGAATACATCATACCCCAAAAGAAGTTTTAACTGTCTGCATGTCTCGTAAAATAAAACAGTGGATACTTGTGCCATATTAAGTATAAAATGTTTTTTAAATACTTTCAGGTTTTCAGGGTATATATACATAACTTCTATCAACTGATCCCCCAACAAGTCCTTAAGACTGATAAGGCAGGTATTACTATTAGACTCTTAAAAAAGTACTGGCAACAAGGCGAAGCGTTGGCTTGCTTAAAGCATGGAGCTAGCCCAAGTCAGTCATAGAACTCCATTTTTAAGTCTTCGATTTCCAAATCTCTTCCTGTGAAAATGGTCTTCACATACATATTATCATAAACCTCAATGGATTTCATGACTAAAGTGGTGAAGTAACTTTGATCAATTTCTTGTATCTCACTGAAGTGGGTCTATAAATCCCAGCTCCTTCTAGACAAAAGTATAAGGTTCTCTCTTATCTCATTTATCCCGTGAAGATCAGTAACAATTGCTCAGAGTGAGTGACTGAGGCTGCATGGAATAGCCTCCAGGCTTTCCCTCCCTAAATTCTGAATAGTCCTCTGAGTGCTCTGCATTTCTTCTTCTCCAGTGGTTCAGATCATGAACCTTTTTGGCTTGGGCATTTAAGCTCTGAATACAAGTCCAGCCACACTCTAACACCCACTCCTTCTTGCTCCTGGGGCCACCCTGGCCCTCTTAGCCTCAATATCAATCACATTGCTGACTTATTCATCTACTTGTCCTGGACACATTTTCCTCTACTTTCTGCTGAGCTCTCTACTTCTAGGGCAAGGCCAATCCATTCAGTCTTCCCACTCCAGCCCTGGAGTGAGAGCCTTGACGGCTTCTTCCACTACCTCTCATCTATGAAGTCTTCTTTCATATGCTGCTTTGGCTCTGGGAGTCAGACACGGCCCAGTGGCCTCTTCACAGGCCGCCAAGGACAGGGTGTGAACTTGTAATGTGTTCTCTCCAAAGAGGAGGGATTGTCTGTCTTGTCCCAATTCTGACACAAAGCTACGGGAAGCATTGGCAAAACTAGTTTAACTTGCACAAGGCATTCCACCTCTTTCTGAAACATACAGAAGTTATAAAAAACTCACTTCCCAGGACTTCTGTGCAAATTAAATCACAAGACAAAGGCAAAGTGCCTAAAACAGACTTGACCCAGTTGTTGTTTATTATCTCTTCGCTGTCCCCCCTCTTCCTATTCCTGTGTGACCCCTTTCACACAATGCCTTTACCAGCAACTAAACCAAAATCATGACTTCAGTGAGGCTGGCTCTGTGGGGGACATCTGAAAGTAAGCCAGAGGTGCTCACATCCTTTTAGCACGAGAACCTTATAAAAAAGTGTCCTCACCTGCTTACACCCAAGATGCCGGCAGGAAGCCCCATGTGCTCCTATTTCAGCAGGAGTCTCCCACAGGGATACGGGGTGATACAGGGGCAGGAATGAGCAAGGACCCTGAAGAATAAGTCATGGCCTGACACTTTGGGCAATGCAGTCCCAATATTAAACTGTCAAGGCCACCACAGGACACTTGTCTCCAGAGTCTTGTCAACCTTGTAGGCTCTGTTAAAACTTATCTCCTGACCCACCACAAGAAATTCCAATCTTCTCTCATATTAAACCAATGAATAAAACAAAAAACCTTATTTGTATCCATGAGGTTCCCTCTGCAGCACAGAAATAATTCACATTAGTAACAGGATCATGAATGAAGAGTTAGCGCTTGGATCACATCACCAAGATCCAGACCTCTTCTGAGGTTAAAGTATAAGCCCCGCTTGGGGCACCTGGGTGGCTCAGTCCATTGAGCGTCTAACTTTGGCTCAGGTTATGATCTCACAGATCATGAGTTCGAGCCCCGTGTCAGGCTCTGTGCTGATGGCTGAGCCTGGAGATTGCTTCCAGTTTCTCTCTCTCTGCCCCTTCCCTGCTTGTACTCTATCTTTCTCAAAAAATAAACATTCAAAAAAAGTTTTTTGAAAATTTAAAAAAATAAAATAAAATAAAAGTGTAAGCCCAGTTTGAGGTTCTCTCGTGGCGACTTGGCGGCCACAAGGGAACACTTTTCCTGTGTTCCCCCTTGGTGCTAATGGTAGCAGGTGCTAATGGCGATTGGTCCCAGAAACCCAGAGAGAAGCACTTGAAAGTACATTGAGCTGCCTCAAGGGGGCTACCCAAGAACTTAATTGTGATCATGAATTTTGAGCAAGTCCATAAACCCAACAAATATGCCAAACCCTAATAAGATGATTTCAAATGGGCAGAGAGTAAGGAACATTACCGAAAGTATGCCAAAGAGGAAAACAAACCCGAGCAAATCTGAATCCCAGCTGCTCGTCTACCTGATCCACTGCCCCCATTTTACAGATAAGGGAAGTGAGGCCACAGAGAGAATGGACCTTAAAGAGATAGCTTTAAAGGTGCAAGACAAGAGAACAGAGAAAGATAAACAGGAGCTAATATTTATCGAGAGCATTTATTTCCTAGGCCTTGTTCTAAGCACTTACATTGACTGTCTCATTTAAGGTACATACACTACCACATGACAGAAATACTGAACTATCCCACTTTAAAGATGAAGAAACTGAAGCAAGAAGATGGTGTGTAATTTTCCCGAGGTCACACAGCACAGAAACAAACAGACGTTGCTCAGGAACTTAGGTGGCCTGACACCAGAACACACGTTCCTAATTACTGATTCCCCTCAAAACACATTACCCCTGTTCCTACTGAAAAAGGAGAGGGTGAAATAGTAACAAAGTTTTGATCAAGAAAGTCCTTACCATGGTAACAGATGAGCAGATAGCATTACGACTCCAGACAGAAATGATTTTCCTGGATCTACTTCTAACAGACCTGGTGACTTTATGCACATTCCTTAACCTTGGAGGAATACCTCTCCACAAAGGTTGTAAAGATTAATGGAAAAAAGTGATGGTAAAGATACCTTAGTGCCTGAGACCTCCCACACACTCAATGATAGAGACAACTGATCTACCATTGCTATACATAATTACATGAGCTCTGATTCCAGGGTGCTACTACTTGCTTCACTGAAATATTCTTATCATTCTAGGGCAAAACTGTTGAAACACACACACACACACACACACACACACACACACACCAGAAAACAAAACAAAACTGCTACCGAGATTATTAATCTTTGTTTTTTGTCAAAGTAAGGACTCGGATAGAACAAATATTATTTCTTGACTTGGATGGGTTCCCTAAGGTTCTTTCAGCATCTCAAACCTGAGGAGGCATCTGAATCATCCCCACAGGCTTGGTAGATAGAGACTAGAAGGCCAGTCCCTCAGAGTTTGATTCAGCAGGTCTGGGGTGGAACCTAAGAAAATACATGAGCAAGTAAACCCAACCTTAGATTCCTCTGAGACACTAGAGGGATTGACGGAGAATGTGTTACAAAGCATTTCAGAGAACATTTCAAAATTATTTTTAGCAGCATACTCTTAAAAAAAAAGAAAAAACCTCCATCCACACATCTTTGAATTGCACATATAGAAGCTAGGTGGAAGAAGAAATAAATCTGATAATAAAGCTGTCCATGGTACGTCCACGTCCAGGGCTAAAGAGCAGACCTCCAGGCCATTGGACAAGGCTGATGACACCACGCAGCTGCATTGGAATGACTGAGATAAGAGTGTGACCAGGGCACAGAACACCCATAGCAGAATTTGCAAACACTTAAAGAGCAGTCGCCAAGGGCAAAGGAACAATGCGTCCCAGGAAAAGGAGAAAAGGAATGTATAAGAGGTCAGATTAGTGGGCAAAAAAAGTAGAAAGTGCACACAAGGAACCGAGATAAATAACAATCTGGACAAATGAGAAGAATGGTATAAAACCCAGCTAATGAGGTGAAATCCTTCCAGAATAAAATTAGGCAACTGCACATACAGAGGCATAATAAAAGCCATAAATATAAAATGGCAAGGAATTGACTGGGTAATGGTGTAGTAATTAAAGCCTGGAGGTTCATAATAGACCTCGAATTGAACATTAATCAACCAAAAAGAAGCACTGCCTGCACTTTGATATATGTGTGAAACACACCAAGCAATCACAGCTACGATCTGCTGAAAAGTCCTCCCTCCCAGTGTGGGGTTGGGCAGCACAAAGACGGAAAGACGAAGTAACAGCAGGGATGACGTGGGTGTATGCCTGCATGGTGACCCCGATGTCACCGAGGGAAGCCGAGACATCAGCTCTGTTGACTCTTCCAAGGGCCAGAGGATAGCAGGAGTGATTCCCCCGCTGATGCCTGCATCACAGAAACTGAGCTAGAAGACCTCCTCTCTTAGACCAGGACATGTGCTCCGGGGCCCAAGGATGGGCATCGTGACGCGCTCGAAGAGGTAACATCTTGTTTACTTAAGGCAGCGGTTCTGTAACTTGAGCTTGTGTTAGAATCATCTGGAAGCTTATTAAAAACACAGATTGCTGGGCCCCAGCTTCCGAGTTATGATTCAGTTGTCCTGGGGTGGACACAAGAATCTACATTTCTAACAATTTGCCAGATAGCATGGATGCTGCCAGTTTGGGAACACACTTTATGAACCACTGATTTAAAGTTATGCCACGTGTATATTCTCATTTTCCATCATTAGCGAACCTCCTGTTTTTAAAGACATGAAAAGCAAGGAGAGTAGATGAAGGAAATAAATCTGATTGTTTTCATTTTTATTTTATTTTATTTTATTTTATTTTATTTTATTTTATTTTATTTTATTTTATTTTATTTTTTTGCTGTGACTAATGAAAACTATCATTAATCAGTTAAAATCCATAGAGGGTGCAGATTGGCAGTTGCCTGGGGCTAGGGGGAGAAGAAATGAGGAGCAATAGCTTAATCGATGCAGGGTTTCCTTTTGGGATGATTATAATTAATGTCTTGCAACTACATAGAGGTAGTGTTTGCACAACGTGTGAATGTACTAAATGTCACTGAATAGTTCACTTTGAAACGCTTTACTTTATGTTATGTGACATTTCACCTCAATTTTTTTTTTAAAAAGTGAATACAGATGGACTGATTATCTTGCGCAAACTGTCAAGTGTTTACCTCATTTGGTCCCCACAAGCCACTGAAGCAGGACCACTTGTTACGGATGAGGAAACCATGCCTTGGCGCTTGAGTAATGTGTCTGCCGTGTAGTAGTTAAATGTGACGTGCCGGGCATCTTCAGGCAAGCCTCGTGACTGCTGCGCTGTGGCCTGAACTGTTTCTCGGGTGGCAAAAAATATTTCTATTTCCCTGCTGGGGTTTAGGACTGACCAGATGGAGGCACTAGAGGTTCAGAAATAGCCCCGGATGATAGTTCTAGAGGACTCTCAATGACAGCCACATGGGATCTGTGAGGGGAGTAAAGCATGAAGTACATACAAAGCCCTCAGGATCCACTGATGGGAAGGGGATCCACTGCACACTGCTTACATGCAAATCACATGCACTTCCTTGCCTTTGTTCGTGAAAGCTCTCGTCATCATTATTTCCAGACACATGCTACTATAGGTCTTCTCAAACCTTAAAGCGCTCGTGGATCACCTGAAGATCTGATTAAAATATAGAATCTGGGCGGCTCAGTCGGTTAAGCACCCAACTTCGGCTCAGGTCACGTTTCTCGGTTTGTGGGTTCGAGCCTGCTTCGGATTCTGTGTCTCCCTCTCTCTCTGCCCCTCCCCTGCTCGTGCTCTCTCCCCCGTCTCTCAAAAATGAATAAACATTAAAATTTTTTTAAATATAGAATCAGATTCAATAGACTGAGTTCAGCCTGAGATCCTGCATTTCACCAGAGGATGCTGATGCTGCCGGTCCAAGGCCCACATTTTGGAAAGCAAAGTACTATACTTCCCAGGTCTGTCATACATATAAATTCTCCTCCACTCTCTTCCACACCCTTTGGTTCATTCGTTCATTCGTTCATTCATTCATTCACTCATTCATTCATTCAAAAAGTATTTCTTCAAGCATTTATTATTGCTAAGTAACTTGTTAGATGCTAAAAATACATATATGAACAAAACACCATCTTTAAGGGCTTGCAATCTCTTTGGAAGATGCAAGGGGATGGGATTTGTAGGGTGGATTGGCTTTCACTTGCTATGTACCTCTTTTATCTACTTCTATACTGTTTGCATTTCTTACAAGAAAGTATTACTTCCTGGAACGAAGGTGCACATGAGACGCAATGGGCAAGCAGAGTCAACTTCACAGAGGGGGGAGACTTGAAGGAGAAGAAGCTGATTCCAGGCTCTCTCCTGAGCAATCTTTTTAACATTCCAGACCAGAGGGGAGGTATGGAATGTAATAAAGATTAATTGCAACTGGGAAATGGATGCTGAATGAAGGCAGAGAAGCCCCTGTGCATCTTGGGCAGTATTAGCAATAAATCACAAGATCACAGGGCAGAATTTTGACTCATTCAACATTACATTACTGCATACAAATGCCTTCCATCTCCTTCAATGGAATGCAAAGACACCGAGATGCTGGCATTGTCTGACAGTCACCGTGGGATGAAAAATTAGGCTTGACATTTCTCAAGCCTGATTTCTTACTGAGGGATTGTCACTACTGCCTTAACAGCTATTGCAGTCTTAAAGGTAAGTTATGCTCCACATACATTGTCTGAAACATATTTGGACATAACTCGCTTTACTAAACAAACACATTCCAGGAGAGCTGGTCATAAAATGAATCCCTGTAAATCAGATCACACATCATTTTCTCACTTAGCTCATAGATTTATAAATTCACTCTGGTTTGAGAGAAAGGACTTGCAGGGATGGAAAGGTGAGGAGAGAGAACTATTTATTTCCCATCACCTTCTTCTGGACAATTAATCGGACTTTTCAGAAACACTGTCAAACAGAAAATGTTGATTTTCTGATTATACGCATATTAAAATAGCTACGATGGGAAAATTATTTATTGAAACTCAATTAAGAAATTAGGCCATATGTGGCTTTACTTGAATTAAGGGCATGTGAAAAAGAAATCTTTCTTTTATTATATCTAGCTTTTTAAATGGAATTCATCTCGTTATATCTCATTCTATATAAGCATCCCAAAATCTTGGCTACTTCTGTTAAAAGATATCTTCTGTGGGGGCAGCTGTCCTTCAGAGGTGGGTGCAGATGTGGGTAGTTCTCCTGCAGAGGTGGGTCCAGATGTGATTTCCTTCTTTAGAAATTGCTTCCCCTGATACCATTCCACCCTATCCCCCCTTTTCCCTTCAGCATTTGTCTAAATTTCCCTTCTCCTTTGGACCCAACTCGGTGTCACTTTCTTCATAAAACCTTATGCAACTCCTTCCTCTAAAACCCCACAGACCTTTATCTACTATATCTTTCTTACAGCAATTCTTTCTTGCCCCAAATTGTGGCAAAGTATATGTGTCTTATTTTCCCTAGCAGGTAGAACCACATCTCAATCGCCTGTGAATCCCTAACAGTGTAGCAAAGTCACACATGAACTAGGAGCCTATTAATGAGACGGCTACTAAGCAAGTGAATGGACACTACATGATAAAGCTCTGGCCTCTAGTTGGGCTGGCAATGCCCACCAAGGGTCCAGTAGGCATCTCTGTCCTTGCCGCGAGCATCAACTTGCTTGGTTTTAACACGAAAAATGTCGTCATTTTTTTCTGTACATTCACATGCATCTTCACTGAGACACAATCATCTTATCTCTTCCATCCATATTTCCCTGTGGACTTTATCAGTGGCAGTGACCTCTGTGATGCTCCCAGCAGCCTCTAACCTCACCCTTTCCTTCCTCGTGAGGGTGCTCAGGACCCAGAAGCTACTCCACGGCTGGAGCACTTCGCCACACATGGAATCCAAGTGGTGGAGGACAACTCATTTAGAAACTCTGAGCCTACTGAAAGTGCCTGATGTGTCCCCAGGGAGGTGCGGCCACGGTGAAGGACCAACACAGATGCAAATCCTCACTGGGCCGAAGCTCACATTTTCCAAGGCCTGTTTAGGGAAAACGATACTCACCTTTGTTGTGCGCTGTGAAAACAAACATTTACAGAGCTGTTGGAATGTGTGAAAAATGTCCTTAGTTGTGTTTATGGAAAACACTTGGCAAGTATTTGCTATAAATGCTTTCCTGTAAATACTGTGAGTGAGAACCAGCAGGAAAAAATGTATGAGATGACAGGGAGCCAGCTTCCACAGCAAAAGACGTTCCCTGCAGATACCCTGCAAGGGTGTGCTGGCTCCACTCCTTACTCTCCCATCACCAGGGAATCCTGCAGGGGTGCTCTGGGGCAGAGGAGGGGCAACCCTCCCATGCTGGGCTGGCATCCCATGTTGAAGTACTGAAAGCAAAACCTATTCGTGTTTCCTAGGTGCTGATGCCCCTGGCAGGCCCTCCTTTTCCTCTGTGCATTTTGGATACTGGTTCTGATTGCAAGTCCCCTGTTCTAGCTGGAAACAGGCCCTCAATATGAGCCCCATTTTCCCTACCTGATGCCTGGCCTCTCTGTTGATTTTATGGTGTTTTCAGGTAAGACATGAGAAATGGAAAATAAGACACTCAAAAATATTCCTTTATACTGAGATTAATGAGATTTCTCTTAATTACTCTATAATAGACAAAGATCTCTGAAGATAGGGATAGAGAGGGGAAGAGAGTAAGGCAAGCCAAAGCAATGCTTGTAGTTTTCCCAGGAAGAAACCTTGACCAGCCCAACATTGCCCTCTGGAAGGGACCAAGCCCCTCTTATGCCGTACAAGGCACACACTGGATACCACAGAGAGGATGGCTATTCTTGTGCCCAAGCAGCCAACATAATACATAGCATAAGTATTTAAATATCAGAAAGATCAATTATCTCACAGTTGTTTTATCAAAAAAAGACTTTACTTTTTCCTTCATTTCAGAATATTTTCCTTATTTAAAAAAAAGATACAAATCCTAAGGTACGTAAGGCTGCCAGGGCAAAGAGAAACAGCTGTCTTGCTATAGTATTTCCATTTGCACAGGTGCTGAGCTCTGCCCCTTCACTCACATTCTTGGGTCCTGACCCTTCCCTCTACCCCAACATCCTCTCTTCTGCACTTACCCAAGCCTAATGATCAACATCCCTGTGAAGCATTTTTTATATTTATTTACAAAATCATTTCCTTTATGTAAATTTCTAGAAATGGACGTGTTAAGTCAAAAGATCTCAGTATTTTTGCCATTTAAAATATACTGACAACCCTTCATCCAAGAAGCTTGTGTCATTTAACACTCCATTTAAATGGAAAAGAGTTCCCTTTTAAAGTCATTTCACCAGCAAAATCCACAAATGACAACCAAATGCTGGTGAGGATGTGGAGCAACAGGAACTCTCAGTCTTTGCTGATGGGAATGCAAAATGGTGTGATCACTTCGGAAGACTCTTAATAGTATGGAAACATACTACCACCATACAATCCAGCAGTAGGACTCCTTAGTATTTACCCAAAGGAGCTGAGAACTTACGTGCACACAAAAACCTGCACTAAGATGTTTATTGCAGCTTTATTCATAATTGCCCAAACTTGGAAGCAGCCAAGAAGACCTTCAGTAGGTGAATGGATAAATAAACCAGTACGTCCAGATGATGCAATGTTATTCAGCACTAAAAAGACATGAGCTACCAAGCTACGAAAAGACATGGGAGAAACTTAAATGCATTTTACTAAGTGAAAGAAGCCAATCTGAAAAGGCTACATTCTGTACAATTCCAATTACATGACCTTCTAGGAAAGGAAAACTATGGAGACAGCAAAGAGATCTGTGGCTGCCAGGGGTTGTGTATGGTGGTGAGGGATGAACAGGCAGAGCACAGGGAATTTTTAGGGCAGTGAAAATATATAATACCATAAAGGTAGATACAGATCACTATATATTTGTCCAAGCCCATAGAATGCACAACACCAAGAGTGAACTTTAATGTAAGCTATGGATTTTGAGTAGTTATGATGTGTCAGTGCATGTTCACTGATTTGTAACAAATGTCCTAGTCTGAAGGATGATGCTAATAACAGAAGAGGTTGTTCATGTGTAGAGCCAAAAGTGAGTCAGTAAGAGAGAGAGTGCCCCTCAATCAACTCCATCACTTATTGACGCTGGGAACTTGACATGCTATCCACCCATTGAAATGATGAGGACACTTAGGTTAACCCCACTAACTCCACATAGTTCATCATATTGTGAGAAAAGCAAATGGAGATAATAGATGTGAAGGTGAAAGCATCAGAGGGATTGAATGCATGGTGTGCTAACACAAGCTAATCAGCAATTGTTTAACTTTAAAAAATTGCAAGCCAGAAACTATCAGTAGCTGGAAATCAGTTACAGTGGAAGTATTTACACCATAGACATTGGCAAATCTGTTGTGTTTTGTCTTCTTTTTAAGCTTATTTACTAGCATACCACTGAATTAAATGTAGAGTACTAAAAAGTTATTACCCCAGAACTGTCTGGTCCAACTTCCCAGTCTGCATTTTACTGTTTATAACAATGAACAAGTGACTTCACATCTCTGAGCCTCAGAGTCCTCATCTGCAAAATGGGACAACCTACAGAGTTGGAAGAATTGAATGAGGTAATACGTATAAAATATTCATAACAGCCCTGGGCACATATTCATTACTCAATATTTACCTTTTATTTGTTCCCACCATATACAGAGTGTAGCCCCAAACTACCAAGCTTTCAGCAGAACTGACCCCACGGCCAAAACAGTTAACTAAATTTTGGTCTTCTTAGTCATATTCTCATACAGAACTACTGTCTATTCACGTAGCATACACATCTTCTTATGGCTTTCGTAAGTAACACTTTATGTGAGGCTTAACACCATGCAGCTCATCAGTCCTAACAAACTATGCCATTTAGATGATCCCACCAGCTCACTGAAAGACAGATTTCTTCCAAGTCTGCTTTCAGTTTTGGTCCTCTGACACATATCACTATGGCCATGAAAGATTTCTCTTTTTTTTTTAATTTTTTTAATGTTTATTTATTTTTGAGAAAGAGAGAGAAAGAGAGAGACAGAAAGACTGAGCATGAGCAGGGAAGGGGCAGAGAAAGAGGGAGAGACAGAATCCAAAGCAGGCTCGAGGCTCAGCTGTCAGCACAGAGCCTGCCCGACAAGGGGCTCGAACCCACAAACTGTGAGATCATGACCTGAGCTGAAGTCAGACACTCAACCGACTGAGCCTCCCAGGCGCCCTGGCCATGAAAGACTTCTGAGGGGAAAAAAGGGGAATGACACTGGTCAGGGATTCAACATACCAAATCTTTCATTATTCACTTAACAAATAATTTAAATGGTCCAAGGCTAGGGAGTGAGGGCAAAGGACAAAAAAGATAATGATCAAATAATAAAACATATGATTATACAATTTCAAACTGAATAAGTGTTGTAAAAGAAATAGCAAGGAAAAATAACCAGTAAAAGAGGAGCCTTAAGGATGAAGTCCTAAAGACTAAATGGAAGTTAAGTTAAGGGGTAAGGGTGGAGAAAAGAGGGGCTGAGTCAGCGGGAACAGCAAGTACAAAGATCCTGTGGTACAGGAGCATCACTATTCAAGAACTAAAAAGTCAGCCAAGCTAGCTTCCCTCATCTTGGTAACGGTGAATTTATAGGCAGGTATGAATGATCTACATTGGAGCCTTGTATTCTAAAAAGCCTCCAAGTATAAAGTATAAGCACCCTTATACAGAATAACATTTACTAAACCAGTCTGTGAGAAGTTTTAGGGCTGTTATATCTATTACTATAGTGTTTTAATTGCTTTATAAAATACAAGAAAATATGGTCTATTATTTATGATTTTACACTATATTTTGGAGTCTTGGGTTTTACCAGTGCAGGGGAAAAGTTGATATAATTAAGGTCAATTTAAAAATAAAATTACCTGACATGTCAAACACTCTTGGGTATACCAGGTGTATTGCATGGTTCCTAAGGGAAAAACTTATTTTCATCAAATACAATGGGGCATTTGGGAACATTACCACCTAAATTTTATTATACTAATACAAAATGCCTTCTGATTTGGTAGGCAAGTTGCTAATACTAGCTGGACTCTGGTCATAATGAATACAACTTAAAAACAAAAGTCAGCAGTGATGCACCCAAGTATAAACATCAGCATATCTGGAGCAAGGGCTTTTTGAGGCACACCAGTATAACCGCTAATTTCGTTTCCATTCCAGGATGGACAAAGGCCAGAGGATAGCTACAACCAGGAAGGTTATAGCATGTTCCAGGTGGAAACCTATTTCCATGGCTTCCTACCTTGGAGTAACTGGCAATCCCAGCCAGAAGGCAGAACACCAGTACACAAGTGATTTAGGCACTCATTTAACAGATATGTGCTGAGTGCTTTCTGTGTGACTGCCACTACTCTAGGCACTGGGGCAGAGCGGAGACAAACACATAGTATCTCCCCTCATGGAGCAGGAAATGAACACAAAGGTAAATTTAGAGTATATAAACAAGAATTACATTTAGAGAAAAACAAAGGGGGGATGGGTGGAGAGGGAGCAAAAAAGATGATATTACTACTTAATATTTGGTGGTGAGCAAAGGCCACCCCAAGTCTAGAGGAAATGAGGAAGGAAGCTAGAGGGCTAACTGGGGAGCAGATTCCCAGGAGAGGAAGCAGCTAGTACAATGCCCAGAGGCTGGAGTACATCTGGTATGTTCAAGGTCAACAGGATGCTATGGACTGAACTGTGTCCCCCCAGAATTCATTTGTTGAAGTTCTAGCCCTCAGTACCTTAGAGCATGACTGTATTGGGAGATAAAAGCCTTTAAAGGGGCAACTAAGTTAAAATGAGGCAATTAGGGAGCAGCTCTAATTCAATACCACTGGTGCCCTTGTAAGAAGAGGAAGAGACACCAGCAATGTAAGGTACAGTCCAGCAGGATGACCATGTGAAGACACAGCAAGAAGGCAGCTGTCTGCAAGCCAGGGAGAGAGGCCAGAGAAGAAACCATCCCTGCTGGCATCGTGATCTCACACTTCCAGCCTCCAGAACTCTGAGAAAATTAAATTTCTATTGTTTAAGCCAGGCAGTCTGTGATATTTTGTTATGGCAGCTCAAGGAGACTAATACAAAGGAGGTCTCTGAGGCTGGAGCGAGCAAGGAACAGATGGACATAAAGAGAGACAGGCAGACTATCATAGAGCCTTTGGGGCCATAATACGACTCTGGATTGTACTGAGTGAGATGAGAGCCATTGGAAAATTTTGAGCAGACAAGTGACATGAAGAGAAAAATGTTTCAAAGGATTGTTCTGGTTTCCTAATATTCTGGCCACCGTGTGGAGAACAGACAAGAGGAACAAGGGTGAAAGCAGGAAGAACCAATCAGGAGACTAATACAATATTACAAGAGAGATATTTTATGAATTGGATTATTATAAAGGAGGTAGGGGTAGGAAAAGAGATGGGGCTGTGGATTTTGTAGGTAGAGTCAACAGAATTTGCTGATGGAGGTTAATGGCAACAGAGTCTTAATGAAATGAAGAGCAATCCTCTGAGCCAGAGATTTGAGAGTAACTGGAAGGGTCTATTGTGGCAACCCATACTCACTGCCATGAAACATTTAAACATTAATGTTCTGAGTACAGTTAGCCAAGCTTAACCCCTGAAGAAAGTAGATCCCAGAAGGAAATTTGTAGGAAAAGAACAACTGAGTACAGGAATATCCAGCAATGGAACAAAATTGTGGGCTATGTTTTGTTTCATTTTGTTTTTTCTTCCTAAAAAACCAAGAAGGGGATTTCTGGTTCCCTGTCTAACACGTAAAAAGCTTGGAAGTTGTCACTCCCACACTCACAGCAAGAAAAAAGGCTGAAGAAACTAGAAATCAACACCTCTTCTTAGTTCCATTAGAGAATTGAGGTCACAGGGTAAACTGTCACCCTCAAAACTAGAGAAACAGGGAAATACAGAAGATCACGGCTTACTAGGAGCAGAAGCCAATGCTGGAGCCTGCTGGGAACACTCAAAAGGTAACTGACATTGCAAGAGACTAGAGGTGCCTTAAGAGGGAAAAACTCCTGGGGGCTCAGACTTCAGGGAGTCCCCACACTTTCATGAGTTATACCTCTAGGAGCTCTGCCCTGTTTTCAAGATGAAGATCAGAGAAAAATCCTCTCTTGCTTCAAAGAGGGGGAGGGAAAAAGTAAGCATTTTGGACTAAGCTCAGAGCATTCCATTCTCTTTAACAGTGGCCTGCCCTCAAGGGAAACTATTTTACCAGAGCCTAAACTATCTGGATTTCACCAGAGCCTAACCAATCTCAGGGAAGGAAGGGAAATACCAGATCATAGCCATGTTTAGCCCTCTTGTCTCATCTAAAAGAGGAGAAGGGAACTGAGAAGGACATGTGAAGGTCACAGTACAAGGACACGGGCTCATTAAAATAATAAAAAAATAAGACCTAATCACAGGACTATAGGACACTTCCCTTCTCCCTATATTTTACCATCATATAAACAGGGCTCCTGTATAATAGCAGAAGAGCACAAGATCACAGGTAAAAAACTACAAGCCTCCAGACCCTATTTTTGGACGAGTCTCTAAGGAAAAACAAAGACAACAAAACAGACAAAAATAAGGACACCGAAGGAAATTCAGCCTCTGACACCACAGCTACAGCAAACATAAACACAGATAATTCCTAACTAGATAAACAAAATCTCACACCAAAGGCATATTTACCTCAGTTCACGTTGCCCAATACATCATATCCAGCTTTCAATAAAAAATTACAAGAAATGCTAAAAGGAAAAAAACGCAATCCAAAGAGACAAATAAAACATTTGAGTCCGACACAGATATGGTAAAGATTTGGAGCTTTTCAGAGCAGGAATTAAAAATAACTATGATTAACATGCTAAAGTCTCTTAATAGAAAAGTGGACAACAGGCAAGAACAGATGGGCAAGGTAAGCAGAGATATGGAAACACTAAGAAATAATCAAAAGGAAATACTGGAAATAAAAACCACTGTAAAAGAAATAAAGAATGTCTTTGATGGGCTCATTAATTTACTCGCCAGGGATGAGGAAAGAACCAGTGAGGTAAGCACAGGGTAATACAAACTTCCTAAGCTGAAAAGAAAAAGGAATTCTGCATCTCAAACCCATTCCTGCTGCAGGGCTCTACACCAAACCTCTTCATCTCTCATCTGGACCATTGCAATTACTCTGCCTCTAGTTACAGATACCACCAATTCATGCTCTATGCCTCTACCAGCCTGTTCTTTCTTAAAGGCAAATCAGACCACATCATTCTCTGCCTCAAAGTTCCTCAGTCATTGCCATTGTCTATAGCAGTTTTAGAAGTAGACCCTGTATCTACATGATATCTTCACACAGAAGTACAATATGTAAAGCAGACAAATGCAGAAATGTTCTGCTGAATTATGTAAACGACTTAGCAAAGCATGTAAGGTCTTTCATGATCTGCTCCTGCCTGTGTCTCCAGCAACATCTCCTAACTCTATAGAATTAGCACGGTTTGGTGGATTTAAAAAGAAAAAAGAATTTTAAAAAATAGAACAGAATATCCAAGAATTGTGTACAACAAAAGTTCTAACAATCATGTGATGAGAATACCAGGAGGAGAAGGAGGAGAGAAGGTGACAGAAGAAATATCTGACGTAAACATGGCTAAGGGTTTTCCAAAATTAATGAAAGACACCAAAGCACATATCCAGGAAACTCAGAGAACAACAAGCAGTATAGATACCAAAAAAAAAAAACAAAAAAAAAAAACCTACACCTAGGCATATTATATTCAAACTACAGGAAACCAAAGACAAAGAAAACCTTGAAAGAAGCTACAGGTAGGGAGAAAACACATTACTAACAGAGAACAAGGATAAGAATCACATCAAACTTTTCTTCAAAAATCATGCAATCAGGAAGAGAATGAGTGAAATATTTAAAGTGTTGGGAAAAAAAAAAAAGCACAGAATTCTGTGTCCAAAGAAATAATTCTTGAAAGATAGGAGGAATAAAGACTTTGTCAGACAAACAAAACATAGAGAATTTGTCACCAGTAGACCTGTCTTGCAAGAAATATTAAAAGAAAATTTTCAGAAACTTAAATCTTTATTGGGAAAGAAAGAACATTAGAGAAGAAATAGATGAAGTTAAAATAAAATATTTTTAAAATTTTAACTTATCTAACCAATAACAGTTTGTTCAAAATAATAATAGCAATATTGTATTGACAGATTATAGCTTATAGATAAATGAGTTAAGTAAGGGGCAGGAGAGAAGAATTGGGAATACTCTCTTATAAAGTACCTGCACTACCTGTGAAGTGGTATTATATTATTTCCAGGTGAACTAAGATTAGTTGTAAATGTATATTACAAACTCTAGCGCAGCAATTAAAATTCTTTAAAAGAAGTATGATTAATATACCAAGGGAAGAGAGAAATGGAATCATAAAATGCTCAATTAAAGCCAGACAAGGTAGAAATAAGAGTGAAAGACAAAAGAAAATACACACACATGCACACATGAAGGAAAAGGCAACAAACAGAAAACAGAAATAAATATGGTAAATATTAATCCAATTATATCAACAATTTCTTTAAATGTGAATGATCAAACACACCAATTAAAAAACAGAGACTGTCAGGGTGAATAAAAATCAAGGCCCAACTAAACATTGTCCACTAAGAAATCCACTCTAAATATAAAGATACATTTAGTGTAAAAGTAGAGACATGGAGAAAGACATATCATAGTATAGAGGCTGCTTTCAGGCAACAGACCTGAGCAAGGAAAAGCTGAGTAAGGTAAAAGGGCCCACAGCAACCAGCTCGCTGGTTGCAAGCTGAATGCAAACAGGCAATACCAACAGACTCATTTAGGGACCCACCCTGAAACAGCCACAGGCCCTAACTGACCAATTACACCAGGCACAGTTCTTAAGATTACCACAAAAGGGAAAACTCCATACATTCCCATTCTTCCTCACTCTGCCCTATAACTGTGGCCCCTCACCACCTCTTGGCTGCAGCAGTCTCTCCTTTGCTGTCCTACCACTGCTCCCTTGGGGTATATTCAATAAACTTCTCTTTTGTTCTGCCTTGGGTGAATTTTTTCACCCCCTATGCTGCTGGCTCCCACCCAACTGGGACACCCCACATTTGGTAGCCCCAATTCGACTGGAGCACCCCACACATGGTAACATGAATCAAAAGAAAAATGGATTAACTATATTAATTTTACACTTTGTGAGCAAACTTCAAAGCAAGGAAAATTGTCAGAGAGAAAAGAGACACATTAGATGATGACAACGAGGTCAACTAAGAAGACATACTAATCCTTAAATATATGCACCTCCTAACCACAGAGCATTGAGTTATGTAGGGCAAAAACTAATAAAACTGCAAGAAAATATAGACAAATCAGCTACTATACTCAGAGACTTGAATATCTATATTTTGGTAATTGACAGATACAGCAGGCAGATAATCATTAAGTATATAGTTGAAACGAACAGTACCATTAATCAACTGGATCTAATTGGCATGCATAGAATACATCATCCAACAACAGCAGAATACACATTCTTCTCAGACTCACATGGGAGATTCACAAGATAGACCATATTCCAGGCCATTAGACACATATTCACAGAAAAAAGAATAGAAATTACACAAAGTATGCTCTCAGACCACAATAGAATTAAACTAGAAATCAATAACCAAAAGATAGCTGGGAAACCCCAAAATATTTCGAGATTAAACAGCACTCATCTAAATAACACAAGACTTAAAGAAAAAGCCTAATTTTTTTTTGAAAATATTTTAAACTGAATGAAAATTAAAATACAGCTTTTGGAAATTTGTGGGATATAGCAAAACCAATTCTTAGAGGGAAAATTATAGCATTCGATACATAAATTATAAAAGAAGAAAGATGTAAAATCAATAATCTAAGCTTCCACTTTAAGAAACTAGAAAAGAACAAATTAAATGTAATGTGAGTGGAAGAAAGAAGTAATAAGAATTAGAGCAGAAATCAATGAAACTGAAAACTGCAAATCAACAGAGAAAAATCAATGAAGCCAAAAGGTGGTTCTTTGAAAAGATCAATTAAAATGATAAAACTATAGCCAGGCTAACCAAGAAAAAAAGAGAAAAGATAACTTATCAGCATCAAAAATGAAAGAGGAGCCATCATTATAGATCCAATGACAGTAAAAAATAATAATCTTATAAACAACCCTATGCCCACAAATTTGATAACTTAGATGAAAGAGCCCAATTCCTCAAAAGACAGAAGGAGACATAAATAATCTGAATAGGCCTATATCTATTAAAGGATTTGAATCAATAATTAGTAACCTTCTAAAACTGAAAGCACTAGGCCCAGATGGTTTCATTGGTGAATTCTACTAAACATTTAAAGAAGAAATAATACCAATTCTCTATAATCTGTTCAGAAAATAGAGGAAGAGGAAAGTTCCTAATCCGTTCTATGAAGACATTACTCTAAACCAAATCCAAAGGCATTATGAGAAAGGAAAACTACACACCAACACCTCTCATGAACACAGATATAAAAAGCTTAACAAAATATTATCAAATAGAACCCAAGAATTATACTCTATAATTAAATAGGATTTATTCCAGATATGCAGGATTGGTTCAAGAATGAATTAATGTAACTTACCACAGCAAAGAAAGAAAAATCATATGATAATATTAATGTACATAGAAAAAGCATTTCACAAAATCCAACATCCATTCATGATAAAAAAAAAAAAACCTCTCAGCAAACTGGGAATAGAGGGTGTTATGGGCTGAATTGTGTGCTTCCAAATTCACTTATTGAAGTCCTAACCCTAGTACCTCAGAATGTGACTACATTTGGAGACAGGGCATTTAAATAAAATAGGTAATTAAGACAAAAATGAGGTCATTACAATGGGTCTTAATCCAATATGACCGGTGTCCTTATATATGACATAGACACAGACAGAAAGAAGACCATGTGAAGATACAGGGAGAAGACAAACATCTACAAACCAAGAAGAAGATCTTAGAAGAAACCAGTCCTGCTGACACCTTGATCTCAGATTTCTGTCCTCCAGAAATCTCAAGGGATAGATTTCTGTTGTTTGAGACACCCAGTCCATGGTCCTTTGTTATGGCAGCCCTAGCAAACTAATACTGATGGGGAACTTCGTCAACTTAATAAAGAACATCTATAAAAAATCTACAGCTAACATCATACCTAATGCTGAAAAACTTGAGTCTTTCCCCCTAAGATCAGAATCAAGGCTACATGTCCTAGGTAATGCAATAAGATAAGAAAAGGGCATAAAAAGTATACAGACTGGGAAGGAAGAAGTAAAACTGTACACAGATAACATGATTATCTATATAGAAAACTCCAAAGACTCAACAAACAAGTCCTGGAACCAATAAGCAATTATAGCAAGGTTGCAGGACATTGGCTTATCAAATGTAACTAAAGGCACTGTGTGTACGGGGGGCGGGGGGGGGGGGGTGGGCAGGGGATACCTGGGAAACTTCTTTACCTTCTGCTCAATTTTTCTGTAAACTTAAAACTGCTCTAAAATATAAAGTCTATTATTTAAAAAGCCAATGAGACCTATAACACCTTCCAAGTCTATGCACACAAAAAAGAGAGGATTCCCAGAAAACTTTCCCTCTTAAAAAAACAGAAATAAATGAGCTGCAACCCCTGGAACTTCTGCAATGCAACATGGTGCAGCATGAGTGCAAAAAAGGGAAGAAACAACAGCAAACTCCCAGCACAGCAGCTACTGAGCTCTGCACAGTGAAGGCGGAAAAAATGTGTCATCAAAGATGGAAGTGTGGTTAATGACAGCAGAAAGGAGGCAGCTGGTCACAGAGTAGGTACTCAATAAATATTTATTTGTTTAGCATAGTGAGACATTAAAATGGATAATGTGGACTGAGGGAGAGCCAGTTGGGAGAAAGAATGCGAAGGTATTACTGAGTCTAAGATAGAGACATCAGAACAATGACTGTCGGCTGAGGACTTCACTGGTAAACATGAGGCTGTCCCTAGTTTCTAATCTTGTAATTCACACTGGGCTTAGGTGTGCAGTGTGTCAACTCCATAGAGTTCATTATATAGCTTGGTTTCAATGTTTTTTTTCAAGCAATCCATCACTGTGTTTTAAAGTCCTACTGCATTAAAAAAAAAATAAAGTCCTACTGCTTTTTAAAAGTAAATACAAACCAGAAAAACCTTCAAATATAGTTAAATAAAAAAATTCTGAACCTAATACCCAGCTTGGGCTGGTAGCAAAGGAGAATGAAATAGATATTTATCATGCTTTAGACCTACTGAATCCAGTACCAAAAGAACTCAGGTGCATATACTGTTACACCCAGCAGTTAATATATGTGGAACCTGCCCGCCCTCCCTCAGATGATGGGTCTTCTGAGACAAAACCAAGCCCATGTTGAACAATGATCTCATGCTAACTCCTGAAGCATCCCGTTCAAATCATTGACTTTGGAAGTCAGAAATTCTGCCTTCCAGTGCAATTACTAAATCTAATCACATATATTCACTCTCTCAAGGGGTCCTGACTGGCAGTAACAGCTTGGTTATTCACAATCAATGAAATTAATGCCGCTATTTTTATAACATGAAAAAACTACATGAAAATAAGCCTCCAGGCTGTGGACCTTGGTCAAAGAAAGAATAAAAATAAGAGCAAAGGATAAAGTATGTAAATGAATTATTAGACAAAGAGTCATTTTAAAGTCCCAGCAAGGCTGTGCCTTGGGGTCCTTGTTATTCCAAAGTGATTCTGTGCTCCAGATCACCTAGAAGGAAAACGCCATTCAAATAAAAAAAAAAGGTTCCTTTACATGAAACTGTGTATTTAACTGGCAACATATAATTTCATTTAAAAAAAATTAGGAGCAATTGCTGCTAAAGCCACTTCAGGGACAAGGGGAGGGGAGAATCTGTCAGCACTGTGGGAACAAAAAAAATGATGTGCCACCAAGCTTTATTCCAATCATTTGCTTCATAGTTAAGTTTAATTACACATTACACACTGTCCTGTAATTATGTCGCTTGGGAAACTGCCAATTTCCCCCTTGAAATGTTAAAAGTTCCTTAATTTATTTTCAAGACTCAGCATTGCCTCCATCAGCACTCTGCCTTAGTGCATGTAGGATACTCGGTCCCCATTCTCTTTAAATGCTGGCTGGTGGGCACCAAGAAGCTGACATACAGTGAGGAGGGCTGACCATGCTTAGAGCCCCCAAGAACACTGGTCCAGTGTATTTATAATAAGATCTGATGACTTTTTTTTCCTTAAAATTTACAACTGGAGAATTTGAGAAGCATGCCTATTCCTTTTGCCTGCCCTTGGGAGGATGAAATTTAAGTCCTTTATTCTCAGCAAGAGAGAGATGGGACATTAATCAAACACAACTTTATGGACTGGGAAAGGGAAAAAGCAAATAAAGTGGTTTGAGCACCTATTGTGTACCAATAATGTATTCAGAACTTCACAAAGGTCACTGCAGACCACCAGTATCAGTAATCACTAACTCAAGTCCCTCAAGTACAAGGCAGATAACTAGAATGCACGAAGCAGCCAGGCGGAAAAGAACAGAGTTCTGGGGCTCATGGTTATTTGAAGAGGGAATGCACGCCCTGCCTACAGGCAATTCAAATTCTCTTCCCTTTAAAAATACTGTGCTGGTTGAGCAAACACATCCACAGGCTCATCTGAACTGTAGCTGTGAACCCTATATGAATCTATAAACCTCTAAAGGCCACTAGAAGCAGACTACTTGGCTTTATATTCAGCTCTGGCATCTTCTTAGCTGGGTGATCTTGGGCAAACAACCTAACTTCTCTGTGTGTCAGTTTCCTCATCTGTAAAATAGAAATAACAATAGTGCTGACCTCACAGAGGTGTTGTGAAGGATGAATAAATGTGCCTAGCATAGTTGTCAGCTCATGGCAAGCTCTGTGTTTGCTATCCCAAGTACATTTACACCGTCTGACGCAGGAGAGAGAAGTCAAAAGCAGTTTCCCCAATGTGGCATTGTGTCTCAGCAGACAGAGAGATCTATATATTGGAAGAAGAGGGTACAGGGGTCACCTTATCTTCCCAACTCGGGGAGCACTAAAGGGAAGATTACAAATAATGTATGTTAAGTACTCCAAATATGTAAAGGTTTCAAAGATGGTAGCTTTTCTCATACGAGGTCATCTCAGAGCATTTTCTTTTCAGTACTGCCTCTACACCCAGACCTCCGTCTCAGTGGTGACATAGGGTCTAAACCAGTATTTCTCCCAACATGTTTTTCAAAGTATTGTTTACTTTGTATGCATCATGAGGAAGAAGAATCCGTTTAAAGGTTTTGGAATAGTGTAAATACACGTTACATTTTTCATCTGTTAAAAAAAAAAATGGCTGTAATGAAAGAAGCTTGAGAAACTAATTCTGAAGGACAAATATCCATCTTTTCCCATAATCAAATTTACTTGACATATAAATATTTCTGCTCTGATTTGGTATAATATTAGAAACATACATATGCCCTGGCTCAAAACCGCATGAAACCATTGTAATTAATCTTATTTTCAAAGGGATTTCTATTCCTACCCCCCTACCTCAGGAAATCCATTATCTTCTAGCATCATCACCCAGTGTGCAAAGATATTCCAATTGGATGAGATGCTCATCATAAATTATGAGGGATGTTGAGGCAAGAATTGTAGGGTACATAAAGAACAAGTAGTTTCTAGTGTCCACTCGTAATTTTGTTACTAGAAGCCTCAAGATTTTATAAATTCTGTGTTAGTTGTGTAACAGCTTCCTTAAGAAAACATTTTATTTATGACAAACATCACACTAAAGAAAACATACAAGAGGGGTCGGGTTTGTTCTAGTCCACACTGACCCAACACCAGACTATTTCTCTAACAAATAGTGCCGTTGCTGAAAAGTAGGTCACTGGGAAAGAAGGCAAGTCCTAAGTGATTCTGATGTGGTTAACCAGTATGATAATTTATATAAAATGGTGAAATGTTTACCTGCTCAGTATATTGTGGAAAACTGCAAAGAACTATCAAGTAAAGGTTCTGGGACTTGGTAGATGGGCCCAGGATAGATCACATCTAAAAATCCAGAAGGAAACAAGAAAAACCCAAGGGGGAGAAGAATAAGAAAACACGATAAAACAATCTCTACTCTCCGTTTGCTTGCTATTCTATTTTCTGATATCTAAGAACTAGACTTTGCCTTTTTTGTTGACCACCGCATCCACTGTGCATGGCACCACGATGGCAGATGGTAGGTGTTTGATAATATTTCCTGAATGAGTCAGTGAATGAATAAATGTAAATGTTAAAAGAAATTTCTCTTCCTTTAGTTAGATGCTTTTTAGCATCTAAGAAGATGGGCTGTTTTTATATTTTGTGTGAGTTTTTTTCCTCTGAAAAAAATGGAAGCAATAACAGAAGTATCTCATTTGCATGCATTTGGCTTTTATTGTCGCACATTTAAATAGCTTATCTGACGTCTTTAGGGCCTGGGATTAATGCACAGCACACATCTGTCTGGCTGTAATGCCAAGAGGGAGACAGATGACTGACAATAGGTTCTGAAGTTCCCCTGATCTTCTAAATGTCACTTCTCATGTCACTAGACTGGAACTTCCAACCACATCTGAAATCTGGAAAGCTCTACAGTGATACCTTTGCCAGGCTCATTTATTCCTTTAAATACCATCATTTGAGGCTCAGTCAAATATTCAGTAATATGACAACATATAGGAAAAAGCCTTAGTTTTCAAAGGATTTACAATTTAATAAAGACAATGTGATGCTGTATACAAACTTTGTAGTTAAACATAAAGTAATGTACCCTCTCTTACTTTTAAGGGGGCTTTCTGATTATGCTAGATCTAGGAAGACCCTAAGTAAATACAAACACTTCCTTAATGGCATCACCAACTTTCCGTGTCTTCTAATCATTTGTCTTAGACTGTCCTCTTTTCCTCCACGTCAAGAATAGCTCTCTTGTGTCCACCACACCCCAAGCCCAGAGACAAGAAACTTCAGACTGGAAAATGCCTGAAACTTGAAGGCCAAAGACCCAAGTTTAAGTTTCCCTTAATATTGGCTACTTGACCTAACCAATGGAACTCTGCACCTCTCTAGATCCCAGTTCCTGAATCTATAAAATAGTGGTTAACAATGCTTACCCCATAGGCTTTTCTTGAAAACTGAGCTAATCTTTGGAACATGTCTTATATGCTACCCAATCCACTTTAGGTACACATTTACTCGGATCAAATGGGATGACAAATGGGACCATGCAAGACTGAACTGAAACCACTCTTTCCTTTAGTTGCAGCATGTCTTAGTATTTTTGATGATCCTACTTCTTCCTCAGACCTGGCCATTACATGTTTTGGAGGCCTGAGGTTTCCTCATCATCATTTCCTGCTTTGTGGCTCAGTCTTGGCTCCCACAATAGCCAGCATGAGTCTTGAACCAAACGTAAAACCAAGTCATTTTGGGGTTTCTCACTAGCTCCCAATAAATAATTAAATAAAAGAATATATAAGTCCAAAAGTTTTATTTCCAATGGAGTCACTAATTTTCTTTCTTCCAAGGTATTTAGATTTGCTACTCCAGGGAGGGGATAAAAAGCAAAACAAAACAAAACAACAACAAAAGCAAACACATTCAGTTTTATACCATTATACTGTCTGTGAAAAAATGACGGCAGGATCATAGGAGGGAGCCAAGTGCTACCCCCTACCTCTCAGAGAGAGAGCTGTGGTGGGGAGAACTGGGGAATGAAGCATCTCCAGAAAAAGTAAAAGCAATTATGCCCAGGGAAAATAAGACCCAGAAGTCTGAAATCATTCTATGCCTCCATATTTTACTCCAGGCATAGTGGGATGCTCAGATTTGCAATTCTTCCTTGTGTTCTGTGCCTGTCCAAGTGTGGGGTACTTCAATTACATCCAATGCTTCCATTAGTACACACTTACAAAGTATATTTAAATCATACACAGGAAACCAGGTTGCCCATTAATAAAGCCAAGTTGCGAAATTATACTTTTATGTAATTGCTAAAAGGAACAACGCCCATGATTCTCAGGTGATAAAAATGAATTAATCCTTGGCAAGAGACCATTTAAATAAAAACTAGAGAAATTCCTTACTCAATTAACAAGAAACTATTAAAAATCTACTATGTGCCTGGTACCACAAGAGGTAGACTCGTGGGGCAGGGGTAGTACCCAAAGTGTCCTGAACTCTGTTTAGAAAGATTATCCTAGAAGCTGGCATAGAAGATGGGTACAAAGATACCAGATTTCAGCTGGAAGGCCACTGAGATAATATGGCAACAATCTAGATGAACAAATTAAAGGGAATGATCAAGTTTAAGGATGTAGAATATACAGAATGTGGCGTCTACACGGGTTTGAGCTCTCCTGCCCACAGCTCATTGCCTACTAGACACATCCAGCTGGACAGATGTCCTACATGCATATAAGGGTCTGGGCATCTCCAAATGACTACCCCTACAGATCTGCACTCTCTGTCTCATTAATGGCACTACCTTCCTTCCATTCATTCAAGCCAATCATCTTTCTCTTCTTCTTCCTCTTCCTCAGAGAAAGTCCAGTTTATTTTAGCTCCAAAATAATTCACTCAAACCGCTTCTCTCCAGTGCCACTGTCACTACCTTAGTTCAAATTACTCCCAATTTTTATTTTTGTCTCTAGTCTTGATTTCTCACATTTGTTTTCTGGCAATAAGATGATTTTTCTAAAATTAACTTACATCATCTTTACTTAAAACACTTCAGAAATTCTTCAATTCCTTCAGGCTAAAGCCCAAACAAACACCTTAATACGGCATGAACACCTTAATACAACTTAATACCCATCTTAATTAGGGTCCCTAATGAACTAGCCCACATGTGTCTCAAACCATATCATATTAACCACTCTGTTTTAGCCATACTATACTATTTTTGGTTCCCTAAAAAAGGCACACACCTTTACATGCTTGTTTACACGTTTCCCTCCACTCAGACTTGCTCTCCATGCCCTCTGACCTTCACCTGATTAACTGCATTATCCAAGTGGTCTTAGTGCAGAAGCCACATCCTCCAGGAAGCTTTCCAGACTTTACGCCCACATCTGTGTTGGTGACTCTCCTCTGTATCCCCTTCCTTTCCAATCAGAATACATTCTAAGTAGCTCAGAAAGTGCCTGGTATTTAACTCTTCACCCCGCCTCTCCATCTCTAGACAGTAAACTCTTCAACGACAAGACTCATGAGTGACATGTTCCTTGAGGATCTCCATCACCTAGCTCCTCGCTGGGCATTTGATAGTTACTCAGTAAACATGTGCAGACTGAGTCACTGAGAAGAAAAAAGGTCTACAGTTGAGTTCTTGGGATTATGTACATTAGATGGACAGGCAGAGGGAGAGAAAGCTACCAGAGAGACTAAGAGAAATGGACAAGGAGAGAACCAAGACAGACAATACTGGCTCCAGGCAAAAAGAAAGAACTGATCAATGGTAAACAGTGTCCAGTATCAATAGAAGGACAGATGAAATGGAGGAAGGGGGAGCTGTTCTACATTTGGCAGGAGAACAGTTTCTAGAAAGTGCTGAGTGGAAGCCTCATTGAAAAGGTGCAAAGTATTCAAATTGAGTGGCAGATAATTAGAACAGAGGGCAAGAAGACAACTCATAAATACAAATACATAGTGTTTGAGGAAACATGATAGCTGGAGGGGGGGTGTCAAGGGCAAAGAGGAAATACATATGTATGCGCCTGTATGTGTGTGTGTGTATGTGTGTGTTACAATTCCTTTTAAAAATCTCAACTGTAAATCAGACTAGCAAGTGAATGGTGAGGCTATATTCAGGTACAGAATAAGAGTTTAATGAATGAAAGATATAAATAATAAGTGAATAATTGTATTCAGACAGGAGATTTACCTGGCCAAAAACAAAGCAAATTTTTATCAAAATATAAACTTATTTTTAAAAAGAATCTATTTCTGTATTTCAGAAGAGACCATTCAACTCATAGATCGAAATTTAGTTAGCTGTCTAGGATGACTATTTCTACCATCTATACTATTATTTCACTATCACTATGATAACTTTTTTCATAGTCACCCCCAAAACTTCCTTGCAGGAGTCCTTGGACCTTATACGATCCCCTAACCCCAGTCATTCATGCAAATAGCTTTAGCTTTCCAATAAGGACTTAATGCCCCAAAGTCAGATGATATCAGGAAAGTGACACTTCTGAGAAAATAACAGACATCTTAGTTATAGAAGTATAAATATAGATATTATCAGATATAGACATGGTCTAATCAGTAAAGAAAAGGGGATGTGGACAAAAAGGGCCACATTTTTCTTTACAAATAGGTTTTTCTTTTAAGTACCTATCAGATGTAAAGTTCTTTCAGATTGCCACATATTAAGTTTACTTGTAAGAGTTTAGAGACTGCATTGAGGAAAATGGGCTTCAAACATTAATCACTTTTCATGAGACATAGGCTTCCTGTGCACGCAGCATCAATACACTCTAACTTTAGAAACATTCATCTACAATCATTAATCAGTTAATGCTAAATTCAACTTCTATTTGGCTTCTCCTTTTCACACTCAACTCTCCAAGGCTATACTATATGGCACCTCAAAAATATTTAATTTACTTACTGTGAGTGCAGATTATATTCCTAGTAAGGAATCTGTGCAATAAATATATACACACATAAGCCAAATTAAACTTCCATGAGCAAATAATTTTCCTATGAAGGACTGCATTTCTGACCAAGCACCTGATCCCAAACCTTTCACAGGAATGCATAACATCTTTTACATAATCATATTATAAAGAATATTTCAGTATAAATCAAAGCTTGTCAAACTGCATATATAGAAAAACACGTAAAGTTAAAATATAGTGCCTGCAGGGAACTCAGAACCTGGCATGACTTTTTTCAAGGGGGCTGCTACTGGGTAGAACAATTTTTCACTGTGCAGACTGTCCCATGTATTATAGGTTTTGGCCAGTCGTACCCCATTGACATAGTGACTAGCATTGAAATCCACACACACATTTCCAAATGCCCCTTGGGGGAGTAGCACTCCCTTGTTTGGGGAAGAACTTTGAGCCTAGACAAAAGGAACTGCCCACATTTACATCACTAGATAATGCCAGGTCTTGAACCCCGGTCTCCAGAAAGCCAGTCCCATCAAGAGGGATCCAACACAGAATGTCAGAGTAAAGACTCATCTTATTCTAGTGTCAGCCTTATTCTTTCTGCATTAGGCAATACACTCATCAAAAATTTTCTAAGCTGAGATCTAATCATAATTTTAATTTTATTCACCAATTCTCTTGTCACATTTATTCATATCTTCCCCCATCTCAGCCTTGGATGAGGATGCCTCCCCGTCGCTGAATCTGGACTCCTCTCCCTGTGGACACGGGATAGGTGTCAGCACCAACAGTGCATCCAGTGGAGCAGCCCTATGTCACTGTCCCTAGGCTCCTGTTCTTTCACATTTAGCCCTTCCCACACCTGCACTGCCCACTCAGCAGTTGGCATCTTCTAGCTTCCTTATGCCTCACCCACAAAGGAGTTTCTCCTGGTAGCTGGAGTTTCACTAGTTTGTTAAGAAATAGGAGAGAAGGCATTTCTTTTCCCTCCCCATCTCTCCCATTCTTTTCTTTCTTTTTGTTTATCTTATTGTGTCTCCAGCATTGGATTGAACGGAAACAGAACCAGAGAGAATCCTTGGTCTCTTTTGCAAAAAGCAGAATAAGCCTAAGGGATCTTTGCTAAAGTTGGGATTGTGCAAGTTTTGAGTAGATGGTTCATTTCTCTTTATTGTTATTTAAGTCTAAGAATTTTTGTCATAATTCACTGCTGAACTATATAAGACATCATTTTCCGGTAACTATTGTGTGTTTTTTTTTTTTAGATGTCATCATGTGAGAACATTTAAAAGTTAAAAATCCTGATTTCAGGGCCCCTAGTGATTTCATTTAATTTTAATACTTACTGAGTGATGAAAGGCAAAAAACTGGAGACACACATCTAAAGGTAACCCACTCCATATCTGTAAGTCTGAAATTCAAAGTCAGTAGGAGACCTACATCAACTAAAAGGTGCTACATGCTTACCCGGATGTAGGCATCCTGGTGGTGCTTGGCAAAGTACAGCATATTGTCCAGGGCTAACATCCCAGGAGGGGTCTGGGTAAAGTCCATGGCAGGGTTGACATGATTCTGTGGTTAAAACAAAATGTTTGATCAGGTTAATTCTTCAGCAGATTTCACCAACCACCAGAAGTCTGGTTTCTCTTCTCAAGACCAAAGTACCACCAGCCCAGCTCCAAATAATCAAGTAGGATGACATTTTTTATCTTCATGTGAACCTACATAAATTTATCATTTTGACTTTGATACATTAGATTTTCATAGACAGAAATAACATTTAAAATGTTGGTATCGGCCGAGTAATTTCTGAGGGCTAGCACTAGTTTGTGTTTCACATGGATTATCTAATAAACAGGCAATAGGCATTATTATTAGCCCCCCTGTATGGATGGGCCACTGCCACTCAGATGAGATGAGAAACTTGCCCAGGGCCTCACAGCTTTGATTTGGCAGAGCAGGCGATGTCTTGTTTGGACAATATGTCTCAGCATGCTTTTGTTCCTACTTTGTTCTCTACCACTGGTTTATAAGTTGAATGCATTTATTTTGGTACTGCTAGCATTTAGACTTTACATAGCCTGAAAAAAGTTTATTTGAGAAAAATGTAGGCTAATCAATATTAGCTGCCATGAACACGTTCTGGCCAACAAAGGAGAGTATGCCAAATATGAGAGGAAAACATGACATTTACTTCAGACCTATTTCTAGCATTGGTCTGAGTCCATTCCAAAAATAAACACAGGAAAAGGAAATCAAATGACGAAAATTAGCTCCTCTGAATCCAGTTCGAACAACCCCCCAAAGATATGTCAGTGAAGCTGTCCAGGCAGAAGGTCCCCACGGCTCAAGGGTCATCAGTCTTGTTTGAATTGTGATCCCAGCATCCTCTCGAAGCCTCCTATCAATCACACTGAGGGTATCAGATACAGCACTGCTGCTCTCAAGAGGTCTTACAGTTAAGAAATAGTGAGTTTATTTTTAGGATTCTTTTAAAGAAACATACAGCTATTTCACAAACAGTCCCAGTAAAATAATGCCTGCTACGTATCAGGCATTATGTAAAGGACCTTGCATATGCTAACTCGATTCCGATTCCTCCCAAAACTCCCACAAAGTAGGTTCTATTATTATCTTGCTTTGAAAGACAAGGAAACAAGCTGAGCATCTGAGTGGCTTACCCTAAGTTTCAGAGCCAGTGTGTGGCTGGGCCAGAATCCGAACTCCAAGTACAGGCTTTTAACCAGGATTTTAGTGCCATGTCATTGGTCCACTGGACACCAGTAGGGATTTCACAAAGATGACCAATGCAGGTCCTCAATTACTTCAGTCCTCCTCAATCAAATTATTCGCTCAGGCAAAGTGGGCCAGCCTGTGATCCATCCTTTTTAATAAAAGCTATAATTTGTCTATCCCTCCCAGACATAACAGACCCAAGTCTCTCATGCTCAATAAACCATGCCCTATTGTCTCCCACAAATAGGCTCTTACTAAACAAAAGCCAATTAGAAAATTGCCTTTGATTTCCTCTGACTTGCCCTAAATTATAAAGCATCACTGTATTTTAGATGAAAAAAAAAATTTTTGTATTTGTGGGTGAACTAAGTGCTCGCTCATTCTTTCTCTCTCTTTCTCTCTTAACTGCAGGTATCATTTTCTCAGTTTCCCTTTCCTTGAAATGCTTGTTTCCTTTTTCTCTTTTGGTTTTAATAGCCAATGAAATGACTCTACAATCATGAATGTTGAGAATGAAAAAAGTATAAGAATTATACTGCCAAAACATTTGAAAGCTTTCTAAACTGTGACAAAAATACTCTGAGAATCTAGCAAGGCCAGCAGTTCCCCTAACTCCTTTCTTATTTATGAGGTGCTCTGGATACAGATTTATTTTCTTTTCTTGTTCCATGTTATTTTTTTCCACCTGTCTTGAAATGGAAGCTGCAAGAGCTTTGATAAATAGCTTGAAATTTTCCCTTGTTTTACTGCAAAGCCTGTGTACCTCTGTACATCCTTCTGAGATGCCATTTGTTAGTTCCTGTAGAAGCGCTGCTCCGTGAATCACATGAGACAGCTCTCGGCCCCCAGAAAAAGGAGTAGTGTCTGCCTCCCCTTCCGAAGCACCAGGAATTTTCACTTTGGGAAAATGGTACTAACCAGTTGAAGAAAGCACAGTTTACTTTATAGTGAGCATTCTATGGGGTGTTTGGGTACAGAGTTCCCAGAGATCTGGTTCTCTTCTGTTACCCCCATGCCAGGTTTTTGGCTGAATTATTTGATTCACACATCCAAGGAAAGGTTCAAGGTCTAAGACAGAGAATCTTCCAACCTGTTCCAGGCCATACACCAAGGCCAGTGGAGAGCTGGAATGGACTTCAAATATTATCTGGGCTGGTAGCATTATTTTATAGATGAGAAAACTGAGCCCTGGTGGAGAGCAGCGATGCTCAAACTTGAGCAGCCATTCAAATCTCCTGGAAGGCTTGTTAAAGCACCAATTCCAGGTCTCACCCAGAGTCTCTGATTCAGAAGGGTTGGAGTGGGTCTGAGAATCTGAATCTCCAAACAAATTCCCAGGTGATGCAGATGCCGCTGGATGGGGACCACACATTGAGCCCTGCTAGTGGCTGAAGTGGCTCATTTCAAATAACACAGGCAATACAGCAGAATAAGATCTAGAATCCAGATCCAATGATTCCTCAAATCCCATGCAACTTCTTCTACAGCACACTTTGAACCCACTAGTTCCAAAGGACAATGCATTTTAAATATACTCAATGCTTATCTGCTCTGTGCTTTGGCTTCTCATTGAGAAAACAGACTCCTTTATTCAGAAAAAAGTAATTATAATTTAGAAGCCTCTCGCTTCTTCTATTGCTCAAATTTCTAACTAAAATAAAATGCAACGGTACCTCCACAGGGGGGTAGGGAACTGTCATCAGTCAATATTTTCTACTCCCAAATGCTTCTGGTTGGGGAAGCAGGGCTGGCACCAGCCTGAATGATTTTTAAATGATCTGTGTTTTTCAATTACCAATGCCATGCTAGTCCTTCATTAGTGTGGATAATAAAGAGATGATTACAATAATGCTTGCCAGATGGCATATCGTGGGAAAGCCTTTGAGAATTTAGGAGTTAATATTTGTGCTATACGAGTGTCTACGTTTGCTGAACAAATATAGCATTAAAAGCAACCTTTAAGACAAATCACATTGAGTGAATATTCAGTCTACAAAAAGCCATCTCAAGGATATTTTGTGTGGCTGGTAGTTTAAGGTCATGGTCTGCAAGTAATCTGACTAGTACAGCAGATTACTTGGGAGGTCTATCAAACCACATGCCTCCCACTCCTCACCTCTCACCCAGGAGCCTCACAACAGGCTCCCTAGAAGTGCAGTTATCAACCCTGGACACACCTGATGAAAAATCCTGGCGTCCAGGCTGTACCCCAAGTGGGTTAAATGAGAAACTCTGGGGGTAGGAACAAAGCAACTAGATTTTTAAAGCTCCCCAGATGATTCCAATGTCCAGCCAGGGTTGAGAGCATGTTCCTAAATCAGTGGGTCTCAAATTTGAGAATGATCAGAATCTCCTAGAGGGTCTGTTCAAACAGATTGCTGCCCATCCCTTGCCCCCGTTGCTGATTCAATATGTCTGGGGTAAGGCCCGAGAATTTGCATTCATAGAAGGTCCCAGGCATTGCTGATGGTTGCTAGGCCATATTTTGAGAACCACTGCTCTAAAGTCACAGTAACCCAATGCAAGAGTGTTTGAGGGACTTATATCCACCGGCCAATGGAGTTGGAACCTGGATTCCCTGTACCAAGTGTTTGGTTAGGCAGAGACTTTATTGAAATGCCTGCTCTGGGGGGGGTCATGGAGGCCCCACAGCTCTATCACTTGGCTACTTCACATATTTATCTAAGGGGGCTCTCAACGGCATCTGACTTTGTGACCCCCAACATAAACAAATGTTCCAAAAAGTTAGAAGCAGCTTCTAGAAATCTATGGATCCTGGCCCTGGTCTCTCTCCATTAAATTCTCAATAGTTGGGATGAATACAGAGAAGACGCCCTATCAAATCTGCCTTACAAGCGGGCAAGATGGCAAATACGCTGAGGAGCAGAAAAATAACTGTGACCAGCTGGGACTGGTACTGGTGGGCATCATGCCAGGCACTCCAAATGTGAGATTTCATTTAATCTTCCTGACTACCCAGTGAGGGAAGTATAATGAATGAGGTCAACGTTATCTAGCTTTTCCTACAGATGAGGGTCAGAACCCCTGACTTATGCAAGATCATGGCTAGTAAGTGGCAGTCACCACTTCAGTTCTGTAGCTTTTTTTCCTATTTAGGTTCGAAAGGTCTTTGGAGAATAGGAAGATAGGCCCCATTAGCGAGAAGTTTAATCACAAAAATGTAAAGTCCTGTAAAAAATTTTTTTTAAAAAATTCAAGCACATATCTACAGAATGAGGGAAATCTGGCTTATGAATAATTCATCAGAGTCCAGCTCCTCATCATTAAAATTTGATTCTTTTAAGTAAAACACAAAAGATCTGCATGGAAGAAACACCCAGTAAGATGCTAAGAGTTCAGGACAGCAGATCCTGAACTACCTCGCTTCCCCACTGTAACTCCCTTTCAGCTGCACATTCTCTTCTCCTTACCTGCCCTCTCTAATACCTCTGCTGGCCTCTGTCACTCTGTTCCCTGACCTGCTGCCTCCTGCCCTTCTGCCCTTCAACCTGGCCACTTCCCCTGGTTTGAGAAGGCCACCCTCATCATTCAGATGATGGACCCTGATTCAACTGAGCTCTAGGACCACCTGAAACCACTAAACGTGCCCCCTCCCGGGAACTGTTCTGAATCCTAGGAGAGTTCAAGACCATTGATATTACCATGAACGAGGAGTTAGAGTTGGCAGTAAGTCCAAGAAGAGTCAATTTCCCATGGCAGTCAGAAGTATCTCACACACTGGGTTTCATTAACCCACAAAAGGAGCACAACAAGAAGAACAAAGGAGGTTGCACAGACTGGGCCCAAGTCAGGGCACATCTGGCACATAGGCACACGCTTCTAGCACACACACAGCGAGCCAGCTCCTGACACATGGGAAACTGTGCATAGAAAAGTGGCCAGAGAAAAGCAAAAATGTCTAAACATAAGGCATATCAGAAAGGTTGGGGGGTGGGGGAGACTTCAGATATTTAGCACGGGGAGAAGAGAAAGGGTTGTGTGGTGTGGTGTTGGAGGTGGGATGGGCATTGTGGGTTGAACTATTACCTCTGTCTGCAGGCATCTGAAGGATGAATATTATTCTGTGAAGCTAAAAGAAAACAGGATTAGCTGAGAAGTTCCTGTCCTTAGAAATACTGAAACAAGGGCTGAGTGTACAGGAAGAGTGCTGTGGGGACAACCAAAGGTCAGAGGATTGTAGACAAGGACCTCCCGATGCCTCACAGCCCCTGCTTCATTCTCCCTCTCATCAAATAACATTGTCATCTATGACTATGCAAGGCACGAGGGGTCTGACATGATCTGCTTCATCCAAAGATGGATTTAAAATGAAATAGTCTTTGAATATCTCTGTTGTACACCTAAAACTAATATAACACTGTTTGTTGACTATACTTGAATTAAAATATTTTTTGTTTCTTTACTCATTTTTGAGAGAGACAGAGAGTGCAAGTGGGGGAGGGGCAGAAAGAGACAGGGAGAGAGAGAGAATCCCAAGCAGACCCCACACTGTCAGCACAGAGCCTGACATGGGGCTCTAACTCGTGAACCGCGAAATCATGACCTGAGCCAAAATCAAGAGTTCGATGCTTAACCAACTGAGCCACCCAGGTGCCCCTTAAAATAAAACAATTTTTAAAAATAATAACAATAAATCAATGAAATGAAATACTACTTGCCTTCAAAAAGTCTCCATCTCGGGAGTTATCCAAAGTCTTTACAATACACGTTTTTTGAAATACACACATACACACACACATGTACATACACACTCATAAATAAACCCATACGTGCACACAATGGAAGATCACACCAAAAATTCAGGATTTAATGCAAATTTACTTAGTTAAAAATGACTCTTAAGAGGTCAGAAAAAGCCATGCACTGCTATGTGTACAATTCAGAAAAATCTGGGTTTCCTCTCACTTCATTTTGAACAGGCAGAGGCGAGACTCGCTGAATAAAAGGATAAGCGTGAATAGTTTATTTGGAATGTTGATTCAACAGTCAACACAAAGAATTACCATAAAAACTCAATTAAAAATGCCTTGAGAATAAATTCCCTTTAAAATGAAGCTGGTTATGGTTTAAAAAAAAAGCCTTCATGAATAATGAAGTAATGCTGTCAAGGTTTATAAAGATATCTGCAATTTTTCTATGGAGCTGAGCACACAGGATTCTGAACAATCCAAGCACCGTGGCTCACACTAGTGACTCCCTACTGGTTCTTCCCTCCAATTCCGGCTCGTTTTTTTTTTTTACCACTTTGTTCAGAACCCCCTTTTCTCTTCTCCTTTGTCGCTTTAAAACAGGGCATGAACTAGCACCAGCCATGTAGAGCGGGTTTCTCCATCTCTCCTCTTCACCCAGGAAGAGCACAGGGGAAAGGTCCACCAGAGGACACAGAACGTGTGCTACCACAGCCCCAGAGCAGCCCTAGCTCATCGGTCAGGAAGCCTGTTTCCCTGGATTCCAGCACAACTCTCCAAGCAGCCTTTGGGAGGCAGCTCTTTGCCATGATGGAGCCAAGTGCTGATGAAGCCACAGCTGCTACAGACGGATTCCCAGGAGGTCAAAGGGAGGCAAGGGCTGTGTGCTGCCACCCTGGCCTCCTCCAGGGCCAGCACTGCACAGCCCTAGAATAGAGATGGTGATGGTGGCGATAACAACTCTAATTGTGGGGGCAGCAGCTAACACACACAGTACTTAGTGGGTGCCAAGGGCTATACGGAGCCAGAGGTTATGACAGCCCAGGGGCCAAATTGGGTCCACCTCTTACTTTTTTTTTTTTAAATATTTATTTATTTATTTATTTATTTATTTATTTATAATATAATTTATTGTCAAATTGGCTAGCATACAGTGTGTACATGTGCTCTTGGTTTTGGGGGTAGATTCTCGTGGCTCATCGCTTACATACAACACAAAGCGCTCATCCCAACAAGTGCCCTCCTCCATGCCCATCACCCATTTTCCCCTCTCTCCCACTCCCCCATCAACCCTCAGTTTGTTCTCTGTATTTAAGAGTCTCTTGTGGTTTGCCTCCCTCCCTCTCTGTAACTATTTCCCCTCCTCCATTCCCCCACGTCTTCTGTTTAGTTTCTCAAGATCCACATATGAGTGAAAACATATGATATCTGCCCTTCTCTGACTTATTTCACTCAGTATAACACCTTCCAATTCTATCCACGTTGCTGAAAATGGCATGATTTCATTCTTTCTCATTGCAAAGTAGCATTCCATTGTATATATAAACCACATCTTCTTTATCCATTCATCAGTTGATGGACATTTAGGCTCTCTCCATAATTTGGCTATTGTTGAGAGTACTGCTATAAACATTGTGATAGATGTGCCCCTGTGCATCAGCACTCCTATATCCCTTGGGTAAATTCCCAGTAGTGCTATTGCTGGGTCGTAGGGTAGTTCTATTTTCAATTTTTTGAGGAACCTCCACATGCCACCACTTACATTTGCACGGTTGTGAGTTTAAAGGAAGTTTTGAATCTTGTTTTTAATCAAAAGAGGAATAATAATTGTGACATGTGAAAATTACATGAAATTCAAATTTCAACACATAAAGCAAGCTTTGTTGGAACACAGCCATGTTCATTTATTTACATATTCTGTGGCTGCTTTTGAATATGGCCTGCAAAGCCTAAAATATTTCCTACCTGGCCTTTTACAAAAAGACTTAGCCTACCTCTATTCTATGCATTTTGTCCTCAAGGCAACCCTTTGAGTTAAGAAAATCAGTCCCTCCTTCTTAACAAAAGTTAAAAAGAAAGCTCAACTAAAAAATAAATGTAAATGTTTTTGCTCCCTAGACAACACCATGGCTCCTTTGTAAATGTTCCATGCTTTACTTACCTGGATAAATATGGTTAATTATTTTCAAGATTCCCAAGGACAAATTCTATTATGTTGAAAAGAATGTTTTCAGTAGTCTTAAACTCATGACTCAATGCCCCACCCTAGTGTCTTTGGGCCCCTTCTCCCCTCCTAACCACAGACAAACCTTGCAGTGGGCCTTTGATATACTCGGATATAGAAGCCTGCCTGCAATTTTCATCTGTTAGGACCCTGGATTGTGGCTGGTACGTGTTCTTCCTCTCTTCGATACAGCTCTCATAAATGGCAAAGTCTGGCTTTAAAATTTGGAAGACTATGGTCTCTTTTCCGCAACAGAATAAGTAGAATTCTTATGCCCACTTTAAAAATGAAGAAACAGAAGCATAGTGATGTTAAGTATCTTGCCATGTACATACATACAACCATCTTGCTAGGATTTGTACCCAATAGTCCAGTCATGTTTTTTTTTTTTTTCTTTTAGAGAGAAAGCACTCGAGCAGGGGAGAGGGGCAGAGGGAGGGAAAGAGAGAGAAAGAGAGAGAAAGAATCTGAAACAGGCTCCACCTCAGTGTGGAACCCAATGTGGGGCTTTATTCCACGACCCTGGGATCACGACCTGAGCTGAAATCAAGAGTCTGATGCTCAACCCACTGAGCCACCCAGGTGCCTCCAGAACTCATGTTCTTAACCAGTATTCTAAAAGGAGAAATGGGGGGGTTCCGGAAGATGGCGGCGTAGGAGGACGCGGGGCTCACAGCGCGTCCTGCCGATCACTTAGATTCCACCTACACCTGCCTAAAGAACCCAGAAAACCGCCAGAAGATTAGCAGAAGGGAGTCTCCGGAGTCAAGCGCAGACTAGAGGCCCACGGAAGAGGGTAGGAAGGGCGGCGAGGCGGTGCGCTCTCCACGGACTGGCGGGAGGGAGCCGGGGCGGAGGGGCGGCTCGCCGGCCAAGCAGAGCCCCCGAGTCTGGCTGGCAAAAGCGGAGGGGCCGGACAGACTGTGTTCCGACAGCAAGCGCGACTTAGCGTCTGGGAGGTCATAAGTTAACAGCTCTGCTCGGAAAGCGGGAAGGCTGGAGGACAAAGGGAGGGAGAGCTGCTGAGCCCCTGGACGGCAGAGCTCAGCTTGGCGGGGAACAAAGGCGCCAGCGCCATCTCCCCCGCCCATCCCCCAGCCAAAATCCCAAAGGGAACCAGTTCCTGCCAGGGAACTTGCTCGCTCCGCGCAAACACCCAACTCTGTGCTTCTGCGGAGCCAAACCTCCGGCAGCGGATCTGACTCCCTCCCGCTGCCACAGGGCTCCTCCTGAAGTGGATCACCTAAGGAGAAGCGAGCTAAGCCTGCCCCTCCAGCCCCCGTGCACCTTGCCTACCCACCCCAGCTAATACGCCAGATCCCCAGCAACACAAGCCTGGCAGTGTGCAAGTAGCCCAGACGGGACACGCCACCCCACAGTGAATCCCGCCCCTAGGAGAGGGGAAGAGAAGGCACACACCAGTCTGACTGTGGCCCCAGCAGTGGGCTGGGGGCAGACATCGGGTCGGACTGCGGCCCCGCCCACTAACTCCAGGTATACACCACAGCACAGGGGAAGTGCACTGCAGGTCCTCACCACGCCAGGGACTCTCCAAAATGACCAAACGGAAGAATTCCCCTCAGAAGAATCTCCAGGAAATAACAACAGCTAATGAACTGATCAAAAAGGATTTAAATAATATAACAGAAAGTGAATTTAGAATAATAGTCATAAAATTAATCGCTGGGCTTGAAAACAGTATACAGGACAGCAGAGAATCTCTTGCCACAAAGATCGAGGGACTAAGGAACAGTCACGAGGAGTTGAAAAACGCTTTAAACGAAATGCAAAACAAAATGGAATCCACGATGGCTCGGCTTGAAGAGGCAGAGGAGAGAATAGGTGAACTAGAAGATAAAGTTATGGAGAAAGAGGAAGCTGAAAGAAAGAGAGATAAAAAAATCCAGGAATATGAGGGGAAAATTAGAGAACTAAGTGATACACTAAAAAAAAATAATATACGCATAATTGGTATCCCAGAGGAGGAAGAGAGAGGGAAAGGTGCTGAAGGGGTACTTGAACAAATTATAGCTGAGAACTTCCCTGAACTGGGGAAGGAAAAAGGCATTGAAATCCAAGAGGCACAGAGAACTCCCTTCAGACGTAACTTGAATCGATCTTCTGCACGACATATCGTAGTGAAACTGGCAAAATACAAGGATAAAGAGAAAATTCTGAAAGCAGCAAGGGATAAACGTGCCCTCACATATAAAGGGAGACCTATAAGACTTGTGACTGATCTCTCCTTTGAAACTTGGCAGGCCAGAAAGGCTTGGCACGATATCTACAGTGTGCTAAACAGAAAAAATATGCAGCCGAGAATCCTTTATCCAGCAAGTCTGTCATTTAGAATAGAAGGAGAGATAAAGGTCTTCCCAAACAAACAAAAACTGAAGGAATTTGTCACCACGAAACCAGCCCTACAAGAGATCCTAAGGGAGATCCTGTGAGACAAAGTACCAGAGACATCACTACAAGCATAAAACATACAGACATCACAATGACTCTAAACCCATATCTTTCTATAATAACACTGAATGTAAATGGATTAAATGCGCCAACTAAAAGACATAGGGTACAGAATGGATAAAAAAACAAGACCCATCTATTTGCTGTCTACAAGAGACTCATTTTAGATCTGAGGACACCTTTAGATTGAGAGTGAGGGGATGGAGAACTATTTATCATGCTCCTGGAAGCCAAAAGAAAGCTGGAGTAGCCATACTTATATCAGACAAACTAGACTTTAAATTAAAGGCTGTAACAAGAGATGAAGAAGGGCATTATATAATAATCACAGGGTCTATCCACCAGGAAGAGCTAACTATTATAAATGTCTATGCGCCAAATACCCGAGCCCCCAGATATATAAAACAATTACTCATAAACATAAGCAACCTTATTGATAAGAATGTGGTCATTGCAGGGGACTTTAACACCCCACTTACAGAAATGGATAGATCATCTAGACACACAGTCAATAAAGAAACAAGGGCCCTGAATGATACATTGGATCAGATGGACTTGACAGATATATTTAGAACTCTGCATCCCAAAGCCAACAGAATATACTTTCTTCTCGAGTGCACATGGAACATTCTCCAAGATAGATCATATACTGGGTCACAAAACAGCCCTTCATAAGTTTACAAGAATTGAAATTATACCATGCATACTTTCAGACCACAATGCTATGAAGCTTGAAATCAACCACAGGAAAAAGTCTGGAAAACCTCCAAAAGCATGGAGGTTAAAGAACACCCTACTAACGAATGAGTGGGTCAACCAGGCAATTAGAGAAGAAATTAAAATATACATGGAAACAAACGAAAATGAAAATACAACAATCCAAACGCTTTGGGATGCAGCGAAGGCAGTCCTGAGAGGAAAATACATTGCAATCCAGGCCTATCTCAAGAAACAAGAAAAATCCCAAATACAAAATCTAACAGCACACCTAAAGGAAATAGAAGCAGAACAGCAAAGGCAGCCTAAACCCAGCAGAAGAAGAGAAATAATAAAGATCAGAGCAGAAATAAACAATATAGAATCTAAAAAAACTGTAGAGCAGATCAACGAAACCAAGAGTTGGTTTTTTGAAAAAATAAACAAAATTGACAAACCTCTAGCCAGGCTTCTCAAAAAGAAAAGGGAGATGACCCAAATAGATAAAATCATGAATGAAAATGGAATGATTACAACCAATCCCTCAGAGATACAAACAATTATCAGGGAATACTATGAAAAATTATATGCCAGCAAATTGGACAACCTGGAAGAAATGGACAAATTTCTAAACACCCACACTCTTCCAAAACTCAATCAGGAGGAAATAGAAAGCTTGAACAGACCCATAACCAGCGAAGAAATTGAATCGGTTATCAAAAATCTCCCAACAAAGAAGAGTCCAGGACCAGATGGCTTCCCAGGGGAGTTCTACCAGACATTTAAAGCAGAGATAATACCTATCCTTCTCAAGCTATTCCAAGAAATAGAAAGGGAAGGAAAACTTCCAGACTCATTCTATGAAGCCAGTATTACTTTGATTCCTAAACCAGACAGAGACCCAGTAAAAAAAGAGAACTACAGGCCAATATCCCTGATGAATATGGATGCAAAAATTCTCAATAAGATACTAGCAAATCGAATTCAACAGCATATAAAAAGAATTATTCACCATGATCAAGTGGGATTCATTCCTGGGATGCAGGGCTGGTTCAACATTCGCAAATCGATCAACGTGATACATCACATTAACAAAAAAAAAGAGAAGAACCATATGATCCTGTCAATCGATGCAGAAAAGGCCTTTGACAAAATCCAGCACCCTTTCTTAATAAAAAACCTTGAGAAAGTCGGGATAGAAGGAACATACTTAAAGATCATAAAGGCCATTTATGAAAAGCCCACAGCTAACATCATCCTCAACGGGGAAAAACTGAGAGCTTTTTCCCTGAGATCAGGAACACGACAGGGATGCCCACTGTCACCGCTGTTGTTTAATATAGTGCTGGAAGTTCTAGCATCAGCAATCAGACAACAAAAGGAAATCAAAGGCATCAAAATTGGCAAAGATGAAGTCAAGCTTTCGCTTTTTGCAGATGACATGCTATTATACATGGAAAATCCGATAGACTCCACCAAAAGTCTGCTAGAACTGATACATGAATTCAGCAAAGTTGCAGGATACAAAATCAATGTGCAGAAATCAGTTGCATTCTTATACACTAACAATGAAGCAACAGAAAGACAAATGAAGAAACTGATCCCATTCACAATTGCACCAAGAAGCATAAAATACCTAGGAATAAATCTAACCAAAGATGTAACAGATCTGTATGCTGAAAACTATAGAAAGCTTATGCAGGTAATTGAAGAAGATATAAAGAAATGGAAAGACATTCCCTGCTCATGGATTGGAAGAATAAATATTGTCAAAATGTCAATACTACCCAAAGCTATCTACACATTCAATGCGATCCCAATCAAAATTGCACCAGCATTCTTCTCGAAACTAGAACAAGCAATCCTAAAATTCATATGGAACCACAAAAGGCCCCGAATAGCCAAAGTAATTTTGAAGAAGAAGACCAAAGCAGGAGGCATCACAATCCCAGACTTTAGCCTCTACTACAAAGCTGTCATCATCAAGACAGCATGGTATTGGCATAAAAACAGACACATAGACCAATGGAATAGAATAGAAACCCCAGAACTAGACCCACAAACGTATGGCCAACTCATCTTTGACAAAGCAGGAAAGAACATCCAATGGAAAAAAGACAGTCTCTTTAACAAATGGTGCTGGGAGAACTGGACAGCAACATGCAGAAGGTTGAAACTAGACCACTTTCTCACACCATTCACAAAAATAAACTCAAAATGGATAAAGGACCTGAATGTGAGACAGGAAACCATCAAAACCTTAGAGGAGAAAGCAGGAAAAGACCTCTCTGACCTCAGCCGTAGCAATCTCTTACTCGGCACATCCCCAAAGGCAAGGGAATTAAAAGCAAAAGTGAATTACTGGGACCTTATGAAGATAAAAAGCTTCTGCACAGCAAAGGAAACAACCAACAAAACTAAAAGGCAACCAACGGAATGGGAAAAGATATTTGCAAATGACACATCGGACAAAGGGCTAGTATCCAAAATCTATAGAGAGCTCATCAAACTCCACACCCGAAAAACAAATAACCCAGTGAAGAAATGGGCAGAAAACATGAATAGACACTTCTCTAAAGAAGACATCCGGAGGGCCAACAGGCACATGAAAAGATGTTCAACGTCGCTCCTTATCAGGGAAATACAAATCAAAACCACACTCAGATACCACCTCACGCCAGTCAGAGTGGCCAAAATGAAGAAATCAGGAGACTATAGATGCTGGAGAGGATGTGGAGAAACAGAAACCCTCTTGCACTGTTGGTGGGAATGCAAATTGGTGCAGCCGCTCTGGAAAGCAGTGTGGAGGTTCCTCAGAAAATTAAAAATAGACCTACCCTATGACCCAGCAATAGCACTGCTAGGAATTTATCCAAGGGATACAGGAGTACTGATGCATAGGGGCACCTGTACCCCAATGTTTATAGTGGCACTCTCAACAATAGCCAAATTATGGAAAGAGCCTAAATGTCCATCAACTGATGAATGGATAAAGAAATTGTGGTTTATATACACAATGGAATACTACGTGGCAATGAGAAAAAATGAAATATGGCCTTTTGTAGCAACATGGATGGAACTGGAGAGTGTGATGCTAAGTGAAATAAGCCATACAGAGAAAGACAGATACCATATGGTTTCACTCTTATGTGGATCCTGAGAAACATAACAGAAACCCATGGGGGAAGGGAAGGAAAAAAAAAAAAAAAAAAAAAAGAGGTTAGAGTGGGAGAGAGCCAAAGCATAAGAGACTGTTAAAAACTGAGAACAAACTGAGGGTTGATGGGGGGTGGGAGGGAGGGCAGGGTGGGTGATGGGTATTGAGGAGGGCACCTTTTGGGATGAGCACTGGGTGTTGTATGGAAACCAATTTGACAGTAAATTTCATATATTAAAAAAATAAAAAAATAAAAAAAAAATAAAAGGAGAAATGGATAACTACACAATGGTAAAAAAGAATCCCTTGATAAAATACTACACAGCCCTTAAAAATTGTGTTCACAGAGACTTAGTTATTGTAAGTGTAAAAAATAAGAATATAAAATATGTATTGTAGTCTGTGTAAAATTTCTACAGTTGTATATATTCCTTGGCAATGTGTATTTTATCTAGAATACTCTCTCTGTATTCTCTCTATATATACACATACAGTATATATACATTAGCAATATCAAGATATAGACTTAGCATGTAATTAGGAATTTTTTTAAATGCTTTTAAAAACTGGAAGGAAATTTACCTAAGTACTAATAGTAATTATTTGTGGTAGTGGGAAGACGGAATATTTTTTCTACCTGTCAATATTTTTCTTATTTTCTCTAATGAAAATGTATTGATTTTTACTTATATTTGATTAGAGGTGTGCCCACTATTCTCTAGCAAAAGGGAACAGAGGTCATTATGCAGAAGAACATGAGAAACAGTTGGAATTCTTGTCCTTGGACCCTGCTGAAAACCCTCTGCTGAAGCCTTCCCCGTAGGTCAGTATCCAGGTATGCCAGAGGGATGCACTGGGCAGAAAGGCTCAGCTCCACCTGCCCAAGTAAGCCCTATGCAGGCACGTGTATGGCCTAGATCCACAAACAGCATTTCAGACACTGTGATATGAGAAGGGTTTCATTCAGATGGAAGAAGCCAGGAATAGGTCCTGTCTGATCCAAATTCTCAAAACCAGGGGCAATCTCAGGTCCTGAGGCCTCTTGAACTTGGGCCATTTCAGGGTGTTTCCTCAATATGCCGGCCCTGCCAGGGTATAGTTCTCTGGGCTTAAAGGACCCACCTCATTTATCCCGACCCTATTAAGCCAGCACCAGCTAGAGCCTGACAGTTCACACCACACCTCACAGTTTGTTAGGGGACTGTACTAGTCACTTCACCACCAACTGGACAATCCTAGGCCAGCCACAGGGTGATCACTTATAAATGTTGGCAGTTGGACAACTATATTATCTTGATGAAATTTATCAGCTCTAAAGTTCTCTGACCTGTAAATGTTTAGGGTTCCCCAAACTTATTGTGTTAAACAGACATCCAACCACTTTTGACCTACAAAAATGGTATTGCACATGGTTCAACCTAGTAACAATTGAGCTAAACAGATGCATTCACCCCCAGTGATCTTGAAAGTTCTTGAAAAGAGAGGCTCCTTATTTTAGAGAATAGTTCCAAAAGGAACTAGCTGGAGCTGAGGTTAAAAAGATCAAAGGTGTTACACAGTTTTGGTTTAAAAATCAGTACTGAAATTAAATTTTTAAATAAACATAAACGTGCATCTTGGGCCACACCTCCTTCTTCTATGAAATCAGCAAATACCAGGGAGGAATTATCTCTCCTCCTGGGTGTCACTCATCATAGCCAGTACAAATGCAGGCCACCCTTTGGTCTGGTTTCGCCCCTATAAACCTGCTCATCTGCGGAGTGACTGTGACTTTCTCATTCCTGAGAATAAGGACCTGATAAATAGGAATTCGACACCATTACCAACCAGAGAGGCAATAAACTCTGTAAGAGGATGAGGACTATTGGAAATGTTAGGTAAATAGCATGTGAATACCAAGTTGCCCCTAACCTTAGCAAACAGATTAGACAGAATTAAAAACTACTGTCTTAAAAAAATAAAATAAAGTAAAAAAAAATAAAAGCTCTTGTCTGTCCTTGTGAGCCTAATGTGCTCCAGGAACCTTGTCTGGAAGCCCCTCCCTAACACATACACACACATACATACATCTGCAAGGTTCTCCAAGGGGGAGGGTAGGAGAAACTGGAACTAACTCCTTAAAGTCTAACTTATTTTTTGGTAGTTATTTTACGAACTTCAACTTCCTCTAATAACTGGGTACTTTGGGAATAATACCTCCCAGAAAAATAACTTAAAGAATAGATACATGGCTTTAAACTGACGCTGTTATCACTAAATGCTATTTGTGAAGAAAATTTCATTCAAAATGCCCACAACCATTTTCTCAAAGTACAAAAATATGCAGGGAAATAATACACATTTGCACCCTGACAAGACAAGGGAGAGATGGAAGAGGGACAGACGGGAAGAGGGTTGGATGTCAAGTGAATCTGTAATTTCTTGTCTTCTCAAGAGTCCCCCTCCCAAAATAAAGATGTTCAAAGAAACCACAGCAAAATGTTAGAAGCTGTTAAATCTAAGTGGTGTGTGTGTGGACACAAATGCCTTTTAGATTTTCCTGTTTTTCTCTCATCAAAATATTCCATAATTAAAAGTTAAATTTAGAAAGTCTGCGTTTTATTAATCTTATTTGACCCCAGCAAACGAAAGTAGGTTAATCACTTTAGGGCTCTGCACCTTAAATATTATGGAATAATACAATGTAAGATCAAAAGTAGTTGTTGCCAGAAATGCAAATGGGTGCTTGCGTCTGGTATTACTTTTATACTGATTATGCTATCTTTTTCCCCTGCTGTATGCTGGCATGTGAAGGAGAACTGAAATATATCCTCAACAACGAAAGAGGAAGCACAGTATTAAAGAAGACCCTCAGATATCAGTTTTTGTATTACCTTTTCGTGAAATTCAGTAGACTCCTCTGTTTCTCTCAGATAAGGAATATTAATAGGAACATTTCAATCCTGCACAAATGAATCTTTCTTGAACAGACTCAGTGTGTATACGGGTAGTTTTTGTAAAACCATTCTGAACATATTTCTATAAAATCCTCCCTTGTCTCCAAAAGAGCCTGATTTGCTCTCCTATTCCCCATTTTGCAGTCAAGGATCATTTTTTTTCTTCAGCACCCCAACATGAAGGAGTTTTGCCGACTTCTCACATGTCAGACACCATGCAGAGGGAGCAAAATGGGTCTGCTCATTCACAAAGCACTCATTCTTCATCTGTAAGCTGGCAGAGGTAGTACCTCCCTCAGTGACCCTGTGTGTAGGGGGTGGGAAGGGAAAAATGAAGGAATAGCTCAAAGGAAGTACAGCCACCCCTTCCCCTAAAAGATCCCAGAGACGCCCACCCTGGAGAACAGTACTGGGAGAAAAGACTGCTTGGGTCTTGTGCCCATGTTGTTCATGGGGCCTATAAATGGCCTCCAGATGCTCCCCACCGACCTGGCTCTGCACAGATGGGAAAGACTCTGGTCCTTCACGCCCAGTAGTGCTCTATCAGGAAAGAGCCTGACTAACCACATAGGGCTGAACAAGCATACATAGGGGGCAGCAAAGCATGGGGATAAGCAGCTCAGACTTGGAGAGACCAACCCAAATTCCAATGCAATCTTCAACATTAGCTGATGTTCTTAGAAAAGAAATGTCACCAGGGCGCCTGGGTAACTCAGTCGGTTAAGCACCCAACTTCAGCTCAGGTCATGATCTTTGGCTCAGGTCAGGGCTTATGGGTTCCAGCCCTGCATCGGTCTCTGTGCTAACAGCTCAGAGCCTGGAGCCTCCTTTGGATTCTGTGTCTCCCTTGCTCTATGCCCCTTCCCCGCTTGTACTCTGTCTCTCTCTCTCTCTCAAAAATAAATAATAAAACATTAAAACAATAAAAATAAAAAAGAAAAGAAATGTCACCTTTCTAAAACCCACTTCTTCACCTGTGACAGTATAGTTATTGCCTCCTTCAGTGGCCTGGTATGAAGCTCAAATGAGATAACATATAGAAAACGCCTTGAACAGAGCCTTGCACCAGGTAAGCTCCAGGGAAATGGCACCTGGGAGTTATTCACTTTCCATCGAGAGTGGCATCAATGTCCTCTGCTACCTTCTGCCAGAGCTTCAAGTTCAGAAATCCTAGTCTTTATTGTAGGCCTGGTTGCCCTGAGGACATTGACTGACCTTGAGTTCTTAGGTGTTAGCCATCACTAATTGAAGTCTGGCTTTCTCGGGGCGCCTGGGTGGCGCAGTCGGTTAAGCCTCCGACTTCAGCCAGGTCACGATCTCGCGGTCCGTGAGTTCGAGCCCCGCGTCAGGCTCTGGGCCGATGGCTCGGAGCCTGGAGCCTGTTTCCGATTCTGTGTCTCCCTCTCTCTCTGCCCCTCCCCCATTCATGCTCTGTCTCTCTCTGTCCCAAAAATAAATAAAAAACGTTGAAAAAAAAAAATTTGAAGTCTGGCTTTCTCACTGGTTCCATGGTTCTGATTCCCTGCACTACTCTCAGCCCACACTTAGTTCTCGATCTCGCCAGCAATATGCTAAAGAGCCCATCTTACTGACACTGCTAAGCCATCCCCCTGCCCCTGGATCAGACGTCAACTAACTAAAGAATTAAAATGTCCCCAAAAGATGCTGGAGGATATTTGACCTTCTCCATTTTCTTGCATTCAAGCATGGAAAATTTCAGTCTCCCACTGGATGGTAATGTGTTCTATTTATAAGGACTTCTGGCAAAGAAGAGTCAATAGCTTTTCTCATTTTTCACTCATTTGTACATTCAGCAACATTTTACCTGACTTCCAGGTGCTAAGTTATATAAGATAATGCAGCCTTGCACTTTGAGTATTCTGTTGCCTCATAATGGCTTAGGGATACCAAATAGGTGATCAATGCAATACTCAAATACATAGGAAATTTTGTCTTCACTGATGTGTGTGTGTGTTTCACTGATTGGCATCTGCTGTGAAGGCTCCAGGGCATTCTAGAAAGCCCCGAAGTAATCAAATGAACATATATCCAGTTAAACATGATGTCATCTTCCACACCATTTCAATAGAGGGAGCATTTGTTAATGGATAAGGAGGCAAACAGAAGAAAAGGAGAAAAGGAGAAAAATGGGACTGAGGGAGGAAGGAGAGAGATAATAAAAGAATAACTGGGCGGGGGGGGACCCAAAATAAGTGAATTTAATGTCTGATAACTCCCTGAAGGACAAAGGTGATAACTCCAGGGAATCACTACACACATGGATGAGAGCTGAGGAAACCCCTATCCTGGTTTTAATGGAGGAAACCCCAGCATCTGTGTCTGTGGGCACTCCTGCGCCCCTAGGCTGCTTTCCCGGAATGCTGCTCACCATTCTGTATATAATCCCAGCTCTGGCTGAAATCCCATAATTCCTTACACAAGCCCAGCTCCAGCTCCTGAAGCTTTTTCATCCACACCAATGAAATCATTTGCTAATCACATTGGAACCACTGGATAAAGGCTAACTCATGCATGGTCTCAGCAATCTACTTTTGAATCGGGTAAACATGCATTATCACGCCTTCAGGTGGCTACGGACTACTTACTGAGCACACTTGTAAATCCACAAATATACATCACAGTAACTGGCAATAACTTCTGTTTCATTTGGGAGATTTAAGTCTTGATGAAGTAAAATTTTCAGAAAATTAAAAACAGGACTCTTAGAAAAATATAGGCTAACCATGTGTCAAGATTTCTTCAGCACCATAATGAAGAAAGCGGCAGGGTGAGAAAGCTGCTTCAAAGAGCATTGAGGGGGAAGGGGTTTGCAGCATTTTCAAGAATAATTTTAGTGTAAGATTGCTAGATTACCTACAAAACTGGTTAACGTCTTATAGAGCACTTCAACATTTGGGGTTAGCTTTCCTAGTGGACAGCCCTACCAGCTACAAATCTACACATTAATGTATCATTTCCCAGTGTCTGGGCTCTAACAGCAGTAAATAACCAAGTCAAATATAAGGGTGTTCTCCTAGAAGATTAAATAGTCCTTGGTCAGGCCTATTATTATTATCATTATTATTATTATTATTATTATTACTATTTTGACTGCTTCAACATCACATTTTTGCCTTATTTCCAAGTTTTGAATAATTTCTCTTAGTAATGTGTAGGCTATATTACACATTTAAAAGAAAGGAAAAACAGCTATGACTTAAGACAAGCTGAGCTGCAAATACAGATTTTTTTGTTGTTCCCCTTTTCAATTGGAAGATCACCCTTAAATCTGATTTTTGGATTTCTTAGAGTAAAAATAGATAGTTGACTCATTAGGGGGAAAAAAAAGATTTTTTAGGGGCGCCTGGTGGCTCAGTCGGTTGAGCGTTCGACTTCGGCTCAGGTCACGATCTCGCGGTCCGTGAGTTCGAGCCCTGTGTCGGGCTCTGGGCTGATGGCTCGGATCCTGGAGCCTGCTTCCGATTCTGTGTCTCCCTCTCTCTCTGACCCTCCCCCGTTCATGCTCTGTCTCTCTCTGTCTCAAAAATAAATAAACTTAAAAAAAGATTTTTTAAACTGCCACTTAAATATTCAAACTGTCTCATTTCAGGTGTTTTGAAAAAGGAACGTATTCTCATTATTTGTGAGCATACTAAGGAAGGGGAGCTTCACACTTAAGAATCTCAGGTATTTCACAATCTCAAAGCTTAGTACTTATGACTTAGGATATTGATTTATGAGCACTACAAAAGTCCACATTTTAGAGATACTTTTCACATGAAAGATTAAAAATTCTAGAAATTTCATTTTTAATTAATAAGATTAAAATTAATATTACCATCTTCCATTAATTCTAAGATGCACTTTTTTTCACATATTAACAGTTTTAAATTTGGGTAGAATTTCACAGTCAATGGCATCTTTGAATTGCTCTCGATCAGACAGGCAGTTATGAAGTAATTTTCTTTGCATGGTGTGAATACTAAAAACGCGAGAACCACACTAGCAGAATGGGTAACAGGGTCTAGAATAAACCTGTAGACAATGTTAGTATGCTTTTCAATCCCAAGCACCAAATGGTTGTGGGGAGTACAAGGGATGGGGAGAGCCAGGCCTACTTCAATACATTTCCAGCCCAGTGATAATCAAAAGTGTGTTAACTCTACAAAATTATAGAAGGAGGGTGTCTTAAGAGCTCAGCACCAAAAGCTTTTCATTCTTTTTAAACTGAATTGCCAAGGCTCTTGATGGCACATAGGACAAATTGTGTGGAAAAATACAGACAATGAAGAGTTGAGTCAAAAGTGATTCAAAGAAGGTGGGCAAGTTTCAGGAATCAAACTTACTTAATTTACTTCCCTGTATTTTCTTTTTTTTAATGTTTATTTATTTATTTTGGGAGACACAGAGACAGAGCTTGAATGGGGGAGGGGCAGAGAGAGAGAGAGAGAGAGAGAGAGAGAGAGAATCACAAGTAGGTTCCACACTTGGCATGGAACCCAACGTGGGGCTTGAACCCACAACGTTGAGATCATGACCTGAGCCAATATCAAGAGTTGGAAGCTTAACCAGCTGAACTACCCAGGAACCCCCCTGGTATTTTCTTTTTATGTGCTTACAAGAGTGTTCAATGATAAGCATCTGTGTATCATCAAGTCTAGCATGGCTCTTTCAATAAACATAATATTTTTTTAAATTCTGAAATAATAGGGAATACTGAGTAATAGTTAATTGCCTAGGTTTTTTTTTCTTTTTTTAGTTATACATAAAATGTATGTCTACTGATCAATGGCATCTTGGACAGTGAAATATGGACAGATAAATGTAGGTACAGCAGCAAGAAGAATTACCTATGAGATTTCTAGGTAAACTTATGTGAGTAGCTAAATATGATCCATTAGTTTATTATTACAACCAGGCCTCATCCTCTCTTCTAATACATTTTAAATTGATGGGAACCAATAAAGCACATCTAGTATAAAGAGCTACTTATACCCCATTAGGTCCTAGACACAATGGCCTCCGAACCAAAGACTAAAAATAAACAAACAAAGAAAATGGGAATAGGATTTATTTGCCTCTGGAGAAGGGAAAACAGAGGATGGAGGAAAGGGATAAAAGGAACAGTTTTTACAATTTTTTTTTACCTTTTGTAACTTTTGAATGTTGTACTATCATCTATTCAATACATAAGTAAAGTTAGAAAAGATGTTCTTAAAATAAAAAACTTGTCATTTAGAAGAACATATTTTCACCACTTAAAAGATACAGATTGTGCACGATGATAGAAGCTAGGAGTTAACAGAGGCTCGGACGACCAACTTGTAAGAAAATTCTCAAAGATGGAACAGAGTCTCTAGGACTTAGAGTAAGTACAATATCTACAGGAAAAGAAAAAGCAATTCCATATGGAGAGTTTTAATTTTAGATGGCTTCTCTTGTCAACTTCATTTCTATTTCTCCTCTCCTTTGAAATTCTGTAAAGGGTTGAGGGTGGAGAGAGAATTGTCTGTGCTTTCATTAAAAAAAAAAAAAAAAAAGACGTCATTTCATACTGAAATCCTCTTCAGAGCCACTTAGGATATTTCAGAAAAGAATTTTACTCTCAATATCTAGGAAATGTTTTCTCAGCATTTCCTTTTACATAAGAAAGGCTACAAAAAACATTTCAATGCATCCCTCATTTTGTTTCCTCCCCACACCCCTATCCAAAATACCACACGCCAAAATCAGTCTATCATTCTCCCTATCTTTTCATGGACTTCATCGGCTAAGTTAAGAAAAGGTAAGATTTGGTGTGACATTAATGTAAAGTGAAGAGCTAGTCTGCTATCAGAAGGTACTAACAGCCTTGATTGGAATTTTAGAGTCTACAGCAGCCAAAAAACTCATCTCAGATGGAGGGCACATCACCAACAATACCAGAAATAGAACTCAAGTCAACTACTCAATTACCATCAAATTAGTACATGTATATGCTATGCCGAGAAGGAAAACTGACATCTTAGTTACAATGCTGGAGCTAAATAAATAGGCTCCATGCATGCATTTAAGTACCACATGCTTGATAGAGCAAACAGAGGTTTTCACTGACTACTTTCATTGAGTCCAAATTCCCCACAACTGGCAGAGGGCCCTTACTCATCTCAGCAAGCTCCTAGCAGATTGGATTTTCTAGTGTTCAAGGAGTAGAGAGAGGGCAGCAAGAACACAGATCTTGAAACAATGAGAAAACTGAGTCGAAACAGATGCCCAACAACCTTCTGTTATAGTAAACAACTTTCACAAGACTTGACTTTCATTCCAATGAAATGTGAAATAGCATTTCCTGTATCTTAATTTAATCTTCCTAATAAAATGTCTCGAAAGATTACATCATCTGCAACTGTACAGAATTTAAGGCAAACTCATTTAATTCCAGAGATATACTTTTTGAAATTAGATCTAGTGACTACAGTAATATCCCCCTATTTTCAGACCTGGCAGGTATGGGTGCATGGGAAAGCATCTATCTCTTTCTGTGCCCCCCCTTTGAACCCATGTCATCATTGGAGAATCCAAGAACAGAGACCACTGAGGAATTAGGGGCCAATTCATGACAGTCCTCTTTGACAGAAGGAAGCAATGGAAGGGATGATAGAAAAATTTGCTTCTAGAATTATTTCAAAGTAAATAGCAGTATTATTTATAATAGCCAAGACATAGAAGGAACCTAAGTGTCTACTGACAGATGAAGAATAAAAAAGATGTGATGTGTATATATATGTGTGTGTGTGTGTGTGTGTGTGTGTGTGTGTGTGTGTGTATATATACACACATACATATGCATCTATATATATATACACACACGTACATATGTATACATACACACATGCATACACACACACACATATACACACACTATACATACACACACTGGAATATTACTAAGCCATAAAAAAGAATGAGATCTTGCCATTTCCATCAATAGAGATGGACTCAGATATTATGCTGAGTAAATTAAGTCAGACAAAGACAAATGCCATATGACTTCACTTATACGTAGAATCTAAAAAAAAAAAATACAAACAGACTCACATATACAGAAACAAAATGCTGGTTACCAAGGGGGAAGGGTTAGGCAATATAAGAGGACTAAGAAGTAAAAATTTCCAGTTACAAAATAAATAAGTCATTGGGATGTAAAGTACAGCATGAGGAATATGGTCAATAATATTGTAATAACTTGATATGATGACAGGTGGTCTTACCAAGGGGGCCATTTTGCAATGTATAGAAATAAATCATAGGGCACCTGGGTGGCTCAGTCGGTTGTGTCCAACTTCAGCTCAGGTCATGATCTCGCAGTTCATGGGTTTGAGCCCTGCTGTGGGCTCTGTGCTGACAGCTCAGAGCCTGGAGCCTGCTTGGGATTGTGTCTCCCTCTCTCTGCCTCTCTCACTCTCTCTCTCTCTCCCTCTCTCAAAAATAAACATTAAAAAAATATTTTTAAAGAAATATCAAATCACTATAATGTACAGCTAAAACTAATAGGACATTACATGTCAATTACACTTAAATAAAAATTTTCAAAGGTAACTAGTGAAGCTAAATTGCAAAAGTTCAAATAGCTCCTCTCGCATGCTGCTGCTTCTGAGTGGATGATTAAATAAATGAATCTGTAGGGAATTCAGGACAGCCCAGGTTGCCCATCCTCTCCCATCAGGGCTTCTCCTCCCTCCTCCCGGGCATGAAGCATAAACCCAAGGTGAATGTCTTCTTTTATGTCAGTTTGTTAAACTCAAAACTTATTTAGAGAAGAGAAAAGGAATGTTTTCCTTTCCTTTTATTTTTTTTTAAATTTTTTTTAACGTTTATTTATTTTTGAGACAGAGAGAGACAGAGCATGAACGGGGGAGGGTCAGAGAGAGAGGGAGACACAGAATCTGAAACAGGCTCCAGGCTCTGAGCAGTCAGCACAGACCCCGACGCGGGGCTTGAACTCACGGACCGCGAGATCATGACCTGAACTGAAGTCAGACGCTTAACCAACTGAGCCACCCAGGCGCCCCGAATGTTCTCCTTTTAAAGGGCCTGCCTCTCTCCTTTGAGCCCCACTCAGGACCACTAGCCCAAACCCAAATGTGCAACACAGACAGCGCTGGCTCTGTTGGCTTTCATGAGGTTGGACAAAGATAAGTCACAATAGCAGTGGCTCCCTCAGACTCTAGGAATTCCAATGATTACTGATTGACTACTTGGCCATATCTGCCCAACTTCTGGTGAAACTAAAGTCAACTGGCTTGTGCCCTGAATAATACCTTAGTGATTATTGGAAGACTATTTACATATTTATCCACTGAATATGTCTGAACTACCTTACCAAATTCCTCAGTTAGTAAATGAAACCATGATTAGCGTGTGCATGCGTGTGGGGTGGGGAGGAGTGGGTGTGTGTGTGTGAATTTTCTGCCCTGTACCCTCCCCATTCTATCTCAATCTATTTTATGTGTCTCAAGTAAATGAGTTATCCATTCCATGATTAATAACCCCCCACTTCTTTTTTTCTATGAATGTGCCTGGCAGTCAGCTTATTTTCTGTTAATCAATATACAACACAATGCCATGAGAAGGATTGAATTCACTGCAACACTCATCAAGGGAAGCAAACCTACTTCATGACATGAATCTCTGTCCAAGGAGTTCAGGGTTAGAGGAAATCCATTTAGAAGTCCAGTTTAATCACCAAAAATTGAGTGCCCCAAGCTTTGGCTAAAAAACAAGTTAAAATGTCTTCTGATTATTTCCAAACAGCCAACACAGATGCTGTGCCTAAAGAGAAAAGGGTCAGCTTGCCCCTAGGCTCCTGGACACGTCAGCCTGCAGCTTCAGAGCTCATCAGCCATCTGCATTGAGCAGCTGTCTGGGGATGCATGTCAGAGCTCTCATCACCCAGCATCAGGCAATTCAGTTTAAATGTCACTCCTGGCTAGACATCCAGGCATAGCCCATGCCCACTGGGTCCCCTGGGTAAGACAAACTTTAGGCACCAGTACGTGGTATTATTCATTGAACTGCACTTACTTTATGATCTGTGGCTGGCACACTGTTAATTACATGGCAAGGAGAGGTCAAAATCAGGCTGAAATCCAGCTGTTCCACAACATAATCAAGTCCACCTGAGACACTGAGCCATCACCCTTAAATCACCCCCATAAGCACTAGCTCCTGCAGCCTCTCTTCATCCATAAGCCACAAATGCAGTCCCTGAATCCTGTAGTTTTTCACTATAAAATGGCATTCCCTCAGCACACTCAAAATTTAAAGCCTATTTTCCCAATGGAACAAGAAGGGAATTAAGAATGGCAGAAACCAAGAAAGAAGGGAGTTCTAAAGATGAAACAGTGGGGCGGGTTGACCTAGAAGAAGAAGAAGAGGTATGGAATGGGAAAAAAAAAAAAAAAGAGGCAGGGGGGACAACATTTGAAACATCAGAAAAGAGACAAAGAGGTAGAAAAATAAAAAGAAAAGGAAGAGAGGAAAGTAAAAAAGAAATGAAGGCTGGGTAGTTGTTGAGAATGAGCATATTAATAAAAGGTTTATCACTTCCAAATGCTGAGTATGGGCTTCAGAGCAAGGCATCATATACTATCAACACCTCACCCAGTACAAATTCATAACTACCCACGGCTCTTTAAATTTGTTCAGCAGATTTTCAAAGTGTCTGATTGGAATGGGATAACAATGGTCAACGATCACAGAAAGCATCAGTGGTATACACAGTAAGTCCTCTCCTTGGGACAAGTGGAACCAAACAGAGGTTGAGAGAGAGGACCCACCCTGGAGTGGTATCAAAGATCACACCTTCAAACACATCTCTTAACTCTACAGAGATGCGTTGCTTTCACTCTCCGCCAGGCCCAACTCAAAACCCAGCAGATCACTCAAGATCACAGCAGAATGGGCAATGCCTCTATTCTCTATGCAGAAGAAATGTGGCTATACATAATTGCAAGTTAAGACTACAATTCTTGAAAATGATTTTCCACAGCAGATTGAGATTTGGGCAAGACATAAAAGAAAACTTTCAAATGATATTTGGAGTCATATACAGGAGACCAAAGCAGGTTTTAAAATAGCTTTTGAATACTGTTAAGAATACATCGTTAGTCACTAGGAATAATTTCAGTATACATTACAGTGGGCTTGACAAATGAGTTTCAAAACGGCCTTTTACGAGCCAGTGATTTGACAAGCTCCCCAAGACTCAGTGGCTGCTTTACTCTCACTACTTCACTAAAAGACATCATCGGAATCCCAACAATAATATCACAGAAGAAGACTGCTTCCAAAACAGGCTTCCTTATCATCACTTCATCCCAAGACATTGACAAAGTGCCTTCTTATAAATGACATTGTGCTAAAAACAAACACAAACAAAACATAGCATAGAACCTAAAAAGCATGAAAATCTTCAAGCAATTCGGTTAGTGACCTGTCCCAGTGAAGTAATTTGAAAGGAAAGGCGAAAGCTAGAAGAACAAAGAAATCCTGCAACATTAAATGGCCAGCAATTGAAAATATCTAAATATATGGCCATGTGTCAACTCAATGAAACAAATGGTCATGAGGATGACGGCGAGGTAACAACATGAGAAAACCTTTATGATAATGCTTCAAGTAGAATATAAAATAATCTGTCCTTCAGTAGTACAGTTAACTTCTACATGTGGGATCAAAACTAGAAAGAAACAGAACAAAAATAACTGGTTTGTTGTAATGAGAACACACAACTTATTTTTCTTTTGTTTTCTTATTACTGTATGGTTCATGCAGTAAACAGAAAATGAAAAAAAATTCAGGAAGGAAAGAGGCAAAAGCCTCATTTCATAGCTCTTAGAAGAATATACAATTGGGGCGCCTGGGTGGCTCACTCAGTTGAGCATCCGACTTCAGCTCAGGTCACAATCTCACAGTTTGTGAGTTCGAGCCCCGCTTTGGGCTCTGTACTGACAGCTTGGAGCCTGGAACCTGCTTCGGATTCTGTGTCTCCCTCTCTCTCTGCCCCTCCCTTGCTCGGCTCTGTCTCTCTCTCCCTCCAAAATAAATAAACACTAAAAAAGTTTTAAGGGGCGCCTTGGTGGCTCAGTCGGTTGAGCATCCGACTTGGGCTCAGGTCATGATCTTGAGGCTTGTGAGTTCGAGCCCCGCGTCAAGCTCTGTGCTGACAGCTCGGAGCCTAGAGCCTGTTTTGGATTCTGTGTCTCCCTAACCCACTTGCATTCTGTCTCTGTCTCTCTCTTAATGTTTAATAAACATTAAAAAAAAATAAATTAAAAATAAATTTAAAAAAAGAATATACAATCTATGTCAGACAATACTGACATAGACCAATGTGGAATACACAGCTTAATGAGAAAGTATGGAGGTAGCAGAGCAATTAAAAAATGATAAGGAAGAAGTGTAGATGCATATTCCAGTGGGGAAACCGACCCACTCATGCAAGCAGACACTGCATGTTAAAACCCAGACAGAAAGCGGACGGGAGAGTTCTCAGTGGAACTGAAATTAAGAGCTTCAAGCAATTTAAAAAGATCACCTTTCCAATTAGAAACTTTGATAATCATTCCTCTGAACACAGTGTGGTCTTGTGGAAGACTACGGGCTACAGATCTGAGCTGCTGTGTCCTGTGCCCCATCAGAGCACCTTCTGAACATATGTGCCTTATGAAAGCTCACGGAACTCAGCTCCATGGTGATGGCTGCCAAACACGTTCACGCATCATGCGAGAAATATTAGCAATTACATGCATCATCTGCAAGAGGAAGTGCAGGGAAGTGGCATGGAAATAGTGCTTTTTTTGAGAATCCTCAAACTTCAGAGCTAATTAAATTTCTTTTCTTCCTCCTCCCTCCCCCGCCCCCCCCCCCCCAGCCAATTGGAAGCATAGGGAATTAGTGATAGTCAAGCTTCACAATAATAATTCAGAATGTGTTCTGGGATCCATAATTAGAATTAAATCTCAGGAAGTAAACAAAGACAATCTCCCTTCTAAAGATTAATTTTATTTTAAAATTTTATTTTATTTGTTTTCTTTTGTTATGGGTTTTGTTTTATTTCTGTCACTCTGTGTTCCAGAAGACATCACTATAAAAGATTTTTAGAGTGCACCACTAATTAGAGAAGGCTTGAGAGTGACAATTCCAGCTAGTGGTAGTCACGCATTGACTATGCTTTGTGGATTAACTCAGGCCCTTCCTCATGTGGACTTATTGTTTAATATGAACTGTAAACTAGGACTTAGAAAGCTCATAAGTAAAGGGAAACGAGATAAATCCACACCTGAGTTAGTCATTATATTTGAAGGGGAGGTTTATGTTAGGATTAAAATCAGCTTTCTGAAAAAATAAAATAACACATAGATTCTTTGAGCCAAAGAAACACCCTCACTGAAAAGTCAGAGAGTCAAAGTTGGGCCTCAGTGGAGAGTTCAGAGCCACAGAACTCACTCACTGAATCACTTATATTTCTCATGCACGATGTATTCCAATGTATGAACCAGTCCCAGTTCATTAAAAATAACCTTAAAAGAAATCTCAAGATTTGGTATGTTTTTGTCCATGACTCTCTAAACACTTTATAAAGTGGCATACCCATGCTTCTCAGGTGGATTTGAAAGGCTGCAGAATTTGAGAAAGAGGAAACGACACTGAATTGATATACTTTCACGTCCACAGCCCACATTATACAGAAAACTTAAAGAGTTCTAAGGATTTTGCATCAACAATTCTTTAAGTGATCCACAACATTCCATTTTTTAAAATATTTTTAGTAACCATAAAAAACATATTTAAAACTGAAAAACAGAGAAAGAAAATAAGAACATTTAAAAAGTCAACAAAGGTATCATGCACCCTCCATATGATGCGATGAGAATGGCATTTCACCTCAGTCGTATTCTTTCCAAAAAGCCAAAAATCCCATGAGAAAACAGTCAAACCCAAATTGAGAAAAAAACTTATGCGAAATGTCTGACTAGACCTTGATAAAAAGTGTCAAGGCCATTATAAACAAGGAAGCCTGTTTCATATATATAAACTGAGAAGCTACCATAGACCAAGGAGACTAAGAAGACATAAAATCTAAATGTATCCTGGGATCCTGGGAAGGAAAAAGGACATTAGTAGAAAAGCTGGTAAAATCCTAATAAACTCTGTAGTTTAGTTACTATTTAATATACCAAATTTAATTTTTAGTTTTGATAGATGCTATGATTATGTAAGATGTTAACATTAGGGGAAGCTATGTGAAGGGTTAAGTAACTCCCTGTAACTATAGTTGCCACACTGTGTTAAGCTAAAATTATTTCAAAAGTAAAAGCTTGAAAGCTAAAGGCAACACAGAGGAATTTTTCTTCGTGGGAACAGACTAGCCAGGGAAATTTTGTCCGTGTGACTTAAAAATAATCCAAATTTATGGGGCTCCTGGGTGGCTCAGTAGGTTGAGCATCCAACTCTTGATTTCAGCTTGGGTCATGATCCTAGGGTTGTGGGATCAAGCTCCCCACCAGGCTCCACACTGAGTGTGGTGTGGAGCCTGCTTGGGATTCTTTCTCTCCCTCTGTCCCTCTTCCCTGCTCACACGTGCTCTTTCTCTAATCATCATCATCATCATCATCATCATCCTCTAAATTTCATCTGCATTTGGTTTTTCACTTAATATTTAAAACAAAAGCCAGAGTACTTTTGAGAAAATCTGAGTTATCAAATAATCAGGATGGGAAAAGGAAAAGCAAAGATTTTGGAAGAGGGTGGATAAAAGGAAAAGATAAAAGTAGAAAGGCAAGTGATTTCCTTGGGTCTGCTTCTAATGGTAGCTATAAAAACAATAATAAAAGTCATAAGAAATTAGCCATGTATAAAAATTCACACCACTGATTTCCTTTTTATTATTGGGGTAGTAACATATTTTTGCCTGGCAGAGGGAAACTGCATTGTTGAGGAAATGAACTGCTCCATTCCCCCTGGATAGGGGTGCAGGAGCCCAACAGGCAGACTCAAGCTTTCTTCACCATGCCCTAGAAGACTGACTTAATTATCTTAACAATTTACATTGCAAAGTGTCATTTTCTCATTCAACATCTGACAAGTGAATGAACATACAGTAAACTCCATTTGGCTCCACGATATCAAAGAACAATGATTTTAACACAGAGGGCTGCACAGCATGATTCTCATTCAGTGCCTTCCAGTCTTGAAGTCATCAACCTCCACTGTAATGACTTCTGAATCCACATGGCTACTGACTTTCAGTGGTCTCAGGGAAGGTAAATCTAACACTACCATTGTAGCACACAGGGTTAGGGCATCTTCACAACATAAAGCTGGAAAAAAAATGCCAACTACATGCAACTGCTGGCTTTTGAAAGAGTCGCATGATAAACAGCATTCATAAATCCTAGCATTTGGAAGTCAGGACTCATTTTTCCATGGGGGATTGTATAAAATATAATAAGAACCTGAATCTAATCTTGGAAAACATTAGCCAAATTCAGAATGAGAGACACTATACAAAATAACTGGCCAGTACTCTTCAAAAAATATCAAGGTCAAGGGGCGCCTGGGTGGCTCAGTCGGTTGGGCATCTGACTTTGGCTCAGGTCATGATCTCAAGGTTCATTGGTTCAGGCCCCACATTGGGCTCTGTGCTGACGACTTGGAGCCTGGAGCCTGCTTCCAATTCTGGGTCTCCCTCTCTCTCTGCCCCTCCCCTGTTCACCTCTCTCTCTCTCAAAAATAAACAAACATTTAAAAATATTTAAAAAAAAATATCAAGGTCAAGGGACAGAAAGAAAAGCAGAACTGGTCCAGATTAAGGGAGAGCAAAGAGGATTGCAACCAAATGCAACATATGATTGTGGACTGGATCTGGATTGGAAAAAACTGAAGGTATGAAGGCCATTTGATGAAATTCGAGTAAGGACTGTGGATTACAAAATGGTACTTATCAATGTTAAATCTTCAGATTTTAGTGATTATATTATGTACCCTTATTAGTATATAAACATAGATACTAAAGTATTTAGTGATAAAGAAACACAGTGTCTCCAACATGCTCTCAGATGGTTCAAGGGGAAAAAATATATACATATATACATTCTGTGTGTGCATGTGTGTGTCTCTCTCTATATATATTACACACACTATATACATATGTAATATGCCTATGTACTATACATATTACAGATATGTAATTTCTATATATTAACCCTATGATATCACCTATATTACCTACATTATATGTGTATATACATACACACATATGCATGTGTGTGTGTGTGTGTGTGTGTGTGTGTGTGTGTGTGTATGTGTGTGTGTGGACAGAGAGAGAGAGAGAGAGAGAGAGAGAGAGAGAGAGAGAGAGGGAGAATAAGCTCACACAGCAATGAGCAAATGTAGAAAAAGGTAAATGTTATAACTGAATCTGGCTGAAGATTATGCAGGAGTTCCTCATATTATTCTTGCAACTTTTCCCTAAATTCAAAGTTCTATCAAAATACAGGGTTAAAAATATAATCATTTGGGTGAACTAGATAGCTGGCTGTCCAACTCTGTAAATGTACTAAATGAATTATTTACCTTAAAGTGGCTAATTTTGTTACGTGAAATTTGCCTCAATAAAAATAAAAATAATAACAAGGGTCCCAGGGGAGTCTCTGGGGCCACAGTTGCTCAAACTCGAAATGGAAACAAGTATCAGACCTAAATTGTTAGCTGGAAAACTATAGACATGCCCAGCGGCCACAGACAGCCCTCCTCGAACAAGGCTCAGTTCCTTGCCCTAAGAGCTCCATTCCAGAGCCCACTACTCTGCCAGGCTAAGCTGCTGAGAACAAGGATGCCCACCTCACGCCCTTGTAAGCGAATGTACCACAAGGTAGAACCTTGTAGGTTACTCCAATTTCACTCTCCACAACTTAAATAATTTGACACTACCTGAAGTAACTTGATTTTATACTTCCAGATCATATTACCTTTGAACCTCCCTGCATCAGCCAGGGCTTTTGACAGAAATACAAATGTATTTACAGAAATATGAGGTCAATTTATATGAAACCAAACTGGGAGGTGTATATAAAGACCATCTTCTACCTGTTAAAAAAAAAAAAAACAACTCCTCTTTGAATTAAAGAAAACATGAATATATTATAACCTCACGGTCACACAGCTAGTAAGTGGCTAAATTGGTGTTTCAATGCAGGTTGGCAGACTCTAAAATCAGCACTTTGGACAGTGGGCTTTAAGGAAAGTGCTATAACCGTGTACGATGCCTTCTGACACTGCAGTGCTTCTTTAGGAAAATAAGGCTTAACTTGTGGTTGAGACATACACTGAGCATTGCAGCTGTGGCAAAGGGAATAGGTACCCCCTACAGAGGAAGGAACCCTAAGCACACAAAACACATCCGTTCACCTAAAGTACAAAATATTTTAGTGTGTCTGCTCACATACAAGGACTATTTTCTTTTCATTGCCTTCCTCAAAAAACAACACTGAAAACAGGTTTCTTTCACCTTGCCTAATTAAAGTTGGGTGGTCAGGCTTGGAGGATAAGAGGTGAAGAGGTACCAGGTTTGGGGTGAGCTTGATGACAGCACTGCCCACTCCCCCACAGGCCCACTAAGCAGGAAACTGTGTGGAGATGCTGCCCCCTGCTGGCAACCTGAGCAAGCAGCCTAGCAAAGACCAGGGTTTCTCACCCTCTCCCGACTTCTATAACACTGGTCATGCGTCTTACACACTGGTGTGTTTTATACACTGGCAAATACCATAAGCAGGTTCATGATAACAATTTGGAGCTATTCACTTGAACTCTGATGTGTCCTTGAGAGTGAGAGAGAGGCAGCATAACAGCTCTCAAACTGTAGGAGGGGTATATATGAGATCCATCATGTACTTTCAGAGTGGGAAAAGGTTAAAAGTTATTTCAGAGGAAGCTAAATCAACAACTCTTGTTCTATAACCACTTTCTTAATTTTAATTCCTGAGTTCTCTTAACCTATTTTTTTAAGAGAGAAACAGAGAGGGCAAGTGAGTGGGGGAGAGGGGCAGAAGACCGGGGGGGGGGGGGGTGGAGAGAGAGAGAGAGAGAGAGAGAGAGAGAGAGAGAGAGAGAGAGAGAGAATCTCAAGCAGGCTCCTCAGTTAGTGCAGAGCCCAACACAGGGAGGGTCCCACGACCTTGGGGTCATGACCTGAGCCGAAATCAAGAGTCAGATGCTCAACCAACTGAGTCACCCAGGTGCCCCCTCTTAACCTTTTATTTCGCAGAGATACAGCCTGGTTTAGTGCCAAAAAAAACAATGGCTTGGGTATGAAACAAAATTATCACTGAACCCTGGTGTCACTGCTTAGTGTTTGTGAGACTCTAGGCAGGTTAGAGGAGGAGGGACAGGTCTCTGTGTAGTGATTGACACCTTCACTTTCCCAGTGATTAAATATATTGCACAAAAATAAAACCTGATTATTAAAAAAAATGGCAAACATTCTGCCATTGTACTCTGTAAATAATATTGTTTCAGTAACCAATGTAATTTATAAATCACCCTAAAGCATTTGCAATAAAGATATGACAAGTATGAGAAAAAAGCAGGGGGACAATAATAGCAGCTGACTGGCCCAAAATCTTTATTCATTCATTCAGTACACATTCATTCAACTCCCATTAGCTAAAGAGATAAGAAAGATCTAGAAGATGACCTCCTATTATTCAGGGCTCATCAGACAAAAAGAGATAAACTAGGAGATGAATTGGAATTTGCTCTGTGAAGAGTGGCTAAGGTATGCACAGAGTATGGAAGTAGCATCCAGGAGAGAGGGGTCCAAGACTGTGCTATGTACTCTCCACTTACTGATCTCACTTCACTACTTATATTCCAGAACTCTTTTACTTCCTCAAAGCTAACTCCTTAGAAGAAGAAAAGATGGATTGAAATGCTCTATCTAAAACTATAAAACTCTAAGAAGAAACACAGATATAGATCTTTATGATAATTTCTCATACGACACCAAATTTACTCAAAAAGAAAAAAATAGATGTCCTTAAAATTAAAAACCTGCATGCTTCAAAAGACACTACTAAGAAAGTGAAAAGACAAGTCACAGAAAGGGAGAAAAATGTGCAAGTCATAGACCTGATATGGAATTTAATCTGGAATATAGAACAAAAAGAGAAACAACCCAGTTAAAATCGGGCAAAGGAAAATTGATGCAGCCACTCTGGAAAGCAGTGTGGAGGTTCCTCAGAAAATTAAAAATAGACCTACCCTATGACCCAGCAATAGCACTGCTAGGAATTTACCCAAGAGATACAGGAGTACTGATACATAGGGCACTTGTACCCCAAAGTTTATAGCAGCACTCTCAACAATAGCCAAATTATGGAAAGAGCCTAAATGTCCATCCACTGATGAATGGATAAAGAAATTGTGGTTTATATACACAATGGAGTACTACATGGCAATGAAAAAGAACGAAATATGGCCCTTTGTAGCAACGTGGATGGAACTGGAGAGTGTGATGCTAAGTGAAATAAGCCATACAGAGAAAGACAGATACCATATGGTTTCACTCTTATGTGGATCCTGAGAAACTTAACAGAAACCCATGGAGGAGGGGAAGGAAAAAAAAAAAAAAGAAGAGGTTAGAGTGGGAGAGAACCAAAGCATAAGAGACTGTTAAAAACTGAGAACAAACTGAGGGTTGATGGGGGGTGGGAGGGAGGGGAGGGTGGGGGATGGGTATTGAGGAGGGCACCTTTTGGGATGAGCACTGGGTGTTGTATGGAAACCAATTTGACAATAAACTTCATATATTGAAAAAAAAATAAAATAAAATAAAATAAAATCGGGCAAAGGAGGGGCGCCTGGGTGACTCAGTGGTTGGGCATCTGACTTCACCTCAGGTCATGATCTTGCAGTCAGTGAGTTCGAGCCCCGCATCAGGCTCTGTGTTGACAGCTCAGAGCCTGGAGCCTGCTTCTGATTCTGTGTCTCCCTCTCTCTCTGCTCCTCCCCCACTCACGCCCTGTCTCTGTCTCTCAAAAATTAATAAACGTTAAAAATTTTTTTTAATTGGGCAAAGGATATGAATAGATATTTCTCCAAAGAAGATATACATATGCTCAATATCATTAGCCACCAGGGAAGTGAAAATCAAAACCACAATACCCACTTCACACACCCTAAATGACTCTAATCAGAAAGACAAATAATATTAAGTGTTGAGAAGGATGTGGAAAAATTAGAAACCTCATAGACTTTTGGTCAGAATAAAACTTACTGTTAATGCTTTGAAGAAGCCTGACAATTTCTCAAAGCGTTTAACATAGTTACCATGTGGTCCAATAATTCAACTCCTAGGTGTATAACCAAGAGAAATAAAAACATACGTCCACAGGGGTACCTGGGTGGCTCAGTCAGTAAGCGTCTAACTCTTGCTCTTGGATCAGGTTCCGATCTCATGTTTGTGAGTTTGAGCCACACATCAGGCTCTGTGCTGACAGTGTGGAGCCTGCTTGGGATTCTCTGTCCCTCTCTCTCTCTACCCCTCCTCCTCTCATGCTCTCAGACGTGTGCGCTCTCTCTCTCTCTCTCTCTCTCTCAAAAATAAGTAAACATTAAAAAAAAAATACATGTCCACACAAAGACTTTATACAACCCTTCATAAGCAGCATTATCCCTAATAACCAAAAGCGGAGGTACCCCAAACACTATCAACTGATACATAATAACTAAAATGTGAGATAGATACGTACATATGTATATATGTACGTATCTATAATACATATATATGCATGCCAGGTAGTTTTCTCACTTTAATGGTTCCTAGCACCTGTGACAAGAAGCCCCATTCACAAAGTTTTTAAAAATAAAATCATCAAAATCTTATTTCCAATGGCAATTGTTGTTATCATTTGCACAATGCTTCAGAAGTTACAAATCATGCACATACACTATCACCTCTGATGTGTAACAATTTTGTAAGGGGGGAGTATATAAAATCACTGTCACCACTTTGCACGTCAAAAAGTAAGGACACAAGTCATTCTTAAAGAGATCCCAGTGACTTAGGCAAAAAAAAAAATTTTATCTGAACTCCCAACCTTCAAGAAAAGTGAGTCTACCTAACTCCTGCTATATAACTCAAGAAAGACAGTGGGATCTCATGAGAATCCAAGGACAGAGACAATGAACATTTAGACCTTACAGGAACTGAGGATCAGAGTCATGAGGAGAGAAGCCACTCTCTCAGAGGTACAAGGGTGTATTATTTGGGTCATTCGAAGAGCTGATCTTAATGACCTTAATGGAATCAGATAAGTATCTAGCCTAACTAATGAATTCCCAAAGGAATGAAAAGATACTTTTCCAGGGAAAAGTGCTTAACAAATTACTGCTGAAACTTGAAAAAGAAAATAAATGGCAGTAGATTTTTGTGCAATAAAGTCAAGTCCATCTTTAGCATGGTATTTGATAATTTGTAAAGCACATGCAAAGCACAATCACTGTGCTGTGTAAAATAAACATGTGATGTTATTGTACTCACTCGACATTTTTATTTAAAAGAGAACATATTATCAGCTTGGATTTTATGGATAAGCTGGAATGCAAGTCCCTAAGGAAATCTGAGGGATTTATGTGGGTAGACTACCTTGGATTCGAAATCTTTCTACAGCCATGTCCAATCACCAGATACCTAGAGACTTACTTTATTGTTTTGTCCTTCACCTACAAAAAAAAAGATATTTATCAGAAACTCTAATACTAATGAAGGAGCAGCAAACATCAATAGTTAGGTTAATATTTATAAACTATAATTCAGGTGATAAGAAGTCTGCAAATGCATAAAATAAACATTATGCTAATGACAGACTGTTGATCATAAAAAATTCCTTTGCTCCAGGATAACACCTTTCATTTGTTCTGCAGGTAGCATGTTTATTTGTCTCAGAGAGATATTAAATAAGAGTAATAATTATCATTTAGTAGCCCTAGGACTAACGTGGAGAGAAGTTTCAATACGCTTTCTATAGGAATTATTTTTATTATCAAAATTGTGTACCTGAGACACGAAAGAAAGAAAACTTCTCACAATGCTCTGTCAGATAAAGGGAAGCATCTACTAAAATAGCACAATAAACTCTCCGAGCCTAGTGTTTGACTAGAAACCTTATAAATAAAACTCATCTTGAAAATTTAAAAAGTAACCTGTAGGATCACAATTTTAGTAGAAGCATATCTATCTATATAAATATAGAATATCACCAAGATTGTAACAGTACTTATATATGAAGGAATATGGCTGATTCTTACCTAAATCATTTTGGTTATCTACACTCCTGAATCCTCTGCAAGAAGCAAGTCTTGCTTTTAGAATTAAAATGGTTAGTTTAAAGAAAAAAGTAAACAACAAAAATTCTGGGGCTCCTGGGTGGCCCAGTCAGTTGAGCAATCTGACTCCTGATTTCAGCTCAGGTCACGATCTCACCGCTCGTGAGTTTGAGCCCCACGTCGGGATCTGTGCTGGCAGTGCAAAGCCTGCTTGAGATTCTCTCTCTCCCTCTCTCTCTCTGCCCCTCCCCTGCTCACACACACATTCTCTCTCTCTCAAAATAAATAAGCTTTTTTAAAAAACAAAAAAAATTCAAATAAAGTAGTAGAAACAATATGAGTAAAAACTGGTTCATGGAAAGCAGGGAGAAGGATTTTAAAATAGGAAGTACAAATACACAAAATTAGAAATGAGAGTTTCAAAAATGTCCTTACATTTTGGTCCATGAGTCTAATGATCCCTCCTAAGGAAATAATTCTCAACACTGACCCATAGTTATGCACAGTGATATCTACTGAATCATTTTTTGTAATATTTTTTTAAATCCTTAATAATACAGGAGAAGGCCTAAGTAAATTATGGTTCAATCATTTCATGAAATGCTATCCAGCCACTACACATGATTTGCATCAAGGATTACTGATGACATGTGGAAGTGAAAGGAAACTGAACACAGAGTTTAATCTCAACTTTGTAAAGAACAGAGGTCACAGAATCAGCAGCAAAGAAACAGGCTAAACAGTAGCAGTGTCTGCATGTGGAGGCTGGGATATGGGTGCCTTCTTGTGGTTTCCTATGTATTTGTTTGCTTCTTCCTGATGTTCCCTCCTCTCTAAAGTTTCCATAATAGGGCCACACCAAATCGAATTGCGAAAGAAATCTTATTAAAAAGTGGAAAGAAAAAGTGTATCAGTAAAAGCAAAACCAAAAAGCAAAACCAAACATTGCAGATACGTGTTCAGATCTGGTGAAGGGATTTTTAGGAGAGAGATTTGAAGAATTTAACCTGACAAGTAATGCACTACCTGAATTTAACCTGACAAGTAACGTTTGCACTACCATGTAAATACTGCCCAGGACTTCATGAGCGCTTTGACCGCCTTCCCCTGGCTTCTTGACAAGGGAGGAAAAGAACACACCTGGGAAGTACGGCTCCGGGAGGCTAAGCAAACACAAGCCAGACAGCAGGTTACAATGCACAACCCACAAGATGCTGCTTATCTAACCCAGGCCCCCTGGCTTCCTGCATTCTGCCAGGCTCATATCTTCACAGACATCTCTTATAAGATGGACGTAATTTTTTCTGACATGTAAACTGAACTGAAAACTAAAAGCTGTTATGTAAGCCATAGTGGAGAGCAAAAAAGACAGAGCTGTCAACCACCCAGGGTAGGGATATGCTCTGCCAGGCTCAGGGACATCAGAGGATGACCTAGAACCATAGGCCACTCACTACTCAGGGTGGCTGCCTGCAGCACAGGGAGCTTAAAGGTACAACACCGTTGGTAAACAGCCGTCTTATGGCATATATTCATGCCCAGCACTAAAAATAGGGTGGCAAAATACATATATATATATATATATATATATATATATATATATATATACACACTGATACATCACTAGGAAACACTAAAATAGGACTCTGCAAACAGTCTTTTATAGGAAGAGTATTAATTATATTTCCTAGCTCTTACAAATAAATTGGGAAAGTTCTGGCATTACAGGCTACCCAATTTTCTCTAGGCATCACTTTGTCTCCTGCTGGTATATGGGGACACACAGGGACACATGTGTGCACAAACATAATGCACATATCCATGCACATGCATAAACATGTAAGTCTGCTACTATGTTCTGCTCAGAAGAATCCACCTCGGGTACTCAACACAGTTCTATTCCAGGACACCCATTAGAGGTTCTATAGCAGCCCCATGGGTATGCACAGCAAACAGACTAAGAGAATATGTACCGAAAGGTCATGTTTATACTACCAAAGGGAAATCCTCAGATTTCACCACATAATCTCCTAATTTAAAAATTGTCAAGTATTGGAGCACCTGGGCGGCTCAGTCAGTTAAGCGTCTGACTGTTGGGTCTCAGCTCAGGTCATGATCTCATGGTTTGTGACATCACGCCCCACATCAGGCTCCGGGCTGAGATTCGAGCACAAGCAGAGCCTGCTTGAGATTCTCTCTCTCCCCATCTCTGTCCCTTCCCCCCCTCTCAAAAAAAAAAATTATCAAGTATTATCTAAACACCCCAGCACACAATCTTTCGTGGCCTGTTATCAAAGGAACATTGTCTTAACACTCTTCAGCCTCTCCCTGCTTGTCACCCATGCCCCTCCCCCACTATCCCAGCTCACTTATGCTCGTTCCTTTGTTTTTCTTCTAATTCCTGTATGTCTAACACTGCCCATTCTTTAACACTCATTTCCAATGTCTCTTCTATATAATTTCATGGATTCCTCAAACAAATCCTTTCTGTTCCCTTTTGGAATTTCAAGGGCATTTTCTACTCTGTATTTTTCTCATATTATACATCAACTTCCACCTGGTATTACAAACCGACAGACAGCCGCACGTGCGCGCGCACACACACACACACACACACACAGAAATGCATCTCCCTTTTTGAAAGACAGAATCATTAATTAATTAATTAATTAATTAAACACACACTTACCATATGCCTATCCAGTGTCAGTGTTAGGGACTGTGCTGGGTACAAAGGATGCAATGGTGTGCAAAACAGAAAAGGGTTTACCCCTCTAGGGAGACATCAGACTAGTGAACAAGGGTAGTAGGTGCTGAAACAGGAAAAGATCCCAGACCGCCCATCAAACTCACCTTTTCTAGTCTAAGAATGTAACATCCCACCAGAATCACAACTGGACTGAGAACTGCAGGGGAGAGGAGTAAGAAAGAGTTCGAGCAAAGGGAATAGCATGCACAGAGGTCTAGAGGTACAGGGAATTCGTTAAGCACTAAGTTCCACAAAGGTCTTGGCTTCTGCCTGGCTCACCTTTGTGACTAGAAGTTTATTGGCACAATGCCTTAAATATAAGAAATGCTTGTGAATATTGGTTGCATGAAAAAAATGAGTCAATTCATTAGTCCCTTATTACTCTAGATTTAATAATATGCCTCTATTCCATTGCCTGATCCATTATTACCAAGGAATTCTATAGGTGCCCACTGGGGTTCCATCTTTCAGTGACCCACTCAGATCAGACAGCTGAAGTTCAGGCCATATCTCCTCCCATGCCTTAGATACCTACTGTGGGTGTTCAGCCAAGCTCAGCCAGCTGGAGGCGGGGCTCCCTTAAGTGCACAGAAATTGCATGGCTCTGCAACGCTTTCCCCGGGCAAGAGAGGAATGGGCCTCCTAATGCAGCTTTCCTGTCAGGGCTACCGTAGCTCTTCTCCTAATAGACTTGGTCCCAAATATGCTGTTTGTGGTGAATTCTGCCCCCAGAACAAGAGCCGAACTGCAAGGATCTCCCTCTCTGTTCTCCATTCTCCAGCCTATCCCCTCTCCCACACTGCTCACAAGTGACAAGGATTGGCCACAGTAGGAGTATCAGAGAATCCTTCCAGGGAGCTAAGAAGGAACATACGTGACATCTCAGACAAATATATAAAGGGTTAGATGGCTGAGAGAAGCAAAATTAACATAGTTAATATCAGGTTCCATGAGCAGTAGGAAGCAGAAATTAAGGCCAATTTCTGAATTTCCATAAAGTCAGGTAGATGAGAGCATTCAGGACTTGAGTCATCAAAGCCCTTGCTTTCCTTCATTACTTTGTTTTAATTATGCAGCAAGGTGAACATTGGTGTGGTAAAGAGAAAGCATCTCTGAGCAGAAAAGGCTCCCAGTCTGGAGGAAGAAGAGAAGGGCAAAGGAAACTCAGAAACAAAATCAATGAAAATTCAAATGACTGGAAAACACTGAGGTAGCTGGCAGAAGCAAACAACCAGAGAACAGAAACAAGGCCTCCCTGTTTAACCAGAATTGAATCCAGAGGGAGGGAGACCTTTCATCTAGCATTTCCATGTTTCCTTAAATAGACAGACAGCACAGCCTAGAGGCAGACGAGGAGACTGCAGTCAGGCGGCCAGGATCCTGGACCCTGCTGCTGCCACTTGCTGGTCCTGAGTATTTGGGAAGATTTTCTAGGATTCTGGAAAACTGGAAGCAACACTGTTTTCAAGAACAAGCAAGCGCTACTCTACTTTCTACCCCCAGACAAGGATGTGAACTTGTTTTTGCTAGGTTTGACTTGAGAACAAGCAAAGTCAATGGTCTGCCCACATTCCCTTAAAACAGTTGGTGTGCATTCTTCATTCACAGTGATATTCTGAGCATAAAAAGGCCACGGTGAGACAAGCATTTGGTAGGTTTCTCAACGCTGGCAGGACTCTATGGGAGTAGAGAAGGTCTCAGCTTTGCACACCCACTTAGTGCTCCTAGAGGCCAGAAAAAGAGCCATGCCACGATGCGCTACATTCATCTATTGCCCCACCTTGCTTCCACTGCAGTCTGTACCCTTGGCTAAACAACTCAAGGGGTCACATACAGTTTGCAAAAGTGTCCTTTTCCTGCCAAAACAATGCATGCCCCTTGGCAGGTGTTTAGCCTCCTAAAGCTAAAAAGCCTCATTTTCTGCATCTCTAAAATAGGAATAATAGTAGCTGTGCCTTGTGCTTTGCAGAGATGAAACTAAATACTGCATGGGAACCATCTGACCCATGCCCCCAAGAAGAACCCCAAAATGCTGCTGTTGGTAGGGGTGGCTGCTGTTGCTGTTTTGTTACTGATGTAAAACCAATGGAAACTCCAATGGGCCACCTAAAAATCATACACTCCCAGCAGGCTGATCAGTTTGGTAAGCATTTAAAGAAGAGGGGCAAGAATAATAAGAAAGGGTTAAGAAACACCTGTCACCCTTTTAACTATGTCATCTGCAGAACCATCTCAAGAGGGTGCATCATTTCTCAGCAGAGGGACTGGAGGTTTGCCAGCATTCACAGAGAATTCCTCCTGCTCTCCTTCTCTCCCCTTCAGAATGAACAAGTACAAGAACTGTGCCAAGATGCTTGTACCAGGACAGTTCTTACATAACCACATTCTTCTCAAATTGGTTCTTGTCCCTTCCCATTGGAAAGGTTTTGACAGTCTTCCTACACATACAAAATGCCGTCCCCAGAATTAGAATCCCACACCATGAAGCCAGTTCCCGGTGTATAAATTACTTTGTCCCAGACTTGAAACAGGTCTGGATGTCACGCTCACACCCCCTCCCCAAGGTCACATCACACCGAATTCAGAGCTATGAGACATATTGACAACTGGTGTCCATTTGGAAAAAAGAAAAAGAAAAAGAAAAAAAAGTCTCAGGAAAAAGAATAAAAATAGAAGGCACCCTAACTCCATGTGGAGCTGTTCAATGGCTGTCCAAAGCAAGGTCAACAGCAAGCAGGCAACTGTATCAGCAACTGACAGTTTCTTCACCCTCTTGCCTGCACCCCAGGAGAGCCAGCTGTTCTCGAGGGTGCTTTGATATGATCCTACCAGAGGCAAAATCACTAGGCCAGGCAACGACAGCAAAGCATAATGGGAAGAGGTGACGGATGTTTCCAACAACCCATCGTAGACGCCAGGATGCCATAACTGCTCATCCTATTCTAGACTCTGATCAAATGCTCTGGTCTCGCGCTGTCCAGACTAAGTCCACGGTACTCTCAATGGTTATCTTGGATGGAGTCAGCCAACTGAAAAGTGTTTCCTGTTGTGGACAGCAAAACTTCTTTGGTTTATCTCATGGTTTTGAGCCCTCCCTGCCTTTGAAAGTTCTCACAGAAGCAACTACTGTGTACTGAGTACTGTACTGTGTACAGACTGGATCCATAAGGACATACCTAGCAGTAGGCCTGTGTGCTAGCTGCTCCTGAGTAGCAAAAAGGCAGAGGAAAAAGAACCACTTCATTAAAGAGGTTCTTTGAAGGGTATAAAATTCCTGCCCTGATAACCACTCATAAAAGTTCTCTAGAATTCACGGACTTTGGGACACGTCACCCCTTAGGATTAGCTTTGCTTTTGAAGCTAACATATCTCTACTCTCTGAACCCATCTGGTTATGGTCTAACAGAGAACTGTCCCAGTTGTCCAAGGGGGAAAATGTGGCCCCTGGACTCATTATGGCCATCAGATCTAAATGGTTGTATCAGTAATTACATAGAATTTATTAACATTTTCTCAGTGCCAGGCAGGTTTCTAAGAACTTAACCATATCAACTCATTAATCTCCATAGCAAGGTAAGGCAGGGACTATTACTTACGCCCATCTTACTAAGGAAGATAGTGAGGTATATAAAAGTTAAATCAACTGTCCAAGGTCACATAGCTGATGAGCAATGGAGCTGTGATGCAAAACCAGACAGTCTGGCCCAGGGGCTATGCTCACAAAAGCTGTGTTAGTCTTGAATAAAATGGACTTATTTATATGTCACTAAGCCTACATCCCCCAAGTATCATCCTTGCACCTGCTGGATGGTGCCCTTTGGCTCCAAAGTTCCATGTATAAAGAAAGGATGCCAAGAAGGTGTGCACAATATGCTAAGAGGTTAATGACTAACACTGTTCAATAAGTTGCTGCCTTCTGCCACAGCCATGTTTAAAAGAGGACAAAGCTCTTGTGGGTTTTAAACTATAAATGGAATGTGAAAGGTCTTGGCTGGGGCACGGGTTCTTGTGAACCTTTCCTAAAATTACCCCACTAAGTACTCCACCTTCTCAAGCACATCTGAGTGGCTCTTTTATAAAGACATCTTCAGCCTGGATAGCAACTAATACACATGCCTTTGTTAGGAGCGCCCCCTAGTGACAGAAAACAGATCCAGTTCTAACAAGAGATCTAAATGGCCCTCCTCTGGTACAACAATGGGTGCTCAATAGGAAAGGATCTGGGAAACCTGTCTTCCTCACTCCGTTTTCAGTAGTCATCCCTGAAAAATTTTGAGTAGAGTTAAAATAAATTACAGTAAAAAACAGAAGAGGAATATGAAGCTCAAATATTGTTATTACAATGAAAAAGTTCTCTTTTAAACTATTTCCTTTAAAAATATCAAAACGTGGGGTGCCTGGCTGGCTCAGTCGGTGGAGCATGCAACTCTTGATCTCAGGGTCACGAACTCAAGCCCCAAGTTGGGTGTGGAGACTACTTAAGATAAAAAATTAAAAAGAAAAAATTTAAAAATATCAAAAAATTTCACAAGTATAATTATTTATGTGTCCCTGGTCAGGGAGTAAGGACCGATGCACTTTTCACCACCTCCAGGGGGCATCCATAGCAGGTAAATGCCAGATGTTTGGGGGCTGATTCTGAGGGGAGATTATCTGCCCCTCCAGGCTCCTGCCCCCTGCTAAGGTGGGGCCAAGGGGAATAACATGGCACATACATAAATCACTGACCTGATGGAAATGGCGGGGACAACATATGCCTTAAGGCAAGAGAAGGGCAAAGGAAAAGGGGGCCCACCCTTTACCTCCCACAGTGAGAGCACATGCTGGGGCTGCCCCTGTAAGCCACACTGGGCCACTTTTAACTTCCCCAATCCAGCCAGACAGCAAAGCAAGATCAGGGAAGAAAAGATCTGTAAGTATTCCACATGGAACTTCTTGATGTCTCTCTCCATCACTAGGAAGAGTGATGACACTAACCTGAGATAGAGGTGGCCATACGAGGCTGCACCAACCTAAAGAGCCTACTTCACAGGACTCTCTGTCCCAGTGATCTGCTCTGCTGGGTTCACTGATGGCAAATACAACCCGATATCTGATCTCCCTGGGTTCTGCCAGAGATCTTTCCAGAGCTAACTTTCCCTCTTCTACATGTATAATTAGAACTTCAACAAAGCTATAGTCTCTGCACTTAAAACCAAATGTGAAGGCAGTGTGTGCCATGTTATGTATCATGTAACCAGGAACATTCATGAAAGAACCACAGAACCTGGACATGTAAGGACAAGACACTGGTGGTCTTCTCTTCACCTGTAAGGAAGGAGTCCCTTGGAAAGACATGACTCGCACTCACCAATCAAGAAAGTGAACAACATAGCTGTCTGCAACGTTTGCCTCAACTGTTGGCAGCCTCATAGAATGCCCTCATTTGGCTACTTTCCTTTCAGAACCCCACCCCCCCACCACCCCGCCTTGCTCTTTGCTGGGAGTGAGGAAGGCACAGAGATAAATGCAAAAAATGTCCAAGAGGCTCAAGTAGTCCCTATCATCAAGGCCAAAGTCTCAACAACATCTTTGAACATACAACTCAGGAAGTGGCTACTTAAAAAGTTGAAAAATGATTCTATAAATTCTATTTACCTGAGAAATGTATATTAAGAATCAGCTCAGAGTTCCCTACACAGCTCTGCGCCCCATCCCAATAATGCTGGTTCCCTGGGGCTCCACCAATCGTCCCTACCCCTTCCATGTTATTTCTGTCATGTTTTGATTATGGGTGTTTTTAACCTCAAAATACATTATTACTATCGTTTCTACAGTCCATATGCATTTAGCTTTTCCATTTCCAGTGCATTCTTTCCTGCATGTCCATGTTAAGACAGAAGATAATACTAGATGTACAGACCATTATACCTCATATAAAAGGCCCCCATGACAGCATGAGGAAAAAATAATTGAGAATGAGAGTCAGGATATGTGGATACCAGAGAAAAGCTCATCTGCCACGAACAACAGACAAATCTCAATTAATAGAGAGGCCAGCTGGGCATCTTGGGGTGTTCCTACCCCCGAAAGTCCCCAATGAAGGCTAAAGAGAGCCCCCACCCTCCGAAATCCCAAGGCTCCTGTCTTGGTCCTACAACTTCACCCTCTGCAGGCTGATAAGCAGAGCTGCAATGTCACTGGGTGTCCCAGTGGCTGTTTGCCCAAGTTTAGAAGCAGGATGAGGGTGGGGGTTCTGGTTGGGAATCAACGGCTGTGATTTTGCGCCACCTGGTGGCTGATTCTGCTCCAGCTTCATAATAACCGGAATCTCCCGGGTTGGTTACACTAGCAAAAGTGCAAATGATTAGGACTGGGGCTTTGCTGCATCTCAGATAGGGAAAAGGGGTGTGTGACCAGAAGGGACCAGATCGTAGCGCCCATGAGGCAGAATATAGAAGACTTGCCTCCAAGGAACGGGCACACACAGTGTCTGCCTGCAAATTCACTAAGACTGAACCATGGCAGTGTCTCAGTCACTGGTAGGCCCTCAACTAACATCCCCCAGGGGTCTCTCAAGTGGAAGGGATGGTCTGGGGCTGGATGGACTGGAAAGGATTGGCCAGAGCTTCCTGGAAGAGCACCGCAGCCCACACAGGGACCTCCTGAATTGTGTATGGCTAAAATTTGCAGAATTTCAATAAATGACAATTCAGAAAAATACTAGTTGTCCCTTTTGCTTTTCTGACCTATTGTTTATGGGTCACATATTTAACTACTTGAAAGAAAAGTGTTCGGCTAGGAACTCTATCCTAATTATCAAATCATTCATATGGGAAAATGTGACTTTACAAAAAGCTGCTTTACCTTGTAGTTACCAGAGATGCCTTGTTGCAAAGGTGGGGGGAGAGATGAGGAGAATCACAAAATTAGGTACACGTCAAAATTTACATTCTGCAATTCCCACAAATGTATTCTGGATTCTTATTGTCTCTGTGCTCCAAGGAACCAAATCACATTCTCAGCGACAAAACCTTATGAGAAAGTCCTGTCAGGAATGATGCAGAAATAGAAGCCAAGTCTCCCATAGGCAGGGTTCTCCTCTATGTACGGTCATTGTGGAATGAAAATTCCCCTGATCTCAAGAACATGGTATTTTTGTACAGCAGCAGTTTCTAGGGAGCTTCTGACTCCAAACAAATGCATCAATGTCCGCCATGTCTCCTGAGCAGTGCACCAAGTGTTGGGAAGACATTGTTACACCTCACACGCCTGTCAGCTAGTGGACAGTGGGTTTTCTCTTCCCCACTTATCATGCACAGGCCACGGGCTGGGAGGGGACTGAGCCTGAGACTGCCTGAGGTCCTCCTCTCCAGGGCTTACCCCTGACTGAAAGCTCCCCAGGCACTGGTAGTGCATTCGATTCTCCTTGTTTCCTGTAGCCATGTTCTATGACATCATGGAAAATCCGGATATAACAAATACTGAACCATTGCTTCCTAGGGGAAATACAGTGTTAGGCTATTTCCAGTCTCTGGTCACATGATTTTTGCCAACCAATCGATACATAACCTTGTCTTATGTATTTTTTAAGACAACTTGATTAATACATATTGTTGGTTCATTAGCAATGAACCCACGGCAACAACACTGGAACGTCGGCCTGACTGACCTGAGTTTATCTAGCACACACATTTCCCCCATAAGGCACATCCCAGCTCTGTGCACTTACAAAACCCAGCATCACGACGCTTGGGGACCACTTTAAATAGCAATATCACCAACATAAAACACAAGTTTCAAAAATTGAGGCCTTGGCCAGACTATGAAAAGGACTCCCTCTTAAAGTATTGTAGCCAAAACAAGAAGGTGGAGCATTCCCCCCCTTGTTTGACCTCATGTCTGCAAATGACTATGAAAGCAGGAGTATTGATTTGGGGGTTACAAATAAATTCTAGTGAATAGTTGGATTTGCAAATATGGAATCCATAAACAATGAGGACTATTTCAAACCCCTCTGAATTTAAAATTCTCTATAATCCGTTCTCTCTTGCAAAGTCAATTTGACTTCTCTCTGCATGCAAGCTAAAATGTCAGCCCATGACACATGCTTGCAGTTTCCCAGGTACACATTGTTCTTCCATCAGTAACTTTTATCTTGAACCATGCATTTTTTCACTATCCTCCTGGGACAACTTATGACTCTCCCATCCCTCATCCCCAATAATAATACCAATAGTAATTGTAACATCGGCATACCTGCATCTAAATTCATAGTCTGTTTAATAAGCGCCATGCACTATTTGGTGTGATTTACAAGCATCTACTAATTTAATTCACACAAATCTATTGATAGAGACAACTCTTATACTCCAGATTTAAGATGAGAAAACTAAGACATGAAAATGTCAAGTTTTCTGCCCACATCACTCAGCCTGTGATCAGGGGAGTCAGGAATCAGCCCTGGACAGCCTGAATTCAGACTCAAGTTTAATCCTGATGTCACGCTACAGTTATGGTTAAATTCTAGCAGCATTTAGACCAGGAGGCTTCCTCTTGTGATAGGGAAACAGGGACAGGGATGGAGGTGGAGGAAGCCATGGATAAAGACCCATCTCACTTCATTCCCTGCCATCTGGATTTGAGAAAAAATGTATTAAAATGACACCAAGCCCTGCATATGCAATTGCATATGATTATACTTGTGTAACGATGTATAATTTTCTTCTATCATTTGGAAGCAGAAAATCCTCTAAAAATTTTAACATGAATCTGTATTAATCATTTAAAAAATTTTTTTTATATTCTCTGATCCTTTGCTATCTTAGATCCTTGCCAAGAGAAGAGGAACTGCCCTTCCCAGGGTTAGCTGATTCCTACAGACAGGAAGCATGCCTTCTATATGCAAACTAGCCAATCCAGATCCCAAACCCCAAGGGATCTCCTTCATCAGGGTTTTGCACTCAGGGCCACTGTGCCCCTGCCCTAATCACAGGGCCAGGTAACAGGCAACTAAGGGCGATCTCTAGGAGATTATTCAAACCTGCTTACACTTATCTTGCCTTGACTTTTTTCATGGAAACCACAACAAAGGCTCTTGTCTATGTTTTCCCCTCACTCCCTCTACCTCCTGACCACCACCAGTGCTTTCCCACATGGTCCTGTGTGGGGTGACACGTTCCCTCTCTTGATAACAACGAGTAATACAGTATCTTTTCAACAACCATCATCTCCAGGTGAGGTGCTGGCCTCAGCAAACCTGAACGCGATTAAACCTACATTTTAAAAGAGAATCTTGGGGCACCTGGGAGGCTCAGTCCGTTAAGCGTCTGACTTTGGCTCAGGTCATGATCTCAGGGTCTGTGAGTTCGAAACCCGCGTCAAGCTCTGTGCTGACAGCTCAGAGCCTGGAGCCTGCTTCTGATTCTGTGTCTTCCTCTCTCTCTGCCCCTCCCCTGCTCGCTTTTGTCTCTCTCTCAAAATAAGTAAACATTAAAAAACGTTTTTTATAAATAAAAGAGAATCTTAATTCTGAAATAATATTTTTCTCAATGCCTTTTTCCACTTTGACATCTTAGTCACTTCTTTCTCTTAAGACAATCTGAAAATGTTAAGGGAAAGGGAAATATTTATCAAAACTTTTCATATTAAAGCACATTATATTGTTCAGAAGCAGTTTCTTTTAAAAATGAGTTTATTTTGGTCCCAAACTAAAGGAATGGGGGAAGGGGGGGCATCTAGAGAAAAAAAAAAACAGCCTTGTCCAACTTCAACACCTGCCTTAGTTCAAGAGAGATCAGAAAAATGAACTACAGGGAGCCTGGGTAGCTCAGTCACTAAGCATCTGACCTTAGCTCAGGTCATGATCTCACAGTTTGTGAGTTCAAGTACCACATCAGGTGAGTACAAGCCCCGCTTCAGGTAAAGCACAAGCCCCAGGTGAGCTCCACTTCTCTGTCTGTCTGTCTGTCTCTCTCTCTCCCCCCTCACTCACATGCACCCTCTCTCTGTCTCAAAAGAAAGAAAGAAAGAAAGAACAAAAGAAAGAAAGAAAGAAAGAAAGAAAGAAAGATGAACTACAAATATGTCCTTTTTAATGACTGTCCCACAAACGACAAAGGTAAAAATCTTAAGCAGAGAAGCTACCAGTTCGAAATCTGAAGGGTTTCTAGCCAGGAACACAACTCTTCACAGAGTATGAATACCATTTGACACAGTTCTTGACCATTGTAATCAACAAGGTACAGTTTGTTAGCAGGCATTTCCCCGGTTTTCAAAATAAAGTCATTCTAAATAGAATCTGCCTTCCATCACCTTGAGAAATACATGTGCCCTTCCCTTCTTAGTTCCAGTAACCCTGACCCTCCCCCCACCCAGGGACGTGCAAAGGCATGTATACTTGGAAACTAGAGAATCATGAACTGAGAGATCTTAGAAGATTAAGCAGCTTTGTTTTAGAAGCAGATGCTTTTCTGTGTTATGACTAACCATACACGCCATTTAGCCACTTTAAATTGAGATTTCAGAATTATTTCATCAGAAAAACCTGCTCTGTCGGGATGCTGTGCTGAGAAGAGACGTAAGGCCATCTGCCTTCTCAAAGGTGTTGTGCTTTATTATCCTTTAACTGTTCTGCTTGCCTTGTGGGAGCAACTGCCCCTCCTGCTTTGGAAAACTGAACAAGCTGCCTGTGATTTCCATGATATGTGCTGTCCACAAAGCAAGGAAGGGAAGTGGTATTTGCTGGCCACATCCTCCGTTCCACGTGCTGGGCCACTCACTAACAGATGATCTTTAATGGCCTTCCAACAACCTTGAAATAGAACAGTAGCTGCATGGTTGAGGAAACTGATGGCCGAAGAGGTGAAAATAACAGGCCCACTGGTCCAATGGCTTGTAATTAGGAAATATGGAATTAAAATCTAGGCCCACTGAACTCCAAAAACTTGTCATTTAACACTTCCTAGGCATTGCCTCCTTAGGAGATGTGAAATGAGAAACAACAATCTTCATCTTATGAATTGAAATTCTTCCTCAAAGAGATCCAAAAGATTGTCCAAATCTCAAGTGCTCCTAAAGGAGGAGACAGTTAGGAGTTCACTAAGGGAATGGGCAAGACTATTCCTCTTTCAGAAGCACAGAGAGAATTGTGCATCAAGACAGCTTACAGCACCTAGAGATTTTATGGCCACTTGTGTCCCGCCAGCATTTTTGCACGACGGTCTCTAGGTGGCGCAATGAGCGCATGATTCCATTTACTGAGGCTTGTCTGTTTCTGGCGGACTGGCCTTCGAAACTGAAAATCTCTGCTTGTCAAAGCTGTTGGAAAATTTCCACCATTAGAAATCATTACTAACTCGTCTTTCCAATTTCTCAACTCTCTTATGCACGACAGTGGCCTAGAAGAAGTTTCAGGGGAAGGACTAAAATTGAAAACCAAAAAAAGAACCATGGAAAAATAAAGGAAACCAACACTCTCTTTTGGTTATTCTATGTTCCAGGTCTCTGCTTTTTCTAAAATGACTTTTCAAGTCCTTTGAAAGGAGGCCACATAAGAGCTAAAGCCTTAAAACCACATCAAATTAATTTTAAGTGAAAAAAATACATTGTTTTTCCTAAAGTACTTGAAGCAGAACACTCAGTAGACACTGAAAACTAAGACAGATATATTCTAATACTAAACTGTGGAAGGAATTAACATCATGTTAACACAGATGGAGCTACATTGAGAAAAGTCACTCAGAGTTTGGCTCATGAAATACTCTGATTATTTCACATAGGACCAGAACACGAAAATAAAAAGGTAGATGTTTCATACGTCCCACACCCATTATATATACCCTTCCTACAGATCTGGCATAACCCTAAGAACCTGTAATAATCCAAGTCCTGGTAAGTGTTCTTCACCTGACTTCCCTCTCTCCTCTGTCCTTCACACACGTCGCCAGAAGAAGAAATGACACTGTGCATTCTGGGATCCAAATTCCCCCTGACAAAAACCACTAGGACCTGGGGCAGAGACACAATGAGTCCTGGGTGGCACCATGTAGAAAGAACTAGCATTGTGTATTTTCTGCATAGTTCAAATGCACTGGAAATCCAGGCAATAGTGGAGGAAGACAACGAAACGGTAGCAACTCAGGCAAACCCTACACCCAGGCTCTCCACCAGGATAAGATGTCAGAATCAGCTGGGGGTATTTTGAAATACACATGCCTTGATCTCTTCCCAAGCTATTTTGATACGATTTGAGGGTAGGAGATTGGGTGATTTTCCAAAGCTTCCCTGGTAATTTGGATAGACCTCGTTCAACATGCAAAAGTAAACCTGTAAAGAACTGGGTGGGGAAATAGAACGTGAGCCCCATCCACATTCCCTCAGCCATATCCCTGATAAATAGGCTCTGCCAATGCACAGATGCATGAGAGCAGGGCTGGGGTCACCTACAAGCCTCGACCTACAAGCCTCGACCATTGATACACAGCAAGTACAGGGAAATCTCACGTGGTCCTTCAGCCATGAAACTTTTTGCTAAGATTTTAAAAAATAGATTCAACTATAAAATCAAATGTAGTGTCAGTCAAAATATGAGATATGGGAGAGCCTGGTGGCTCAGTCAGTTGAGCGTCTGACTCTTGATTTCAGCTCAGGTCATGATCTCACCATTTGTGGGTTTAAGCCCCGTGTCGGGCTCTGTGCTGACAGCATGGAGCCTGCTTGGGATTCTCTCTCTTCCTCTCTCTCTGCCCCTCCCATAGTGGCACACTATCTCACAAAATGAATAAATATACATTAAAAAATATGAGATATGATGAGGTAAAAATGATGTCACAGTACCTCTGTACAGTAAGTTGCAAAGCAACAATATGATGTTTGACAAGTATACTTATTAGAAAACATATATTAAGACTATCACTATAAAAACAATAACTTATCAGATTTTTTTAGTTTAGGAAACATTAGAAAAGTTTAAAAAAATAGTCACTCTGATCCATTGGATTAAAGTGGAAATGACTCAGTGTTTGTGGAAAGGAAAGCCATTTGGTAATAACAACAACCTTAAAAATATATGCCAAAGAAATGACAGTCCCACAAATTTATCTTAATAACTTGATCATGGATGTGTATAACTAATGGGCGGCAAAGATGTTAACTGTAGACTTATTGGTAATTTCAAAGCATTGAAATGCTCAGTAAAAGGGTTTGATTAAATAAAGTGTAGTCCATCCAAATAATGAAAAAGTCTTCAGTAATGAAAAATACAAATAAACTCACGTGGAAATATTTGCAAAGACAATGCCCATGAAAGGCAAGGTTTCCCAAATACCATATAAAGCAGGATACTGATGTATATAAATATTAATATTTGTGCGTGTGTGTGTGCGCGTGTGTGTATTAAAGGAGAGGGTATCCGGTAATATAAAGCAATGCCTGGTGATTTCTAATCCCTGAAGCCAAAATCTCATTTTTTGCCATTTACAATGGAGGCTAAAATGGAGACCTAATTTTACAGCCGGAGAATTTGAGATTAATTAGCTCAAAGTCACAGGAGAAATGCAATGATGATAAAGGCAAGAAAGGAATCCAAGTTAAAACAAAAACAACAGATTATATTCCAGACAAGCTATGTTCTGATCTGTAAACTGAAAAAAAGAAAATCTAGGAGCCCATAGCAAGTGCCCATAGCAAGGCAAAACTTTTAGGAAAATATAAATCACATAAATCTGCCCGTGAATACATGTCAGGAGCCTCCCAATTTGACTTTGATACAAAATCCATGTATGTAAGTAATCCAATCACTAACCCAATAATAAGATCCATCCCACAGTTGCCATTGCCCATTTAATTCGAATAGAACCTTAAGCATCTTGTGAAGTAGATTTAATGAAGTCTAGATGCATCCCGGGCTAACTACACTTAATCAGAACCGAATAAACAAACTCAGTATTAGTCACACTTGTGCAAGTTATTCCGCTTCACTGCAGCCAGAAGAGATTTTCATGTGATCCTGTTTAAACAGCTAAACATCTGGAAAATATGGAAACTATTCTGTGAGGCGCAAGAGGACCACACGCTCGGAGGAGCCATCAGTTGTGTGGCTGGGGTCAGGCCCCTGATGTTGGAAGGAGAGCACTTACTGGAGACAGCTTACTTACAATGAAGCCAAGTTTTTTATAATCCCGTGTGTACATGGACTTGCGTTTCTCCATGCTGCCACTGCTGTTATTAGGTTCAGACTCTGCATCAAAAGCGATTCTTCGAAGTTCAAATATGATGTCCCTCTGAGCCTGAAGGCGTTAGGGAGAAAAAAAAAAAAGGAGGGGGAGGGAAGAGCTGCTTTCATTGTGTGACATTACATACACTCCCTCTTTCCCCAGGGTCTAAATGAATCACTGCTTTCAGGCAAAAGAAAAACAGATAAAAGACAACCAATGTTCTAAGTTAGGGCTCTGCATAGTCCCCCTGCCACTCTCCCTGCTGGTCAGCCCTGGCAACCCTCCACGATTATCCTCATGGCCAAGTCACTTGGAATACTGGTGTCAATTGCCTAGTCAAGTTCTAAATGGAGCCCCAAGTATGATGGAAGGCTTGGGTTCAGAAAAGCCAAGTTCAAGAACCTAGGACTTCCGCACTGTTCGAAACAAAGTGAGAGGCACAGAGGTTTATGAACAGCATTCAAGTGACAAGGGGTCCCGGACTCCACTAAGAAGTGACTTCATGGAAACAAACCCTTCAAAATGGCTAAAATGGTTAACTTTCTTGTTATGTGTATTTTACCATGATAAGAGAAAAATGTATGTTTTAAATAAATAAAAGGAAGCATTTCCAAACAGGGAGGGCTGTTCCACATTAAGATGCATGGCCTTCCATAACTAGAAGTGGTAGGATGACAGTCTCATCTCTCTGGGATGATTACACTTGGCCTTGCCAAAAGTCCAGGGCATGGCGGACAGCCTCTCAAAGCCTCTCCATCATTCTTAATCGCATGGCCTCGTGCCATGAACGAAGTGCCGTGGCTGTTACACACTTCACATGTGCAGTTCACATCTGCAATAGATCAGGCCCTCACGTGCCAATAATGAGTGTTTTCCTTTCCAAAGCTGCAGCGCTGTTTAAGTTGAAAATGTGCTACAGCAGGATTCCCAGCTGTTTCCTCTCACTCTGCCCTCACACAGTAAAGTTCCCCAAAAGCCTTCTGGATGGAGACATAACCTCTCACACACAACAATCAGAGACCTTGAGAGAATTATAACAAACAGCCAACCAACAAAAACGCAAGCCCAGAAATCAGGTGTCACCTGGGACCCCCACCTTCGGTAATGACAACGGGAGAATGGAAATCACTTCCTCAACCTGCAGGGTCATTATGACACAGAGCAACCAAATGGCCCTGGTTGTCCAGGAACTTGACTCCAGAGCCATTACCATTGAAGGTATTGGGACCAAAAGCCAAGATCTGTGGCTGTGTGACATCAGGCTTTCTTATCCAATAAAGGAAGAATATGCGTGTGTTCGATGTATAATGGAGTAATCCATTTGCTTTATTCTCTGATCCTAAATTTGCCTAAATTTTAAATGCATTCCCCCAAGTTCTAAGATGACGATAAAACAATTATCATCACCTAAAAATTCCTGGTTTGGGAGTAGCCCCAGAAAAGATTTTAAATAACTTTCTCTCCCTTATGTGCTTTTGCTGCTGTCTGGTGAGCACTCACCTGGTCCTGGGGGTCCATCTTGGTCATCATCCTGTCTTCTAGAAGGTTAAAGGTAAGCACCTGTAGCACATACAGCTGGTGTGCCATTTCATTGTTGATGGCTCTCTGAGCTCGGATAACATTCTGTAGAGATAGTTCAGAAAAAATTTAAAAAAGAAAAAGCAAACAATCCCCATCACTATGCCAGGTAGAGCCCCAGAATTCTCCATTTGGAGGCACAGGGAGTGTGGGCTGGTGGGTGGAACCGCCCTTCGGAAGAAAGGGGGGCATGGAGGTGATCTCAGAGCTTTTGTTTATGTTCCAGAGCCCAATAACATTCCTGCTATTTGGGCCAGAAACCAGGAAAAGACCTACTGTGTGAGGGAGGGAGAAGAATGGAAGGCACTAGAAATGCACTGGTCATTGCCACAATATGAGTCAAGAAGGTGTGCCTGAAATAAGCTGAGAAGGAAGACTGGATTTCTGCAACAGAAGCATCCCCTGCAGGCCAGTAGAGGAGCGAATGGTGCATACGTCTTGTAAGCAATTTTGCCATCATTTCACCCTACCATGGTCCCTGACACGTGATCCCACTTCTAAATGTGGAAAAGTTTTAGAAGCAACACAAAAAAGCAAAGTATCTGTCAGGCCTGCAGTTAATTCACTGTGGAAACTATCCAGAGACCACCACCACCACAATGCAGTGAGGGAATGCATGTGCTTAACTTTACTCGCCTACTAACAATTAAATGAAAAATAAAATGACCCTTCCCCTTAGAAAGAGAGTGAAAGTGGAACAAATATAAAAGGAATGGCAGGAGACTAGATATGGAGGCCTTTGCCCCCACCAGAGCTGGGTCAGAAAGGAGACTGAATGCTTGGGCCTAACATGTATCTTCTTTAGCAGAGACCGTGGTTGTGCCTTAAAAATGCCGAACAACCAAACAACCGGTCATTGTGGTGAAACGACTATTCAAATCAGTGGTTTTGAATGTGATAGAGCCAACCACATCTTGCCATCTGAAAGAACTTTCTCTAGGTTAGCTCCCAAACCGAGCATGCATTGGACTCCATGTCCTAGCTGTGAGCACCACATCAAAATAGCCAGTTAAGGAAGACAGGCAGAGAGAAAAAATGAGGAACAGAAAAAAGTCACTGAACCAAAATATTGGGGTTGTGTGGGTGGGAAGCTAGTCAGTGAGATGGAGAGGTGGAATGAGACCCCATACCCTTCCATTTTCAGAACTGAATGTTACTTCATAGTATGTGCCTCACATCCAAGGTGTATAGCCATCTTTTTTACTAACAACTCAAAAGAATCTGTGCTCCAAGTTTTTGCCTAAGAATACCACCCTTGACCTTCCAGCCATCAAAGTCTCATAGGAGATTTCCCACTGAAGCAAAGTGATCTTTCAGACATGGCGGCCACAGCCACTTCCACCCATGCTAATTCTGGGCATTCTAACCCCCACTGCCACACCCAGGTAACAACCATGGGCTAAGACCTTAATTTAACATTTCTCAACCTTTGTCCCTCCACCCTCCTCCTCTCACACAAACACCTTCACTGAACTACATCTGGTAGTGAAGCCTCCACTTCCACTGAGAGCCAGGACAAAGATGAACCATATCATGAATCCCCCCTCTGCAATCTCTACCAGACCATTCTTGGACCAAGAATCTACTAGGATGCTCAACAAACACCCATTTCATATTCCAGTTCCTGGGGGGAAAAGTGTGTCATCCCCAAAGAACTGGGGTACCTCTTTCATTAAACAATGAAAATTATACTCATATGTTTCTTTTTATCCTGTCAGCCAGGAAATTTAAAATCAAACTTGATGACAAACTGTAGTCATTGCCATTGGCTTTGGATTCTAGAATATTTATTGTTTGCCCTCATAAAGGTTTTTAACTTTCAAAAGACTCATTATATTGGAGTGTGTGTGTGTGTGTGTGTGTGTGTGTGTGTGTAATTGTGAGCTTGTAGAACTCTTTGAAATCACAGAAACAGAAATTGCTTCTTTCGTAAGCTGGAAATCAATCATGCATGTTTCTTTCAGCCTTCGGTTAAAAGTCAAGCAGCAGATAAGGCCTCGGGAAATCATGCTATTTGATTTATTTTGAAGCATTCACAACGTAACATGTAGGGCTTCTTTTCCACTGACATTTCAGGTCATTTTTGCATTGCAGTTCACAAGTAGATTCCATGTATGTCTTTCCTGCCTGTGTCTTGCAAAGGGGCCCAGGAAAATGATGGTCAAAATTACAGGGCTTCTGTCAGTCTGAGAAGGTTTCCAGCTAGCTTCCTCATTAAAAGCTGTATAAGCTCACACAAGTGGATTTTTTTAAGTCAAGGAGCCCCTGATTTCCTAAATGTAAAGCTAGAGTGATGGTAACTGTAATAAACCTGCAGCACTGGGAGAGATTTCCACCCCTTTCTGCCAGAATGTCTTTCTAGAGCAGTTCCAGAGACTCCTCCTTACAACCAAAGGAGGCCATTCCTGTGGGAAAGCCTTGTTTATTCCAGTTCCAAAACCACACTTCTTCCTTTCTAGTTCCTACTGCTTCCTCACAGAAGCAAGTCATAGAACACACCACGAATGGAAGCCAAAAGAGGAGATATCTGAACACACCAGACCATTCCCACCCAACGAAGAAGTCACGGCACGTAGGTACTCACTGTTAAAATGATGGAACGAAGCTGCTTCTGAGCCAAAATATTCGCCATCTCCTGTTGGAGGAAAACACACCCACATAAAACCTAAGGTTAGAAAAATCCATTTCAACATGGCCCCAAACGACTTTATCCTGGGTGTGCTTCCTAACTGTATATCAGCAGTATTTCTTATGAAGGAATAGACACCAACAGGCAGTGGTATTCAAATGACTTTTTGAATGTTCTGTTTTGATAACAAAGCTTTGTCCAAAAGCAGAGGAAGGAAATCTGGCACCCACAAACTTCTCCTTTTTTTAGGAATTTCCACCTTCCAGGAAAAATTGAGTACTGAATTAAAAGTGAATGCTCCAAAGGAGAGCAATGGCTCTCCATTCCAAAGGCTCATCAGCTTTTATTAGACTATACATGTGTAGGGAGGTTTCACTAGGAGACACGCCTGCCCCCAAAGAGATCCCCATGGTAGGGAACCATCATTTTAAGGACCTAAACCTTCTTAATCTATGCAAAACCAAAGAGGGAGTGGTACTTATCCCAGGGCTTGAAAACAATCTAGGCAAGTGAACCGAGCAGCTCTTTAGGGAAGGACAAATATCTGAGCAAATGCAAAGCTCTTAGAGCCCACACTCCGCACTGCTAGGCATCATTTCTACAAGCTGTATTTTGGGCTTTGGGCTGCCTGGCTAACACAGAGGAATTGCAGGTGACTTTATTAAAAGAAATGATTCATGGACACTCTTTCTAAATATTGAGAAACAGATAGTAAGGAGAAATTATAAAGTTGGGTACAACCACGGTACAAACATTCAAAAACAAAAATACTGCTCATATTCAGGAAGACACCTGTGTGTTGTTTTTTGGGCAGGGAGGGGCTGGATTTTAGGGTTGCTGCTCTTAACTGAGTAGAGAAGAAACTAAGCTACGATTCAAACACACAACCATGAATTCATTCGAGGTTAAAATAAACTTGCGGGAAACAAGGAGGACCCAGAACACAGGGAGAAAGTGCAAGGGGGACACGCAAGCAGGCTTGGGCAGAAACAGAATGTGGGGACTTACAGTCAGAGGACAATCAAGGATGTCAACACTGCTCTCTACACCAACCTAATGGTGCCATCGTCACCACAGAAAGGAAAGCAAGTAGGAAAAAAGAAGGGATGGAAATTCAGAGGACTCTGTTAGAGGTTACAATTTTAGTTTAACACCCCTGCTGACCCACTGCATTGCAGAGAAAAGTGCATAAACACTGTGAGGTGTTTCAAATCACCTTCCAATCTCTTAAGAATAAAAAAGCAAGGACAATGACACACACAGAAACAAGTAAAAGAGCAGCCTGGAAAGAACCTGTCTTTCTATGGTGCACACAGAAGGCAGTACTTGCTTCCTAATGCAAATAGGAAGGTCCACTTTTTTTTCTTGGACCACATGAAAAACAAAGAACCCAAAGGACCCTACAGTTCTTTTGTTTTCTTTTATAAAAATGAAATTACTGCCTAATCACACACAAAAAAGGAAAAAAATTCTCTATTTTAGCCTATTGATTGATGAAATTTTAAATAAGTTAAAAAGGACAATTTATTTCCAGTATCTACAGCAATTGTTGTAATTATCTGTTGACATTATTTATCTTTTTCTGTAAGCCTATGGTCACCTTAAGGGCACCGAGACTGTCCTTTTCATCTTTGTATTCCATGCCTGGAGCACTATGTCTGGCAGAAAGTAGACAATAAATGATTGGAAATGAAAGAACGTTTTCTACTACCCTTGTAAGGAACAGAAACTTGGTCAGGGAGAAAATAAAAAATCCTTGTCTCCAACATGGATTTGTTGTTGTTGTTGTTGTTCAATATAAGAAAACTGAGTAAACTTGAGAGTCCATAGAGAATATTTTATACCGTTAAGATGATATAAAAGTATAGATAGATATAAATATGGATGTAGGGGGGGGGCCCTGGGTGACTCAGTCAGTTAAGCATCCGACTTTGGCTCGGGTCATGATCTTGCAGCTCATGGGTTCAAGTCCTGCGTTGGGCTCTGTGCTGACCACTCAGAGCCTGGAGCCTGCTTCAGTTTCTGTGACTCCTTCTCTCTCTCTCTCTCTCTCTGCCCCCTCCCCTGCTCACACTCTGTCTCTCTCTCTCAAAAATAAACATTAAAAAAATTTAAAAATAAAAAAATATGGATATATGTATATTAACATGGAAAGATACTCACAAAATCCTGTTTCATTTTTAAAAGCAGTTAAAAAAATAACCAGTGCATGTAGTGAAAAAAAATCATGTATGTAGAAGAGGCTTTGCTTAGAAGAAAGCAGGAAGAGGGGCCACACAAAGTGTGACCAGTTGCAAGAGTTCTCTCTTGGGGCATGCAATTAGAGGTTTCATTCAAACTTCTTCCTTTGAATCTGTATTTTCTGATTTTCCCACCAAATCTTTTAAGTTTTAAAAAGGTTTTTGTTTAAATAATACTTATGAAAACCATAAATATTTAGAGAGAAATCTGGAAGGGACCTCACCAACATGTATGCCATGAAAATGGTAACATGAATAATGGCGTGTAGTTGTAAGGAAAAGGATCCGTTTGCTCCCATCCCCAAGAGCCCCCTTCCCCACACAAGTACCCCTTCCCTTCACCTGTGCAGAGACAGGGAGAATCTCCCACATCCAGGAGGCATGGGGAAGCAAGAGACCCCTCCCTTGTACCACCACCTTCTCCCACACCCCCAAAAACCCCCAGGGGGCCTTGGCAAAGTGGGAGGTTCTGCCCCAGCCCCCTCTAAACCTAGCACTCTCTCAGGCCCACTCAATGAACACAAAACAAAAATATCGCTCCAGTCTGCCTGACAAGTAAAAATATCTGACCATGGTGGTATTTTTCCTCAGTAAAAGCGAAAAGAGGTGTTTAAAATCCATCTGAATTCATTTTAAACATTTTGAAAAGTAAGGAAAACCCAGTTAATGGAGTCCTACCAATGTGTTTGGCCCAAAGTCTGGAGGAGAAGTTGAAATAAATAAAATTTTTTCACTGAAGTGGAATCTGTCCAATGTCCTAAGGCTTTAAAACAAACAAACAAAGCTGTTCCTATAAATCCAATAAATAAATGTTTAGATTATGTTTTAATCTAATTAGAGGGAGAAAATGGGCTTGTGTCTTTCAGGCTCCAGAGAGTTCTTCTCTCGGCAAACAGGGGACAATTCTGTGGGTGACGCCTCCCTGACAATGGATGCTCTGCAGAGAACAGCAAGGTCAAGGTTGGGATTCTAGCTGTGACTCTTATCTCCTCAGCAATTGGTCAAATTCTTTACTCCCTCTCACTCTCATTTGTAAAGAGGCAATAATAAGGCTTTCAGAAGATATGAGAATTCAATGAAATAAGACACAAAGCATTGAACACTGATCCTGGCACATGGAAAATTCTCAAAATATTATCATTGATGACAGGCTTTGGTAAATTTTCCTATTTACCCCCAAAATACAGAACATTTAATTTTTCACAAGAAAAGCCAATAACAACACATATAATAGAACTGAAGTGATATCCCCAATTAGTATGATCTTCTGCTTTACAAGCTCCACTAACCTTCAGGAAATAACATCAAACTTTTTTTGTCATGTACTTGAAATTATATTTTTAGAGCCAACTCTCTCTTAATGCACTGAAAAACATTTTTTAAATTAAAAATCTAAATATTCCTTTTCTTGACAAACAATAGTCACGGACTCATCTTAAATTCAACACAATTTATAAAGTCAAAATTAATTTTCTATGTTGTCGCTGTTTTTATTTCAAAGACTAAATTACAGTCTAAATTTTTGGCTTGATTATATATACTCTATCTTTCTTAGTTGGACTGTTTTCTTAAATTATGTAATGTTATTAGACTATCCTTTGTGATTTATTATCATTATAGCAATATATTGCCAATCCGTGTCATCTCAGTCTCATATTGCCTACTTTTCAAAAAATAAAATTTGATTCACAAAATCCAAACCTAACATTATGTTGGTATTCCATTATATTTTCATTGGTGTCATTATTCTGGAGTCAGTACAATAGGCAACTGATTCCCTATTTCTCCATGGTCATTTGATACAAATTGAGAAGATTAACAGTACTTCTTGGTGTACCAGGAAGATGCAAAGTGTATGCATCTTACACAGGTTTAGATCTAGGGATCCAAGTGAAATCATAGCACTTAGGGTGGGCATGAGTTTTTGCTTCCCCAAATCCAACCTCTTCTTCCACAGGAAAAAGGAGAAGCCCATGAGGTCAGACCAGATAGCAGGTTTCTCGACCCCCACTCCACACTCAGCTACCAGTTTGCCAGGTGTCCTTGATCTGGCCAGTAGAAGGATCAAGCTTTTCCAATGCCTATGTCAGGACTGCACATGTAAGAGCTGTCAGGCCATTCGCTGGGCTGCTGGAGGTTATCATGAGCTCAGTAATTTGTATTTGGACATTAAGAGGGCAGTGCCACCTAGGATTCCACCGGCCACCCTCCCCTTAAAAATCCACCTTAAAAATCCCCTTAAAAAAGCCTGGAGCACAGGCTTAGGGAGGGCAGGCAACCCCCCGGCTCTGGCTCAGGCCAGCACCAAACCAAACACAGGAAACAACAAAGCCACTCCCTTCATTGTGCAAACAGAACCCCCTAGGAATAAGCAAATGATTCTAAATGAAAAACCAGAAGCCCTCACATTTAGTCACTGAGGTTTAAAATCCTTGGCAATGAAAAAAAATAAAATTAAAAACTAAAATTCTTGACATGATGTCCAGTAGCATGCTAGCTTCTAAGTTCTGCTAAAACAATTTAGTGGTAACTGTCACAGAGCTCCCGCTATACTTGCTATTGGTGGAAACATCTCATATTTCCAACCCATTTTTAAATGAAAGTGAATTGTGACCAAGGTAACACAATATATGTTATGTTGATGGAAAAAACAGGAATGGATTTTGAGGTGCAAGCTATATTCCAAGACATGCAAAATTCTACTTCTTCCACAGCACCATCTATAATGATCCTTTACTTCACTGCAGAAGAACCAGAGATCTGCAGACAAAGGACAGTATCAAAGGACAGGTTTTACATAGGTCCATCGAAGGGTCCCTTCCCTTGTTTGCACAGAAGGGAAATGTGTTGCTCAGTCCTCCCCACCACATGCATGTGTGGACAACAGAAATGTCATGGAGCAAAGAGCTCCCCAGACATAGGAACAGTTATCTCAACCAGTAACAGCCATCTGCGTGTCCTCCCTCCTGTCCTTGCCATCTTAAACCTCCATGGGCGAAGGAGAACAGCTTGCAGGCAGGAAGAAATACCTCTCTTGCCCTAGGAAGCATGCAACGGCATGACAGAAGATCTCAAGGCTTCTACCTCTGCTTCCACCACAGCAGTAACACTTTCATCTCTTTATGTTTCGAGTTTCTACGTTGGGTTTCATTTGATGAAAGGACTCTGCCTCCAGAGCCTTCCGAGTGTTCTTCCTGAGACAAGGGCTTGCGCACCTCCAACTAGTGCCCACTGGATCTGTGAACGAGCCCAGGCTGGCCAGCCGGGCTGCAGAGAAGCAGGGATGCCCAAGGACTCCCCAGGATGGGAAGGAAAGGGCACTCACTGCCCCAAAAGTTGCCAGTCCCAGGTACAGTCTTAAGACAAAAGAAATCCAGCTTACCTGCCTTCTCTCATCAGGAGCCTTCAGGAAAAGTGCATTAATCACTGCAATGGTATAGGTTTGGATTTCTTGATCTGTCCTGTAAAGACACAAACAATACAGAAAGTCAGAACAGGCTACCTCTGAGTCAGACCATCATAAGGGTCGTGATCTCCCCAAAAAAAGATGAGAGAGAAAGACATGGCCTAGAAAATGCAGTTGTCACTGAATGAGAATGTATTTCAATCATCATCATGAGGCAGGAAACACAGTGGGAGGGTGGGGGGTACAACTACTGTTGCTAGCTGGACAACACACTGTTCCCTGGGGATAGGTGGTCAGCCGGCTCTCTCCCCTTCTCCTCTATTAGGCTTAAAACATGAACCCAGGGGCCGTGTGTGTGTGTGTGTGTGTGTGTGTGTGTGTGATTTTCTGTCTGCTGCATGAAGTATATAGGGACCAGACTTGCCTGTCCCTACACTCCTGGACTTATTATAAAGGATACCACTTTTATCTCCATGGCAATGATATTACATATTCTAAAAATCTATTTTCAAACAAAAACTTTTTAAATAATAAAAACAACAGGTTTTTATTTTTTAAATTTACAAATTTTCTTTTTACCAAAATGAAGTCAGAAATTCCAAATGAAGCAAAAATCTCATGGAAGCTCCATGGTAAAGAGTAAACAAGAAGGACCCAAGGCACAAACAAAGAGCAGCCGGAGAGCTACATTTAGAAATAATTTAGGGAGAAGCAAAGTTGAGAACGCAGCCCTTGGAGGGATGAAATCTAAAGCCCAGTGCTCCGCAGGCTGGCCATGTAGCCTTGGAAGAGTTCATGGGGTATCCCCAAAACACCGTCTCCTCATCTGTAACACTGGGTGAGAACCCAGGTTCTTAAAGGTATTGCTTTTAGGATAAAATTAGTTCATGTATATAAAATCCTCAGCATGGCACTTGCCAAATAAGAAACTCTCCACTTTGGCAAAATGTACCGTGAATGCTCAAGTATGCCCTCGAGATTCAGAGAAAAGACACAGACTATAGAAATAATGCATTTCACATTCAGGGAAATGTGAAACTGGTATTATTTCTAGACAGGTTTTGCACAAAATCATCATTTTGCACACAATCATCATGTGCTCATTTTCCCTGAGGCCACAATCCATAGCTTGTGTGACTTAAAACCTTATTACATCCTGGTCACCATCCCCCCTTCCAAATGAAAGAAACATCTAATGCACTTTGGTAGTTTACATTATAAACATAACAGGTAACATTTTTGGCATATTGAGAACTAATGAACATTCCCTCACAGCCCCAGCCTGCATTCCCAACCCCAAAAGGCCAATCAGATTTCCTCTTGAGAACTGGCAAATGTGTCCTGAGAGACCAGGGGTGGTAGTTACTGGGAGCCAAGTCACTTTAGTGCCAACCAAAACACAAGAGAAAAGGCCTGTTGTGAGGACTCCGAGGAGGCCATAGTTTCTATCCTTGTCAAGGTTTAGCTACTTAAGTCATTCCTGGGTTCTAGAAAGTGTACCAGTATTCTTTCAGTAAACCCCTGGTCTTGTGTAAGCTACCGCAGGGGGTTTGTTGCCGCCTGCAACTCCAAATAGGTTTATTTATAAAGTAGCATTGTACAGGGGGGGTGCTTCTCAGAGGCAACCTTACTAACTACCTAAGAGTAGAGAGAAGGGAAAGCCTACAGGCTGTTCAGGACCTCATCTTAGAGCTCAAGCCGCTAGAGATAAAACACATACGTTACAAAATACAAAACTGAAGCTCACTGTAATCACCTTGAGCCTAAGAAAGAAGCCTACCTTTAAAAATTCCCAATTATCTATGAAAATACTCATCACAGAAAACACTATTTTTAATGACTAAGGAAAGATACTGTTGAGAACTCAAGAGAACAAATTGTCCTATTAGGCCTCGTTAAAAGTAAAATTCTACCGGTATCTACCACATTCATCAAAACTGACTGCCTATGAAGAGCCAGGTACTGGGAACAGGCATGCCCCCCCCCACCCCCGCTCCACTCCACAGGCAAGTCACTGTGCCATTTCAGTGTGATGGGGGATGTGTCTGGTACACGGTGTGCCTATATGTCAAATCAAGATTCCTTTTCTGCCTATTTAATCAAACCAATCCAAAGTGTTTCCCAGAGCTCCATGGTGGCTGTCTACCAGAACCATTTCCCCTCCTCATGGAGGGGGTGGCAGTGGTATGCTTACCCTTGAAGATGTGGGATAAGTTGTCCAATAGTGATCTCCTGAGCCACCTTCTGGTAGAGGTCATGGCTATTGAGCACCATTGACTCCAAAATGGCCAAGGACCGTTGCAGGATTGAGATGTCCATGCCCGATTTGTTGACAAAACTTGCTATCTGAAAATCCAAGAAGGACACAATTGACTACTTGAGGTAAACAGAGCATAGAAATCCAGAAGGGAGCAAACTAAGGAAATTAGGAGCTCACTTAAGAAACACCAGACACAGAGGATGAAAAGTATCTAGAATTATAGCAGGATAGTAAGGAACACATCAAGTCAGCGATGATTGCTCATATTACATATTACAAAGCAATATTTATATCTTATTTCTATAATTCAATAATAAGCAACTTTAAAAAGGAGACAGCTTCAAAGAATTATTTTCTGGTTTTTCTGGGATTTTTCTTCTGGGTTTTAGCTTTCAGAGGCAGATGATTTCAACACATATATTGTGAGGACTCCTGTGTTTCTTTGAGACAGTAATTTCAACATATACTAATAGCCATTTCCTTCCATTCCCAGGCTACTCCTTCCCCCACACGATTCATGATTTTTATGTTCATATTATGACCCTGGTTATATTCTTAAGGGATTCACACAAATCACACTTGTCAACACAATCCAACTGGCAACTTCTTAGGCACTGGCTACGCTCCTCATTATTCAACAATGAAACACTCTTTCCCCCATTCTTCCAATTTCTTATGGTTAAAATACATTCCTTTCATCTCAAATTTAGCAAACAGGAGAACATTTAAATGAGCAGTGCTAAAAGTTAAAATAATAGCTTAAGCACTAAAATATATTCCCTAAGGAATGAATCACTAAGGCCTCAAACACAATAAATCACAATGTAAGAGGGAAGTAAAATAAGGGTTAGAATAATGGATCACAGTAACCCAAACACATGGGTACCATAAAGGTTTTATTTTAGAGGTCTCATTAAAAGTTATTCCTGTCTGTTGACAACTCACACTAAAAGGCTGTTATTATATCAACATAATGACTACTTTCTTAAAAGCTAAATAATTTGGTTCCATGACAAATCGACACTTGCTGCTTCCCCCCATTGGCACTAATTTCTTCTTTCTGCTGTCCCATTGACCCCTTCTCCTCATCCCCTCTCCATCCTTGTACAAGATTAAACGCAAAGGTGCCCATGGCAACCACAGTTACCGTCTCCACTGTTTCTAGCTAATGACTCCCTGGTGGAAGTAAGGGTAGTGGATACAGATACCAGTACCCTCTCTGGCCCCAGATACATCTGGATCTCAGGGGTGGCAAACAGATGACATGAAGAAGTATAGTATGGTAATATTATGGCTTTATATTCCAGAAAGCTATTATTTTATAGCATAAAGCACAGGAAGAGTATGAAAATTTTAAGATTCTCAAAAGACTGCTTCAGCTCCTTTCATGGCTAATAAACTTCTCCAATGTGTTTACTGTCCCTGGCAAGCCTTTGCCTTAATCCTCACAGTCTGCTCCACTCTGTCCAATCTACCAAGCTAAGGCCATCTTTTTCTGACAAAAATCCTATTACCCTCATCCTGAGCCCACGGTTTAATACTTCACTTAGACCTCCTCTAAACAGAATGTCAATTCCTTGACTTCTTCACCAACACCACCTCAACCATTTTCCATTATCCCAGCATAATTCCTGGTACCCAATTAAAAAAAAAAACGCTGAAGAACTCACAAATAAATTTGTTGACAGTACTTCCGATTTTTCTCAGCACTATCTCTCCGCCTTCCGTGCTCCTTTTCTTCCCCCATTTAGTAAATTTGGATGTACCTTTAAGACTTCCTGGAGAAGCTTCCACCTGAGAGCCTACTGTCAATACCTGCCCCCCTACCTTGTAGCTTCCACACACTCTTCTCACTTATTCAAGTACTAGTATGGATTGTGTGCCATAAAAGAGGCTTACGCTGTCCTAAGATCTGGAAATAGGTAAATGAGCAAAACCCACATGATTTTTTAATTTCGAGGACCTTATAGTCTAGCAAAGACAGAAAAATAAAAAGGCATTTACTATGAAGTACATTAATTGCTTATTCTTGGCATCCAAAAGTATGACTCCAAGTAGATATTCCAACAAAGCCTAAATTAAAAGGTGTGAAAACCAATCTCATTGTCTTCTTAATCCTCCTTTCTCAATTATCACCTTTTTCCAAGTTTGCCATAATCATTAGTGATTATAATTCCAGTCCCCTATTTTCTATCGCTACGAACACATTTTGCGATGTCTCCCCTTTGATACGCATTCAGTTGTACATGCACAACATCGGCCCAGGGGCCAACTCATTCTTGGATTACTAAGACTGCATCTTCACTTTCCTTTATGTTCAAGATTCCCCTCTAATACACATTTATCCTCTACTTCCATAAATATCCTTTTGGTAACATTTCCTTTCTCAAAATATCCAACCAGAACTCTCAATATTTTCTGAAACAAACTATACCTTCTTTTAAAGTTTCCTACAAATTATTGACCGTCATGGTCCCAGGGGGCTTGCTCAAATGTTGTACAAGAGTTTGTGTTCTCTGCTCTAATTCAGGCATATTTGAATTACATATACATATTCCATTTCCCTTTGCCATTTCTATCAATTTCTCTCCCATAAAACTAACCCCTTACTTTCATCAAAATATTCTTAAAAATTAATCTTTTCTATACTTCACCTCTTTTGTGAGATATGGAACCTATCATTTCAGCAATCCTAATGCAGCTTACAAAAGGAGCATTCTGTGTAACACACTTAGCTGAGTCCTGCCTCGCAGACAGCAGGCATGCAGATCGTTAGAAGTCTATGTACAAGTCTGTGGCTTGAGAACGTGAAAATACTTGTACTAGTATTTTGTAGTACTAAAATACTAGTGGCTTTTTTAAACTAACTGCCACCTTTTGCCTTTATCTGTCAGTGGTTCTAACCAGACATTTAAATGACCCAATCTTTCCATCTAATAAGTACCAATAACCAAGGCATCAGGGCTGACTGAACAAACATAATGACTGTAGACAGGCTCCTTATTAGGGCATGTACAAATTCGTCAAAATACAAGCATTATTCTCTATGTCTATTTTAAATAACTATAGATCTTAGTATAGTTACGGAACAGTAAAGATTTTCTGGTTAAATTTTTAATTTCTCTTGCCCACCCCCAAAGAAACAATGACTTTCTTTGCCTTTAGATTACTTCTGGCTCCATTACTGTACTTTTGGCCCACACAGGTGAGCCAGCCCTAAGCCAAAGCACGGCTGTGTGAAAGTAGGTCTGTACTGTAAGAAAGAAGAGGTAAGAAGAGTTAGCAATAATTATATATACTACCTCCACATGCTTGCATTCATTTTTAAATGTTACCTAAATAATACGGAGGAGTATTTGTGTGGCTTCTAAAAAGCTAAGGGGCATCACAGTGCATGCATCAAAGATATAAACTATTAAAATCACATAAACACTTCTTAGAATAACTTAGGGCGAGATCTTAAAATTCTTCCATGCTGTCAAAACTGAAAAGAACCACAGAGAGCCTGCAGTTCCATTGCCATATTTTAAATTATCTGGGCACAGGCCCATGAATCTCTCTAGTCTTTTAAGAGGTAAAAATTACTGAGTCTCTAAACTGAATTGGCTGGATGTCTGTCCAGGTGCTGAAAACTATGTAGGGTGAACCAGGCCCTCCTGCAGAGCTAAGGCTGTAAGAGCATTTGTATGAAACGCCCCTTCTGAGAAAAGGCACTGATGTTATACTTGGCTAGGGGAAAACCAAAGGGTAAGATAGAAAGTTCTAGTTTTTTGTTTTGTTTTTCTTCCCTTTCTTCTCCACAACTTCCTACCCTCTCCCTAAGTAGCCAACTCTTTAAAAAGCAACATTACATTTTGTCATCAAGGGATTCTACCTTTCAAAATGTTTATGAAATGATGTTATTTATTGCAGACAAAGTTTGTAAACGAGAATCTCCATCCACACATAAGAAAACAGATAGTAAAGAAGAAGACGGGCTGGCAGGGAAAAAATATTTCTCCAAAGTGGTATGAATTTGGCATTAATAGGAAGCCAAGTCTGGACCACAGAGATAAACATCTTTTGTCAGGGCATTTCCTAGATGAGTTTTGTTGAGATAAAGCTCCATTTAAAAGACAGTTGCCTGCATACAATTCCTGGGTTGTGAAAGTGCTGAATTTGATCCAGCTAATGAATAAAAAAAGTTAACCTTACAAAAACTATCAATTATAAAGTCATTTTGTGATGGCCATTTTTCAGATTCTCATAAGGGACTGAGATCTAAGTAGCAATGCAAAGGAAAGAGAATGGCAAGGAATGAGAATGTGAAATCCATTAAATGTATTGCCTTTTGAGAAAATATTTAATTTTTTATTTAAACTGCCAAGACCGCTAGTCTTTGCTTCCTTAGACTTTTTAATTTAATTTCAATGAATGAAAACCATTTTCTTACGTAATTAGAATATTAAATTATTGTTATTCTCTCTAACCACTTCTCACGTCATTTAACGAAAAAGTTTTCAAATCCCTGTCCATTCACAACTGAAATTTTACTTGAAATAGAGTTAAATACGGTGTTACTATACTCCTTCTTTTCTTCAAGTTCTAGAGTTTTAAAAAAATTCTTCCAAAACAAGTTTCATTCATTCATTTCACACAAAGGTATTACGGTCTTCCTCTGTGCCAGGCCCTGAGGATAAAGTCATGCAGAAAGCTGTGGTTCCAGCCTCCTAAGACTCATGGTCTACTGGGAGCCAGTAAAAAAAAAAACAAAGAATTCACAAAAATGGGGTAAGTGTTTGCACAGGGACAAACACAAGATCCAAGGAGAATGGAGAGCAGAAGAAATCACTTAACTTCTTACCAGTGAGGTTGGGGAGGGCTGAACAGAGGCGATACTGTTTCAACCAATCTTCAGAAGCTATTTTTCCCACCATTTGAAAGCACAGGTGTATAGCATGAGGGGAAGAAGCCCTTAACCATGGGACCAGTGACACTCCACTCCCTATGACATCACTTAACCTCCCCAAGCCATTGTATCCTCCCCTCCTGACCAGTAATAGCAAGACAGTCTGCTCTGTTCTGGAAAGGATTTCTGGAGATCAAAAGAGATAATGTGGATGAAAGCACAATACAACCTCAAGGAATCTGCATTCAGAACAGCACTGTTTTTAGAGCAAAAGAGGCTCTAACAACAGACAAGCAAGGCAATTTGGATGTAGGAAAGAAAGGCCTGCCATAATCCAGTATGAGTTAACATTTTTGTTAAGTATGAAAAATCCACAAAACCCAGTATCTTCAGATTTGAACTTACTTCTCTAGAACTTTTATCCTAGAAAGACAGAACACAGCAATTTGTTCTTCACATTCATCATTCACTGCTTACGTTTCCTTGGCTTTCTCATCTACAATCGTTTCTTTTCTTTTTAGCAATTCGTACCACTGACTGAGGCTTCCTCTTCTAGTAGTTCCCATTAATCATCTCCTTTGGCTTTATGCCCTTACATAAGGGAAGAGAATTCAGAGGTCTGTTGAGAAGGCCCTGGATCCCAATCAGCTCTTGTCTGAAATAAATATGTATCATGTAAGCATTCGATCTCTGGGGCACCCAATTCCAATACCCTCATTTGACAATCTAGGGGCTTTTCTGTGCCCTTTGATTCAAGGCAGTATCTCCCAGAAGATACTGATTAACTTCAAAAGGGAAAGAACTTCACGGTGAGTGGACCCAGCAGATAGCACCTCAACCATGTAACCAAGGTCAACACCACCATTAATAACACATGTCGACATCATGTACCCCGATACAATGTGCCGAGTGAGAAAGGTATGACACTACTTCTCTGGCATTCCTGCCAACAGTGCGTAACCTTAATTTAACCATCAAATACCAAACAAATCCAAAATAAGGGACACTCTACAAAATAACTGACCAGTAGTCTTCAAAACTTTCTGTCATGAAAGACCAGGAAAAACTGAGGAACTGTCAGATCAGAAGACTCTAAGGAGACATGACAGCTAAGTGCAATGTGGGATCCTGGGTCAGGCCCTTAGACAGATAAAGGACATGAGTAGAAGAAATGGTGAAATCAAATAATGGTAATAGTACCACTGTTAATTTCCTAGTTCGGTAACTGTACCCTCATTATGCAAAATGTTAACCTAGGGGAAGCTGCATGAAGGGCATTTGGGAACATTCTGTACTGTTTTTTGCGATTTTTCTGTAAGTCTACCATGATTTCAACATGGATTAAAATAACAAGGTTTAAAAAATTCAAGTGACTCTTCTGGATTTTGCTTTGACTTTCCAGCTTTTGCACAGATTCTCTGAAATTCTTTATTTTACATAACCCTTCCCAGAAATCTATACTTATAAAGTAAATTTATAAGGGAACAGCGGGGGCTCTTCTGCCCTCTGTTCCCACACCAAGTCCACCTTGCCCACCCCTTCATTACCTTCCTCCTAAAGAAGGAGAAATCAATCCCAGAGACATTTACTGCACCATGATTACAAGTGAGCTTGACTTAAGAAGCATGGACCCAAGCACACCTCCTTCTCTTATATTCCTGCTTCAAATCCAAGTATGCAGGAAATCAATATGCTTTCCCTCTTTCCCCTTCCCTGAATACCTGATTGAGGGCAGAGAAGGTTGAAGAAGGATAGAAAAAACTCTACTTAGGTCTTGAGAATAACTGAATCCTGTCCAGGGACTCCTAAGGGACTGCGTCTGTAGTGTAAACAACGTGATTCCTTGATTTCCCTTGACTGTGGGTTCTCACATACACACCCTTTTGATCCTGGTGGGGAGACAATGTCATCTTCACATAGAAGTTAGGTGCCCAGACCCCCACATGCATAATATTTTCAACAACCACATCTATCTTTTACACAAATAACTATAAGAAACAATTATAACATATCCTCAAAGCAGAGCAAAATATCTATGAAAGTAATTTAAGCCCTGAAAAAACAATCTGCATTACCTTCTTAATAAACGCCACTGAAAACGTATCCCAGGATACTATTCCATGGTCCATCAGCTCAACAAAGGCTGTCAGGGTGAAGGACAGCATGTCTCCAAAGCTGGAAAACACAGAGAAGATTAATGGAGATGGAGAGCTGAGCAGAAGCACAGACACAGAAGTGAGAAAGCTTTAAATAAGTGGATACAGAAGAATTATAAAAGATCATTGAGATACACAGCTAGGCCTCAGGAAACTTCTTAAAAAATGTGAGTCTACGGAAAGGAGGAAGGTGGGTTTTATGGAATAAGCCAGGGCCTCAGTTGGACAGACCTGGGCTCTCACAGATTCTCACTCTGGTGAACTATGTCATACTGGGCAGTTCACAAATCTCTCTGAGCCTCTGTCTTAGCTGAAAAACTGAATAGTGATACCTATTTAATCACAGGGCTGCTTGTAGAGCACTTAATCACATGTGTAGTATATAAGCATTCAGTAAATGATAACTTAAAGAAAAGCTTTTCAGCAAATGAAAGTTAGAGTAACCAAGAGAGGGCAATGTGCTTCTTTCATTATTCACGGTATCTAATAATTATAAATAATTCTATTAAGAGTATTAGCACTTTGCACAGGATTTGAGTGGGGTGTGTGTGTGTGTGTGTGTGTGTGTGTGTGTGTGTGTGTGTCAGTGCAGACACACACACAAACACATAGGTACAAATATATATGTAAGTAAGCATATTCATTTCTGTTACCCTGGACAGCATTTTATTAATAGTCTTTATAGAATATCTGTAGAAATAATGACTGTTTGCTGTAGACTTGCTGTGATTTGGAAGGCTATAGGAAGGGTCTAATGTTTGAGTTAGAAATCAAAACAGAGATGAGACAAACAGTTCCACCCATGACCCTTATCAGACAATATCCTAGTTTCTAATGCGTTCAAAACCACACTCAACAGACACTCAGAATATTTTACAGAAACTCACCTCTACTGTAAATCATCATCATAATAAACATTAACTGTCAAGATAAGTACTGTCTTCAAGTACATTGAATTATGCCCATCAGGATTTCTGCATACTATGCAACCTCACAGATTCATGTGCTTGATTTTTAAAAAATATAGTTCAGAATTTGAATCTGTAAACTCATATATACAATTGCTACACTACAAAGTCTCATAGAATGTTTAGATTGAATTTTCCCATCTATTCTCAGTTAATAGTATAGAAAACAGGCTCGTGTTTCTTTTTTGTTTGTTTGTTTGTTTATTTATTTATTTATTTATTTACGTATTTATTTATTTTGATAGACAGAGAGAGCAAGCAGGGGAGAGGCAGAGAGAAAGGAAGAGAGAGAATCCCAACCAGGTTCCACAATGTCAGCGCAGAGCCCAGCGCGGGGCTTCAACCCACAAACTAGAAGCTCATGACCTGAGCTGCAACCAAGAGTCGGATGCCTAACCAACTGGGTCACCCAGGTGCCTGAGGCTGATGTTTCTTTTAAAACAGCTTCATATGGGGCGCCTGGGTGGCTCAGTCAGTTGAGCAACCGACTTTGGCTCAGGTCATGATCTCACGGTTTGTGATTTCGAGCCCCACTTCGGGCTCTGTGCTGACAGCTCAGAGCCTGAAGCCTGCTTCTGATTCTGTGTCTCCCTCTCTCTCTGCCCCTCCCCCACTCATGTCTGTCTCTCTCTGTCTCAGAAATAAATAAACGTTAAAAAAAAAAGTAAAATGGCTTCATAATTTCCCTTCTTCCCAGTTCTCTCAGCCCAGCCTCAGTAATGGCCTTGGGAATTCTGCATCACTTTCCAAGCTGTGATGCAAGAAAGAAACCTACAGAAGAGGCAACGGCTCTCAGAAGACCATGATCCAAAGCTCCCAGAGATCAGAGATGATGAGATGCAACAGATAAAAATAGATAAAAATGATTATGTGTGCAGATTCAGGAGTCAGATAGCAGTTTTCCCCTCCAATTCTAAGTGGGCAAGCTACTGATACATTCTGTGCCTCAGTTTCCTCATTTATTAAAAATGATGGTGGTGGGGCATCTAGGTGGCTCAGTCGGTTAAGCATCCAACTCTTGATTTCAGCTCAGGTCATGATGTCATGGTTCATAAGATCAAGCCCCATGTTGGGCTCTGGACTGAGCATGGAACCTGCCTGAGATTCTCTCTCTCTCTCTCTCTCTCTCTCTCTCTCTCTCTCTCGCTCTCGCTCTCTTTCTCCCTCTTCCCCTCTCTCTGCTCATGCACACTCTTTATTAAAAAAAAATCAGTGGTGGTGGTGGTGGTGGTGATCACTCAGGATTTTTGGGGAAATAGAACAAGCTACCACACTTTAAGCTTGGGTGTGGTGTATATATACAGCAACATGTGAGTGTTAGCTATGATCATTATGCAAAAGTGATCTTCTAGAAAGATAAGCAAAGCCCATGATCTTCAAATGTTTGCCTTCAAATATTCTCTGTCCTTGGAGCCAGGGTTGAGGGGGGGGTGGAACGCAAGGAAAGCCAACCCATGCAGGCCAGAAATACTTTTTTTCAAAGGCTTCTCTGACTCACAGATTGGCAATACTAATCTTACAGGGGCCCCTTACATGGTGTGCCCCCCAAAATAAGTCCCAAACCAGAAAACTCAAACTTACTTGAAGGACAGAACCAAAAAAAAAAAAAAAAAAAAGTAGAAGGATGAAAAACGTGTTAAAAAGAGGAGCAAGAAAGGTCAAATTTTAAAAAGAATTCCAGAAATGACTCATTCTACAGACAATGAATGACAAAATCCAGACATTAGCTTGAGTGAAATTAAAAAAAAAAAAAAAAAGTAAATTGCATCAGGAAAATAAGAGAGCCAGGTATAAAAACAATTAGCAAGATTTATTAATAGAGTATGTTGGTATCAGTATTACTGTGAAAACATTATTACATAATAATGTATAATATTAGTAAACAATATTAGCTAATGTATTATTTTACCATATCATTATCAGTAAACACTATTTGCCAATTTATTTTCCTTTTTACTTAAAAGAGCGGAAAACAAACATATAATAGTTGCCATTTGCTTATGCCTGGCATGTTAAAAGATCTCAACGGCTCAAAGTCCCCCATATACATGACATTGGAGAATGGCACCCATGGCCTCCATACAGGCAAAACACTGCCTCACTGTTGTCACTAACAGCATGAGCAGTGGGACAGGCAGTGACAAAGGAAAGCACACACTCTTGGAATCAAACTTGTCTTTATATTCCCTGGAGCTAGTTGAGGCTGAGAATAGAGATAGTATTAGTCTTCCTTAACTGCCTTAGAAACAAGAAATAAATTATATTTATGCTCTCTAATTATCTGAAGGAAAAATGACTCTGTCCCCTGCTCAATGGGCCCATAATCCAAGTGGCCTGAGTAACATCTAGGATTGTCCTGCTTCCTCCAATGCTCTAGAACTCTGCCCACAGACTTCTCAGACAGGCTGCAAGGACTTGAGAGAAAAGACGGAGAGAAAGTGTATCATTTGGTTTTCAAATCTCCAATCTGCTTTTGGGGCCAGGATTTTAATCTCCATGGTTGTTAAGGAGGTGGAGCACCATTTCTGCCACTGCGATAGGCCTTTATGTGCTTTGTAGTTTCCATTAGTGTGAACGGTTGGTAAGTGAGAGAAGCTTCTTTCATATCACACACCAAGGTGTCCATGGCAGGGATCGCTCCCTTGGTCCATCTAATAACACTTTATATACATGTTATATTATTGATATTCATATTTTGTAGAAATATTATCTAATAACATTTTATTTATACACATCATATATTTTAACATATTCTATATATTCTATAGATATTCTATATATTTTGTATAGATATAAAAATCTGAGCATGGAACCTGCCTGAGATTCTCTCTCTCTCTCTCGCTCTCGCTCTCGCTCTCGCTCTCTTTCTCCCTCTTTATGTGTTTTGTAGTTTCTATAGATATTCTATAGATATTTTATATCGATATAAAATCTATAGATATATATCTATATAGATATATATAATATCTATAGATATTTTATATCGATATAAAATATATAGAATATCTATAGAATATATTCTATATATTCTATATATCTAACATATTCTATATATTTTATTAGACCATATATAGTCGGTTATACTATAGAACAGAACATATATATTCTATTTAATATATTCTATATAACATATGTATGTGATTAGATATATTTATACATGTTATGTATTACAATATAAAAATATATATACACATGCAAATATAATATAGCATATATATAGTGCATATATAACATAAATATAATTCATTACGACTGGTCGCTGGATGGCATACTAGGTTTCCATGAGGGAGGATTTTTTTTTTGAAGGAGAATTTTTTTAAAATTCAACCTCAAACCCTCAGTTGCAAGGAGAAGATGGCCATCCTAAAATTTTATTACATTCCAAATCAAGGAACTCAATCACCTAATTTCAAATGATGCAGGTATAAAAGCCCTTATTGAACCCTGACATAGATGTTTAGTCTCACTCCTAGAGGACTGACTTACGCTCCAAGGAGAGAGGGCAGGAGCCAAGGCTCTGAAATCAATGCCGCGTGCAAAAGATCAAGGCTAAAAGGGTTACAAATATAAAGCAAGCACATGGCACGTGCAGAAGCACTTTTATTTGTTTGGTTTATTTGTTTTTTATAAAGTGCTAAGCTAAAGATTTTGCAGTACTGACTGCCACAGATTAAGCCGACTGCAAACTACATGCTGGTCGAGAGCTATGTCACAGCCAACACACCATGTGTGCTGGAATGATTCAACTAAATGTTTCTCATCAACTCAGTAGAGACCATCTTCATTCCAACAAAATTCAGCCAATCTTGAAGCATTTCAATTTAAGCTGCTAAATTTATAAAAGAACAGTGCTTCCAAATGTTTTGATTGGGTGCCAGGCAGAAGTGGAGAAGAGATGCAAGTAAAGGCCACTTTTAAAGTTTTTGTTAAGTCATACTCAATATATACTTAATTCCCAAAGTTAATGAATATAGTTCTGTCCTGCACTTTGAATTTCTCCAAATGTTTTTTTTTGTATGTGGTAAAAAGTATATACATAAAAGGTTATAAATTTATAAATCACCCTGTAGACATTCCCTTGGCCTTCAGATCATAGCATGAATGTGCCAACGTTCTTTTCACTCCTTTGGTAAAAATTTAACTGTGGATCAATTCTGGAATCTATTCTATTTCTTTGATCTATCTTTCCTCTTATACCAATATCACACTGTGTTAATAACTTTATAGTGAGTCTTGAAGTCAGTTAATGAAATCCTCCAACTTGGTTCATCTTTGTTGTTTTTTCAAAACTGTTTTGGCTACTCTAGGTCCTAAACATTTCCTTTAAGTTTTAAGATTGGTTTGTAATTTCTTTTTAAAAAATAATATTGCACTGAATATTACTGCACTGAATATTGCACTGAAGACAATGTGTGTGTCTTCCAAGAAACGGTATATTCTCTACTTATTTAGGCCTTCAATTTCTTTCAGTCATGTATTTGTCAGTGAAGAGATGCTACATGTCTCTTGTTAAATGTATTCCTAAAAAATTTATAATTTTTGCCACTTTGTAAATAGAAATTTTCAAAATTTCATTTGGCTATTAATGCATACCTATACATCACTTTTATACACTGATGCTGTATCCTGAAACCTTGCTAAATTCAATTATGAGATCTAAGACTTTCTTTATAGATTTACAATTTTCTACACAGATAATCATGTCTTCTATGGTTTTACTTCTTCCTTTATGATTATTATGTCTTTTATTTCTTTCGATTTATTGCTATAGCTAAAAACTCCAACACAATGTAACAGAAGTGCAAAAAGCAAACACATTTGCTTTATTCCCAATCTTTAAAAGGGCAGAAGTTGGAAGGAATTCAGTATGCCAACATTAAGTATGATGTATTTTTTTGTTTGTTTGTTTTTTAGTAGATGCTCATTATCAGGTTGAGGAAGTTCTCTCTATTCCTAGATTGCTAAGAATTTTTATGAATGGATGCTGGATTTTATGAAGTGCTTTTGCTGTATCTATGAATTATTTTCTGTATCTATTAAGATCATTTTTCTCTTTAAGCCCTCTCCTTTGTTTTACTAAACACTGAATCACAGTGACTGCTTTTCAAACATTGAGTGATTTCTGGGATAAACTTTCACTGGCCACAATGTATTATCCTTTTTATATATCATTTGATTATATTTGTTAATATGCTGCCGGGGATTTTTGCACCAGTGTTCATTAGTCTCATTAGCTGGCACATTTGGTATCTAAAGATTAAAATTTATTGGCATAAAGTTATTCATAACATTCTTTTATTTCCCTTTAATTTTCAGTGTATTCTGTAGTGATATTCCCTCTTTTGTTCCTAGTATTGACAATTGGATTTTTCTCTTTTTTCCTACTAAATATTTTCAAATAATCTGTTCTAGTTTTAATTTTCTCTACTATTTATGTGTTTTCTATTTCACGGATAGTTACTCCTTTTATTCCCTCCTCCCACTTATGTAATTCACACTTATTTATTTTACCTTTTTAAGGTAGAAACTTAGATCACTGATTTTTCTTGACCATTCTTCTTTTCCAACATAAGCACTTAAGGATATAATTCCCCTCTACACACTGCTTTAGCTGCATCCACAAATTTTGTTTTGCTATATTATATTTTATTATCATTCAGTTAAAAATATACTGCAATTTCACCTGGGTGCATTCCTTGACTCCTGGGTATTAAAGAAGTATGTCTTTTAATTTCCAAACATCTGAGGCTTTTCCGCAAATTTATTGTTCCTGATTTAAAATACAATTTCCTTGTGGCCAAAGAATGTAATCTGTATAATTTCAATCATTTGAAAATTCTTGAGACTTTTTACAGCATAGTATATGGTCTGTTTGGTGAACATTACACATACACTGAAAAGAATATGTATTCTGCTATTGTTGAATGTGATGCTCTCTATATAAATGGTGACCCAAGATATTTTACAACGTTGGTCGAATCTTGTCTACCCTTACTGATTTTGCCAGTTTTCCTATCAATGAGAAGACAGTGTTAAAATCTCCAGCTATTGTTAAGGATTTGTCTTTTTTTTTTTTTTAATTTTTGAGAGACAAAGAAAGACAGAGCACCAGTGGGGGAGAGGCAGAGAGAGAGGGAGACACAGAATCTGAAGCAGGCCCCAGGCTCTGAGCTGTCAGCACAGAGCCCAACACGAGGCTCGAACTCATGGACTGTGAGATCATGACCTGAGCTGAAGTCGGATGCTCAACCGACAGCTGGGGCACCACCCAGGTGCCCCACAGATTTGTCTATTTTTCCCTTTAGCTGTCACTTTTTGCTTCATGTATTTTGAAATCTTATATTAGGTACATAAACATTTAACACTTTTATGTATTCCTAATAACGCAACCATGTTTTATTATGAATTATTTTTATCTCTGACAAAATATTGTCTTGAATTGTTATTTTGTCTGCTATTGATAAAACAACTAAGTTTTATTATTATTCCCATTTGGGGCACCTGGGTGACTCAATCAGCTAAGCGTTCGACTCAGGTCATGATCTCACAGTTTGTGGGTTCGAGCCCCGTGTCGGGCTCTGTGCTGAATGCTTGCTCAGAGCCTGGAGCCTGCCTCAGATTCTGTGTCTCCTTCTCTCTCTGCCCCTCCCCCACTCGCGCTCTGTCCCAATGTCTCTCAAAAATAAATAAATGTAAAAAAAAATTTATTATTATTCACATTTACATGTATGTATTTTCAAGTTTTGAACTACATGCACCTTTGTATTTATAATACATTTCTTATAAATGGCACATAGCTGGGTCATGCTTTTTCAAATATGATCTGAAATATTTTAATTGCAGTGATTAGTCCATTTAAATTTAATTTAATTATTGATATGATTAGGTTTAGGCCAATCAATTTATCATCTGTTTTCTGTTTGTCTCAGCTGTGTTTTGTTCTGTTTCTCTTTCCTTACCTTCTTTTCTGCAAATATTTTTTATAGTCCCTTTTAATTCCTCTATTGGATTTTGAGTTATACTTCTTTTAGCTTTGTATGGCCATATGCCTTTTAAAGAAATATGAGGGCCACCTGGGTGGCTCAGTCGATTAAGCGTCAGACTTTGTCTCAGGTCACGATCTCACGGTTCCTGACTTCCAGCCCCGTGTCGGGCTCTGTGCTGACAGCTCGGAGCCTGAAGCCTGCTTCAGATCTTGTGTCTTTTTCTCTCTGCTTCTCTCTCTCTCTCTCAAAAATAAATAAACATTTTTACAAATGTAAATAAATATGAGAAATTTTAAAGACAAAACTGTATTTTGTCTTTTCTAGTTACCCACATATCTGTAATTTCCAGTGTTGCTCACTCCTTCCTGTAGAGCCCAATTTCTATCTAATGCATGTCCCTTCAGGCTGGAGAACTTCCTCCATATTTCCTGTAGTGTATGCCTGCTGATGATGAACTATCTTAGTTTTCCTTTATCTAAAAGTGTTTCTATTTCACTTTCATTTTCAGAAGATAGTTTTACTAGATAAGAATTCTGGTTTGACAAGTTTTTTGTTTTTTGTGGGGTTTTCTTTGTTTTTGGTTTGGTTTGTGTGGGTTTTTTTTTGTTTTTTGTTTTTTGTTTTTTTTACACTTCTAAAATATTGCTCTCTGGCCTCCACTATTTCTAATGAGAAATCAGCTCTCATTCTTATTCTTACTCTCTTAATGTAGTAAGTTGTTTTTCTCTGGCTGCCTTTAAGGTATCCTTTTTATCTTTAAATTTCAGAAGTTTGACTATGATGTTTCCAGGTATAGTTTTCTATTTATTCCAGTTAGGATCACTGAGCTTCCTAGCTTTATAAATATATTTTTCAACAAATTTTGAAACTGTCATTATTTCCTCAAATATTTTTCTGGTCTCATTCTCTCTTTCCTCTCTTTCTGATACCACAATTAGATGTATTTTAGACCAATTATTTCTATTTCACAGGTCAATTACTATTTATTTTACCTATTCTTCGGATTGGGTGATTTGTAATGATTCATCTTCAAGGTTATTGTCTCTTCTTCCATCTTCAACTCCCATAGAGTGAATTTTTCATTTTAAGTATTATACTTTTCAGTTCTATAATTTCCACTTGGTTATTTTTTATGGTTTCCATTTCTCTGCTAAGACTCCTCATCTGTGCACTCATTATACTAATACTTTCATCTTCTAATATGTTTATAAGCATTGCTTTAAAAATCTCCATTAGCAGAGCACTTGGGTGGCTCAATCAGGTAAGCCTCCCACTTTGGTTCAGGTCATGATCTCACGGTTCGTGAGTTCAAGCCTCGCTTCGGGCTCTGTGCTGACAGCTCAGAGCCTGGAGCCTGCTTTATAATCTATGTCTCGCTCTCTCTTTGCCCCTCCCTCCCTCCCTCCCTCCCTCCCTCCCTCCTTCTCTCTCTCTCTCTCTCTCTCTCTGTCAAAAATAAATAACATTTTAAAAAGTCTCCATTAGCTAATTCCAACACCTGGGTCATCTCAGGGTCAGTTTCTACTATCTGCTTTATTTTGTTCTTAAGAATAGGTCATCTTTTCTTATTCATTTATCTGGTAATTTTTTTATTTTATTTTTTTACATTTATTCATTTTTGAGAGACAGAGAGAAACAGAGCACAAGTGGGGGAGGGGCAGAGAGAGAGGGAGACACAGAATCTGAAGCTGGCTTCAGGCTCCACATAGAGCCTGATGTGGAGCTCGAACTCACAAACCACAAGATCATGACCTGAGCCAAAGTCAGGTGCTTAACCAACTGAGCCACCCAGGCGCCCCTAGTAATTTTTGTTATATTCTGAACACTGGGAATAAAAGATTGTCAAGTCTCAAAATCCAGTTCTGTTTTTCTGAGACTGTTTTGTTAGAGCAGAAATTAACCTAGCTAGAATCAAACTCCAAATTCTGCAAACAGCAGCAGTTTAAATCTCTTCTCAATTCTCTCCACTCCCAGTAGATGTTTTTACCAGGTCCTTTGGGGTTCTCACACACATACACACTCACACATGTACATTCATGCTTCTGATTTGGGCAGATTTTATAGGTGGATCTATATGAACCTGTAGAAATGAGGTCTCCTACACTCTGAGCTTCTCTTCTTTCACAGATTGCCCCTAATAACCTAGCTGCTCTGCCAGCCCCCAAACTATATCCTCTCAGTAACTTACCAAGACTAAGGCTGCCTGCTGCCCCGTGCTAACTGGATGAGCGGGTACCCTCAGGCAAAAGCTACAAACACACAAATCTCATCTGAGACCCATTATGTTCTTTCAAGAACTGACCACCCTCTTTCTGTCTACTTTGGGGGTTATCCAGTTCCTTCAAGTAGTTGCTTTTAGGTGTTTTTGTTCACACTACTTTGTCCAGATTTAACCATTTTTATCTGTATTAAGTCTAATTAAGACATTCCACCATTACCAGAACGAGGGCCCTGAGCACTGATTTGGTCTACATTTGATAAATGAAAATCATGGTTAATGTGTAATCCCACTTCCAGCATCCCTACATACCAAGTGATTAAAACTATTGGCAAATAAACTTTAAGAAATTATTTTGGCTTCAGAGCCCCCAACTTCCTCTACATTAGCAAGTTGCATGAGGTTGTTAAAGAAAAACTTGGTTTGATCCCAGCTCCATTACCTGATTTTAACCTCTGCATCAAGGCAATAATTCTCATTATACTGGTCTTATGTGTCAGATATGAGTGTGTAAAAGTAATGAATGTAAACATTGAGACAGTGCCCAGAACAAACTCTCATGAAAGATGGCTTCTGCTTCCATTACCATTAAGTGTTTCCACTATCGCAAACATATATCTCAAAATAACGTTTAAAAAAATTTACCCTCAAATCTCAGTAGTACCTTTTGCTTCATTAGAATTTAATAACTGAAGAGAATATACGCTTTTTTCTATGTGGGAAGGGTAGGGGAAGATGAATGACTTGAGACCAGTATTGAACACTGAAGTGGTCAGAATTTTCTCCGAGGGCTTAAAAAATAAGGTGCACATTTTCAGATACTGTTCAGTCTTGCTTCTCAAAATGAAATTATCTGCTTAACAACTTGGTGAAGTGGAAATTTGTTCTGCCTACTGTAGAGAGTTTGCTAGGCCCCATTTGGATTCACCCTGTTTAATGGATAAGAAAGGCAGTGACGGGGGGGGGGGGGGGGGGGGGGCGGGGAACTCTAAGAAAGAAGTTCTGAGATCTCCATACACAATTAACATGCAATTCACTTGACAGATGACTACTTTCTGAGACTCAAAGTAAATAATTTTCATTCCATACTTCAATCCTGAATGTTTTTTTAATGTGTATCTTTTTCATAGTAAGTCACTGAAGAAAATCAAAGACTTTTGACTTTGAACATCACATAGGCCACAAAAAAGGAAGTTTTTGTTTAAAGTAGTACATAAAATTATGCCTAGCCTTGCTCTAGGAGAAGGATAGCAATTCTGATGTAATCATTTTGTGGCCACAAACATAAAATATCCTTTCTACCACAAAGCAAAAAAGTGGGAAATAAATTTTTGAAAAACCTGTTAATAAGAACATGAAACAAAGAATAAAAAATCACTCACTTAAAATATTTAGATGCATAGTTATACAATCAGTCAGAGGACAGGGTTTAATTATGCAAAGAAGAAGGAAGTATTACATCATCTGTATTAATTGATCATAAATTCTTACCAAGGCTTCATGATCTTCTGCAATTTCTGGTATCGTCTGCAAAATTTGAAAACAACCATGTGAGGAGTATGTTTGAAAGCAATAATTTTTACACAAAGAATATATCTTGAAGAGAGCTCAGGATTAGACATAGGGAAGATTTAACTGCCATGATGTACAAGACTTCATTTATTGCAAAACATTATTCAAAGTACCAAATTGGTATTCTCTAATGATAAGAAACAACCAAAAGGCAGAGATTAAACTACTGCAACCAACCTATTGCATTTACTTGAATAAAGGCAATAAGAACATTCCATTTGGATCAAAATGGGTAAACATTTGATGAAAAAAAGTAGAGCCCAAAACTAGACCAGTTCTTAAGTATATGCCGAACAATGAAGAAATAATTATCTTTCTTTGGGAAAATGCCCACTAATTCTATTTTCCCTTTTCTTGAGAAAAGATTGCTTCTTTGAAAAAAAGACATCATAATAGACTCCAATAGTTTTGGACAACAGATGGAACTCTGTGATGGCAGCCTGCAAAAAAGTGTGCAATAGACAAATCTTGTCTGCAAGAAAGGGCAATCATGCTTCTTAAAAACCTGGGGTCAAGAAGATAAGGAAACAAGTGATGTTCATCCTCTCAAACCACTTCCCATACCTCCAGTCTGCCAAATATCTCTGGCTCTAGGTATGTTCTTCCCTGTTTGGAATACCCTTTCCCTCTAACCAACGTGTCCAACTAGCTAAGTTCTACTCCAAATTCACCAGATTCTCGGCTCCTCTGGGAAGCCTCCCTGACCTCTGATTTCCCCCACATGACCAGACTGAAGGTGGGACTCACATCTGCACTCACTGAGAAACACCAGCTGTATGACTTTGGTAGGGCACCTCACTGTCTTTCCAGCTTTCTGAAGGCAGGGGCTTGACACTGTGACTCACTACTATAATGTCAGGCACATGCAGAGCAGATACTTAGTAAGTGGTTGATGAATGATTTGGCTCTTCAGATGAAGTTAAGTTTCATTTTCATCCACATAAAATGTAACCACTTGAGAAACCTAACTGACCACAAGGAGATCAGATCTAGTCTCTGGTAAAACTGGGGGTCAGGGGTGGGGGTAAAAATGTATACAGCCATCTTCTTCTTCTTCCTCCCATCCCTTTCCTTTATCTGTCTTTAAAAAAAATTAGCTTCCTTCCCACCCTCCTCCTTCAAAAAGCCAGTGGGAAGAGTGAAAGTAGTAGGTGGTCACAGGCAGGCAGACCTAGGACACTACTGTCCACTAAAAGGAACTGAGCTCCTTGTAAAAATGACTCCTTGGGGCGCCTGGGTGGCTCAGTCGGTTGAGCATCCGACTTCAGCTTAGGTCATGATCTCACGGTCCGTGAGTTGTAGCCCCGCGTCGGGCTCCATGCTGTCAGTTCAGAGCCTAGAGCCTGCTTCAGATTCTGCGTCTTCCTCTCTCTCTGCCCCTCCCCTGCTCACACTCTGTCTCTCTATATCAAAAAATGAATAAATGTTAAAAAAATTAAAACAAAAAAAAGACTCCTGATGGGACTGAGACAAGGAAAGATCTAGATAACCCTGGAACACGTCACTGCACCAGAAAGTAATGAATGCTCAAAAAATAATGGGAAGGACAGGACAGGTCAGAAGGACAACCAAATCTGGGACAAACCAAGCACCAAAATAAATAATAATAGTGACAGATTATAGCTTCCTGAATTAAACAGGACTGAATGAGTCCGTGTTGTTTGAAAGACTGGTGTGCTGGTATTGTTGCAGAACCAAATCTCTGGGGGAAAACATACCAACCTGATTTACACTGTTTCCCATTTTCTGTGGTGTAACTACCCAAAAGAAAAAAAAAACAAAAAACAAAAAACAAACAAAAAACTGTTACAGTAGAGACATCTGGAAGGCACTATTATAAGGGCCTTAAGTCAAAGTGAACATGAGTAACAAGACAAAAAGACATCATGTGCCATCAATAGGTTGCAATGAAAAAAAACAAAACCACACACAAACATCTCTAATATTCCAGACAAAGACGTATCATATGGGTTTATAACAGGAAAACAATACAGGATAAACATGTAGAAAAAAAATTGTTCCAATGGAAAACTGTACAGTGTCCGTTGCAAACTCTTCTGAATTAGCAGATTCCAGCCCTGTTGTCTCTAAGTTGTAGGTAACTGATGAATATATATACTTTGTCCTGTCATGTAGTGCTCTAATGGACTTCCTCCTTGCAGGCGGAAATCCAGGTTGTCTCCATTTGCAATTCATTTCACCAACCCTTTGCTCCATATAAATCGGTGCCCTTTTGACTTTTCCTTTGAAACTGTTAGAGCATCTGCCTCATTCCCTCATGTCACATGAGTAAAATGTCTTAACATATGTTCATTTTTATATCTGTATGAGAGCCATGCTTTTATCTTTTTCTTAAAAGCACCTTTAATAAATTACCTTTTAACAAACCCAAACTGAAGGATATTCTAAAAGTGGCTGATATATAATCTCAAAAGGTGCCAAAATCATGAGAGAAAGGGAACCACTGAAGAATAGTTCCATGGTGGGTGGGGGAGTTGGGCGCCTGGGTAGCTCAGTTGGTTAAGCACCTGAATTTGGCTCAGGTCATGATCTAATGGTTCGTGGGTTCAAGCCATGCATCAGGCTCTGTGCTGACAGCTCAGAGCCGGAAGCCTGCTTCGGATTCTGTGTCTTCCCAGCTCTCTCTGCCCCTCCCCCACTCACGTTCTGTCTCTCTCTCTCAAAAATAAATATTTAAAAATAAATAAACATTTTAAAAAAACTCAAAAATAAACATTTAAAATAAATAAACATTTATTTATTTTCTCAAAAATAAATATTTAAATAAATAAACATTTAAAAATAAATAAACATTTAAAAAATTTTTTAAAAAGGGATTATTCCATAAGGAAAAAGATTAGGAAACAAGAGGAAAGTTGGTGCAAGGCGCTACCTGGAGTTAGATATCTGTATTAAAGGACACAACAGACACAAATGTTCAAACTTGATCTTGCAACTCTTCCATTTAGTAGGGGACCCTTCAGTTAACTAAACAAGGAGGCCATTAACTGAGGTGGCCATAAGGCCAGAAGCCTCTAGAAGCACACCAAAATCTAAGCCTGTAAATGCTGCAGGGTCACACACACACACACACACACACACACACACACACACACAAATAAAAAGAAAAAACAAAAAACCGGTATCTAAGAACAACCAATCAGGAACACCCAATGAGGCTTTAAGCTGCAGCCAGTCAAATAGGTGCTTTCCTTCCACCTCTTCTCTATAAAAGTCTTCCCCCTGCCACAGGTGCAGCAGAAACCTAACCACTTCCAGTTTGGCACTGACAGCTTCCAATTGATTTTTGGTCAAATAAATTCTTAAAAATTTTCACATGCCTCAGTTTATTTTTAACAACACTGGTTCAAAATAAACGTGTATGTGGGGTGTGTATCTGTGTGCGTGTGTGTGTGTGTGTGTGTGTGTGTTTGTGTGTGTGTGTGTGTATAATACATAAACCTACCAGTACAACTTTTCAAGATAGCTTTCTGGCCTAGTGCCTGAACACCTCTAGGTTTTTATATGTGTTCCCCCTGCTATAGCAGACTCTGGCCGTGGACGGTTCTCCCTGACTGGTGTTTCTTCTCAGCCTCCTCACTTTTGATTCAGATTAAGCATAAAGAGAAGGCTAACTTTTCATTGTTGATGTCTCTGGCTGAGGTTCTCTCCTCTCTTTCTTTCTCTCTTTCTCAATATAGTCATTTTTAAAATAAACATGCCCAAGGGGCACCTGGGTCACTCAGTCAGTTAAGCATTTAACTCTTGATTTTGGTTCCGGTCATAATCTCAGTCGTGAGACTGAGCCCTGCATTGAGCCCCACGTTGGGCTCCACACTGGGTGTGGAGCCTGCTTGAGATTCTCTCTCCCTCTCCCTCTGCCCCTCCCCAGTTTACATGCACTCTCTCACTCCAAAAAAATTAAAGAAAGAAAGAAGGAAAGAAAGAAAGAAAGGAAGGAAGGAAGGAAGGAAGGAAGGAAGGAAAGGAAGAAACATGACCAGAAAGAAATGGTTCTAGAAAGGCTGCTGTTTCAGAGTGGCCAGAGGCCTCTCACCTGAGCTCAAGGTATGGCATTCTGTTTCCTAGAAGAAGATAATCTCTTCTTTAAAACAGGCTGCGTGACCCCTTCTCATTTCCATTTCCAGAGGGATGCTGGATAGCTAGTTTGTGCAAGTACACCCGAATGTCCCTGTTAGTCACTCTCTGGAGAATGTAGAGTCCCACCTCCCTCTATATTCCCATCAAACAGAACGTGTGGAAGAATGTGTTGTTCAGCCTTTAAGGTCAGGGGCTCCGGGGGTGCCCAACCCAGAGTGTCTTCTTCATAACAGAGAGTGTCCAGATGGGCAGGCCTTGATCCCCTTGGAACACTGGCTGCACAAGGAGGGAAAGGTTGCAGAGAGCTGTTGAGCTACATTGCTGCGCTATCAAAGCTTGCGGCACGCAGATCCCAGCAGCAGACTCTTTCTCCAGTTGACTGCTTCTGATCTCCTTATTTGTAAGTTCCCCCAATAAACCTGTGCACCTCGATCGATCACTCTCTCCGGATCTTTTCTTTGGCCTCACCAGACCATTACCCACCCCTGACTTAGAGTCTGCTGGTCTATGACTGCACAATTGGACAAAGACCCAGAGACAAACTTAGAGCAGTTGGAAGGGGGAAGATCCAGTTTAAGGAACTTTCTGCCACACAATGGCTGACAAAGCACAAGATGATTGACCCCTCTGATTGTGATGTAAATCTCTGGCAGGGCCCCAGGAGGGCTGTTCCAGTTGGAACTCCCTGAGCTCTGCTGAGTGCAGGCTCCAAGAAATCAGGCAGAAGGATGTGGGGAGACTGGGCAGCCTTCACAGCTGGGGCCTACAGAGCACACAGAGCATTTTCTCTGTGGTCCTGGGAGCTGCTTGCTCCTCCCTGGGCCTCATGTCTAAGGTGAAGTGCAGGGCATGCACTCTGCGACCTGTGCTTAGCTTCCAGTCACTGAGTCACTGACAATCTGGCCTGGCTTGGACCTTCCAGAACAGCCAAGGTTTATAAGGGACATCGAATTCTTAGAAACAAGAGTATATGTTAGAGCTGATAATCTATGTCCATGGAGGTTAACAAAGTTACTTTCAAAAAACAAAGTCATGTTTTGTGTGAAGACAAAACATCAAAAAAAGGTCACACATACTCCCCACCCCCTCGCCCCCAGAACACCTCTTCCCATTTGCCTAACCTGGTGTCATAAATATTCAGCACTCAAATAATACACACTTTGCCAAATGAATAAAATCTGTAAATCCATTGTCAACTGTGGGTGGTAGGCAATATCAGAGCCAAGACATCATTCAGGTGCTTAATTCAAGTCATACATCAATTTTCACATCTCCTAAGGAATGGCTACAGCTCTTACTCTGGCCAGGAGAAAATGGTGTGACTAATGAAAGTTTCATATGAAACCGTCTGTCTGTTAATGAATGATGACAACAAATCTCTTATAAGTGAAAACACACAGAGCTATACATACATCTGTGTCATATGTATGACTGGGAAGGGGACTAATAATTATACAATTCACATTGTTTATTTTTATGACAATTACCTAAAAGTTTTACATATCTCTAAAATAACTATGGGACTCTTTCCACTGTTCCTAATCCCGCCAAATTTTGGAGAAATGACTTGAACCAAAAAAACAAAAAGCGCTTATAAATTCCCCAGATTAGTGAGAACCCCTCCGCTATCTCACTACTATTTTTCTTAGGAAAGCTAGAATCCCTACGGGAACCCCAGCCCAGTTTTGGCCAGGGTGTTAGAAATGGACATGTTTCTACATGAGTGGTAAAGTATAAATGAGGACGTTTCAGTGGGCTTCGGGCTGTTCTCACTTTAAAACAGCTTTAAAATGTGTATATCCTCCAAATCAGGAATTGTACTCCAACAAAGTAATTTAAATACTCACAAAGATTTTACTAGAAGAATAGCTGATTAGAGAATGTTCACAATCATGAAAAAACCCTGAAAACAATACAAATGTCCAACAATTGTGGGATGGTTGACTACACTGTGCACATCCTTCAGATTATTAAGTTGCATATCAACTGTACTTAAAGTTTAAGTGAAACAATATACAAATGACAAAAATGATAAAGGAAATCATATTAATGACATGGCAATGTTGTTAGGTACAAAAAGCAGGCTACAAAGATATGAGCATTATAATTATTCTACTTTTGTAATAAAGTAATTATATATTCTACTTTTGTAATAAAGCCTGTGCATGTGTGTGTGTATCTAAAAGAAAATACAAAAAGGGTATATACCACAATGTTAAAAAGGTCTCTCGAAAGGCAGGTTACAAATGATTCTTATTTTCCTCCTTCTGCTTACTTATATTTATTTTTTAAACATATATATATATATATATATATATATATATATATATATACACACATACATATACACACACACACACTTTTTTTTTTTTTAACTAAGGAGAGAAAGCTAATTCAAAAAACTGTCTTGAGGTCTTTGTAAATACATAAATTTAACTTTTTCAGTCTCTTGACTTTTCTGCCCAGGGTGGTGCTACAGCTTACTCATATTCCAACAGCGTAATTTTCCTGTCACATTGCCAAGTGGGAAGGAAACTATAAGAATCCTGCCCTTTCGTTCTTGGAAATGTTCCCCTGTTCTTCTGACTGTTTAACACTGGAAAGACACAGGACAAACTGTCCCACTGTCTGTGTGCACAGAGGCATAGACAAAGAACACGGTGTTTTATTGAAAGCCAAAGAAAAGCAGTGTTATTCGCTACATGGGATTTGGAGTTGCAGGTATGATTTTTTCTTTCAAATAAAATAAAATATATCATCTGAACTTTTTTTATTGAGACGTCATTGGCATACAATATTATGTTAGTTTCAGGTGTACAACATAGTGATTCCACATTTGTATACACTGTGAAATGATTACCACAGTAAGTCCAGTTACCATCTGTCACCATACAAAGCAAATACAATATTACTATGTTCCCCCATGCTGTACATTACATCATTGTGACTCATTTGTTTTATACTTGGAAGTTGGTACTTGATCTCCTTCACCCACTTTGCCTACCCTCCAAACCATCTCCTCTCTAGCAACCACCAATCCATTCTCTATAACTCTAAGTCTGGGTTTTGTTTTGTTTTTTAGATTCCACGTGGAAGTGAAATCACGTAGTATCTGTCTTTCTCTGTCAGACTTATTTCACTTAGTATAATACCCTTCAGGCCCATCATGTTGTCACAAGTGGCTGAGTAGTACTCCATACATCTCCTATCTTCTTTGTCCATTCTTCCATCAGTGATCAGTGGATACTTAGGCTGCTTCCATATTTGGGCAATTGTGAATAATGTTGCAATAAACATAGGAATGTGTGTATCTTTTCAAATTAATGTTTTCACTTTCTTCAGATGGATACCTAGTAGTTGAATTACTGGATCATACGGTAGTTTTGTTTTTAATGTTTTGCGGAACCTCCATGCTGTTTTCCAGAGTGGCTGTACCAATTTACATTCCCACCAACCATTCACAAGGGTTCACTTTTCTCCACATGTTCTCCAGCATTTGTTATTTCTTGCCTTTTTGATAACATTCTGGCAGGTGTAAGTTAACATCTCACTGTGTTTTTGATTTGCATTCCCCTGATGATGAGTTATGTTAAGCATCTTTTATGTACCTGTTGGCCGTCTGTATGTATACTCTGGAAAAATGTCTATTCAGATCTTCTGACCATTTTTCAACTGGGTTGTTTTATTGAGTTGTATGAGTTCTTTATATGTTTCAGATATTAATCCCTTGAAAAATCTTTAATACCCATTTTTTAGTAAACACTGTCCATTCCTGAAATTTCCTTCCCTGAAACCATTTCCTTGCTCAGATTGAGCTAACACTGAGAAGTTTCCTCACAACTTCATTTGCTTCCACACCTATGTCTCAAGCTTAAACTGGGAATAGAATTTCAAAATCCCACAAGGATGGAAAAATTCAATTCAGGTATTAATCACTGCATTCTGCCAAAGTGACACTCTCCATTGCTCCTTTGTTGCTAATTTTGCCCGATGGCCCCTCCTGGCACCAATGAGGGAGACCTTTAAAAGCTCAGCCTTGAGTAACGACAAGCAGGTGAGTAATCTTTGAATCTCATTATAGCTCAAAGTAAAGAGAAAAATTCCAGCTGCATTTCTTCAATGTTTCCTAAAAATTTCCACAGGTCCTGCTTCACAAAACCTCTGCCTTGCCCAGCTGGAAATCTGCCCAGAAGTCATGACCAAATGCCTTCCAAATTGCAGGATCCATTTAATTTGTACAGTTTCTATTCCAAAAGTTTCCTGTTAATTAATGAATGTCTTGCTAGAAGTTTAATTGAGAAGCCAGGTTTCCTTACAAGAAAAAGGTCTTTCTCTTTTGTTTTTAATCTGAGCAGAAGACCTGAAAAATAGCTGTGCAACAAATGAGCAGCTCTAAGATGAGTCGCAGGACCCAGCAGAAGGAAGCAGGGTGCCTCCTCCCTCCATCCCCCGAAGTAGCAGGGCTTTGAACTCATATAAGATGGTGAGGAGGACACTGAAGATGATCCAGAGAGATATCATTCCTTCCCATAACATAGTGTGATGGGACAGTGTAAGAGATCAATGCAAATGAGAACTCACCCAAGATCTGGCCTTGAATCATTTGTGTGTCTGAAACCTGGCTGCATGGAACAAATCAACATGGCTTCTGGATTATAAATAATTAAAATGCTAATTACTTTAATACGCTTTTTTTAAAGCAGGAACTCAATTACTGTAGTTCACATAAAGTACATTCAGTGTCAACATTCTCTCAGGTTATACGTGTGCAACATGGAGATACAATTCAGACGTGCCATCCTCAATCCTCATTCTGAGGATTAGTGTGGTTCTTTTGGGCCCCCCTAGAGGTCAAGATGGGTTACAGAGTAAGGCAATGATACAGACAATAAGTAATAATTTAGACAAGACAAATACATGGCATCAGTTTTTACTCTTTTCCTTTTCAAGCAGAAAGGGCAGTGTCCCCTTAATGAGTGTTATGGGCTAAATTGTGTCCCCTCAGAATTCATATGTTGATTCCCTGACCCCCAGCACCTCAAAATGGGACAGTATTTAGAGACAAAACCTTTAAAGAGGTGATTAAGTTAAAATGAGGCCATGAGGGTGTGTCCCAATCCAATCTGACTGGTGTCTTTATAAGCAAAGGAAATTTGGACATACAGAGAGATCCTAGAAATAAGCGCACACAGAAGAAAGACCACATGAGGGCACAGCAGGAAGGTAGCCATCTGCAAATCGAGGAGACCTCAGAGGAAACCAACGCTGCCAACACCTTGATTTCAGACTTCCAGCCCCCCTAACTAAGAGACAATAAATTTCTGTTGTTTAAGCTACCCAGTCTGTGATATTTTGTTATGGAAGCACTAGCAAACAAATATAATGAGAAACTAAAATACTGGCGCTCCCAGCATGCATTTTTCCTCATTGTCAAAATCTATAACTGCCGCCCTTGGGGGTCTCAGAGCTCTGCCTCAACCCTCTATTCAGGGTGCAAATCACATGGACCCCTGCTTTCAGTGTATTTCACATTGTAATTGTAATTATGATCACAATTCTGCAAAATCTGGAGGCATTAACACAATAGCATTCTGAATATTCAAGAGCTTAAGCCCCTAGAGACCTAGGTCTGTGGTAGAACCGCCCAATATTAGCAGGTTACATTACAACTGGCTCTAGTACATCGCTTGTGATACATCAACGTCTGGGACTTAGGTAGTAAATGTGGGGCCACTTTTACGTTTTCTTTTTTTTTTTTTTTTTCAACTTTTTTATTTATTTTTTGGGGGACAGAGAGAGACAGAGCATGAACGGGGGAGGGGCAGAGAGAGAGAGGGAGACACAGAATCGGAAACAGGCTCCAGGCTCCGAGCCATCAGCCCAGAGCCTGACGCGGGGCTCGAACTCACGGACCGCGAGATCGTGACCCGGCTGAAGTCGGACGCTTAACCGACTGCGCCACCCAGGCGCCCCTACGTTTTCACTTAACATGCCATAAATGTGGCTGAGGCTCAACCCCCCAGGGCTCACTGTCCCACCAGAAGCAGTGATGGGCATGAAGCAGGAGTGGCAGCCATGTGAAGTCGTCCACAGTCACCAGTGAAGGTGTTCATAATCCCAGCTCACACTCTGCTGCTCATTAGCCCCAAGGAATGAGGGATCTGACACACTCCACACTAGACCTCAGCCTGGAGCTTCCAACACAGACAAAAACCCTTTCTCCTTTTCCTTGGTCAAGTCTTCTGGATCCATAAACTTATTCAACTTCCCTTGAGCGGTTTCAAACTCCAGCTCCAATTTATAGTAGGCCTGCTGGGATGCTGGTAACACCCAGAATTTGAGTTTCCCCACCCTGCTGCAAGTTGATGTTCCCCCATATTTTAATGAGCAGAGCTTTAGTCCTCATTAAAAAAATAAAATGATAAAAAAAATAAATAAATAAAATGATAACTGTCTACAATCGACCCTTTTTCAGATCATCCAAGTCTGTTTGCCATCTAAAAAGAATCTTTCACTAGTGCCAGTTGCAGAGACTAAATAATGCCACATGTAGGAGGAGATGGAAGGAAGGAAGGAAGGAAGGAAGGAAAGAAGGGAGAGAGGGAAAGGGAGGGGAAAGGGACTGAAAGAGAGGGCCAAGATAGGTCTCCAATATGCACCGTCATCCATTCATTCTTTGAATCACCACGTACTGAAGAGAGATCTACATGACCCAGGCTTAAACCCCAATTCCCAGTGACATGTATTCTTTCCTAATAAATATCTATCCCAACTCTGCATATCATTAATTTAGCATACGTAATTAACTGCTTTGGCATTTTCATAGGCTGTAACTTACATGCTCTAATAGTCTATGCTAGTCGCACCTGACATATAGGAATGAGTAGCTAGCTACCTATGGACCCTACCCTGGCGTTTGGTGGTGAGGGGAGTCGTCTGTCCCCATGTGTAAGAGCTAGCTCCCACCCGGCTCCTTACCCCAGGTAAGGAGGCTCCTTACCCCCAATCACACCACAGAATTAAAGCCTTCCCTGAGAAGGTGAGCTCCCCAAGGAGAAATGTCCATCCCTTTCCTGATCATGATAGAACTCAAACTCCTTAAAGGCCCATTCACTGACACCCCCTCTGTCAGCTGTAACTGGTCCCAGCCCTCACAAGGAATTATATCTCAGTTGAGGTCTGCCTCCATAGATTTTTTTAATGGCTTGGCTCACAACTTTTTAAATTCTCCCAACTTCCACTCTTTATATGCAGTAAGTATTTGATAAATATTTATAGTATTTATAATTTTAAATAATTAAGCATTTCATCGTTGAAATGACAATGTTGTAAAAGATTATTCAGGGATGCTATTTTGACCTAGTTTAAGACTTTGAAACATAGATTTTGTTTTTTTCGTCAATTTCTGGTCTTTAAAACTAGAAATTACAAGTACGAGGAAAGTAACAAATCCCCAGAATGTGGGAAAGAATAGGACAGACTAGAAGTCTGGATAAAAGATGCTTACTCGGTGCCGCTTTCGACCATCTGCGTGAGGAGAGAGATGCCATCCAGATTTATAAACTCCTGGGCAAATGTGACATCCCGGGAGAGGCTGGCTAAGTCCTTCAGGGCTTCCAGCTTGGCATCCATACTTGACGACTGGATTCGTTCATGGAGCTGCTGGGCGTTTTGAGCCTCATTGAGGACAAAAATAAATGGAAGAGTGTTCACAGAGGAAACCACAATAGACAAAAAACTACTGTTTCATTGAGAAAGGAAGACAACAGGTCCCAGAAGCATAAGACCATGTGCATTCTATATACCAAGGGCAGTTTTCCAACCTGCATGACTCCACCTTCAAGCAATGTCTGTTAATTTAATGATGGCAATTGGTTGCCTTCTTGACAAAGCCCACGTTTCTGTCTCTTGGAAAAGTAAGAGCACAAAAACAGTAAAGCCCCTGAAAGGGAACAGGAGTGGCAGTGAGGAGGGAAAAATGGGAAAATGTTTACCTTGTAAGTAAAATTATTGTCTACAAATGACAAAAAGCTATTTGCTTAGTTAAGCCATTACGCAAATTTATACAGAACATTCATGCGTTCAGTCAATATTCTGAGCAGTAACTGCCTACACAGAGTGTTCAAAAGCTTCACTAGACATTATTTCATTAGAAATAATCTTTCCCAGTTACTGAAAATCTTCTAGCACAACACACAACAGTGCTTATAAATTTTGCTTTTCAACATGTGTTTCACAGGCATTGGCTAATTACTGCACAAATATAAAACAAAATAATTAGGAAACCAAATCAGTAGCTTCGCCTAAAATTAGACATTTTTTTAAGGCCTCTGCCCTTGGCTACTACATGCCGGACAGGGAGGAATGGAAATATATTGGATAATAACCTGCAGTTTATATTTCTCGTTCTTCCAGTAAAGATTTTCACAGCTACTTTTCAGTTGGGGCAGACGGTAAGAAAAATAAAATATTAAATTTTTCTGCCTCTATTTTTGCCTAATGGAAATAACTCAACATCTGTGGCAGTTACTATTTAACTCAAAACTGCAATGGGTGAAGCAATGTACTATCCTCATATTCTCCTTCTCAGCCACTTGTTTCTCCTTTGAAACTTGTTATATTTCAGAGAAAGGGGAAGAGGAGGTATTTGTCCCCGGAAGCGACGTATCTTCTGAATGGAAACTCATTAGAACTATCAGAGGAGCCCCGTGTGGACTGTAACAGGGTTAAGATTGCAGAGTGAAGGACGGGAATCCACACAGGTACTGAGACCCCAACAGGCTCCACAGTCAAGGTCCCCTTCCTCCCTGCCCAGTTCCCCCTTCCCTGTCACCTGAAAGTAGCCCCAAGGAGAGAAGGGGACCCAGCAAGGAAACCAATGCCAACACTTCAGATGCCGAGGCAGGAATGGAACCATGCCCCCATCACTTGGTCAGAGAAGCACAGTGGTCTCCCATTGTAGTTATAACCAAAAACTGACACTTTGCATCAGAAATTTTAAAAAAGGAGGAGGAGGAAGGTGGGGGAGAACAAGAACTCTCTCTACTCATTCAGTTTCCTGGATATCTGAAAAGTCACCCGAACCCTAAATCCCATGTTTTTTTGGTTTTTTTGTTTTTTAATTTTTTTTTAACGTTTTATTTATTTTTGAGACAGAGAGAGCATGAACGGGGCAGGGGCAGAGAGCATGAATCAGAAGCAGGCTCCAGGCTCTGAGCCATCAGCCCAGAGCCCGACGCGGGGCTCGAACTCACGGACCGCGAGATCGTGACCTGAGCTGAAGTCGGACGCTTAACCGACTGAGCCACCCAGGCGCCCTAAATCCCATGTTTTTAAGAGGGAGAATGGAGAACTGAGCAAGAATCACTTTATCTTTTAAAATCATTCAAGGATACACTTTTTTGTAAATTTTTCAAGTGCACAGACAGCACTGACATATATTTACCCCAAGCAGATCACTTTGAATTCCTCGAAAAGTACAATCTCCTCCAAGCAGGAAGCCTGCATTTATTATACAGATTATGATAATAAGGAGTACTCAAAAATTATTTCATTGTCAGTATTAATGGTAACGGTGTGTGGTACTTCTAGTACCAGTAATAAAAACATCTAAGTTACCTGGGGCTTTTTATGAGCCACTATTCTAAATACCCCCATGAAGGAATTCATTTAATCTACACAACAATCCTACCAGGTGGCTGTCCTCATCACGTTCGTTGTACACAGGAAACTGAAGTGCAGACAAGTTATGTAACTTGCCCAAGGTCACACAGGTGGAATTCAGCGCAGTTGCACATTACCTAAAGCAAGAGTGTGTGCATGTGTGTGCACGCATAAGTGTGCACATGTCGGTGTGTGTGCATTTTGTCTGGCTACAGAAGAAGTTCAGCTGAGGTAGAGGAAAGAATCAAACATTTTTATGGTATGACACCATTTGCTGATTTCTTTATGGTGCACTAACACTTCCTGGCAAATTTGATGGAGACGGTTATATTTTTTAACATTTTTTTGTGCGTACATGAAAAGTGAAAGAGTTAGCATAGGCTGACCCATATTTTTCAGTTAAACACAAAATAATAAAAAACAATCTACTGACAGCAAGTGAAGTTTTTACAGATCCAAAATATCCCACTTAGAGTAATGCCCAGTTCTAGACCCTGTGGCTACAGCCAAATCATAAAATGCTTGTTTAAAATGAATATAGATTCCTGGACCTTGTTTCCAGGTATCATAATTCAGCTTCTCAGTAAAGGCCCAAACAACCGCATTTTTAAAGTTCCACCAATGATTCGGGTTTGGAAACCACCAGTCTTTAGAATACAGACACCAGTCTCTTGTAGGTGGACTCCATCTTATGATATCGCCTTGTGCACTGGCTTTCACATCTCACCATTCACCTTGCTGGGAACGTGAAGGTCACTACCAGAAAAGCATGAGCTATCAGGACGCTGAAAAACTTTACCCTGACAAACACCTAACCTTCTTTCAAGGAGTAGCTTATGTTGTGGAAGTTTTGTTCATGCACCCATGGCAATAAAATGAATGAACTTCTTCTTTGGCTTAGATGTGAAAACTGAGCCTTTCTAATTCTGAGACCTAACAAGGCAAGGTGGACTCTTTCTGCCCAGCCAGCAAATGAGTAATTGTAACAGGATAAACAGAAACTACAAAAACCAAATGAAATCACGGTCTCAAAAGGTCAAATTAACATTAATTCATGCTGACTGAGGTAAGGTCAATGCTAAGTCAGACAAAAATGTCTCAGCTCATCATGTGGCCATTGAAAAAGGAGTATGAAATATGATTTCCAGAAAGTGGAAAAGAAGGCACCAGAAGACAGTTTGGCCAACTCCCACGATGCACTCTGTGGAGCTTATCACTGTGTTTAGGTTCAAGATGTTGTTGGGTACAATGTTTAAGAGTTTTTAAGCCTCTCTAATGTAATTTTCAACCAGAAGAATGTGTGGTAGTTACAGTACCCACAATTTAAGTTTAGCCAGATGCTTTTCCCAATTTTCAAATTTATTTTTAGCCTACCACATGGCTTTGGTGGAAACTGAAAATAAGAGTTAGACACAGTTTTCATGACATATGCGGAGTGAAAATAGTAACACTTGGTGTATTTTGTGCACGATATTTTTTAGGAAAGCAATAAAATGCACTGTGAAATAATACAGTTTAAATATGCTAATGCTACTATCCAAAGAATCTGCAAGCAAGTAAGAGAGACGAAGATAAGCAACACAGCCAGCTACAGTAGTCTAAATATTCTGTAGCACTTTGTTTAGCTTTTGAAGTGTTTCATCTAGAATCAGCTGTCAATGAAACAACCTTAGTGGCCAATATTTCTCAAATTATATTATTATGAGTTGTCATAATCACTGACCAAAACTAGAAAAACGCTTAAACACTCTCTCTTTTACACACATACACACCCTGACTTTAAAGAGAGGTAATCATAGGCTGTCTTTGGTTTTGTTTGCTTTGTCCGTTGGCTGAATTCGCTCAGATGGCATTAGGTGTATGTGTGGGCAGGTGGGTAAGACCAATCAGTACAACTGAGTTACCCCATCTGTAATATGAGAATTGTTGAAGTGACCACCAAACTCAAACCTTATAGTCAATTTACTTGCACTGAACCTGAAATAAAAGTTTCCTCCTCTGAAATGGGAAATACAAGGAAAGGCATTACTGCTAATCCAGGATCTGCATGTGAGGACATTCCAGACACCTTCTGTCTTGCACTAAAGTTACCCTCAAAAATTAATAACCCAGGGGCACCTGGGTAGCTCAGTCGGTTAAGTGTCCGACTTCAGCTCGGGTCATGATTATCATGGTTCGTGGGTTCGAGCCCCACGCTGGGCTCTGTGCTGACAGCTCAGAGCCTGGAGCCTGCTTCAGATTCTATATCTCCCTCTCTCTCTGCCCCTTCCCACTCACACTCTGTCTCTCAAAAGTAAATAAACATTTAAAAAATTTTTAATAAATAAATAAAAATTAATATCCCATAATCACATATAGCAGAACTGAAGACCAAAGCATTTACTAGAAAGCTATAAACTAAAATCAACTTACAGGAGATGTGGTTAATCGAAGGATAGTGCCATTTTTTATTTCATTGCGATTCTGGAAAAGAAAAATAAAATCTTTGTAAGTCTTCAAATTTTAGAAGCTTAGTAAAGAAGAGAGAGCAAAGGCAAAAATAATCTAGTAGTGATACCATATAATAAGAATTCTTATGATTCAGTTTGTCACTTTATTCTCATAATTCTTGAGTGATTTTTAATTATTTCTACAAAGAACTTTAAACTGGGTCTCAGATGTATTAACTTTATAACAAGTCACAGACAGCATTCAGCACAGAAGTGAGTATAAGTCCAGAGAGTAGGAATATAGGGCCCAAGAAGAGCAAACCAAAAAAAAAGCAACTTTGAAAGGTTATTTAGAAAATACAACCTAACCAGTTCTGCTAGATTAAAACACACATCTGCACAAAAACTTGTACATGAATGCTCACAAAAACGTTATTCATAATAGCCAAAAGCTGGAAGCAACCCAAATGTCCAGCAATTGGTGAACAAAATGTGGTATACCCATTCAACGGAATATTATTAGGCAATACAAAGAAATGCTGATACATGCTACACCATGAATGAACCCTGAAAACATTACACTAAGTGAAAGAATCCTGACACAAAGGCCATCGCTGTTATGGTTCCATTTATATGAAATGTCCACAATAGGCAAATCCACTGAGACAGAAAGCACACTGGTGGTTTCCAGGTGCTGGCAGGTGGCGGGGGCTGGGGGGAGATGAACGCTAATGGTTGCAAGGTTTCTTTTCCCAGTGATGAAAATGTTCTAAAATTGATTGTGGTGATGATTTCACAAATCTAGGAATATATCAAAAACCACTGAATTGAGCACTTTAAATAGTGGATGTAAGGGAATGTGAATCCCATCTAAATAAAGCTACCTTTTTAAGGTTATATTAAGGAACTGGGTTTCTTAACATTTGCCAGCTCTGTGTGTCACCTTAGAGTGAAGAACACAGCATAAATAAGAAGAGCCCAAGTCAGTCTTTCTCCACTTGGCAAGCATGTTGGCGGTGAATGTCCTAAAGCTGTCACGTAGAATCTTTGGCATTGGAAGTAGAATCTCACTGGCAGTTTTATTTCCTGCCACCAGAGTACGCACCATTCTCAGCTTTCAGGAGGAGACCTTATGGGAGTCGCACATCCACATGCCCCACCCTGGAGCACAGAGGCCAGGAAGTTAATAAAGCGCCATGAGGATCATTCTCCTGCATCACTTAAGAGGAGCCACAATCTGGAATGTGTTCAGCAGGCACACGGAGGTGGTACAAAGCTTCTCAGGATAAGATGCCAAAAGCACACAGAACACACTCTCTCTCTCCCTCAGCCAATTCTGACTACTTATTAGAAAATGAATTTTCTAAAACGACTACCTAAAAGAAAGCAGGCCCACACTGTCTCCCAAAGAAAACTAATCCAAACGTTTATACCAAGGGCAGGATGGCCTGAAAGTTCAACTCTGTCAATTCCAGCTCAATCTAGAGCATCCGCAGGCAGACACCCTGGGCTGCCTCTGGAGAAAGCAAGCTTCTCATTATTGGAAGTGTCAGGCAAGGCCCGAATGACCACCTGGTCGGCAGGAAAGGTGAAATTAATTTCTGTCATTTAAAAAATCTTTCAACCCTAAAATTCTATGACTCTCTGCCAAAGGAGAGAAAGACAGCAAATTCTCATTATAAAACATTAAGGAAGCTGAAAACATAGCATCCCTCTTTCTTGCTCAGGTTCTAAATGAATTGAGAAATAAGAGAGTCAGAAGATGAAAACCTAAAATATCCCCTTTACTAGTTTTTACGGAAAACAAGGCTCAGGGTAAGAACCAACAAGACAGCTAACTGGACCCTCAGATTACCTGTTGAGGTCAGACCTAAAGCAGTTTCCTTCCCAGAGAAAAAGGGGCCCACTTTATTCTTCCCAAATAACCAGTCAAGAAGAAAAAGCAGCCCTGTGAACACAAAGAGGCCGGAAGGACTTAGGATAATATTTCCTCATGGAAATTTGGAGTGAGGGTAGGGATTCCTAATAATAGCAATAAACATTTATTGAAAGGCACCGAGCTGGGGTATTTTAGGGGTTTGCTGTCATGCTTATTTAACCATCATAACAACTCTTTTTTTAAGATTTTTTTAAAACTAGTCTCTATATCCAACGTGGGGCTCAAACTCACAACCCAAGATCAAGAACTGCATGTTCCACTGAGTGAGTCGGCCCTCTGCCCATTTTCTCTCTGGAAAAAGACCAAGATTTTGCATTTATCCTCAGAGGGGAATTATCCTCATCAACTGGTCAACGTACATGAGAGCAAAGAAGTAAGTATGGTATCAGCAAACGCCCTGCAGGTTCTCAGGGGTTCCCTGTGAGGCCCACAGTACAGGACCCTAGGTGGGGGTATGACTGGGGTAAAAGTAAGCAGCTGGCCCCCAGGTTGACTCCTGCAATGTTGGCTCCTGACTTTTGGGGATCTAAGTATGAGTTCTTTAAAGAAAGAGTCTTAAGCACTGTGTGTTTAAACCAAAAGCAGCATCAAAACCACCGACAGGAGGAGCTGGGTTCAAATTCCCCAACTTGTGCTCAGTGCGAGGTCCTTAACCACACGGATGTAAGTCTTCTCTTCCCTAAAGTAGTGAGAGCGAGCCATTGCATGGGGAACAAAGAGTAAGAACAAGAGGTGATAAATGCGCTGAGCCCAGCCTAGAAGTGGCTCAAAAATGAGAGGGACAGCCACCATTAACTAGACAGCAGCTCTCATCCCTGTGCCTCTGTCTTCTCGGCTAGCAGTTCATTTGCCTTTCTGGCTTTTCCTTTCCTCTGAAAAAAATGTGTTTCTAATCAGTGTTTTGCATTTTGGAATAAAAGAAGATAAGGGGAAGAGCTATTAAATTTGCATTAAAAATGTTAAGGTCCTGGGGCACCTGGGAGGCTCAGTCGGTTAAGGGCCCAACTGTCGATTTCAACTCAGGTCATGATCTCACAGTTCGTGGGTCTGAGCACAGAGCCTGCTTGGGATTCTCTCACTCCCCCTCTCTCTCTGCCCGTCCCCTGTTTGCTCTCTCTCTCTCAAAATAAATAAACATTAAAAAAGTTATTTTAAGTGTTAAGGTCCTGTCAGAAAGGTAGATGAGACTCAAAGAGAAAGGCAGTACAGACAGACCTGTGCTTCAGAGGCTGTGTTCTATCAGGAAAATCAACTGGATGACACCTCTTCGACCACAGGCTGATGTCACCTTCCACTCTCCAAAGAATGTAAAGTTGGTCAGCAAAGGAAAAGGCTTATGCTTTCTCTGATTCTATAAATTTCATCCAGGCAACGTAGAGCATCACTTAAGAGTGGGGTCTCCAGGGGCGCCTGGGTGGCTCAGTCGGTTGAGTGTCCAACTCTTGATTTCGGTTGAGCATCCGACTCTTGATTTCAGCTCAGGTCATGGTCTCATGTTTGTGGGATTGAGCCCCACGTTGGGCTCCACGCTGTCAGTGATCCCTACTTGGGATTCTCTCTCTCCCTCTCCCTCTGCCCTTCCCCATTTGTACTCTCCCTCTCAAAATAAATAAACATTTTTTAAAAAGTGGGGTCTCCTTGGGGCACCCCAGTGGCTCAGTTGGTTGAGCATCTGACTTTGGCTCAGGTCACGATCTCACAGTTCATGAGTTCGAGCCCCACATCAGGCTCTGAGCTATCAGCTGGCACATTAAGGTCCAGCTATCAGTTCACAGCCTGGAGTCTGCTTCGGATTCTGTGTGTGTGTGTCTCTCTCTCTCTGCCCCTCCCCCTTCTCAAAAATAAACATTAAAAAAAAAGAGTCTAGGATGCACAAAGAGAGTAAAGATATGACACTTACAAGGTAGACTGGCCTTTAGCCACTTAAAGAGGGAGGGGCAGGCATACATGAGGTGAAATTCTGGCTCTGATTTGCAGTTTGTGAACGTGTCCTGTCTCTGCAGTGGCCAGTTCGACAGTATGGTAGCCATATTTGTGTTTAATGCTTCTAGTTCATAAATTAAGAAGAAATCACAAAGCTCATGCTTTGGGAACAAAAGTGTATGTCTTCCTTCATTAGAAAAGAGTGAATTTCCTTATAGGAATTTCCTAAAAGGCCCTCGTAAACTCTTCAGTGGAAAACATCAACTGTTTGCATCCAAAGATTCTTTGAATCCCTCAACTGGAAAATCTCTGCTGTTAACACCTATCCTGGACTGCTGTACCATATCCATACATGCTTTGAAAGATCGGCCTAAATCAAATTCCAATTCTCAAGAAATTCTGATATTACCTTCTACGATAGTCTTTTGATATGTCAACTTGACTAGTCTGCTCTCCCCAATTATTCAATCAAATATGCATCTAGGTGGTGTTACTGTAAAGGTATTTTGCAGGTGTGGTTAAAGTTGATAATCAGTTAACTTTAAGTAGGAGAGATTATCCAAGATAATCTGGGTGGGCCTGATTCCATAAATTGAAAGGCCTTAAATTCTACCAGTGGACAGCAGATTCAACTTTTACCCCAGAGTTCCAGCCTCCTCTTCCTGAAAGCATGCCCTATGCATTTTGGATTTGCCTATCCAGTCTCCACAATCACGTAAGCCAACTGCTTGCAATAAACCTCTTTGCACATATCTCCCACTGGTTCTGCATCTCTTGTTGAACCCTGACCAATACGCCTGCACCTGCCGAGACATTGCCCAAGCTTTGCATGGCTGTGTTTTCCCTTTACCACAGTGAGCAATATACTGGCCAGCTTTGTTTCATCAACAGGTTGTACTGGTGACCCCTGGAGAGCAGCTTCCAATGGGGCCAATCCAGCAGCATTCAACCAGGTCAGGGTCACTTTCCCAGGCTAGCCAAGGAATAACACCACCAAATGACATATAAAAGCATGTGGGGAAGAAAACAATGGACCAACCTCCCCCCGCCCCCAAACAGAGAGGGGCATTCTGCAAAAATGAAGAATGTATCCATCGGGTCACAGGCCAAGACACTGCCCCCTGCCCCTCTCTGAGAAATCAGTCTTCAATCCTCCATTTTTTTGTATGACCGTCATATCATCTCTTTTAGAGTCACCATAAGGGCACATTAAAATACTGGTTTCTAGGGCTCCTGTTCCCTAGCCACTTTCTCAGGGATGCTCATTTTCGCTATAATCCTAAGTAACTCTGAGGCACAATAGTTTAGAATCATCCCAGTCTAATCCGCAAGAACACCCAGCACATTCAGACTAAGTATTGTGAATTTCAAGGAAATAGAGTCTGAGGCAAACAAGACTAATGCCAGCACCTCAAAAATGAAGAGAAAAGAGGCAGCCAGAACATTTGTGCAGTGAAATGTCCCAACTGCACACAGTGTACGAGAAGAAGTGGCCCAGTGAAAGCCAGCTAAAGCCCCACTGTCATATTTACTCATGCCCAGCAGTTCCTGACTGTACTAGCCCCTGACATTCACAGGCGTCTCGATAGGATGTCTTTGTGTTTCTTCACAGAACTAGCTCAGCGACTCAGTCTCTGTGTGGGTTGGATAATAAGATCCTGCTGAAAAATGTCACTGTTCTCCTATTTTTCCCTCTGAAATTTGTTTTTCTCAGTATGCCAACTTTCTATCTAGCCAGACAAATTAAGAATTATTCCCTGGTCAAAAAGCAAGGAAAGAGAAGGTCAGAGGGGGAGAGGGCGCTTACGACCCCAAAAAGCCAGACTCCTGGAGGGCAGGCAGCTCCGGGGTCTTTTTTTCCTCTGGCTCCCTCTCTCCTCCTCTCTCCTTGTCTGCTTCTCTCTCTCTCTCCAGATGTGACAGGGCCCTTACTTTGGATGTATTACTACTAAATAATGCTGTTTTTCACCCCCATTACTCAATCATCACAAACACTGATTTTGCATGTAAACCTGACCCTTTTTGTCCTTTATGTGTCCATTTGAGTGATCTTCAAATCTTCAGGCTGAAGGAATAACTGAGGACAGTACATGATATGCCGGTTGCTAGGTTACGCAGCAATGCCTCCAGACAGAGGACTACGGGTCTAACATTTGAGGAGCGATGTTAGAAATACCCTAAAATAAAAATCTGAACCTCCAAAAACAGGAAAAAAAAGAAGGCTGGGAGGCGGGGGTGAGGTAGAAAGATGAGAATGTGTGGCAAACTGTGGTAAATGCACATTCACCGTAATTCCCATTGTGGCCTTCCCCAGGTTCGTTTACCATCAGAGACCATGTCCCCATCATCCCCAGACAGCTTGAGCAATTCATCTTCACCCATTAATCGAGGGATCTGGGCTTGACTTCTTGTCCACTCTATTTTCCTGCCCCTAACTCGATTCTATTCTCAGTTGTTTTTCTTCCATCACTTTCCTTTTCACAGAACACAGGCATCCTTTACACAATTCCCAACATCAAGAGAAGACGGAACGAGGCAGGTATAAAGGAAGATATCTGCTAACTACCTATTTGTGATGTGTAAACACAGACCACGGAAGGAGGCCGAGGGCATGCTGCACAGGAATGGTTTGCTCTCTTTCCATATGTAATGAGACTCGGGGTAAAATGAGCGGAGAGCTGCAGGTAGACAGCTTGCAGGGGCCCAGGGAGTCTCCCGGGATGTCGTGAACCCCAGGGGAAGAACATAGGGAGAATGCTGGTCCCCCTTAGCATTTTAATCAACCACTTGTAGAAGACAGAGATGAAGAACAGTATGTTTTTCTGCAGAAGAACATGCTGTCTTACCTTAAAGGAACAAGCACTATTAGATGTTCACTCTTGATGAAAAACAGGCACCCTTGTTTTGCTTGCTTCCTCAGCCAAGTTCACATAGTAGGAGTGAGCACACACCTATCTTGGTGTCCAGGCCCAGGGACCAAAAGCTCAAGGTTGGACCCAATCCATATCCAGGTCTCCCTGACACCCTAGGATAAGAATTGACTGAGTACAATTTGCTAAGAAATAATGGAAGGTCATTATTTAGAGATGAGTCTTAGACTCAACCTTGAAGTCAGAGTAGGCAGCCCCCTTGAGCACAGAAGCTGAGGGGGACAATTTTAGCAATCCAGACAGCGGGATCAGCACCAGCAATGGCATAGTGTGGTCATCTGAGGAATGAGGACATGTATTAAGAAAATCTCTCTCTCTCACTACAGGCCCTGGGAGAACAGTAATGTCACGAGCATGATGGACCAACAGGGGTCTGGGAGCCTAGAAAGTGCAGGAGACCACAAGGAAGGAAGCCCAGGTTGGGCCTGAGCCATCTAACTTCCCATGTGACCTTGGGCAAGTCGATCGGCTTCAGTTTCCTCATCAACAGAATGGAGGCAAGGGGCCCAGCACCAAAGGTCAATTCTCTTCTCTTTTATTCTCAGTACAACAAAGAGGAAACATTTAAGGTTTCTGAGCAAAATTACTGATTATGATGAAGGGAATGCTTCAGAGAAATGAATCTGTCAGCAGCAGTGAACTGGAGTAGAAAGGAAGTAAGTTAAGGAGGTTGGCTGAGGTGATGAAGGATTCTAGCAACACACTTCTAACTACGATCACTGCAGGGCTTGGCACTTAACTGAGTCAGCCCGCAGGCTCCAGCCCCAGGCCCACCTGCCCTGAGCGTCTCCAGTCTCCAAGTTCACAATCTGATACAAGAACCCAGATCTGAAAAGCTAGTAAAAAGTTCTATGATAAAAATTTATGCCTTTCCTCACATGCATAACTTGAAGGAGAGTAAATATGGCCCAATTTTTGGTGGGTGATTTTGTAATATTTAACAAAAGCCTTAAAAATGTTCAAAACCAAATTCTAAGAATTTGTCCTACAGAAACATCAGAGGTACCGACATCTTACAAGGGCTGTCTAAGGCAGTATTAGTCATAATGGAGAAAAAAAAAAAAAAAAAACTAAAAGCAAATCCAGTGCATTATTTATTGTTTCTTATCTCAAAGCCCAGCTTTCTTGGCCCCACTTTGGAATACAAGAGCTACACCCAAGCATTCCCCTTTGCCACCTGACAGAATGTGAAGCTTCACCAGTGGAGGGCACCGGAATGATCCTGCCTGGTCAGAAAAAGGCTGCTGGCTTTCCATCCACCACCATGATTCTTATTATTTGATGTGCAAGTCCTCAGGCCTCCTGCCCTACTCCGCCTACAGAGGCCACTTCTAAGTCACTCTGCCTACTACAGACTCCTTTCTATAGTCCAACACAGGTGTGTATCCTTCACCTTGGTGGTGATGTCCCTGTGGCAGCCATGCTCTCTTCGAAGAGCCTTGGGGAGGGGGGCAGTTCCCTCTCTTGGGCTTTAGTTCTCAAACTGCCCACTCCTCAGACTAAAGGCCACAGCTGGTTTGCTGCAACTGCTTCTTCAGCATCCTCTTTTACCCCTTTCCTCGCAGTTAACCAGTTCCTACAAAAAACCATTTTTTAAAATAAAATGCTCCTGTTCAAATAATGGTATGGTTTCTATACCCTGACTGATACACAAAGTCTTCCAAAGGTTCCCTAATATGAAGGAAAATTGAAATAAATATAGTTAAGCAGCCCAATTATACATAACACAGCCATTAAAGGGCTGGTATAAAAAAATGTTTAATAATATCAGAACATGTCACATTGCATTGTGCAGCAAAATATGTAGGTTGCAAAACAGTATTGTAATATGAGTCCAAATTGTTGGAATATAACGTGTGTGTATACACCAAAAAAATACCAGTGCCCGTGTGTAGATAACTACAGGAACAATGTTCCTCGTGTGCAACAGATGAAAAAAGGAAAGAGAGCAGGAAAAATGTCTGATATTGTGGGTATTTGCCCAACCCAGCTAATGAAGATTGTCTATGTTTCTGCAGGAGAAAGCGACCTCCCTGGTTTTTACAGAAGGAACCAGCAAAGCTGGAGTGAACCACATGAAACAGCCTTTCCCCTGCAGTCGTGTTTTATCATCCATTTGAGACAGAGACTTGATTCCCCAGCCCTTCTCCACTGCCATCAATTTTAACTTAGCCCCCAATCAAATGTCACATTGCACATGTTTAAACCGAGGTTACAATGTTGCTGGCAAGTTAGAGCCTGTGGCCTCAGAAACCCACAAAGTGCTGGAGAGGAGAGCTGCACTTACAGGAAAGAAGCTCATGCTTGCAAAACATACACATTTAAAAGGCCACCCCAAGGGCCCTGGCAGGGATCACCAAGGATGCCGCTACAGCAGTGAAAATGCCAACCCCACAGCTGACTCTAGCCAAAGCCAATGCAAACAACAGACTATGGAGGGAGAACAAGACGGACACCTCTGTAGCAGAGAGCTATGGAACAAAGTGGGATGGAAACATCAGAGAGGGAGAAGTGAACAAGCTCGCTGGCTGGCATCAAAGAGACAGCACGGTGTCACATGATATCCCAAAAGTAACCTGCTGCTGTGGTGTGACCCACCTACACACTGGTATCTGAAGGGCCTGACTCAAAGCGTGGCTTCGCCACTAACAGCTTTGTCTCCTTGGACATTTGGCACAGCACCTGGCACATAGCTGGTGCTCAGTGAAATTCAGTAAATGAGCTACATGTACATGACAACATCTCTGGACCTCCCTCGCTGCCACACGAAGACAGTCATACCTAGACTAAATGGTATTGCTGTGGGGATTAAATTAGTGCTAACAACGCCTCGGTCTGGCACACAGAATGGATGCAACACATCATTCGTAAGAAGGGACAGCTTCGCTACTGAGCACCAAAAATATGGAAAATCTGCCTGACAAAGAAGACGGAAGAGGATCTGAGGCAAAGGGAACACAGGTCAGGGCCATTTTGTTCACCTGCCTTGAGACATCGCAGTACAGCGATTCTTTTTCTTTTCTGTTTTTCCCCATGATCGTGGATGTGTTAGCAGTCGGGTGGAGCCTATGGACTTTTCTCTGAATAAGGTCTTTAAATGCAGAAATAAAATGCATACGCTTGCAAAAAAAACCCGATAGTTATGCAAATATTTTTAAAATTGTATCATAGTAACATATATGCTGCTTTATCAATGTAGTTATCAGCAACTTTCTCCAGAAATTGCCAGATCGTACATATTTTAAGCATTGCAGGCCGGAAGGGCTGCAACAATGATACATAAATAAATGGGCACAGCTGTGTTCCAATAAATTTTATTTACAAAAACAGGTGGCAGCCTGGATTCCACCCAAAGGCTATAGTTTGTTGATCCCTGTATTAATGCATGAAATAACAAGATACATTACAATGTCTAATAACCACCATAATTTCTAATTAAGTGTAATGATCATAAATTACATGTTGAAGAAGCTGTAATAACAGTGATAAATGGAAATATCTATGATTTCTACTGGTAACATTGGCACAGATACTGCTTTACTACTGTGGCTTCTTGCCTATATTCATGACTGAAATAATGCAAAATTTATATTTTCACAGAGTTGTAACTTTCTTTCTGCATAAGTTCATGGACTCCAGGTTAAAACGGTGGTTTTCCACTGTACTTTAGAAGAAAATTCAAATACCTACTATGCTTTAAAAGACTCAACTGGATGTGGCCCCAGCCAACCTTTCCAATCCCATCCGATCTACTTCCCACCCCCAGCTCACTATCCCTATCACACCAAGTCCTTCATGCTTCAGGGCCTTCACACTGGCTATTCCTTTTCCTGCAATGCTATGATCTGCCTCCTTATGATCCACAAGTCTTGGCTCAAATGTCTCCTCTTTAGAGACATTCTTGATGCCTTATGGCAATCTCGGCCAAGGCCCACAGATGGACATCCAGGGCCTTGCAGGGAGATCCAGATTGCCCTGGAGCTGGCTTGACCCCATGAAGAAGACCCAGAACCAAGACAGTAACCCTGGGTAGCAGAAATCCTTACAGGAGAATTACTGCTTAGAGAGGAGGCATAAGTTTTCTTCTCGGGGCTCATGTGTTAGAAGAAGAAAGGTCCAAAGCTCCTTATTCTGGAAACCACATCCACACTGCTGTAGTTGTATTTCGTTTTTATCTGGTTATTTGTTAACTTGAGCCAAGCCAAATCATATTTCTGACCTGTTCTGGAACCTATATTCTACAGCTGGCCTAGCAGGCTGAACCTCAACTGTAACACCTACCACACTCTGCCCCCATATGTGTATCACAGTACGTTACTCACTTCCTTCATACCACATACCCCAATCTCAAAATAAATACCTTGTTTGTTTTTTAAAAATTTCTCGTCTGTGTCCACACACACAAGAACATATGCAAGAGAAGAGTGGGAATCTTCACATTTTATCATCATCAGTGCCTAAAACAGTGCCTGGTAGGTGAAACGTGTTCAATAAATACTTTTTAAGTGAATGGAATGGATATTTTAATCACAATTGAGAGTAAGAGCCAGAATATATTTGTAAACTAAAGCTAACTGCCCATTTATGTCTTCAAAGACAGACATACAGTCCCTTTCTTCCTTGTGCAATGCGAATAAATTTCAAACTATCTTTCCTTTCCTTCCCTATTCTATCTACAACCTTCTGTCCACAAGAGGATATTTATTTCATGCCTACTATGAGGCACATGTATCATTAAGCATTTTTTTAAAACAGAGAATTGACACGTATTTGCTCGTGTTCCAGTACCAATCCATGTGTCCGCAACGGTGTCCTGAATGGAAATGAGCCATATTCCACCACACTGGTCACCTGGGCCACAGTACCAGGCTGCCCAGGCACAGGAGCAAGGTCATAACAGCCCTGAAGCTCTCCAACACCCAAGCTCTGCAGCTCATGAGGCTGTCCAGAAGCACTCCCAGAAATCCACCTGCTCCTGCCCTATGGGGAAGGGCCCCGTTAAGAGAAGAGGTGGGATGGATGCCCGAGGAAGGCAGGCTGCGGATTCAGTGCGGGAGACAAAGTACCCAACAGTGCACACAAAACAAAGAATGGGCTTCAGTGGACATCCACAAGAGTCTGCTTCATGCCATCCTCTCTTCCCTCCCTCCTTGCACCAGGAGGGAAATCAGAGTTTATTTTCTTTATTTTCTTTTAATTTTAACGTTTATTTATTTTTGAGAGACAGAGAGAGACAGAGCACAAGGAGGAGAGGGAGACACAGAATCCGAAGCAGGCTCCAGGCTCTGAGCTGTCAGCATAGAGCCCGATGCGGGGTTTGAACCCACAAATCGTGAGATCATGACCTGAGCCAAAGTCAGTCACCCAACCGGACTGAGCCACCCAGGTGCCCCACGAAATCAGAGTTTAAACAGAGTCTTCTAGAGGAGTTAGTAGGGATAACAGATGCAAGGGGCAGGAAGTAAACAGTCAAAACTTTTAAAGTTTTACAAACTCATCTGCATTTGAGCTTTCCTCTGCCTTTTTTCACTAGAGCACCCACACTGCACTCAGACATCCAGGCCTTGTCTCCAGAAGCTGTCTGTCTTGTCAGGGTAGGCAAGGGAACTAACTCTACCTTCGTGGAAAGCACTCATGACATAGTCAGCAATAACAAGACTGTGCCAATTCAGTTAAATAGGGCTTTTTTCTTAAGAGTTGATCCAAAGATAATTGCCAAAGAAAGCATTTCTTTTATAGACTTATTTTCTGGTGTAAGTATGTCCAATCCAGATGAACAAACTAATTGGTATGAAGGGACAACTACTTGGTGAATTAAATAAATGCCTTTTTCACATAGAGACTTGATAACAAGGTTTTGGGTTTTTTACTATAAAAAGATCCTGTGAAATAAGATGACATATATCATAGAAACAGCAGCTGATTTAAAAAGCCATTTACAACATGGCTTTTAGCAAAAGGTAAAGGTATAAATAAAACTGAGATAAAATCCAGGCTGTACAATTAGTCATAGACAATCATATTCAAGTTACCTCCTTTCTCGGACACTTAATTTTGTTTATTAAAAAAAAAATGGGAAATACACTAACTGATAAATACATGCCAATGTTTGTAGAAATTAATTAAACTCAACAGAATGACTTGTAAACAGCAAATGCCCAATATATAATACATAAATAGCTATAAACAATGAAAGTGCATAAACACAGATATAACTTATGATGGATACATGAGGTCTTAGGCATACATTTTACTAAATGTACACTAAATGTCTACTAAATTTAATTGAAAAAAATTTATAAGACTTTCATTGGAAAATGTCAAAGAACATTCTAATGAATTAATAAATGAAGATAAATCGTTTTCATGGATGAAATAGAAAAATACCATAAAGAAAGCAATTTTCCCCAAAATTAATCCATAAATTAGTTCAATGCTAATTAAAATCCTAACAGGATTTGACAAGCTGATGCTAAAATACATATAAATGGCACAGTATGGACTGGGAAGGATAATTTTGATAAAGAAAAAGAAGACAGGTTCATTCTCCTGGTATCAAGTTTTGTTACCAAGTTGTAAGTGATCGAAGGTGTGTGGTAAAGAACCAAAAAGCCACAAAGATACCTATACTCGAGAAAACTTGACTCACAACAGAAGCGATGATCAGAAGCAGAATCATGGGGATGGGAAGAAGGGCAATGAATTAGTCAACAAATGGTGCTAGGACAAAAAAGAGAAAATTAGAGCCCTGCCTAATGCATGTGCATGCGCGCATGCACACACACACACACACACACACACACACACACACACACACACACTTTCAAAATTGATTAATTACCTATATAAAAATCAAGACTTCATAGCTTTCGAAAGAAAACACAAAAGAATACCTTTATGACATATGGCTAGAGAAAGTGCTTTTAAACAAGACATGGGAAGCCCAGATATTAAAGGTGGGGGGGAGGAGATCAATTTAATCATCTTAAAATGAATATTTAACTTATTTTTAACAATAGACACCACAGGAAAGTTAACAAAAAGCTATGGACTAAGCGGAGCTATAGAAAAAAGAACTTGTGTCCACTTCCGATAAAGAACTCCTGTCAGTCAATGAAAGTACAACACTCTGCTCCCACTGCTGGACAAAGACTGGACAGGCAGTTTGTAAAAGGGAAATCTGAAGAGATAATAAACATAGGAAATATGCTCAGCCTCAGCAGTTAGGGAAATAGTAATTAAAACCACAAGAAGCCGCCCAGCATCCCCATCCACTTGGCTAAAAAGACTGTGACAGCAAGCACTGGTTAGGAAGGCGGGAATACGAACTCTACGTTATGGGTGGCACTAGGCCGGCTGAAGGTCGTTGGGCAATTTCTGGTAAGGCTGAATCGGGGCGCACCCTGCAACCCAAAGGCTTTCTACATTCTGTAGTGGAGAAACTTTCAAGTGAGGGCACATGAATACATGTACAAGAATATTCATTACAGAACTATTTGTGATACCAAAATTGGGGAAACAACTGCTTATCAGCTGGGTTTTATTCATGCCATGGGGTATTATGCATAATTCATCTCAAAAATATAACTTTGGATGAGAAACTTAAATTGGAAAATATTACCTACAGTATGATAGCAGTAACTTCAATTTTAAAATGCTAAACAATTCTCTATATTATTCACGAAAACATAAATATGTAGAAAACCTATAAAACATTCATGAGGATAATGTACATCAATCTCAGGCTAGTACTTACCTCTGGGGAGAGAGGAATAGAAAGAGAAACAGGAAAAATGACAGAGTAGGGCTTAAGCCAGACTAGCTTTTTTTTTTAAAGATAATCTGAATCAATAGGCAAAATGTTAATATCTATTAACATCTAGATGATTGAGTATATGGGTGTCAGTTATATCATTTCCTGTGCTTTTTTGATATGTTTGAAATATGGCATGATTAAAAAGTTTTAAATTACTATTTAAATGATTTCTGCTTGACAATAATATCACTAGTCTAAAATTCATTGGTCTGAGTCAAAAGCAGTGGCTGGATTTCTTACATCTATACATTACTCTGTAATGAGGGAATAATTAAAGATATAAGCATATATTTAAAAACAATGTGCTGACTATAAATTAGCCTTGCACAATCTTGTTCTTCTTTTCCCTGCCAACAGTTACATTCTTAAAACAACCAAAATGCAGTCTTTTTAAAAAGTGCCTATTAGTCAAGCCAGTGGTTTTCAAATAATGAAATGCTTTTGTTCTAAAAAAGGGGATAAAAAAAATCCCTCAGATGATGCCTCAGAACCTAAACTAGACAAAGAGGCAGTGTATTAATATTAACATGTTTTATGAGCTCAAGTTTGTAAATGTGTATTTTATCAAGGTCATCAGTAGGAATTAAGGAAGCTTTTATAGTAACATAAAAATTCAATATCTGGTATTGTGGATGATTATCACAATAATATAACAAGCTTCCACATTCAATTTACTTTGTGTTTTATTATCTTACTCACTGTGGAGAAAATCTGGATGCATTTCCACGTGTACAAGTTTTCTACTGCTATGTAACAAATTATCACAACCTTAGAAGCTTAAGACAACACAATGTGTAATGTCACAGTTTCTATGGGTCAGGAATCTAGAACGTTTTAGCTAGGTCCTTTACTTGGGTTTTTCAGGGCTGAAATCAAGATGCTGGTTGGCTGAATCCTAATTTGGAATTCAGAGGCCTCTGTCAAGTTCATTCCAACTGTTGATGAATTTGTTTCCTTGTGTATGACTAAGATCCCTCTTCCCTCCATTTTTAAGCTAGCTATTGACAAGGAACCATGCTCAACTCCAAGGGGTTGCTCTCCTCCCATCCTTATCCTGGAGCCTTTTCCATAACATGACAATTTTCTCCTTCTCAGGGACAATAGGAGAGCATCTCTATAATGCTTTAGCTTCTCTTAAAGGGCCCCTCTAATTAGGTCAGGCCCACAAAGATAATCGCCCTTTTGATTAACCCAAAGTCAAGTGATTAAGGACCTTAACTGCATATGCAAATGCCTTGGAACATACAGTATGAGATAATCACAGAAGTGACATCCCATCATATCCACAGATCCAGACCATATTCAAAGAGAGAGAATTATACTGGGCATGTAACACTAGGGGGTGGGTATCTTGGGTGCCACCTTGGATGCTGCCAACCACACACACACACGTATGTACCTGTCAGTGGTAAATGTTTTGAGAGCCTAACTCGAAATCTAAGGATTCTTGGAAAAGGTACAATGGGACACCTTTTCTTTCAAATCTATATAACTAACATCTAATCTCAACTCTCATTCCTGATAAATATTCAAATTCAGACCAAAAAAAAAAAAAAAAATCCAAAACTCACAGAAAGGAATCAAATTAGATTTTCACCTGTTACTGGACACCAGCCATGCTCCTAAGCCAATATATCTGAACCACCCCTGATCTATGTGGGCCAGCACACAGGTGCAGCAGCAGTAAACCTGCTTAATGATTTTGCTTGAATGGATGGATTCGTGCCTGATTTAAAATAAAACAGTACAATCTTCCCAGTCAATGACACATTTATAAGCAGTGTAAATATATGCACAGGGATGGAGGAAATGAAATGCTTCATATTGATGTCTGTTTAAAGTCAACTTAACCTGGCACCTTAATAATGATGAAGCTCTTATTACAGTTTCTGTTGATTCTTTTACTTATGTTTAAAGAACTCAAAATAATATTTTAAAAGGCTGTATAAACTAAATACATCTGCAATTCCTGAACCACCTCTGAAAACCCCTGAAATGGAACTTTCTTCATAATAATACAGAAGATCTTCATTTCAATTCCAAAATTCACCGCCAGAAGCTCTGCAACCTAAAACTCCAAAACCCCTAAGGCTTCTGTGAGCCCTAAATGCTTAAATGAAATCATCCATTAAAGTGCCTGGTGCCTAGGGGGTCCTTAACAAATGGTGACTGTATAAGCCAGGATGACCCCGTTTCTTTGACTCATCATTAAACTTCTATTTTCTAAGGAAACAGTGAAAAAAATCACAAAAAGCCTCAGGTTAAAGAATGGACGCTATTGTATTGTTTTAAAAAACCAAAAGAGAGAGGGGCATCTGTGTGGCTCAGTCAGTGAAGCATCTGACTTTGGCTCAGGTGATGATCTCACGGTTCGTGAGTTCAAGCCCCATGTCGGGCTCTGTGTGGACAGCTCAGAGCCTGGACCCTGCTTCAGATTCTGTGTCTCCCTCTCTCTCTCTGCCACTCCCCTGCTTGTGCTCCTCTCTAAGATTAGTAAAACATTAAAAACAAAAGAAAAAAATAGAACAGAAGAGAAAAAAGGCAAGTAAAAAGTCCAAACAAAAAGAACTGATTTTAAAACTGAGTTGAATACTTTCAGCCATGAAGAAAGTTTGACAAATAAATAGAAAATATGACTCACTGAGGGATGACCATAGCTAGGTGACTTACATATTGTCTTGCTAGTATTAAGCCTTTTATTCTTCAGTACACAATGAAATAGGCAGAGTATATTAACTAACATGTTAAGATGTCCAGTATGTATTACGTTAAAATGTAAATTATGCTGGGGCACCCGGGTAGCTCAGTCAGTTGAGTGATGGATTCTTGATTTCGGCTCAGGTGGTTATCTCAATGTGGGATCGAGCCCTGCATCAGGCTCCACACTGTGCGTGGAGCTTGCTTAAGATTCTCTCTCCTTCTGCCCCTCTCCCCTAACTAGTGCTGTCTACCTCTCAAATTTAAAAAAATGCAAGTTATGAAAAAATGTGTATGCTATGATCTCATTTTGCAAGAACAAATATGTATCCAAACTCAAATATGTATCCTGAAATGTTAGTTTTCTCTAAGTAACAGGATTGTGATCATTTAAACAATTTTGACTCTTCTTTTTTTAATATGTCTCCAATGTGCTTACCTTATTTGTGTAAATTTTGTAAATGAAATTTGATTACTTCATATCAGCTTGCTTAGGAGCAGCAAATACTGAGAAAAGACTTTTATATAAGTTACACTAAATTAGTAAAGTGGCACCTCATTATTTTTTTTTTATATATCTAAAAACCTAAACCTACAATGCTTGCAAGTCTGAAGTTACAAGAGATAAGGCATCTGAACACAGGGGAAAAGAAAGAAAAGTAGATGAACAGAGCCCGGGAAGAGACTTTTTTTTAAAAGATGGCTAATAACCTAAAGATGATAGTGAGGAAAGATAGAGTGAAAGAAAAATGAAGTCACAGAGAGACAGAAAGGAAAAATCAGCAGGAAGAAACAGGATCACAGGAGGGAAAAATAAAAGTCAGGGAGCAAAGAAAGAATGGCAAAAGGGAAGAAATACATTTTTAAAAACCATAATGTAAGAGGAAGCTATCCCTTCCTAGTCATCTCTTAATGAAATGCAAAATCTTAAATAAGGTCATAATGAATCATTTTTAAACTTATGTTTTGGTTGGGGTTTCCCCCCCTCCGACAGGAGTGAGAAATGACAAGTGTGCTTGATAGCCAAGGTTAACTTGACCTCTATCAGTACCAGAGATTCGACAGCACTGCAATTAACCCACCAGGTCTCTTTCAGATCTTTCTCTGTAGCTACAGCACCAACTTCATGATCGTCTTTGAAAAATGAAGAGTGGTTACTTACTGGTTTACAAGTGCAGTTGATGTAACAAAATGCTCACTTTTGTATTTGGACTTGAAACTTTAGGTGTGGTAAAGGAAGTGAACCAATTTCCCCCAAAATTATTCTCAGAAGAAGGAGTAAATATCAAAGTGCCTAATAAATTCCCTCTATTTTCCTGTGAACACTTTCTCAATTTATACAATCACTGTCCCCCCTCCATCCTCAAAAAAGAGAAGCAACAGATCTTTTCGCCTCTTGTATCCTTTATCGAAGTGGAAATTGTCTCATTGCTACTGTATGTTTTAATGATGTGAACTTTCTTCTACTTTTCTTCTTTTATATTTTCTTCTTCCTCTTAGCTTAAGCAGTTGAAATCTAGCAAAAGTGAAAAAACACATTTTAATCTTTGGATAATCTCTGGAAAGTAGGAAACCTGTCTCACAGCTCTTCCCTGAAAGAGAAAGCTAAAGAGATGTTGCATACGGTGGTTTCATGAAAAAGCCCCAGAGTTCTCTGCCACTCCTTCTATAGAGAGGGTGGTCCCTTGTCCTCTTCTCTTGATTGTGGGCAGGCTTATGACTGCTTCAAGCAAAAGAGTATAGCAGAAGATTCCAGAGAACTTCTGAGGCTAGGTCATCAAAAGCCATGCAGCTCCTGCTTGGCTCTCTTGAAACACTGGCTCTTAGGAAGTACCGTCGCAGGGAGCTTCTCAGAACACTGCTACATGCTGCAAGGAAGCCCAAGCCACATGCAAAGGCCACATGTAGGCACTTCAGTTTATGGTCCCAGCTGATGGGTGCCCACCCTTTGAGTCATTCCAATCCAGAAGCCAAACAGACCAGTGAAGAAGCTTCCAAATGATTCCATCTCCCAGATATTTGTGTCCTTCCAAATGAGACTCCAAGCAATGAATTACAAGCCATCAACCTTGCTTTGCCATGTTCAAATCCCCGACCCAGATTATTAATGAGTATAACTAATCATTTCCACTGATAATGGGTTTTTGTTTTATGTTACTATGTTTCGGGTGTTTTTTGAAGCAACAATAGACAGCTGGAACAATGGAGATAAAAAAAAAAAAAAGGTCACGCAATAATTATTACCGTAACTTAACTCTGATCACAGTGGAAAGAGTGGGCAATCTAGAACCCTTATGTCACCCAGTGTCACATCCAGAAAACAACTGCAAAGAGGTGGAGATTAAAATCTCTTTGCTCTCTCCAGTCTGTCTACCAAACTTTCTTCCCTTTTTTTTTTTTTTATTTCTCTTTTTTCTTTTGATCTTTGTTTCATGCCTACCCCTTAAGTCTGCCCTTGGGTCACTGACTTACTGTTCTAGTGGGTAGTCATTTTTCATGAAACAAATATCTACTGAGCACTGTTCTAGACATTGAGATTAAAAGATGAGGAAATCTGTGTCTGGGACCTTGTAATAAAATGTTTTTCAAACTGTGGATCACAACCATTAATAGTCATGAATTCATCCTGATAGGTCTTCCCAAACATTTTAAAAATATAAAATAATACAGAAAATAACATACTAAAAATAACAAAAAAAAAAAAAAAAAAAAAAAAAGGCTTTCCGGGGATGCCTGGGTGGCTCAGTCAGTTACGCATCCAACTTCAGCTCAGGTCATGATCTCACGGTTTGGGAGTTCGAGTCCTGCATTGGGCTCTGTGCTGATAGCCTGCTTCAGATTCTGTGTCTCCTTCTCTCTCTGCTCCTCCCCCACTCACGCTCTGAGTGTGTGTCTCTCTCTCTCAAAAATAAACATTAAAAATAAATTTTTTAAAGGCTTTCCAAATAGTATAAGTGACTATTGTTACATTAATCTTTTTTTTTTTTTTTTTTTTTTTTTTCCCTAAGTAGGCTTCATACCCAGCGCAGGGCCTGATGCAGGGCTTGAATTCATGACCCTGTGATCAAGACTGGAGCAAAGATCAAGCATCAGACACTTAACGAGCTAAGCCACCCAGGCGCCCCTGTTTCATGAATCTTTTATCCTTTGACACAAACACATGATGTCTATATTGTTTCCAGCCTAAAACTTTGAGAAAATGTAGTCTAATAGCTAGACAAAAATAACCTCATTTCTGAAAGAAAAAAAAAAAAAAAACCATGAATGAGATTGTGCTTAGGAAATCTGCAGTTAAGTTGCTGGCTTTGGAACACATTGTAAGAATCACAGAGCCTTTCTCAGAACTGTTTTCCTCCACTGATAACTGGTTTTGTTTTTTACTATTGTTAGTTTTGTTTAGGAGTATTCTAATGTTTCTAGGGCCATTCTTGGTAAACAAGTGCCTGCCTTCAGAGTGTGTCACTCATTCTGTATCTGAGCATGACACAGTTAAATGTTTGAGTACTTGAGTCAACCTATTCATCGGTTTAATAACTAAACTAGAGAACATGGAATTATCATGACCTCTGGCATTTATCTTTGCCTGCAATTCTAGAAGCAGTCCTATCTTACCAAACCCAAGCTAGGGAGCCTAAGCAAAAAAAAGTTAGCTGCCTGTGTAATCACCATGATAGCCTCTATCCAACAGTCAGTGGTAAACATTAAATAACATGTCATAAAACCACTGACATCTGAGTAATTCCGATGGCAGTCAGTACCTCCTCTCTCCTGCGCCCTCTCATTTATGTGACTCAACTTAGACTGGCTTTTTTTTTTTCTTCATCCTGAAATAAGTATATATTCTTCCAAGTCTTCCCTAGAGGAAAAGCACCAAATGATTTAAAATGATAGCTCCCATCCAATTCCCAAACTCTAATTAGGAAATTCTAAAACCACCCAAAAAAATGTTTTTACAGAAAACTTCAGAAAGTCTACTGCCGATTTAGTTTGAGTCACTGAGAACAAAATACCAGGATAGAGGTGAGATGACATTCCCAGAACAGGCAGTGGCTGGCCAAAGCCCAATCCCAGGGCTGCATAGCTCGTGAGGAAGGTCCGGACGGTCTGAGGAGTACATACACATGTGTGGGTGTGTGTGATTGTGTGTGTATTCCAATTTTAATAAGTTGAGCTTGATGGGCTGAGGAAGGGCTGAGGGAAGCCAAGCAGTACCTACCACTTCATCCTAAATAACATCACAGGAATCAAACACCCAGGTGTGCCATAGGGCCATCATCTTGCCCATAGCTCAACCCCGGCCTTCTGTCTTCATCTACTGAACTGGGAAAAATCTAGTATGTTCTTTAGTAGAATTTTTTTTAAGTCTATATATTTGAGAGAGAGAGAGAAAGAGCGTGACTGGGGGAAGGGCACAGAGAAAGAGGAAGAGAGAGAGAATCCAGCAGGCTCTGCACTGTCAGCACAGAGCCTGATGCATGGCTTGGAACTCACGAACCATGAGACCCTGACCTGAGCCAAGATCGAGAGTTGGATGCTTAACTGACTGAGCCACCCATGCGCCACCTAAATAAAGTAAATGTTAATAATATTAATAATCTTTTGGTTCCTGACTTGGAGAAATTCAAAATGTAAGGTCTGGGGAGTAATTATAAAAAAGTGTTGGTTCACATGTGGCAAGATACTACTACAGAGTGAATGCTTCTGTCTCCCAAATTTGTTTGTTGAATCCTAATGCCCAATATGATGATATTAGAAGGTGAGACCTTTAGGAGGTGATTAGGTCATGAGGGTAAAGCCCTCACGAATGGGATTAGTGCCCTTATAAAAAGAGACCCTCTGGAGCTTTCTCTCCCTTCTGCTATGTTGAGGGCACAGTGAAAAGATGACCACCTCTGAACCAAGAAGCAGGCCCTCTCCAGACACCAAATCTGCCAGCACCTCCGTCTTGGACTTCTTGTTTCCAGAATTGTGAGAAATAAAACTGTGAGAAATAAAATTATAACAGCCTAAAAGGACCAAAACACAAGCCAACACAAAATGACATTATTTCAAAGCGTTTTTTGTTTTGGTCAAAATTCTGGCTCCAACCTCTGTTCTTGGTGACATGTTTTCACCATATGTACATGTAAAGCCAACTGCAAACAGCTGCATTCAGTTGTTCACTGGTTATTGGAAAATGGGTCACCACAGTGGAGTGTGACTATCATAAACTTCTCCTTCATGTAATGAAAAAGAGTGTGTGGGGGTGGGGTAGAGAATGCCAACAAAGTTTCTAAGCCATGGCCCATGTTTTCCTTCACGGAAAGTCTGAAGCATTCATTTATTTAAGCCTAGAATTCTCTCTGCTCTCCTGTGACTACTGCTTCTTTAGAGTCAATTGACTAAAGTGAAGAACTTATGATAGGTGAGCCACATGAATATTAATAGATCCCCAGGGTGAAATAAAGTAAAATACACTTTCTCAGAATTGAACAATCACATAATTTGGGGTAAATTATCTTTCATAAGTATAGTTTGATTCTTAGAGGTTGTAATTTGCTATAATGAAAATAAAAATGATAATGCTGACTAAAATTATATTACTGTCTGATTATCTGCATAATAATGATTTACTTGTATACTGTAAGGTACAGGGGGGCTCTTATTTTTCCCTCCCCATGGCAATTGCAGTGAACTAGAGATAAATTCCTAAAGCTGACCATGTTCTCAGGAATAGGTCATTTATTCCAAATAGGGAGTACTTCAATCCATAGAACTGATTTAATTATTATGAGACTTCATGAACCCTTAAAAATTTTAATTGATATTCAGCAATGTGTGAATATCAAATTCAGATGTGTGTGTGTGTGTGTGTGTGTGTGTGTGTGTGTGTGTGAATATATATAGTGTACTTATTTTAGAGAGATAATTAATAAGCTGTGGGGGACAAAAAGCCAACCTCAACTTTTTAACATTGATTTAAGACTCTTAGAAAAGCATTAAGATTCATTTATTCACTCTACAATTCCTCCATGGTGAATAATCTGAAAGTGCATGTGCCTATTCTGTTAATTGAATTAACCAACATCATACATATTTATTAAGAGACTAATTGTACTTTCTATCTTACAGAGAAAACTGCATCACATTAAATCAACAAACAGTCCTCAAACACCTATTTCTTTTTTGTTCAAGAAACCAGGTGAGACACTGTAAGAGGGGTCTAGAGGTGGAACACAGTTTTTGATTGCAAGGTGTTCCGAATCCCATGGAGAAGAAAATACAAATTAGCACACAAATAGTTAAACATCATTTCAAGGCAACAGCAAAGACATGCAGGTTCTGATTCTCTACAAATGAAACTACCAGACAATAACTAAAGAAACAATGATTCTGAAAGCAGTAAAGATGGGAAGAAATTTACAAGAAGACTGAATTAAGAAACTAATCTCCAGAACTGGGGTTAAGATTCTTTCAGGCAAATAGCCAAGGTTTCTTCCAGCTCAAACAATTTAGGATTGGTAGGGAGAAGAGGTCAGCTGTCCTGAAATGGCAGTTATTTTAATAAGACTGCTTTCAGTGTGTGTTTGTTGCGAAAATTCATCTCCCCAGAAGCAAAGAGTATGTTATTTTGTGTCTTTATCCAAAGCACCTAGTCCTGTACCTGAAACACGATAATAGGAGGAAGGGGCGGGAGGAAGAACAGGACTGAATTCCAGAAGCAAGGTTTATTTAGAGTTTATTCAGGCAGGTTGTCTGAAGTTGAGAAAACAAGACAAACAAGCAACACTGAAAATGTGACACGCCTTGATGGCCAGGTTAAATAAGTAAGAAATTGGACCTCATGCTCTCTCAGCAACAGTAAAATGATGCCTCCAGTTCAGGGAGCACCCAGGCCTACAGGCCAATAAGATTTCATCATGTGGATTTTCATCATACGCAGGAATAAGGGGAAAGATCCAGAACCTGCTCACACTTCTAGTGGTAGTGTGAAATCATGACCAACAGCCTTGTTAAAAATGCTCGAACCCCAGCCCTCATCTACGGAATCTAAACCTCTAGATTTGACACGTGATCTGCATTTAAATCTGAGAGCTGTTGTTTTGGAAAATGAAAGTACCCCAGGTGGACATGACACAGACTTACTATCTAAAAAGTAAAACACTACATATTATATTATAAATACACTAAAACCATTGCAGTATATACAGTAACTGGGCAGATTTTATGGTGTATGAGTCAGATGTTAAAAAAATAAAGCATAAGATGGGGCACCTGGGTGGCTTGGTCGGTTAAGCGTCCGACTTCGGCTCAGGTCATGATCTCACGGTCCGTGAGTTCGAGCCCCGCGTCGGGCTCTGTGCTGACAGCACAGAGCCTGGAGCCTGTTTCGGATTCTGTGTCTCCCTCTCTCTCTGCCCCTCCCCTGTTCATGCTCTGTCTCTCTCTGTCTCAAAAATAAATAAACGTTAAAAAAAAATTTTTTTTTTAATAAAAAAATAAAAAAAATAAAGCATAAGAGTTCAGATTCTACTTAACAGATTTTTTAAATGTGCACTGAATCACATAGGTCCACAGAGGATCAAATTATAAACCTAACTGATTCAAAAATCATATTCCCAATAATCTTTTCAAACATGACCCTCATCCATCATCAATTGGTATCTGTCTAGTTTATCTCTAGACTGAAAACTCTATGAAATCAGGGACTTATCTTTTTCATCCCATCACATGCTTAAATGTCAAATCTGAGCAAATAGATTTCTCCCTCTTTCACTCCTATGCCCCAATCTACAGGAAATATTAAGATTTTTTTCTACTTATTTTCCTATGAATGTAAGTTAGAAAATGTTTTATGTTCTATATTAGGAGTACCCAAAAGGGATGTTAAAATTGAGTATGTTAGTCAGATAATTATATTAACATTTTATCTGGCTGTGCAAATCAACAAATTTATCAAGAAGACAGCACTGTGGAAATAAATAAAGAGAGCAGTTCAATTTAACTGCAATATGTTATTATTAACCTTAGCCAAGATATCAAGGAGGTTAATACAAAGCAAGCTTTTTTTTTTTAGTTTAGTTATTATTTATTTTGAGAGAGATAGAGCACAAGTGGGGATCAGAACGGGGGGGGGGGGGGGGGGGGGCGGGGAGAGAATCCCTAGCAGGCTCCACACTGTCAGCACAGAGCCTGATGCAGGGCTCAAACCCACGAACCATAAGATCGTGACTTGGGCCAAAATCAAGAGTTGGATACTTAACTGACTGAGCCACCCAGACGCCCCTGTGGCAAGCTTTTTGAAGGCAGACATTTCAAGAAGATTCTTATCTGGTCCTATTTTCTCCTTGGAATCAAGAGAGCTACCCAGCATTTGATGTCAATCCCTAGATCTATTTCAAAATACCCTTGCATTTCCTTCCTCTCCATAGTAAATGGTTTTCTGATCATTTCTAGCATAGGCTGACCACTCTTCCAGTATGATACATTCAGACTAATCACAGGGAAGTCTGTAGTCATTTATGGTTTAGCTTAGAACCATAAGGCTCCCCAATGCCCTTAGAATAAAATTTAACATCTTTAATACGGCCTTACAAGGCCTTGAGAATTGAGGCTTATGCAAAACTCTCTAGCCACATTTTGCCCATTTCAAGGGCCTCCCCCTGCACCCTTGTCTTAGATATCTGCTTAAATGTCACCTGCTCCAGGCTTAATTAGGTCTGGATGCTTACATTTGTCCTTTGTGACACTTAACAATTATAACTGGCTAATTTGGACTAAATATTTATTTGTCTTTCTTCCCTCCTGGACTTTGAGAATCACGAAGGTTGGAACTATCTTGGGCTCAACACAGTGCCTGGCACATCCGGGAAGTCCATACAAGTTTCTTTTATCGAACATACGCATGCATAGTTTTGTTTTGTTTTTTTTCCTCCTGGCATGGCTGTTTCTGCTTGACAGCCCTGGGTTATAAGCTGGCAGATCCAGTACAAGTAGCCTATCTAGGAGAGTCCAGTGCTTTCCAAAAGCTGGTGACAGGCATTCCAGCAGCCATCAGGGCAAGGAGCGTCCATAATAAAAGTCAGGTTCAATCACAAGTTAAAAAAAAGGGAGAACTCAGCAGCAAGGCACATGTGAACGTAGAGTCTTTAACAAGGCCACAGCAGGCAGCAGGTTGTGAGAAAGGCACGGGAGAGAGCAAAGGGGCAGCACGGAAGAAATGCTTAGAGTCAGGAACCCCAGGAGAGCTGAGCGGACAGGGCAAGGGGAAAAGCAGGAACATTTTTCTTTGCATTCCTGCCTGCTGAGACCCGGTCCTGGGGCACTGGCTCAGGTCTGCAGGTGGGGGCCCGCGCCAGTCACACCTGGCAGAGGGCAGCTTGCAGAGGTGGTGACAGTGGCTTCTGTTGAACAAATCCAGAATCTTGTACCGTAGTCGGCAGAAAAGGGAATGTGGCTGGGTCAGGAAATTTACAACATTCCTGGGCTCTGGTTTGCTCAAATTAAAATGCCTATCCCCGTGAAAGTTCTTTGATCAAGAGTAACCAAGACCAACATAAAGTGGTTTAAGTAAAGGGGTGGGACTGAAAAGCCCCGGCAGGTCCTCTCTCAGGGGTGCAAAGACAGGACACAGAAAGCAGAGAGGGAAATCAGGATGGGAGCTTCTCCCTCTCCACCGCTGCTGACTCCCTCGGGGGGCCTTCATTCCCACTTACCTCAATCCTTCCTGCAGGCTGGTTTTACTCAGTGCACTTACAGCTTGCTCTACCAACTATTTGACTTGCGGGATGATTTATCTGCCATCAGATGTGATTCCATATGACTGTCTGTTCTGGCAAACACCACCACCCAACTCACCCCTGAATTTCAGATTCCCAGAAGAGAGTATGGGGGGCCCACCTAGGATAATGTGTCAGCTCGTGGTGCCGTTGGCTCTGTGACAATAGGGAAAGGACACAGGGCACCAGGCCATAGAGCTGCCGTCTGGTTCCTGCCCAGGAACCAGGGGCAGGACAGCTCCCCAGGAAAAGACATGCCTCAGTTTGCTTTGTATATTGTTTGGTGGCAGTGTTGGTGGTGGTCTGTGGATGCGTGACACTTTCTTCAGGGAAGAACACACTCCAATCGTGAGGCTTCCTTAAACTAATTCACATACAGCCTTGTATTTATTCTCCCTAGCGAACCCTCCCTTGTAATGATCTTCAGTGACTCTCCAACACTTCTGCCCCCAAGCCAAGGCAAAACTAAGACTATACATGTATTTTATGAATGTATGAGAAGCAAAACAACACATGCAACAGACTGTTATTTTTGTTCTCTATTACAGTCCATTCTTAAAGCTCTTTCAATTGACTAAAATGATGTAACTCCCACTAATGAGGGATGATCTACAGTTTGAAAACCCCTACTATTAATTCTATTGTCCTATAATCTTATCATCCAAAAGTTTTGCACTTTCACATTATACCTAAAATAGAAGAAAGTTCCCCAATCTTTTCTCAGAAATACCTCCAACCCCACAAGATTTTAGCCACTTTTAGAAGATGAGCCAGGTTGACGTGAGATGTCTTGTGCTTCAGGACACCAACCCAGAACAGAGAAAGATGTGGTTAACAAAAATGCCCCTGCTCTCTATTAGACAGCCTACATCCACCGTACAAAAAAGGGCACGTTTGAAAAAAAATTACCCAAGGCATATGCACAAATTTGAACTGTTTTGATTACAGCGATCTTGAGCCAGCCACAGGACACTCCTATTCTCATTTTCTGTAGCGACCGACGGAGACGCGTACCCCTGTGTTAGCCGACCCAGTTCAGAGGTGTCATCCACCATCTCTGCACAAAGCTGACCCTCCCATACAGAGATGAAGCCAATTCCCCTGGACTCACTAGCTTTGCTCCAAATGGAAAAGAGGCTCTACTGGTGATGTGTGTACCTCTGCAGAAGTTTTAAAGCAAACTACTTGGCTCAACAATGCTGATCAAATTGGGTTATTGGGTCAAGGATGTATGTCGAGTCAAGGGCTTTCAGGAGGTCAAGAGCTGGTAGAATGAGGACTTTCAGCAGAGGAAACTAGGGAGGCAAAAGAAGATGATGAAAGAATCTATTTTCATCTCCAGCACCAGAACTGGTATGTCTCCCATTTCTGGTACGGCATGATGAGGCGTGCCGAAATGCCTGCCTCACAGCACAGCCCAAGAGTGTGGGACACTGGCTCTTGAGTCAGACTTCCTGGGTCCAATCCCAGCCTACTTCCTTACACCCCTGACCCTCAGCGGTGCCCTCTGTAAAATGGAACATGTAACAATAAAACCCGGTTCACAGGCTTTCCATGAAGATTTAATAAGACAAATAGTTCATGCGAAGCGCTTAGCAGACAGCTTGCCACAGAGCAAGCATCCAACAAATGTTCATGGTAGTTGTTCCCCCCACCAGAGCACTCCTGAACTGGCCTGCCAGGATGCTAAAACTCACAAAAAGAGTGTGGTCTTTAAATGAATATATTTCCCAAATTCAGATCAGACATAGTTAGCCTGCTCAAAGACCCATTTGGTGACCTCCTCCCTCCTATAATTATTCGGTTCTTTCCTCTCCTTCCTTAAAACCTGTGCCCATTTCAAGACTATGTCCCCCCACTAGAGAGTGAGATCACGAATGCAGAGAATGGAACATATTCTTCTCACTAGGCCCTTTGTGGAGCCCAGTACTCAAAGCATGACAGTTGAAGTGAATTCCACATGGTTAACTGAGTGATCTCCTGACCGAGTAGAATATACAAGTCCCAGGGACACAATCCTTATCTACCCAGGTTCTGGGAGGCTCAAGGCCTTTGAGAACCAAGAGCATCTGGGAAGTGAGAATGGCATAAAAAGGGATGCCCCACAAATGACCCCATTTCCTTCCCAAAGGTTGTTGCAGCCAGCTTGGCTAAGAGAGCCCAGATGAGGCTTGGCCATCTCTCTTCCTACAAAATAAGAATTAATCTAAATAAGATCCTACCAAGGTATATCACTATACTTCAGACATTCTGAAACAGGTCTTAGTAGGGGGTTAACAGCATAGGAGTCAGAGGCACTGATGTCCAACTCAGTCAAAAATCCACATATAACTTTTGACTCCCTCAAAACTGTACTATCAATGGCTCACTGTTGACTGGAAGCCTTACCAACAACATAAACAGCTGAGAAACACATATTGTGTATGTTATATGTGTTATATACTGTGTTCTTACAAGAAAGTAAGCTAGGGAAAAGAAAATGGTGTTAAGAAAATCATAAAGAAAATACATTTACAGTACTGTACTATATTTATTGAAAAAAATCTATGTATAACTGAACCAGGGTAGGTCAAACCCCTGTTGTTCAAGGGTCAGCTGTACTCTGCTAATTTCTAGGGAGTGGAACACTACTTGTTACAACTTCCTCCAAGTTACCCTTTTAGGGAATAAGGAAGCCACAGACTGAAGCTGGTAACAAATGCTCACAAGAAGCTGGCTGTAACTTCCTGTATGTATTTTTGTGAGGCAATTACCATCAGGATCAGTGGTCTGGGGTCCACAGAAAAGAATCATAAACAAATTAGGGCCTGGGCAGTGGGGACAGAATGTTTCCAGGAGATGGCCTAGAAAGCTTTGAAGAAAGACCCACCCAGGTCCAAGACTCAGCTTAACCACTGCCCATCTGCATGACCTATACAACCTGTTGCTTAACCTCTCTCTCGGTCTCACCTTCCTCGTTCTAAAATGGAGACAATAACACACACATCATCAGACTGAAATGAGGATAATGAGCTAGAATGCTTATTAGCAGTCTCTCTATATAAAAATTTTTTGGAAGACAAATTCCACCAGAGTACTTAAACACACAATTCACAAAAATAAACAAGTAGGATATGTCTAACTAAAAATCTTCATAGTAAAGGAAACCATCAACAAAATGAAAAGGCCACCCATGGAAAGGGAGAAAATAATTGCAAATCCTGCATCTGTTAAGGGGTTAATACCCAAAATATATAAAGAACTCACACAACTCAATGGCAAAAACAAACAAACAAACAAACAATCCCACTTAAAAATGGGCAGAGAAACTGAATGAACATTTTCCCAAAGACACACAGATGGCCAATAAGTACATGAAAAGGTACTCAACATCATTCATTATCAGGGAAATGCAAATCAAAACCATAATGAGATATCACTTCACACCAGTTAGAATGGCTATCATCAAATAAATAAACAAGTGTTGGCCAGGATGTGGAGAAAACGGAACCTTCATACACTGTTGGTGGGAATGTAAATTGGTACAGCCAATAAGGAAACCTGCATGGAGGTTCCTCAACTCTTCAGAAATAAAACTATCATATTAACGAACAGCCCCACTTTTGAATATTTATCCAAAGGAAATGAAAATAGGCTATCAAAGGGATATCTGCACTTCCATGTTCATTGCCACATTATTCACAACAGCTATGGTGTAAAAACAACCTTAGTGTTTGCCGATGGATGAATGGATAAAAGAATATGTGGCATATACACAGTGGAATATTATTCAGCCATGAGAAAGGAGGAAATCTTGCCATTAGCAAGGACATGGATGGACCTTGAGGGCATTATGCTAAGTAAGATAAATCACACAGAGAAAGACTGATACTCCATGGTATCACTTAAGTCCAGCTCATAGAAACAGAGAGTGGAAAAGTGGTTTCCGGGGCTGGATAGGAGACAGGAAACATAGGGAGAGACTGGTAAAACAACACAAACTTTCAGCTATAAGACGAACAAGGTCTAAAGATCTAATTCAAAATATGATGACTACAGTCGATAATGCTGTGTAATATAACTTGAATTTGCTAACAGAACTTAAATGTTCCCACCAAATAAATAAATAAGCACGTGAGGTGATAGATGTGTTAATTAATTAGATGGGGAGAATCCTTACACAGTGTATACATATGTCAAATCACCATGTACTTTAAAGATCTTACAATTTTGTCAATTATACCCCAATAAAGCTGAAAAAAGATACACAATTCACTTTTTATTTTTTATTTTTTCCTGCCTCTGTCTCTCTCTTTCTCTCTCTCTCTCTTTCATTCGGACATCACCCTGAAATATAAAAATTTCTGGGGCAGAATTTGAGCTTGTGAGTAGCTAAACCTTAACTTTCTGTAAGGATTTCTATGCTATGCTTTTGCTGAACACTGCTCAACAACATAATATTCTCTCCCACTGAAAAACCAAAGTTAATGGCCCAATAAGCAAATGAGACTATTTTGGAAAAATGCACTTGGATAACATGAGAAAAGTAGGGGAGGTGCCTTCCTGAGGATATTAGAAGAGAATTACAAGCATCCGTCCATCAGTCACAAAATGCATTAGCTTGTCGAGCCTGGAGAATTTTTCTTCTTTCAAATTACAGGTGATATTTTATCTCTGGCAGAGGGGGGGAGACCACCTCATATGCAAGGGGAAATCAGTAACTAAGAAGAACATGTACAAGTTTCAAAAATTAGTCACCAGTTACCATGGTAATGCAAATATTACCTAACAACTCACTGGGCTGTAAGTAACCAAAATGAGGCTAAAATGGAAAATGGGCTCTATGTATAGGAGTATTTGCACTAACCTAACAGCAGACTGAAGGCAGCCCAGGTTTGCGCCTGTGACCCAGGATCCAAGGTCTCTCCTGCCCTGTGCATGACATGTGAGTTCTGTATCACATGCACACACAGCTGTGCCCACTAACAGCTGCAGGAGGAAGAGTGATGACATTCTATTTACAAACAAAGAGCGATGATTGGGAAGATGAGTCTTCTCGTTCCCTAAACTCTTAATAAAAGAATAATCTCTGCTACTGCCCCCTGAAGACAGACAGACTGGATGACAAACATAGGTGGCAGTCCCTTTCAAACTCAACATTAACAATGTTCTCAGGCAACACAAGATTTTCTAAAAAACAACTAAGATGCCTGATAAAATAACAATTTTCCCAGGGTGCCTGGGTGGCTCAGTTGGTTAAGCGTCCAACTTTAGCTCAGGTCATGATCTCACGGTTCACGAGTTCAAGCCCAGCATTGGGCTCTGTGCTGACAGCTCAGAGCCTGGAGCCTGCTTGGGTTCTGTGTCTCCCTCTCTCTGGGCCCCTGCCCACTTGTACTTTGCCTGCCTGTCTGTCTGTCTGTCTCTCTCTCTCTCTCTCTCTCCAAAATAAATAAAACATTAAATTTTTTTTATTTTAATAATTTTCCCACTGTTCTGAGTGGTTTGAATTTTCTGTGTATACATTAATTTTCATTAGAACAAAAGCATAAATATTTTATGAATTTTTAAATTATTCCAAGAATTGGCTGCACACACACTTCTAAGTCAAACTTAGTGCATAACTTCTGTGGTACACACAGTACTGGTACCAAAAAACAGCCCCAGAGCTATATCCCCCCAGGTGGTCCTAGGGTTTCCATTAGAATTCCATGGAGGCTCTTAAACTGCAAAATCCTAGGCCATATCCAAGGCCAGCTCAATCTGAGTCTCTAGGGGTGGGATCTGAAAATGTCCATTTCTAAAAGGTTCTCCTTGCAATGAGTATGTTCTACAGTCTGAGAATCTCATCCTATCATCTACAGTACACTGAGGTCTCCTGCCAATGATGACAGGTTACAGCACAGCCACCAGGGGACACAAGTCAATACAGATTAACCAAATGCAGGGATATTGTGATTCCGTGACTTTGGGCTGTGGTTTACCACAACCCAAGGTTAAAAAAAAAAACAGCACAATACACATGTCCTGTATATGTGTGTGTACGACACAAGGATTTACAAACAACACAGGTGAGGGGCGCCTGGGTGGCTCAGTCGGTTAAGCGTCCGACTTCAGCTCAGGTCATGATCTCACACTCCGTGAGTTCGAGCCCCACGTCAGGCTCTGTGCTGACAGCTCAGAGCCTGGAGCCCGCTTCAGATTCTGTGTTTCCCCCTCTCTCTGCCCCTCCCCTGCTCATGCTCGGTATTTCTCTGTCTCAAAAATAAATAAAAACATTAAAAAAAAAAACAAACAACACAGGTGAAGTGATGTGATCTATTCTATTCTCATTTTTTATGCTGTTGCAACTAACAAAACTGATAGCACTGCCCACTAATTGGTGATATTTGAAAAATCCATTATAACTTCTATCGCCCTATAATTATATCACTCAATACTTTTTACACTTTTTCGTATTATGCTCCAAATAGTAGGAAACCATCCAATCTTTTCTGATAATACCCTAAAAGTTGTAATATTTTAGTTATCTTTAAAAGGTGAACCGAGATGAAATGAGACCGTATTCTGCTTAAAGATATCCACAGCAATATGTTTAACTGCTAACATTTAACTTACTTATTTATACCCTCTTTACCTCACGAAGAAGAGCATGCAGATTATATAAATCAGTAAAGAATCAATGAAAAATAGTAAGAAAATGAAGCTAAGGGAAAATAAAGACAGGAAACTAAGTGTTTGTAGAACACATCAAAGGAACAAGTAAAATTAAATATAACACAGGCCAGGAAATCTAGTCCACTTGTTGACTCTCAGCTTTCTGTCAATTAGTAGGAAGAGAAAAACACGATCAGTTATGAAAATTCCAGTGTCCATCTGGGAAGAACAAAGCAATTTCTGAGAAGCATTCCCAAGTCTGTGGCTATACTCCTACTGGGCTGGACTGAATTACCATCTGCCCCCAACCCCCATACACACACACTCCTCTGGGGACAGCAAGCCCTCACGGTAACTGCAGGACCCTCGTTACAGCCTCCACCTTGCACAACCACTTGATTCACAGGTAAACTGATGGTCGCTCCAGGGACTGCTGATTGGGAGGAACAAAGTCTGGAGCCTGAGGTCACCCAATAACCCCCTCCTCTAAGAGCACTTTGTATTCACTTCTGTCCCAGAACTGACTACCTTGTTGTCATGAAAACTGTTCAGGGGGCTTGAGCCTTTCCTCCCCACCAAGTCCACAAGGTTATAAAGTTCCATGAGGACAATATTGACTCTATGTATTTCAGTGAATTCTTCATTAAACTAACTAAACACTAAGCTCTTCTAGAAATTCCCAAAAGGCAAAGTGATTGAAGCACAAAAACCTAAACTTATTTTTTGATTGTATCATTTACTACTCGTGAGATATTGGCCAAGCCATTGGACTTTCGTGGTTCAGTTTCTTATCTGTGAACCAAAGCCAATACTGTTTACAACACAGGTTACTCTTGAGGAAGAAACTCACAAACGGATGTAAGTGTGCCTAGCCCAGTTCCTTGGCACACAGTAGGTGTTGAATAAATATTAGTTTTCCCTTCTCCTGTCAGGGATCTCTCGGAGACATTGCTTTTACTTGCTGCCACAACCACGTTAGTCCTCACCACTCCCTCCTTCTCCTCCAAGCTTCTTAAAGAGTAAAAAAAAAACCAAAATCCCCCACGAAGAATGCAAGGTTCCCTGAGCCACAGAATACTCAGTGTCTACACAATGCCGCCTTTGAAAAGGTTTCTTACCATTGTTTCCACTACTTTAAACAGGACTTAAGAGATTGTTCTTAAAAAAAAAAAGCAGTCTGAGAAAGGAGTCATTAAACATCAAATAAATACTGTAACCAAGGAATAAGAATGACTAGTATATGCACAGTTAGAAGGCAAATGTAGTTGCTAAAACGTGATGCAGAAACCTATCTGGTCTTCACTCCTGAAGACGCTAACTATTGCCTTGTTCATACTAAAGTAGCAGTCTTTGCTCTGCACACTCTATTTTTACAGATGATAGAGGCTTAAAATTTAAATCAGCAGGTCTAGTCTAGTCCTGAACTCAGGAAATATCAGTCATATTTTAATTTTTTTAAATAGAAGTGTCCCAGATTAAATAATGTGGTTGACCTACCTTTTCTGTGATATAGAAGTTGGAACTATCGGCGTGCTGCAGTGCAAAGTACTCATGGTTGGCAAGGGACCACCTTAAAAATATAAGCATAAACTGATCAGAAAAACAAAAAAACTGGGTCATTGTCATTTTTACAGTGTGACAGAATTAGAAGGATGAAGCACCCTACACTTGGAATTTGGCCAGTACCCAACACACCCCCCAGTGAGCTTCCTAACACTGGAATGACATTAGCCCACCTTGCATCGCCCTGACCAATCATTTCCTCTGTGGATCATCATGGTCCTATTGCACACCTAGTGGATGGAATGTGGCTCACCTTGAAGCATTTCATCTTTATGGCTTTGAGGCAGGGGTGTTTAAATACAATGTTATATTCCTCCCCCATTTTGAAGGAATGGAGCAGAAAGAGGAACACAGAAGAAATGAATGCAATTTAAATTTTTGATAATTGTTATATTCCAATGGTCTCTGTTCTGCAATCCCTAATCACTATGCTTGCTGCATATGGAAACATTCCAATCAAGTATCCCAGGTCTTAAATAAACTCCAAGTTAACACTGTCTTCATAATTCTGCTTTGGAGCAGAAAAACCTCATGCAATTCTATATATGCTTTCCCTTTGGATTGTTAAGGCTAGCCAAAGAGAGGTAGGAAAGCTGTAACACTGTCAAGTTCCATGGGGCAGCAAAACCACACACTGACTTGTCCTCTAAATTCTTTCGTCTTCTATGGGAGCCTGAATGGTCCTCTCAATTTATACCAGATGAGGTGTGTATTTAACCTCAGGAACTTCAGACTGCTCCCTGCTGAGTAGGATGAATGAACCACAGCTTTTCAAAATAAATAAAACCGGCCCCAATGTGCACACACCAGCCATTTCACACTTTCTGCTCTTTGAGGAACAACAGTAAATTTTTGGTGTAAGAGGGCATGTAAATTGTACAGAGTGATTCTTGATGTCTTTGCGGAGATCAGGTAGTAACTTATAAACAATGTTATAAATAAAAATAATAATAATAAAGCAATAATAATTGCTCAGGAATATTTTATTAGCTTCCAGTTTGTGGACTGAAGCAACTCACACGTATCCTAAGTAACACTTACCCATCACAGACTTCCTTTATTATTGCAGACAGTGGTTTTTTCTGCAAAAATAGCAAAAAAAAGGAAATGCTGTTAGTTTCATTTCATCATTTTAAATTAAAAAAAGAAGAAGAAAAGGAGCCTAATAAAAAGATATCTAAGTAAGGAGAACTTCCATTTGCTATTCTTGGTTGTTGTCAATGAGTCTGGTGTTTTTCTCAAGGTGTAATCTACCAGCCGTCACCGCCCGATATATTAATGATTTACTATCCTTGTGGTCCCATTTTCTATTCTTAACATTATTAGTTGAACAAAACATGCATCATATTTAACGTAGCTGCGTTAAAATCAAGATGAAAACAGAGCTCTGTTCAACGATCTCACAGGCAATGAGAGCCCCAAGGTCAAACGATAACCAGAATTCCTCAGGATCAGTACACGAAGCAGGCAACCAGCAGTGTGGTGTTACGCAAACAAGCTTGGATTCAGGACATTTTTATGAGAACGTGTGGCAAATGGAACAGGAGGCATTGCGAAATTGTTCCTACAAAGTGCATAGAATTCTTCTCCTAACCGTGGCCCTGACAAATGCCAATCATGCAGCAGCTTGAGCCGGACACACTTGAGTAATGAGACCATGACACCATGTGCCATGGTGTCAACTGGCCGGCTGACTACAGCTGTGCTCCAGGCCTAACAGCCACAGCTGTGTTCCGCTCCGCCTGCCCCCAGAGAGAAGGAATGCAGCAAAGAGAGAGACCCATACAGCTCACCCAGTGATGTTGAAACCTCTCTACTTTGGACGAAAACAGACCCCCTATCTATCTCCGTCTGGGGTGGGCAGTAGCATGTCAACCGAAAGAACAGATCACAGGCAAGAAATAAAGGGGGCAGAAAAATCAAAGAAATACAACACATGGCCTTGGATTTTTCAGATACAAACATATAAAAAGCTGTCTACATATAAACATGTTCTGCTTCTGTCCCTCTGAAGGGCAATGTGTTATGGGGAAATGAATACTGAATCAAGCAGAACCAATTCAAATCCTAGCTCCTTAACTGGTCTGCAGCATAACCTATATAATTCCCTTAATTTGCTGAACCTCAACTAATTTATCTGTAGAACGGGCATAGGACCTATCCATTCCTCAGGGCTGCTATAAGAAATAAATGAGAGGGGCGCCTGGGTGGCTCAGTCGGTTAAGCAGCCGACTTCGGCTCAGGTCATGATCTCGCGGTCCGTGAGTTCGAGCCCCGCGTCGGGCTCTGTGCTGACCGCTCAGAGCCTGGAGCCTGTTTCAGATTCTGTGTCTCCCTCTCTCTGACCCTCCCCTGTTCATGCTCTGTCTCTCCCTGTCTCAAAAATAAATAAAACGTTAAAAAAAAAATTTTAAAAAAAAAGAAAGAAAGAAATGAGAATTAATACAAAGAGCAAAAAAATCAAAAAAGGGTTAAGGGTTAGGATTTTGCCTTATTACTCTCTCATGTCACAGAATAGCCCTGAGACATGATGTTACCATGTCTGCTCTGACAAATTAGTGAATTCTGACCACTGTTCACAGTCCCTTCTAAGGGCCTCCAGCCCTAGCTAAAAGTTGACTCCAGCTCAGTCCACAGTGTTCCTCCAATGAACTCCTGCCCACCAGAGATCTAGTCTCTACGACTGAGTCCACCACCATGTGTTCAAAAGAATGTCTGACTAAGCTAAAAATCCAGTGGGAAGAAGGGGAACCTAGAATCATTGAGGAGTGGAAAGCTGCTGGGTTATCCCAACATCCTGAGTTGGTCTCCTTTCTAATAAGATGAGAAATGGAGATTGGGTTCTCCAAAGAAGTTACATGTTATACAAGCCAATGGCTTCACAAGAACTTATCCACTGTTTATGGCTTTAGCTTTGAGTGGAGGGGCAATGATGTTCTCACATCCAAAGGACAAAGGAATTTTAGGAGTAAAACTATGCCCATAAGATGAGGATTTTGCACTTCCAACTGCCAGAGCCTTCTCCAGGCTATCTGTATTTTATGAAGACTTATCACTCCTAGCCTCCTAATCTTACTTTTTGCACCCTCAAAACTGAAATCTAAATAACAAGATTGGATGTTAGCCTTGAATGACATTGAAACAACAGATCAGACCAAGAAAGCATTGCTACTGAGGTAGGAGAAGGCATCTAACACAATAGCTCCCAGAATTAGATTTCCTAGTTGAGGTGTCATAAAGTAATTTCTTAGATTTTCCTTCAGGTCTGACTCATAGATTCAGAACCAAATTTGAACAGACAGAAGTCTATGGGGTACTATTATATCTAGAATATTCTCAGGCTGGATAGATGAAAGGAGTAAAAACCATGGAAGAACTTAGAGATTTAGCAAAGATTATACAAAGGCTCTAAACCACTGATGAAAAGGAATCACAGTTAACTGAACATAACGCACCCATAAGGCAGCCTTAACCCCTCAAAATAAATGTTATGGCCCACGTCCCACACCTGTCTCCTCTATTCTTCTTGCTGTTCCAGTGAAATATTAGCTCCCACCACCCAAAGGTAGTGCCAGTGAACTTTCACAGTCCTCCTCTCCCTTAATTCATCTACCTTATTTGACACTATTACTACTGCCTTCTTTTGGAAACCCTCTTTCCAGAGCTTTCATGGTATTTCCTTCAGTCTCCTACAGTGTTAACCAATACACCATCAGTAAAAGCCAAGAGATCCTTCAATTGTTTCTCTTTTGCCTCTAACTTCCTAACGCCACATTTCTGTTCTGGTCTCTTCCGCTTTTGCTTAATCAGTCAGTTCCTCATTCACTTCAACTGCCCACAGTGTAAAGTTCTGGCTCCAAATACTCTCTTGCACATCTCTGACAGCTTGCTAGATACAACATTTAACTCTCCTTCAGGAATCTTATTAAATACACAAACAAAAACCATCACTCTCACCCATCAACCTGCCCCAACAACAGCAGGACCTCAAAGGTCCCGCACCCCACCAGGACGTCTCCCTCTGGTTGCACCGCTTCTGCTCAGAAGCACCTACAGCCTTCGTTTCTTCACTCTCCAGCTCAACGGAGTTAAAGGCACGTCATGACTTCTCACCTCCTAACTACTCTCCTAACATACAGACACTCCCCATCCCAACTCCTGCTATCAGACAAATATTCCCCCCAATCCCATTGCCTCTCATTCTTTGTCCCTAGTCCCAACCACTCCGGAGTGCAACCCCTTCATTACTGATGACTCACCACAAATCCTCAGTCAAATGCTCTACTGGCACATCAAACTCTGATTCCTATCTGCCATTAGTTCCTACACTGCTTACATGGGGCAGTTTTTCACATACATTTGTAGAGAATTCATCCTTGCCTTCCCCTTTTCTTTACTCTATTTTGTGATATATGCATTTCCACTGAGTCTCATCATTGTTGCCTCCACAAACTGTCCCCCCTTTATTCGTTCCAGACCTTACTACTACCTCTGTAGAGCTCTCGGGACACTGTCACCAGATCCTTGCAAATAAGTCTCCACATCCCCAGCTTCTTTCTCTCCAATCCCTACATTAGCCATAATTGGGTAAAATCTGACTTTCCCTACAAACTTTGCTCAGGTCACTCTTTTTTGCCCCAATATCCTCTGTAGATCCCCAGTGACCATCACCAATATGGTATAAATCCCTTAGCTTGTCATCCAAGGCCTTCCACAATCTGTGCTCATGCAGTCAAACTGTATACTAATGCTGTACATGTTATTCATGCTTCTGGATTAGTCCATGATTCACCAAAAAAAAAAAAAGGAAAGAAAAGAAAAGAAAAGAATCCCACTTCCATACTTACACTTTATACCATTTGTTGAATGTCCCTCTCCTTTCTGTTCCAGTTCTAACAATGAACTCTTACTACCAGTAATACCCATTTCAAAGCAGAATATCCACCTTTAAGCAGATGTCTCTGATCTCCCCAACCACACAGACAGAAGTCACTCCCTCTCTGTACTTAGCACATTAAATAAGTCACTCCCCAAAACTTTGTATCTCTGTCTTATCTTCTTGTCCCTTGAGAACAAGCCCTCTTAATTCATGTGGGTTAATCTTCTCCAGCCCTCAGTACTAGTTACCATAGAATATAGGTGCTAGTAGAATCTAAAAGGAGACTCAATGCATTTCTGTTGAATGGAAAACCCATACATTCACTTTCTGTCAAAAAACAAACAAAAAGGCTTGAATAAAGGAAACTATTTGAAGAATAGCCTGGATTAACTAGCACACCCACCCCACCCCCCCTTCCTGCCATGTAAACTACACTGGCTGGCTCTAAGCAGCTGTTGGCTAGAAGTTGTTAGACACGTGAATGCTGTCACTACTCCCTGCACAGATGCCTCTTGAAGGAGTTATGTGATTCATGGCTTGGAAAAGCACTGAGCGAGCTAGCTGATGACGAGTGTAATTCAACAGGGGATAAAACAGATACCCATCAAATGACCATCACCATCCGTTAGCAAGGTCACACAGGTGAGCAGCACTATCATAAACTTATGTGGGACTGAACAAGATACCCAAACAGAAAACACTAGTCTGGTGCCACCGCTTTTCTCATTTCCTATACAAAGCCCTTAGTCTGACGTGAGTTTCCTTGTGCCACTTACATTCCAAGCCAAAGGCCAGCCAGCTCTGCCTATGTTTTGGTTAACATTTGCTCAAGCGGCATGGGATGCTTCTGCCTATCTCCCCAGTCTTCTAAGTCTTGGGAGTATGGTGACACTTTGATTGCTTTCTGTAGAACTGAGGAACAATTTGTCTTTCACTTCATTGAGAGAAAAGGCTCAGGAGAAAAAGAAAATTTGCTCTAAAAGGCAAAAACTGGTTCTTCTTCCTGATTCCATAAAGCCTAAAGGAGCTAAAAATAAAATTCTATACTCTATTTGAATCTATCAGGATTTAGAATATTGAGGCAAAATTATTTTAACTACCTAAGTATGTTTTCATAACTTAAAAAAAAATCGTAACTGCGGCGCCTGGTTGGCTCAGTCAATAGAGCGTGGAAGTCTTAACCTCAGGGTCATGAGTTCAAACTTACAGGTTGTGGAGCCTACTTAAAGTTTTTTAAAAAGTAACCAAATTCCTTAAGCTTTTTGTTTTGAAGGTCAAAACTATCTTCTTGGCCTCAGCAGTGAGCTGAGATGGGAAGAGCAGGAATGTTTTTAAGGATAACCAGGAGGGTTAGACAGTTACCAGACTGCACCTTGCAGGTGGTTAGGGGTGGCCCCAGACCACCACACTCTTTTCCTCATTCCCCTTAGCAACAGTGAGGTCATCTTGCAGCATAGAAAAGTATTTCTTCATTTTATATTTTTCTGGGGAAATTTTAATGCTGGCAGAAATATTTTTATTTGTCAAAGTATGCATTTCCATATGAATCTGATTGGCAAAGTACCATGTGCCAACAGTTATATTCAAGGAGTAGCTTTTTTTGTTTTTTGTTTGTTTGTTTTTTTAAGATTTATTCCTCCCTTTTGACTTTAACTCTTATTCTCCAAAAGAATTCCCTTATCTAATGGAATTTATCAAAGCGAGTCAGGAGAGCAAATTTCCTATACAAAAAGATTTGTGTATCTACTTTTCATAAGATCAGCTACATTTTTGCGAATGGCCAAATTCTCTAGCAATTCATTTTTAATCTTGTGTCTCTGGCAACACTCTCTTCTCTCTATTCGTTAAAGTGGGTGTTGGTCTTTGCTTTCCTTTTTATTATCTCTCCCTTGTCTTTAATGAAATGCCAGTATCATAAATTCCTGAATCCATGCCTCCCACTCTGACCCTCTTCTAAGGTCTGGTCCAGCAATACCAATAACCCCTCGGGCAGATCCATGTGGATGTCCTGCCACCCCTTCATGAAAGCTTAACACTTCATCTTCTTCCTTACTAAACCAGATCTTCCTCTTGGCTCCCTTTTATCTCTTAGAAAAAAACTATGCTCTCACACAAACCACATGGTTCTTTTAAGGCATCAGAGAATCCCAAGAAGAAACATCCTTGGGAATCTCTGCTTGTTTGTTTAGGGGCAGGCAGCGTCCAGCCTGCCTTAAGGCTCCTTCCCCTGGAGAGAGCCCCACAGTTCTGCCACATCCATGTCCCTGTCCCTGACATGCCTCCTATGAGCACAGTTCCTGTTTAACCACCTGTTCCTATCCGTGGGCAGAGGCATCTGTCCTGAAGACTCACCCAGCCCAAAGGCTCACCTCAGGGCTCTTAAATCTGTCCGTGCATACACTGCTCCCTTGACACTGACCCATGGAGGCTGATAGCACCCCCAGCGTTGTGACCACATGCTGTGAGCACCTACGGATTGTGGGCTGGAGTTCTAGCCTCCGACAGTCACTTGTCAGGCACACACTTGTCCCAAAACGGACATCGCCCAGAAAACACAGCCTGGTTTCACTGAAACCTCACTCATTTCAAATGTTTTTAATGACACAGGGGGGAAAGTGCTTATGTGGTGACATTAAGTTAACAGACACCAGGAAAGCATTGGGAATGCTGAATTTTTATCCACTCCCTGCTTTTCTAGATCTTCCCTCAACTATGAGCTCTCATCTTTAGAAAATGACCTGGGCTTAAACTCCAACTTCTGCAACTCTGGGTTTTGTAATCCTTAGGTTTATGACTTCTCTCAGTGATTCCATTTTCTCCACTGAAAATAAACACAGTACCTCACACACTGTAGTATCATGAAGATGAACTGAGATGGCACAGGTAAAACCTTTGAGATAGCACCCAGGACAGAGTAAGACACTGCATAATGTTACTTATGAAGAGCTTCTTTCAAAATTCTTGTATCCTGTGTTGCCACTTTACAGCTACTTTTTGTAAAAGTTGATGAAATAAATACATGAATGAATATCCAATTCCTCTTTCTTCTTTGAGTGACTCCAGCCCCGTTGTTGCCTTTGGCTCTCATCTCTTCCTATTCTTCATTCTTCAACTCATTTTCATTTTGTCTGCCAACTCAGTTACACTTGCTATGGAGGCAGAGACCACCTCTGAGACACCTCTGTCACTTCCCAGGCGAGTGGCTGCTGGGCCCCCGCAAAGCGGGCAATTAGCAAATATTGTTTCATTAAGACCACGTCTTCTTTTTCCAGACTTTTAGCTTCTTTCCCTTTCTTCTGGTCTCTTTCCGACAGCCGCTAAAGCTCACGCAGGAGCTAAAGAAGGAACATAGCAAGAGGAAAACAGAAGCAATCTCCGATCCCCACCATGCGTCTGCCCTTCCATACGGCCAGCGTCTTACAGTCCTTTAATTGCAAAACTATTTTCCACAAAGACTTAAAGTTTTTGGTTTCAGTGTGTTAAAAAGCTTTTCTCCAATGCTTTAAAAGAATGTGACAGATGCTTTATTCTGACACTTTGAGGCGATACAGCACAGCACTTGGGATTTTACTTTGCTTTTATAGATGGAAATTCATTGAACATATTCTGCACAGCAGTTATGAGTAATGTTGGCCCAGAAAGAAAAGAAACCCAGCTTCCACACGTCAGGACACCTCTGAGAAGGGATACGCATGTTAACTACGACTTAGCCTACAATAGGATTTGGAGAAACTTTAATGTACAGTAACCCGCCTAGTTCCCGGAGGTGCTTCCTGACATTGTGTCAATGACACAAGTCATCTTAGAACAGCTTTATCCTCCCACCCCCACCCCAAGGAGCCCTATGATGAGTCTCCATGCTTCAGAGCCATTTACCTCCATACTTTTGTATGGAGGAATGTGATGCGCTCTGAGGGGGGTGTGTGTGCCTACTGTCTTCCTATGGGCAGCCTGAATAATCTGAACGAGAATGACAAAACCACACTTTCCTGGGCAAAGTTAGCTGGTTCTTGGAAAGCAAGTATTTTGATAACAGTTCCAATGTGAATCACTGGCACAAGATTCCATTGTCAGAAGTGACAAAGGGCTTTACAACTACATCTCCAAAGTAGTACAACCATGCGGATCACATTAATTTTAAAAACTGAAAGATGATAGGCTATGCCACCTTTTTCTTGACAAATGATTTGTTTCAGAAATGGTTTCTTTATAATGACTTGTTTCAAGCTTCATGAAACTAATTAAATATCACATTTTAGCAAGATAAAGTAGAATCTTTGTGTCAAAAAAAATCATTGGACTGTGTAAATGAGCAAAGACGTAAATAATTAGCACTTTTGTGTGTTAGTGCGTTACACACAAGTGAAAAAAACCCTTTCTCTTTGAGGTATTCTGGTATTCCTCCTCAGTAGAAACTGTATTTCCCTTCAATTGGAAGGGAAACTGAAATTTTAGAAAGTGACTAAAGTATGAAAATGAACAATGCAAAAACAAAGCACGACTGATACCAATTATCTTTTTTGATTCTCCTTCCTAGTCCCTATTTTATATTGTCCTAATACCAATGTTGCTAGGGACATAAGAAACATATTTTCCCCCAAATTTCAGTATCTCAGGCAGCAATAACAACCAATCTCTTATTTCCTATCTCCCTCTCAACTTTCCCTAATATCAGTGCTTTCCAAGAAGTATGCCCAGATGACTCCCCACTGGCTGGCACGCCACTATACTCCACACGCTTGCAACCAAGTGTTCTCTGTGGAAAGGAGGGATTTGTACTCCAAACCAGCTGAGGTCATAAGGTCGGCCTACCCTCACTCCTGTGAAATAGTCTACTTGTTTGTGTCAAATTCATATGTGGAAGGTTAATAAGTATTTATGTGCATGATTTAAAATTTAAAGGACAGGCAGGCTCAGTAGGATAAACAGAAATGACTGTGGACCCACATGAGTAGGGTATTATCAGTCTAGGTGAGCAGATACAAGAAAGCCAGAACCTTACTTTGTTCAGGTTCAATTTAAAAACAGGATTATGAAGGTTTATCACCTGCAAAGAAACCAAGATTCGATATAAGACAGCAGTCAAAAGCACACTGAGAGGAACTGGTGGCAAAGGGAGTTTTTAAGAAGTGAGTTTATTTTTTCAATTTCTCCCCCTCCTTTATTTCTTGACTCTCTTCTTTATGTGGTGGGTTTACTTGTTTGTGAGTGGATACACCAATGCCAATTCATCCTTCTTTCTTGAATGGTAATGGATGTGCCGGGACATCTGCCAGCCAACAGCAGAAGGACATGGACTTTCAAGTCTCAAATAGATGCTCCATGAATGGGGCAATGGTAATCTAACCATTGGTTAGAACCATATGGTTCAAGGCGGAACCATAGCCTTGAAGAATAACAAAACAGGCTCTTCTTGAAGGGTTTGGAATATGCAAACAATGGCCACAACCTCATGCACTTTCTAAAACTCCCTTAACTTTGAGACATCATCAACCTAGACTTTTATTATCTATCATCACTTGGCCAGGCCTTCTGACACTTATGGTAATAGTAATAGCTACAATTTATTGAATGACTATCGTATATCCCCTATAAGATGATACTACTAAGTCTATTTTACAAATGATGAAACTGTCATAGGATCTTGAGATGTTAAGTAACTTGCTCAAAGCCTTAAAGCATCTAGAACAAAGCCAGAATTTGAACCTGGACCTATGTCATTTCAGAATCCGCGTTCTTTAACTCCATCCCAAATCTGAAACCCTGGCAACCATGAACAACAAGACCAAGTGCCCAGAGCTAACACTCAAGGGGAAGGGTGCTGGACTTCTGGGCATCTTGGTTCCTGGCACATAGTGAGTTCATGATAAACATTATTTTAATGCATGATGTTTCAGCACTTCCATGAGAATAGTAGATGACACTGCCTTGTGACGAAACCCTAAGTGAACACTGAGACTTCTGACATCCAGTGGAAGAATTCTCTGTGCTCTGGTCCCCTTCTCACCTTATGCTCAAATCCAACATCCAGCCCTCACTTCTGTGTAGTTCCCTTCTGTTTTGGGCCATTGTAACTTGAGTGTGTATCCTTCCATAACCTCAGACTCAAAACCTACCCCAAACTCTTTCCTAATTTTCAGCTTTTACTCATCTTCTTCTAGTTTGCCAGAAAATAAGCTTGGAATCAACATTATACCTTCCTTGCTCTTCATATTATTGGCTCTTCAGCCCCACCAAGTCAATCTCACAGGTGACTCACTAAACCTTCTTCTTTATTCTGCTTCTGGGTACAGAGGAGCAATTAAAAACAGATGATATCTGGGTTGCTTAGGGTACTTTTGGTTATAAGTCTAGCAAATGCAAAGCCATGGCTCATGTGGCATATGAACAGTGTCATACGCATGAATGAGAGAGGGGTTAAACAGGCAACTCAGAGGCAAAAGATGTCTAAGTCCTATAAACAACTCTTGATGATTAGGACCCATCCTGAGTTTTTAAGCAGGAAAGTGACATAGTCAAGTGCATTTCCTAATGACAGGTGATTGCACTGGAGGTTGAGAGACCAGTTAAGTGGACAAATTGGCCAGTGCATTGAAACCCAAAGAAAATCTGAAAGGAGGTACAGTCATACAGATACCTGCTTTATTCTCCTGTACCCATTTGTGTAAGGTTTCCATGAAGACTGTGAGTCCACCTAAATATCCCTCCACTATCTTGATAGCTGCTACCACCATTCGCTATTCACACAAGAAATCTCGGAATCATCTTTAACATTTCCCTCCTCTTCACCTGACACCCTCTACATATAATCAATTATCAATTTTGTGTCAGTTTAATCCTACTAGACATCTTGATGAGACATATGCTTCACTTCTTTCTATCTCCCATCACTATCCTAAGCCACGGCATATCACTCCTTGCCTGGACTATTGCAAGGGCTGTCTAAATAATCTCTCTTATTTCATTTTACCTCTTGCAAAACATACAAATGCTTTAGAAGAGAAAGACAGCAAACCTATTTCTCCCCTCAACTGAGAATTCCGTTTAACTGAGCAAGAATGACCTCTAGCATTCTGCTTTTCCTTCTGAAAATGAATTGCAGATTTTAGGCTGCTTTCAGTAGGGACATCTTCTAAAAGTACAAATCATACCATGCCAATCCCCTGCTTATAAACCTCCCCTTTTCTTGTGGCTCTTGGATAAAGTACTAAGTCCATTTAGCTCTGAATAGCAGAGCCTCTACTCATCCAAGCAGCCAAATCCAGAGCCTCTGTTCTCTCCCACTGCAGAATTTCTCTTCAGTTCCAGAGAAGTAAGATATTAGCTAGGATTTCCTCAAATATTGCCTCTCCACCATTCATTTTGTCCTTTTTTTATGTTTATTTATTTATTTTTGAGAGAAAGAGAGAGAGGAGCAGAGAGAGACAGAGACAGAGACAGAGACAGAGACAGAGACAGAAAATCTGAAGCAGGATCCACGCTATCAGTACAGAGCCCAACATGGGACTCAAACTCACAAACCATGAGATCATGACCTGAGCCAAAGTCAGATGCTTAACTGACTGAGCCACCCAGGTGCTCTGCATTCTTTATTAGTAGGACTGCCAGCTAGACATAGGTTACAACTTCCTAATGCATCCTTTTAACACAAATTCACAATCATATTTTTCATTCATCTTTTGAGCTATGTTCTGAATGAATTCCTCATTCTCATTCTCCAAGTTATCAATTTTCTCTTTAGCCAAATCTACTCTAGGGTTACTCTGTCTGTGCATTCTATTGTTTTTACTTATCTTTTGTAGTTTTCCTTCTTTTTTTATATTTCACTTACCATATGTATATTTTCCATTTCTAACATTTCTAATTGATTCTTTCTGATACCCATATATTCCTCAATTTCTATCTACCTCCTTTGTGTTCATAATCTGCTCATGGAGATATCGTCCTCTTGCTTTTAAAGTTCTCCCTTTGGGAGATATCTGACACACTTATTTTTAAGTCCTCCCTTGTTGCTCTCTCTGTTCCTCCACATTGCCCAGGGAAAACAGGGCCAGCCAGAGCAGCAGCAGCATCAGATGTGATAAAAAGGGACCAGATGCAGGCAAGTTTACTGAGGTAACTGATTGGACAGAAAAGCCAATGGAGAGGGAAGAGCCTGGGAGGACATACAGTTTCAGCTTCAGCAAACTACGTGTATGTTCTCACCTATCACCTGGAAAAGGAAAACATGAAGTTTCCGAAGCAAAGCAACACAGGTCTTGGAGTAGAAGGCATGATAGGCATGATAAGGCAGTTTTGAATATATTGAGTTTGCAGGACAAGGGACATAGATGGCCAAGGCAAATAGGCTGATACGTGGTTGTTTATATGGGTCAGGAGGTCAAGAAAGAAGTGAGCCAGAAATAACCAGCATCCTATCGTGATGATGCTGACAAACCCAAACAGATCACCACAAACTTGTCCCAGAGTAATGGTCCATCTACAATCATTCTGAAAATGGATATATCTTATCTCAAAGCCATTTGGTTGTCTTTTGATCATGGATGGCTTTGATGGAAGGACAAAAATAAATCTTCCCAAAGGTAATTAATAAAATGTAATAATATATAGAATAATATATAGAATATATATATAGAATATATAGAATAATAGAATGCATGGTGGGAACAAGGAAAGGCACGTTCCTCTCACCAGGGCCACACCCTTGCAGAAAAATTTCTCTGCTGAAATCTACCTAGAAAGCAAACTAAAATCTGCAATTCATTTTCAGAAGGAAAAGCAGAATGCTAGCATTCATTCTTGCTCAATTAAACTGAGCTCATGGTTGAGGGGAGAAATAGGTTTGCTGCCTTTCCCTTCCAAAGCATGGCAAACTCTATTTTATGAGGTTATATAGACTCTGTCACACAACGAGAGGGAGCTAAACCAGAAAAGGAAATGGCCCAGTCACTTTATTTTAAAGGAAGTTTAAGTAATAACAGCTACAATACCAAGTCCAACAGTTGCAAAATCAGATGAGGAATGACTATTCCTGTCACAGTGTCATTCTACCTTTATTATGACATCACACAAAGCAATAGTGCAGCCACACACAGGCTTTGTCACATCTTTGTCATGTGGAACAGAAGGAGCTCCTGCAGGTGCTATGTTTGGACATTGTGTAAAGTAAGGAGAGGTGAAGAATTAGTAGGACCATTTTACTGATGCGGGTACTGAATCACACACTGAAGGTTACTCTGGGAACCAGATGAGTCGCCAACAGAGAGAGTCAGAAATTTAGAGGGCCTCACAACAGTGATTTCCAAATCTGGCCCCAAGAGCATCAGCATCACCAAGGAGCTTGATAAAAACAGGAATCCCTGGGCCTCCGAACGTACCTACAAATAATCCTCTCCGTATGTTCAATATGTTTCGTAAGTGATTCCAGCAAAGAACCAAGCTTGGGAACCACCGATTTAGTCCATTCTCAACAGAGAGAAATTCGTCAATTGCCCAGGGGACATGTGGCAATGTCTAGAGACATTTTTGGTTGCCAAAACTGGGGGAGGGGATGCTCCTGGCACCTAGTGGGTAAAGGCCAGGATATAACTTAAATCCTACAATGCACAGGACAGCACTCGTAACTAAGAATCATCCAGTCCAGGGGGGCCTATGTGGCTCAGTAGGTTAATCATCCGACTTCAGCTCAGGTCATGATCTCATGGTTCATGAGTTCGAGCCCCACATCAGGCTCTGTGCTGACAGCTCAGAGCCTGGAGCCTGCTTTGGATTCTGTGTCTTCCTCTCTCTCTGCCCCTCCCCGGCTCACACTTTGTCTCTCTTTCAAAAATAAACATTTAAAAATTAAAAAAAAAAAGAATCATCCAGTCCAAAAGTTCAGTGGCTCTGAGGCTGAGAAATGGTGATACAATCCAACAGTCAGGAAAGAACCGTCTAGGAAAATTACAGGACTTTTAATTTTTGTAATATAAAGTTGGAACCTCGCTTTTCAGAAATCCAATCTCATTTTCTCGATTCTACGGGATTTTAAAACTTTGTGTATTGTGGTAACCTATACACAACATAAAATTTCCAGGGGCGCCTGGGTGGCTCAGTCGGTTAAGCTATTGACTCTTGATTTTAGCTCAGGTCATGATCTCATAGATTGGGGAGATCGAGCCCCACATAGGGCTTTGCTCGGGATTCTCTCCTTCTCTCTGCCCCTTCCTGGCTTGCACTCACATGCTTGCTTGCTCTCTCTCTCAAAATAAATAAACTTAATATGAAACATAAAATTTCCACTTTCAACCATTTTTATAAAGGTTTTTTTAATTATTTATTTTTGAGAGAGAGAGACAGCAAGCGAGCAGGGGAGGGGCAGAGAGAGGGAGGCATAGAATCCAGAGCAGGCTCCAGGCTCTGAGCTGTCAGCACAGAGCAAAATTCAGGGCTTAAACTCACAAAATGTGAGATCATGACCTGAGCTGAAGTCAGACGCTTAACCGACTAAGCCACCCAGGTGGCCCTTACCATTTTTAAATGTACGGTTCAGTGGTATTAAGTACATTCATGTTGTGCATTCTATGTGCTATGTGATCTTAAAGTTCTGAATTCAAAACATATTTTGAGTTCAGGTGTCATTTTAGCTCACCAGGCTGTCAATATTTAAATGTCGCAGGAATTATGGGTTTCCAGGCTACAGAACTGACTTTAATGCAACTAAGTAGAAGTTTGTATTATTGCTTCCAGTCTTGCCTGGAACACAAAAAGCTTGTGCCAATCTGAAAACTCATAACTGACTGCTAGTGGTTACCATTATTAAGCAGAGCGCTGAATGATGATCTCACTGAATCCCCACAATGCCAGGAAGGATGTATGAATACTGCCAATTCTTTCTTACAAAGCAGGAGGCTTGCCCCCAGTCACACAGCTCTCAAGTGGCAGCCCAGACTTTCAGGCCCTATCAGTCTGCCCACTGCCCATGCCTATAAGCACCAAGTCAAACTGCCTTACCAGTGTCCAGCCTCAACAGGATGTCTCATTTCAGGTGGCTCCTTCTGGAGTAACCTAGGCCAGTGGCCACATTGCCCCTCATTTTTAAAGAAATACCATCTTTGCTTTCATGACACAGTGTGTCCCTGGAAGTCACGTCATTAGTGGCTGGAGCAAGCAAATTTGGCAATGGTGTATGTGTCTGCTCAAATCAGACTGGTGTTAATGGTTGGAACAATTAGGGAGGAGCATAAGAGATGGAGAATCTGAAAAAGAACTACCTAACAAGTAAGGTAAGTTAAATAAAGGCAAATACTACACGATATCACTTACACATGGGATTTTTTTTTTTTAAATCAAACTTACAGAAACAGAATAGAAAGATGGCTGCCAGGGACTGGGGAGGTAGAAGGAATAGGCAGAGGCTGGCGAAAGGGTACAAACTATCACCTATAAGATGAATAAAGCTTAATGTAAAACATGGTGACTACAGCTGATGACAGTGTATTGTATAATTGAAATGTGCTAAGAAAGTAGAACTTGAACATTCTCACACACACACACAAAGATAAATATGTGAAGTGATGGGTATGTTAATTAACTCTATGGGGGAGAATCCTTTCACAGTATATCTGTATATCAAATCACCATGATGTACACTCTAAATATCTTATAATGCATGTCAATCACACCTCAATTAGGCTGAAATGAAATTTTTAAAAAAGAGCTACGAAACAGATTTATGGTTTAGTAGAAATGGCCTGGGTTTTAGTATCATGCAGTGTTGGATTCAAATCAGTAGCTTCCTAGCTGTGTGATCTGAGGCAAATTAATGAGCTTGTGAACAATTATGAACTAGGACATCTAAAGTCTTTTTGGGGGGATGAAATACTCCATTGCAAGGCATTTAACATACTGCCTGGCATATTGTATGTGCTCATCAGATGGCCCATGCTATTATTTCTACTGCTACTGTTATTATTATGTACAGAATGAGCAAAACTCCAATGTCAAGCACAAAAATTTAAATGTGCTTTATGGGGGCGCCTGGGTGGCTCAGTTGGTTAAGCATCCGACTTCAGCCCGGGTCACAATCTCGCGGTCTGTGAGTTCAAGCCCCGTGTCGGGCTCTGGGCTGATGGCTCAGAGCCTGGAGCCTGCTTCCGATTCTGTCTCCCTCTCTCTCTGCCCCTCCCCCGTTCATGCTCTGTCTCTCTCTGTCTCAAAAATAAATAAACGTTAAAAAAAAATTTTTTTTTAAATAAATGTGCTTTATGCAATTAATGAGCTTAAAAAGGTCTTGGGTAAATCAAAGTTATACATATTAGATTATATCTTAAATATCTACAGAGGGGTGCCCAGGTAACTCAGTCGGTTAAATGTCCGCCTTTGGCTTAGGTCATGATCTCATGGTTCATGGGTTCTCCGAACCCCACCTCGGGCTCTGTGCTGACAGCTCAGAACCTGAAGGCTGCTTCGGATTCAGTGTCTCCCTCTCTCTCTGCCTGTCTCTCTCTCTCTCTCTCTCTCTCTTGCTCTCTCTCTCTCTCTCTCTCTCTCAAAAATAAATAAACATTAAAAAATGTAAAAAAAAAAAACAAAAAACAAAAAAACATATCTACAGAAATAGGATAGCTAAGGGGAAAATGCAGGCAGTCATTTTGTACACGCTTGCCTGAAAACATATCATGTAGGTTTCTCTTAGGGAAATAATATCCCCGACCATATATAGGCAGAGGATGCTACTACAATTTTTCTGCTAGGAGGATGGAGAATATCAATGGTTTATTCTCATCCTTACTGTTCATAGTTCAAACCTAAAGTAGATACACACAGAAATAGAGATCGATGTAAGGGATCACAGGGTACAAATACATGTAAAACACAAGCTGACTGATCACCGGGAGCATATAATCTACTTCAAAAGACATGGGTACACTAAAAAAATGTAAGCAACATTATGTGCATACTATATTAACTGAATAAAAGCTACAGGCAAAGAAAATGGTATAAGAAATGAGAAGGATGGAAAAATAACTGCATTATAACACACTCAGCAAAGGTTTGAATACAAAGAAGGCTCTGGGCAGTGTTAGCAAAGCCAGGATTTAAAGGAATGAAGGGCTGAACAGAAGCAGGAGGAATTCAAGCAGGTTTACTCTCAGAAAGAAACTGCAAGAAACGAACCACATGCATGTGCAGGGACATACTTCTTTTTTTTTTTTTTTTTTAAATTTTTTTTTTTCAACGTTTTTTATTTTTATTTTTGGGACAGAGAGAGACAAACAGAGCATGAACGGGGGAGGGGCAGAGAGAGAGAGACACAGAATCGGAAACAGGCTCCAGGCTCTGAGCCATCAGCCCAGAGCCCGACGCGGGGCTCGAACTCACGGACCGCGAGATCGTGACCTGGCTGAAGTCGGACGCTTAACCGACTGCGCCACCCAGGCGCCCCAAAAGGGGAAGCTTCTATATAGCAAGATGGTACTTAAAAATTGCACACAGCAGCTTTGAACCCTGGTCAATACAAAGATACCTTGCACCCTGGGTAATATGAAGGGAAATCATGGAGGGGACATCAAGTCAAATTAAAGAATCTGACTCAAGGGGCACCTGGGTGGCTCAGTTGGTTAAGCATCCGACTTTGGCTCAGGTCATGATCTCACGGTTTGTGAGTTTGAGCCCTGCATCGGGCTCTGTGCTGACAGCTCAGAGCCTGGAGCCTGCTTCAGATTCTGTGTCTCCCTCACTCTCTGCCCCTCCCCAGCTCATGCTCTGTCCCTCCCTCTCTCAAAAATAAATGAACATTAAAAAAAAATTTTTTTAAGAAAAACTTAAATAAATAAAGAATCTGATTCAAGTCTTAGGATCACTCAAGAATCATCCATGACTTACTTTTTTTTAGTTGTATTATACTCTCCTCAAACAAAATCTTTTGCAAAAGCATGCAAAAATCAAAAGGCCGATATAAGCTGCTGTTGCAGGAGTGAGTGTGAAAAGCCTTCAAACACACTGCATACACCCCTCACCCCTGAAGCATTTGGGAAGGATTTGAGAAGGATCCTTGAGAATGATCCAACTAAGGTTAAAAACCATGCGGGGCACCTGGGTGGCTCAGTCAGTTAAATGTCCAACTTCGGCTCAGGTCATAATCTCATAGTTTGTGAGTTGAAGCCCCACATCGGGCTCACTGTTATCAGCATCAAGCCCACGTCAGATCCTCTGTCTGCTTCTCTCTTTGCCCCTCCCCGACTCTCACCTGCTCGCTCGTGCTCTCTGTCTCTCTCTCTCTCTCTCTCTCTCTCTCTCAAAAATAAACATTTAAAAAAATATATGCATCTCTCCCCATCATTGTTTCTGGGCCTGAACATGATGTATAACAACCTTCCCAAGGGCTTGTCCGGTGCACAGATATTAGAGACGACCCAGACCCCTTGCCCGCTGGGATGGCTTAGGCTAGCTTTTCCTGAGTAGAAGTGGGCTTTATTTCCTTGTATGGACAGGATGGAGTCTGTACACTTGGGGTTGTGAACAACACATCTAACCCATCCTTCTTCTACCTGAAATAACTTCCAAAAGTTGGTAACACCTATCACACCACCTTTCTGCAGGCTTACATCTGCACAGTTTCACCAATCACTTGCTTGTATTCTGCAGGCACATGGAGGCTTATATAGAGGCATAACGTATCTATCAAATGGAGAAGACCTGGTGGCCAGCCAGCAGGGGCACACTGGTGACAGAGCTGGTGTTACTTAGAAGTTATACTTCAAGCCAAGAGAGAACATGGAATCTAGACAAAGAGTATCAGTAGTAAACACACAGACCAGTGGGCTAAGCACTGAGGCTGGGGCAAATTTAGAAAGGAGAAAGTTGTGGAACCATGAAGGAAACTCACAAAGACTAATCAGACAAGGAGGGAGAATCTCAGGACTGCAGCTTAATGAAGAACAGGGAGTTTCAAGAAGATCAGAATGAGCAGCTTTGCCAAGTGTAACCAAGACAGCGAGGCCAAGCAAGGCAGAGGGAGGACCACTCCATTTAGCAAAGCAGAAGGCACTGCAGCCATCAGAGAGCAGCTCCAGGGAGAGGAAAGTTGTTACTCATTCTCAGATTAAGTAGATACTGACACAGCACAGGTGATGGTCTATACTGACAACATTTAAATCAACTTGGAATGGAAAGACACAACCTAAATTACACGCTAGCAAGAGAGTTACTAGGTCAAAAGAAGGGCCTTCCAAGGCAGGAACAGAAGAGCTTATTGGTGAAAGCAGAGAAGAAAAGAACAACTGAAGACAACAGTGATGGGGCAAAGCCTCAGGTAAGGGGAAAGGACGGGTTAGAACACAGGTGCAGCCAGAGAGTCGGGGGATGGGACAGACTGAATGGCCTGGGACAGGGGCAGGACCATCCCTTCCCTCCTCTGCTGGCAGTGGGTGCGGGTGTGGGCGGGAAGAGGATGGCAGGAGACAAGGGCATCATGAGATCCTGGAGGCACGCAAACCCATAAGCAGAGGACTTGTAAGGCGCAGACAGGAGTGGTGGCTTTCTGGCCACAGTGCACTCCTTGGAAAGGAAGGAATGTGAGGCAGGGCAGACAGGAGAAACTAGAGGCCTGAGGCGCATGTGTGGGAACAGAATATCTGCTGCCCAGAATGCTGGCACGTGGCCAAGAAACAGAAGAAACTATCAAGGAGAAGTGCTAGGGAGCCAGTGAATATTCCACAGCACAACTGGTTGCATGTCCAGTTAGCATTCTCCCTTATTACTAGGTGATGCCTCCCACCTACCCTTTAGTTGTCTCTCTTCCTAAACATTAAAAACATTAGGCAGGAGTGCCTGGGTGGTTCAGGCAGTTAAGCGTCCGACTTGGGCTCAGGTCATGATCTCATGGTTTGTGAGTTCGAGCCCCACATCCGGCTCTCTGCTGTCAGTGTGGAGCCTGTATGGGGTCCTCTGTATCCCCCTCTCTGCCCCTCACCCCCCCACTCTCTCTCTCAAAAATAAACATTTAAAAAATTGTTTAATAAAAATAAAAACATTAGGCACAGAAAGAAGGAGAAAGCCAGGGAACCATTCTTGACAAAGGGCAGGTAAAAAAGAAAACCAGCGCATCTCATTTCCTAATCTAAGGAGAACTTGCTTAAACTGGCAGAAACAGGGCTGCCTTTATGGAGTAATTACTCTGAGCCAGGCGATGTCCTACATTCTTTTTCACACATTTTCTTTAATCTTCACAACAATCATGAAAGTGCAAAATTATTATGTCAGCTTTGCAAAATGAAGATACTGAGGCTCAAAGAGGGTAACAGAGCCTCTCACAAATATGGGGGCTCCGGGGCCCCATCCAGGTTTCAATGTCCTGGAGAGTGTACTGCATTGCTTAGGCCACACTAACTCTCAGCAAACGCCTCTCATCAGAGTGTCGAGGGTTCTATACTCTTGATTGAGAAAAATAAGCTGTTCAGAAAATAGTAAGTTAACCAGGACAGGGGGTGGGAGGCTTTAAGGCTCAGTATGTCCAGACAACCACCGACTGGTGGCTTCAAGTGGCCCCTGAGGGTGAAACTCAGCAACAGACCATAAAGGCCAAAGCAGAAGCCACCAACGAGATAGTTTACAACTCCTCTGACGGCTTCCTATGGTATGGCAAACTCTTCTTGTAAAAATCCCATAGGGGCTTTTCCTGCTGAGTGGAAAGGCAGAATTGTCTCTTCACAATCTGGAGAGAAAACAAACCAGTCGGCTCCGTGCAGACATCCCCTTGAACCAAACAGGCATCAATAGAGCAAAGCTGAGCAGAAATGTGCTCCTTCTTCCAGTTATTCATTAATTAAATATCCATTGATTAAGGACGGACTGTTCTCTAGGCACTAGAGAAACTGCACTCAAAGATGAAGCAATTTACAGGCTCATGACGGTTTCTCATGAGCCCCTGGATTGGGAGGTGTGGGGGCCCCTGCATCAACCTCACGTAGTGTTCCTCACAAAGCAGAGGAAGGGCCCCACCCCTGGCGACAGAATCAAAATCTCTGCAGCTCGGCTGGAAATGTGCATTTTTCACAAGCTCCTTGGGTGATCCTTGGGCACGCCCAAGTTGAGTCGGACCACCGGTTTAAGGTGACAGACAGGGACAACACAATGGGATAAGCGGAAGGACACTCAAGGTTTTAGGAGAACAAGGGACAGCAAAGCCGAACCCAACTCCCAGAAATAACCTTTTAGTGAAATAGTAGCTACCCAGGGTCAAAAGGAGCAAAGAGCTTTCTGAACAAAGGTAGCCTGCCACAGGAGAGAGGCAGGCTATGCGACCCTCACTGAACAAGGTAAAAGATCAGAAGAAAAGTCCAAGTACGAATCATGGCTCAAGTCTTTGTTGCATGTGCAAATACATTTCCAATTCTTGGGCCAATTTCTGACCCAATCAAGAAACAACACCTGATGCCAGCACTGCCATGAGTCTCACTCCAATCTCAGTAGCTGCAGGGCAATAAGGGGTTAGGTTTCTAATCCTTTGTGTAGTCTCCATACGGCAATACCACAAGGCCCACAATTTAGCCAACTGTTTAAAAGTTCAGTCTTCAGAGTAAGAGAGACCTGGGTGTGTGTCCTGCTCTCATGAATTGGCAAATCACTCAACTTCTGTGAACCTCATATCTGCATTTGTAAAACCGGATCATCACCAAGAACGAGACAAGGAAACACCAGGTGCCTCCTGATACAGTGCCCCGAAGAGGACACAGCATCATCTCTCTGGCATTTCACCTGATAATGCAAAACCTGGGAAGAAAACATCAGAGAGACCCAAACTGAAGAATATTCCACAAAGCTGTCCTGTACTCTACAAAATTGTCAAGGCCACAAAAGATAAAGAAAGACTAAGGAAACATTCCATGTCAATGGAGACCATCGGGACAGGACAATAAATGTAATACATGAGCCTGGAGGGATAAGGGATCTTATTGGGACAACTGATGAATCTTGAATATGGACTATGGACTTTGAATTAGATGATAGTTTTGAACTGCTGTTCAATTTCCTGGCTTTTATAAAGAGACTATGGTTATGTAAAAGAAGGATTTTATTCTTACACTGAGTATTTAGGAGTAAAGGGGGATGATGCCTCTAAGTCACTCTCAAATGGTTCAGAAAAAAAGCTATATATTAAAAAGAGAGAAAATGGAGAAAACAGTCACGCATATGAAGCAAAATGTTAATACTTAAAGAATCTGGATAAAAGGTAGACAGAAGTTCTTTGTACTAGTCTTGCCATTTCTCTGTTTAAAAACTGTATTGAACTAAAGTTACTGCTCAAAACTTTCAAGCCATGAAATAACAAGGAAAGACTGAAGAACTGTCAAAGGCTGTAGGAGAATGAGGAACCATGACGACTATATTACAATGTGGTTGGCATTCCTGGATTAGATCCTGGAACAGAAAGAGGACATCAGTGGCAACACTGCTGACATCCAAATAAAGTTTGTAGTTTAGTTACCAGTAATGTGCCATTGTTAATGCCTTCATTTTGGGAAATGTACCAGTTATATTAAGCATTAGGGAAGACTGAGTGAAGGGGTTATGGAAACTCTCAATAGACTCTTCACGATTTTTCTATGAATCTAAAATTGTTCCAAAATAAAAAGATAACTAAAAAATAAGTGTTAAGGCACACACACACCAAAGGCCATCCCCAAAGGCAAGAACAGGACACTGACTCCACAAACCCCTAAGAATGTGTATCAGGAGCTATTGCCTGATAGCAGAGGTTCCCGGAGCCACGGCAGAATCAAACGGAAATAATTTACTAAACCACTGACTTAGAATCACTTGAGGTAGAAGCCCCAAGAACATTTAAACAAGTACCCCAGACCTGGGGTACCAGGGATCCAGCTCAGTACTTCTCAAACTTAACTAGACACAGGAGTCCCTGGAGACCTAGCTAAAATGCAGATTCTAGGTCAGGAGATCTGGGGTAGGGTCTGAGACTTTGCATTTCCAATGAGCTCCCAGGTGAAGCCCAAACAACCATCCTCAGCCACACATATGGAGAAGGCAAAGCAACAAGACAGAAGAGGCCTGCCTGGGTTCATGTCCCCGGAGCACCACGCCAGCCCAGGACTGCCATGTGGATGTAAGAGGTCAACTCCCCTTTGAGGCCGTTGGTTCCCTTAGCCAGTAGCAAACCTAGTCCTAACTGTATTTAGTCTGCACCAGGTAGTCCCAAGCATATTTTAAAATTCAACTCACCTCCTCTCTCGAACAGCACATGAAAAAGGACAAACATCTGTTACCTGACACAAATGTATATAAAACTACCGGATGGGCTTCTCTACCCACATGGGTTGCTTCTAGAGCTCCACAAAAACTGCCTCGTAGAGCAGTTAAAGTGACAATGATGAGCTGGACCGATGACACCTTTGTTGACAACAATCCTAGAATTTTACCCTTTCTCAAATTCACACTCAAGCTCAACTAATTCTGATTTGACCTTTATAATTTATGTCAATAGTCTTTTGGATCCACACAATGCCATACAACTCTTACAGTATTCTTCAACCAGATAATAACATCTGACCAGGGGAAAAAAAATTATAGATCATAATCATAGAACAATACTGAGAACATATATAAAAAGTGGAGTTGCCATGGTAGCCTAATTGTGAAAATATTAAAAGCCACCTAGAATTCTATAGTATTTGTTTTATGAAACTCTAAGTGTACATAAGTCTCAATTTTTTTTCCTCCTTAAATTATTTGCTCTAGTAACCTTCCTGAGATAACCTGTAATCAAATCAAATCAAATCAAAGCCACACCGTAAGACTGTTGAGACCCAAGCTAAAGGAGGCTTTTAAAGGTAGGGCCATATTAAAAAATCTTTTGGATATTTTTTCATTCATTAAATACGTATTGAGGATGTATTACATGCCAGACAAGGCACTAGACAGACAGTGCATTTTACATTAATAATAAAATTACAATTAGCTGGGAGGCAAGCCCAAGCCCCTCTATACTAATTTCACTATTAAGCTGTTACTGTAATGTACTTGTTGGCTGCTTCTGCAAAAATCAAAGGGGAAAGTGTATCAAAAAATTAAGTTTCGTGTTGCCTAGGATAAAACAACCTGCACCTACTCATGAGCACTTGCCAGGCAGGGCCGGGATAGCCTCCACTGTGCCAACTGCCCGGAACCTAAGCCACTGGGCCCTGCCGCCTCTCACCCAGCTTCAGACACAAACCCTGTATTCACACAATCCAAGTAGATGTTGAACGAGCATAAAAACCCCATCCGTCGTCACTGTGTGTGGTACACAAAGCAAACTACACTGCAACTATTATTGCACAGATTTTTCAGCACAGCCAGAGAGAGACAGGAGGACAAAAGAGCTAACCAAAGTCTGTGAAAATTCCAAGACAGAAAGAAGACTGAAGAGAACCCCCAAACTGCTGCCAGCATGACTGACCTGATCGATTTCCATGAGTTTGGGGTAGGCGCCGGGCCATTCTATGGCCACCTTGACGATGTCCGCGGGGGGCGGCATGGTAATCCCAGGGAGTCCAAAGCTTATAGAACCGGGATCCTACAGTGCAGACGGCCACACGTGTCTACACCTAATGAGGAATGACAAAAAGAAAGAAAAGTTGCTCAGTGCCGATGCAGGGCAAATTCTGCTTCATCACTTCCTGTTTTCACTGGTGGTTTAGGTATGAGAAACGGCTCTGGGTATACAACACACAGGGCACCAACTGTACCTCCGGCTGCTCCTGAGGAGAGAAGACAGATGACAGGAAGGAGCCAATGCCCTAGAGTCGAAGCCTTCAGGAGACGTGGTCCCCGCAAGGGGCAGTTTGTCCCTTACCACGGGGTTCGGCTCCCAGTGGTGCCCAGGGTCTGGATGAGCTGGGCTCACTCTGTCCAGAAACGCACATAAACTTCTCGCGCTCAACAGTCTCCGGAAGAACAGATTGCCCAGGAAGTCATGGTCAGGAAGCAGCATTTCTTTAAAGTATTTTCTGTGTGTCACAAATAGAGCTCCGCACTATAGCAACCAGGATATCATGAGGAAGAAAAAATGCCCTGAGGTTCACACACATGCATACACACACTCCCTCCCCAAGGCCAGTTCACACACTGCGCCTTCAGGAGGGAAGAAAATTGACTGATGTGGATAGTGCGGCAAACAGAACGGACCTTGAATTTTCACTGTAATGAATAGTGTTGCTTTCACAAAAGAAGTAAGATTATCCTCTGCTGCCTCCCCTAGATTATTGGCCTGTTTCTTTAGGATGACTTTTTTAACTTAATATTTTTGAACGGATAACACATTCATGTGACTCAAAACTTAAATTTGTGTGTGTGTGTGTGTGTGTGTGTGTGCGCGCGCGTGTGAAAATATAGTGGAGAATCTCCGTCCTCTTAAAGTTGCACATCCACCTGGACGAATATTCTACAACAGGGACTTGTTAAATAATTATGGGGTCTCATATATGCAAGCACAAGTAGCAAATCTGTACTGGGGTATTCCTCTTCATAGTCTCTATGCTCCTTTATTCACTAGAGAATTCTATGGGCAATGTATTATGTCTGTACCACATCACTTCAATCCCAACCAGTTATACATCCTAGAATAAGAATCATGAAAATAGGTTCTAATGTGAAAATAGACTGTAAATACCAGGTAAACAAAGAACACACGATCCTGGGGATCAAGAGAATAATGAAAATTAAAATGCATTTTGAGCACCCTCCTCCCACCTCTACACAAAATAATCTAGAATTACACTAAAAGAGGTCATCTAACCACCCAGGAATCAAAAGCCAAGGGTGCTTTTCTTCCCCTTTCACTGGTATTTATTCCTCAAAGACTGTTGAGACAAAACCTGTTGAACAGGTGAGAATCCAATGATGTGGCTCTCCCTGAGTCTCTGTGGAGAATAAGATGACAGCAGTGGACAAAGGAGCCATTGAGAGAGCCAAAAGGCTACAAGGAATCCCCTGGGAATTCACTTGACAAGTGTGATTAGACTTCATCAGTGTTACCCACACTAACAAACAGCACAGACGGCGCTCCAGCAGGGAAGAGTCAGGTGCACCATTTCAGAATGAATAATCCAGTCCACATTGTTATCCTCAGAAGTCCACATTTTATCCTCTTGAATTTATATTTCCGTGAGAGAACAGTTAATTTTATCTCATCAGAGCCACCAGCAGTAAAGTGGAGTCTAATGTTGTCAAAATTGCCCCATAAATATAAGGTTCATAAATTTTGGTAAACAGCCTAATACAATAATTCTTATGCAAACTAAAATTTAAGACCCACTAAAGGGAAGTCTGTGCAGCTGGCTAGACACTCCAACCATTCTGCCTTGTAAGGTAACTCTCAAATCCCTGGAGGCAACTAGGAAACGGGTGGAGAATTCTGCAAGGTCCCTGCTTGCCTGCTGATTGATTTACTTGATTCCATTTTTAACATGAAAATTCTACAACCTTAATATGCATGTCAAATGGCTTTGCTTATAGTTGAGCGAATTTAATGAGACAGAGGAGTTAGTTGCTTTTTATTTGGGAGTTAGTTACTAAAGTCCCCGTGTCAGTTACACGTGACTCCATAACCCTTGAGCAAGTTGCAATTTTCTTTATCATTCTGCTGAAGGTCTCCTTCTTAGCTTTAGGTCACGTTTCCAAGACAACAGAGAGAAACCGCTCTTGATTCCCATCTAGAAATCTGTCTGTCTCTACACATTGGTCTATGTCCAAAGTTCTTTATATCTCTGTTTGAAGCTCACCTCATTGTAGTCTCCTAAAGATCTGTTACATCAGCACATGTTTTTCCAGTCAGCTTGATTAGGTCTTGGGAGCATAAAGTTTCCAAATACCTGATCCTTCCCCCCCCCACCACCACCGAATTTCCCATATAGTTTTAGCTTCTGGTCCCTGTAATGGCTTTAAACCCTTTTATCCTATTTCTAGTCTTTCTGTTACACCAGCAAATCCTATTAAGAGAGGGGGGAAAAAATCAAGCCTATGTGGACATTCCTATAGGAGCTGTGTAATGGAAAAACTAACACACTTGCCCTGGTGAACTGTGTGCCCCCACAACTGCACTGAAAGAGGCTGACAGATGGGCCAGTAGAAGCCAAAAGGCGGATCAATGGGAAAGAAACACCAAACAGCTGGGTAAATGATTTGCTTCAACTCCTCTGGCCCTTCATTCCTCCCCAGGAAAGTTGTCCTCTGCCCACTGGCCATCATTATCTACTGGTGACAAATAATAGGTTTATACTGATTATGGGAATAGTGGAGAGGGAGCACCAATCTCATATTTCAAATGCTCAATGCTCCCTTGTAGAAAAAAAAATAGACAACCTTTTCCCTTAGTATTCAGGTTAGGTAAAGAGGGAAAAGGCCTAGAGGCACCTGAGTGGCTCAGTCAGTTAAGCATCTGACCCTTGATTTTGGCTCAGGTCATGATCTCAGAGTTCAAGGGATCCAGCACCATATCAGCCTCTGTAAGAGAAGGAAACAGAGAATCCCAAGCAGGCTCTGTGCTATCAGCACAGATTCTTGGGATTCTTGAGATTCTCTATTTCCCTCTCTCTCTCTGCTCCTCTCCCGCTCTCACTCACGTGCACAAGTGCGCATACACACTCTCTACTTCACATTCTCAAAATAAACAAACATTTAAAAAAAAAAAAGAGAGGGGTGCCGAGGTGCTCAGTCGGTTAAACATCCAATTCTTGATTTCAGCCTAGGTCATGATCTCACGGTTCGAGCTCCATGTCAGACACCACACTGACATTTCAGAGCCTGCCTGGGATTGCCTCTCTCGCTGCCCCTCCTCACCTCTCAAAATAAATAATTAAACTTTAAAAAAAAGATTTAAAAAAAGAGAGAGAAAAAGAAAGGGACTCTGAAAGTAGCACTCTTCTGAAAGTAATCTTTCATTCACTTCATCCATCTAGAGAGGAAGGGAAAAAAACCTATCCTCAGCTCTCTTAGGTTCAGTGGCTGGGTAGTGCAAACTAAACTAACAAAGGCAAGATTGACAGAAGGGAACAAATGAGTTTACTCATGCAATGTACATACATGCAGGAGAACTCAGTGAGAAGTAACTCAAAGGGGTGGTTAGAGCTTGGAGCTTCCATACCGTCTCACACAGGGTGACAAAGTGTGGACAAGAGGTTAGACAAAGGCAAAGGGGTTTGAGCTCCTGAGGGATACAAGGGGTGGAATGGTGATTTGGAAATGTATGGTTAAAAAACAAGTTGTTCAGTTGGTTTGCTATGCAGTCTCAAATCCTTTCGTGTGGTTAAGAGTGGTGTCTGGAGTAGTTCTCTTCCAGGTTTGGGAGAGGAACATATCTTTACAAATAGAAATTTCCTTTAGAGATCTAAATTTCCTTTACAAAAGAAACATTTATGCCCTGCTTTTAAGTAGAAATGAGAATGGCAGAGAGTTCCTCCTGTGCTGCTGTTTCTAAATTGATTTCAGCTCAAAACAATCCTTACTGCAAAGTGGCATCTTCTGATCTCCGTCTATTACTCAGGCTTTCCTGAGCCCCCTACTTTGTGCTTTGGAGGACACAGTCTTGCACGGTGCACTGTGCCTCAGGAAGGCCTACTTCTTCTCCTCTTCTTTGTACAACATCCTTCTTATTCCAAACAGAATGATACATCCCAACACCCTTACTGTCTAAGCCCAAGAATACGGTAAGAGACAGGTGCCTCCCACTTCACCTTATCCAGGATGCTATGATTCATCCACGCTTGCTGAACTCTGTCTTTGTTTCCCTTCTCAAACATGCATTAGAGGACAGACGTTCCTCTTTCCAAGTCGCATAGATGAGCAATGACGGCCAGGGAAGACCATGAGAGCAGGGATCCTCCCCTGCACTGGAGGATCTGGATAGATCGATAGATGGTGGGAGTGCCATTTCAGAGTCTCTTACTCCATCAGGGAATTAACATCCATTCTGACAACAGCAGAGGCCAAGGAGGAAGTTTCATGGCTTCAGGAATAGGGGAACACTGTGCAAGACATAAACATTCAGAAGAAAGAAAGGAAGAGAGAGAACTGAATCAAATATTCCATGTTATGTATATGCTCCTGACAAAAGCCTCCTAAGGTAATCTTAGTAATAACTCAACTTGCCAGGTGCGAAACGTGCTATTAGTACCCTTTTACAATATGTTGCAAACTTGCAGAGAAAAGTCTTTGCTCTCACAACAACTGGAAATGTCATCATGGAGGGCATGGGACAGCTGGTAGAAAGGAGCAGGGGCAGAAGCTGAGAGCAGGCATTGGACTGGAAGCCTGAAGCACACACTTGTTTCCTTACCCTGCATCCTTCCCCTAGTGATAGTTGGCACTCCTTACAGTAAACGAATGAAGATACTAAACCTTACTGAGCTTGGTAACTTCCCCCAAATATTTACATATTCCCAAGGTGTTGGAGGCCCCTCGAACATGACTGTGGGCTACTGTGTTCGCCAAAAATTCATATGATCAAGTCCTAACCCCCAGTACCTAAGACTATGGCTGTATTTGGAAACAGAGCCTTTAACGAGGAAATTAAGTTGTAATAAGGTCATTAGAATGGGCCCTAATCCTATCTGACTGTTGTCCTTGTAAGGAGAGGAAATCTAGACACAGGTACAGAGGACAACCATTTGAGGAAACAGTAAGAGAACGGCCATCGACAACCAAGGAGAGAGGCTTCAGAAAGAGCCAAGCTGCCCACACCTTGATCTCAGATTTCCAGCCCCAAGAACTAGGAGACAATACGTTTCTGTTGTTTAAACCATCCAGACTGTGGTGCTTTGTTATGACAGCCCTAGTAAACAGGCGTAACACTGAAGACAGAAAGCATAAAGAAGAGGCTGATGATTTGACACAAAGACGCTTAAAATCTTCACCGTTCCAAAAAGCACCATAAAAATTTAAAAACAAATAATAAGCAATCGAGAAAATACTTGCAACAGCTGTGACCTAACCTAGTATCAATATCCTTAACAATGATCTCTTATAATTTTTTTTTTTAGTTTACAAAGTAATCCACACAAGAGGAAATGTATGGTCAATAAATACCCAAAAGGTCACTCTTAACAGTAATAAGAGAAATGCAAATTAAAGCAGCAAAACAGACCTTTTTTGTCTATCATATTGGTAAGAAATAAATGTTCATTGATTGGTGAGAATGTGGGCAAAATAACACTCTCATACACTGATACAATCAAGAAAAAAAGCAAAAGCCCTTTAGAAATAAATAAAATTAATTTATTTTTAATCCATAAAATGTAGACTAATAAACTTGGCCATGAGAAGGTCTGTTCTCCTGAAACCACTAAAGCAGGGCTTCTTAACCACAGCATTATTAACATTCTGGATCAGATAATTCTTTGCTGTGGGACTCATCCTGGCCTCTGCTGAAGTTTAGCAGCAGCCTTGGCCTCCACCCAGTAGATGCCCGTTTATACAATCAGATGCTCACTTATAAAATGGAGACAATCAAAATGTCTCCAGACATTGCCAGATGTCCCTTGGGAGTCAAAATCATCTCTGGTTGAAAAGCAGGGCACTAAGGTGACTGCTTCTAATATTGCTTTTAAACAAACTTATTGGGGTGCCTGGATGGCTCAGTCAGTTAAGCATCCAACTTTGGCTCAAGTCATGATCTCCCAGTTTATGAGTTCAAGCCCCGCATAGGACTCTGTGCTGACAGCCTAGAGCCTGGAGCCTGTTTCCAATTCTGTGTCTCCCTCTCTCTCTGTTCCTCCCCCACTTGCACTCTGTCTCTCTGTCTCTCTGTCTCTCTCAAAAATAAAGAATAAAAAAAACTTTTTAATAAAAAAACTTATTACATAGACCAACTTCACAAAGTGGGCAGTAATAGTCATAAATATAATATTTTAACTGCAAAAAAAAAAAAGAGAGATGAGATGTAGAATAAGGACCACTTGGAGAAATAAAAAAAAAGTAAGTTGCTAAAATCAACAGGAAAGGAAATTTATATAAAAACATGAAAACATTGATATCATTTGAGGACAATTTTGTTACCTTCTACTCTAGCACATTCTCCCTCACATACAGCTCTACTGAACTCTTGTAGCTTTGGTTTTTGTCTGTCTAGTGAGCTTTTCCACCTCTTCTCTTCAGGTAGCAGGTCCTGTCCCACAACCAAGATTGGGCATGTGTGGGGCCAATGACAATGCCCCTTTCTCTGGCAAGAGTGATTGATCGGTCCAAGGGACAGACACATGATCTAAGCAAATCAATTTCTGGGGACTGCTCTATGAGGCCTGGAAGGAAAGAGTTCTCCCTTTCAATGGGGGGTTGTTAGGCCGCCATCTTCTATCCATGTGGGAATGGGCTGTCTGCAATAGGAAGGAATGTGGCAAGGAGAAGCAAAGACAAAGAGAAAAGAGACAGGAGAGGGGAAAAGAGAACAAGAGTCTTAACTCTGTTGAGTATTCTGGCTCCTAACACTTTTTCTTCCATTCTTTGAGCTCTCCTAATATTCTTCTTCCTAGATATATGAACCCATAAATTCCCTGCTACAGTAAGTGAGTTTGAGGTAGGTTTCCATCACTTGTAATTGAAAAACTCCTAACTAATACATCAACCCTACCATATCTGTCTACTGCCCTCAGTTATAATCTTGCCAGTCCCTCAAGAGACAACTGAACCACAAAACACAGACTAAAGTTACACAATCTGACCTTGGAGCCAAATGGGAATGATACTTTATTCCCCAGTCCTAGAGCTCAATATCTGCATGTCCACATTTCTGATGGAGCCCTCAGTGCCTAGAAGCTGCTTTCCCTCTCCTGGACTGCTGCCAGGAATCATGCAGGCATTTCAGGAATTAGCCTTAGCCTGGCATTTCCCACACAACACTACTTCCTTCAGATATTAAGTAATGCAACATGAAAGAAAGAAAGAAAGAAAGAAAGAGAAAGAAAGAAAGAAAGAAAAGGAAAAAATAAATCTCTTGTAAAACATCAAATGAAATAACAGCTAATTATGGAACCAGCTAGTTCATGTATCATATACTTTTCATAACAACCTTATGAAATAGGTACCATTACTAAACCATTTTACAGACTAGGAAACTAAAATGCACAGACATTGAGTAACTTGCCCAAGGTCTCATATCCAAATATGGAGCCCAGCCAGAACTCAATCCACATGTGTCTGATTCCACAATCAATGTTTTTAATCACTATACCACATTTTTAAAAAGGTTCCTTTACTATAGGACTTATTGGGCCTTTAATGCAATATATATGTACCGTGAAATTTTTGTATGCAGTATATACTATTTCCCAAATATATCTTTCTAGAAAATTCTTTTTTTTTTTTTTTTTTTTTCATGGAGCATCTTGTGGCATTAGTTTCACATGGGACACAGTTCGGGAAACGATGCTTTGAAACCATTTACCTCCTCCACTTCTCAAGAAAAACAGAAGTGCTGAATAGTCTTGGCCTGAAATAGAGTGGAAAGTGGCAGAGAAAACACTTTCCTTTAGTCCCATATTGAATTATCATCACCTGCATCTATGGGATTATCTCCAGGAAAGCAACCCAATTCTTTTGAGTAACTCTTTCCAATTCACAGAGGACAGTAAAAATTCAATTAACTACAGCTTTCTACTGTGCAAACTAGCAGAAGATAAACAGCAAAAGAAACAGAATATTTGGATTTGTGAGAGCTTGAATCTCAAGCTTTAAAACCTTGGCTGGTGATTCATGACCTATAGCACATCAACTTCCCACAGCCTGGTTCCCGCCTGCCTCTGAGTACCAGGAGACACCCTCCCCCCACCAATGCATCCCTGAGCCCCACCCACAAGCACACACAAGCGAGGAGTCTCTAAGTCGTGGCAAATAGGTTCTTCTTTAAGATCATCAACAGTCCTTTTGCAGTGGCTGTGGGTAGCACTGCTTAAAGAAGGCAAGCCCCAGACTGGCCAAGCGAGGATTACTCTCGAGGTGTGCCACAGTGTCCTGAGAGGAGAGGAAAAGCACCAAGACAAATATTGGCTTTCCTTCCTCATCAAACTGCTGGCCATTTCCTGGGCATGGCAAATTCTCTTGCCTCCCGCCTTTGTTCTCAATGTTCCCTCTCCCTGGAATGTCTTTCCCTTCCACCCCTGGGTTGGCTTCAAAAATTCCCACCTAGACTTCAAAGCCAATCTCATGTGCCAGTTCCTCTGAGAGATTTCCCTGACCCCACAGCCTCCCCAGCTAAGAAGCAATGGCCCCAACTATCTCCTCAGGTGCTTACAAAGCTCCTACCAGAACACCTTTCCATACCTTATGCTATTAGTTTATGAGTTCCCCAAGGGTAGGGATCATATATCTTATCCATCTCTGTACCTCTAGTCTAGACCAGATGGCATGGCAAATAGCAGCTCAATAAATACTTTTCAGACAAGTGAATGAATAAAACGAATGAATCACTCTTTCCTTAAAAGCAAATTCAGACATTTAAAAAAAAATGCACAGGATTACTCAAACCAATGATGCATTTTTAAAATCCAGAATTCCTTCCTCAGAAAACCTTCAGGCACTTCTTCAAGCAGCAGCTACTCGTGTGTCCCATTGGACAGAAATAGAAATAGAGGCGCTCAGAGGTGAGAGCAGGGCCTACTCCAGATCTGTTTTCCTCCCAGAGAAATTCTGTCAAAAACAAGATGAGACACAAGCTGAGCTGCTGGTTCTTCTCCCTTCACTAGGAGCTTTCTCTCGCACTTTGGGAAGTAGCATCTCAACTGGAAAGTTCATTATTTTACAAACTAAGGCACACACTTCCTCCTTTATTCTGGTTTTTGGATATTTGCTTTTCAAATTCCTTTTTGGCTGTTGTAACGTCAGTGACTGCTCCCCTCCTGTCCGCCCCCCTCAGATCCCCCCAAGCTCCCCTGCTCCCGGCAGGCAAGCCTTGTCACTCGTGATGTGTGCTGACATTCCCCGGTGGAGGAGACAAAGCTCAGGCCCAGTTCTCTATCTCACAACCCAGACTCGAGGCCACAGGAAATGCTGGAGCGTTTCCACCATCCTGTGAGCCAAACACTCAAAGTTTCCAAACCTGCTGATCAAAAAACAATATGCGAAACTTCTTTCTCCCTCTCTCTCTCTCTCTCTCTCCAGCAACAGCAGAGCAGCAAAGGCCACCCTAGGAAATTCGATTGCATCAGATGAGCAGCAAGGGCCTTCTGTGGCAGGCGGAGGGCTGGGCTGTGCGTCCACAGGCTGCCACCTGACAACTCAGCACAGAATTAGTCATCCTGCACAACGCGTACGTGATGTAATGCCGCACACGCAGGATGGCACTAGCCTCTGCCTCTTTCTCCCTCCTCGGGTCCTTCAGGTTTAATTCTCCAGATGGACAGGAGCTGGTGAGTGAGTGTGAAGGTCAGGTGTCTGCCTGGGTGTTAATCCGGGCCCTGACCTACTCACAGCTCTGTGACTTTGGACAGTTACATAACATGGCTAGCCCTCGGTGTCCTCTCTGTAACACTGGAAGAACAATAGAACCTTTCTCATAGGACTGTTGTGAACCCTGAACATATAAACAATTGGAACAGGGTCTGCTAGGGTAGTATTATGATTATGAATCTGGCAGGCATGGGGGACCTGGACACCGCAGCCAGTAGCCTCCCTAGCGAAACACACAGAAGTCCCACCGCACGGTGGTTCTTTTCCCCTTTTAGCATCACAACCAAACTGGACAAACTGTTCTGAGGAATGCTAACTTGGCTTCAGGTCCACGGAGGGTTTACAGATACGAACACTTTTTCTTTCTTCTGGGTTTTAAAAGATGAGCACCAAGCTTCCAGGTGAGTGACTGGGTTGGAAGGAATAGGAAGAGGAAGGATAGTGTTAAGATTCCGGAAGAATCCTCCTGCATTTCAAAAGCAGAAATGCCTGGGCAGATAACCTGATGGAAAAAAACGGACCCGATTTCTCTCCCGACCCATGTCTCACAGCCAAGTTCTGTAAGAATAGCGAGGTGACCGGGACTCAACTGCGTCTCAATCCTTTCTCTCCAAGAAGTAGATGTGGCCTTCAGGTATTCGATAGTTACAAGACCCTCAAGAAGGACCAAAGGGGTGCCCTCTGCACAGAGAGGGACCTGTCCCACCACTACTGCACAGCTTCCCCAGTTACATGTCACTCCAGCCCTCCAGAGTGAGTTCCAACTCTCACCTGTCTGAGGGACACCTCCATCCAGCTGCCCCACTCACTGATTTCGCTGTCCTGCTCTCCAGGTGAGTAGCTCTAAAGTGCTGAGGCTCCACCCACCAAGCTGACGGAGGGGAGGCACCTGGAGCCTGATGAGCATGGCCCGCCCCACCTGGGCCCAGCTGCTCCCCAGAAACTGGGGTTTTCATGGGCACTAAGTGGCCGATGATGACACAGCTCTACTACCGGGGGTATCATATCCTGGCTAGACACAGAAGAATTCTGAAATGTTTCTCAGGGAAGTTTCCGTTAGGAAACATGAATTTCCTCCATTTTCAGGGTTTTAGATAGCTTATCCCTCTGGTTATTAGGCACAAGCCCACAGGCCCAACAAGACAAACAAAGACCAAAACGTGGTTTTTCTCTCTTACCTCCTTCACCTGAGGAGGCTCTGCCAGGACTCCCAGGATTGAATGATAGAGATGTCTACTTCTGGTTTTTGTCTGGGTTCCCTCACAAGTTTGTTGCAATTTGTCTTAAGATAAAACACTGTCTGGGCACATGCTATCAGCATAGACAGGTGGCCACACTTTGAAGAGTTTTTCACACAAACACCAAGATAACAGTGGATCCAATGGGCCACTGTTTGCCGTTGAACAAATGGACTGCTCTTTCGGGCTCCTGGGTGACTCAGTCAGTTAAGTGTCTTACTCTTGATTTGGGCTCAGGTCATGATCTCACTGTTCATGGATTGCCTCCCCCCCCCCCCCCAACTCAAGCACTCACTCTCTCTCTCTCTCTCTCAAATAAATAAAGATTTTTAAAAAAATCATTGCTCTTCCATAGGCATATATGTGAATCCAGAAATTCCTTACCATATTCATTTAAAAATAAAAACCGGTACAAAATGGGGAAAAGGCGGCCTGCAGTTCTATCCTGAAAACCAATATTACTGGTTACACCCTGGAGTTGCCAGTTGGCTTCCTGCCAACCCGAGGATCACGTTCTGGATAGATTTTGTTGTTGCCTGCTCATTTCCTCTTTGCTTTCCCTTGGGCAGAGATCCCCCACACTCTGTCTGCATGCTCTGGGAAGGGCTGAGATTAAAAGCTGATGAGAGGAAACCAGATAGAGGGACTTCCAACTCAGTGCTGGCAGTTTGCTAACTGAGTGCCTTTTAAATTTTACCTTGGTAAATTAACAGGATGCTGATGATTTAAAATTCTTATCCGCACTCAGTTCTAGCAAACTTGGGACTCAACCAGCTAATATCTGGTTTGATAAAGACTCAGTCAGGCAAAAACCCAACCAATAATAGTAAAAATAACCACATACACCAAAAAAAAACTTTTTTAAATAACCTGCGAGATTAGTGAGCGAGGTTGCAGGGAAAAAAAAAATTAGAAAAGGCTGCTATGCATCTTATCATTTTCCTATTATGATACGCTCTGCCTTGCCTAGAAAAGAGGTCAGAGATTATAAATCTTTGTGGAACACTTGAGTTCTGCTGACGGGTCTGGTAATGGGGTCAGATTCTGGGACCTAATTATCTGAGGCATGAATGTAATGAATGAGGTCAAAGAAAACCTGATTCTACTTGACACCTAAGAATCTTACTTTTTTCATCTTTGCAAATCAAAGCTAACTGTTCCAAACTTTCTTCTGCAAGGTGGCAGAAGAAAGAAGGCAGGTTTTACAATCAGACAGATCTGGATTTGGATGTGAAATGGGTAATGTTTTAGGCCAGGGCACAAGATTACAAGATTTGCATTTTGCCTTAGGCTATGAGTAGAGCAGACTGGAATGGAGCAAGGAGGGACAGACTGCTGGAGACTGGAAAGAAAGCGACTGATGACAGTGGCTTCGGCTGACGTGGTGCCTTGGAGATGGAGAAGGTGAGAGATTTATGAGATATTTAAAAAATAAAAATCAACAGGAATTGATGACAGACTGCATACAGGGAAGAGGGAAAAGCTGGAGTTCAGCATGACCCAGGATTCCAGCTGACTTAACAGAATAGATGGTGATGCCAATTTATTGAACTAGGACCACTCCAAATAGAAGATGCACTCTCGGTCACTTCGTTGACCACTATCATGTCAATGAATGTATAGACTCATCCAGAAGAACCAGTGGTAAAGTCCAAGCCCCCAGTACAAGAGACACCCCTCTTACTCATCTCTTCCTTATGGACCTATATGCTTTACTGCAGATTACACCTAAAATTCATAGCCGTTTCTTTCTTTTAAATGGAGAGGCAGCAGAGCACAGCAGTTAGGGCCACAGATTGGACTCAGACTACATGTATTCTAATCCTAGTTTCATGGCCTCTTAGCCTTGTGGCCTTCAGAGGATTGCTCTCTGTGCCTCAGTTTGCTCAACTGTAAAATGGGGAAAACCACAGTACCTATCTCACAGCTTTCTTGAGATGAGTAATAAGGTGATGATGGTGATAGCTAGTGTTCATATGATTTACTATGTGCCAGGCACCCCACTGAACAGTTCAGATATATTAACTCATTGAATCCTCCCAATAGCCCTAGGAAATAGATGCTGTTCATAATTCCCATTCTAAAAATGAGGAAATGTAGTCTCCAAGGAAACCAGCCACTAACTTGGCTAGTTAGCAGCCTTGACAGTCCAAAGTCTTGTGTTCTGTGCCATTACACTGAATTTCATTCTATCTTAATACACACAAAATGCATAGAACAGGGCCTGGCACACAGTGAAAGTCAGTCAACATTAGCTCTATGAATCGGCAAATCCAGGATTTTACAACAAATATGGTTCATGAGGAAGAAGGAGGCTATAAGTACTTTTTCATTATGGATCCCTATTGTACCTTCTCACTTGGTATAACATAACATTGATGGTGACTTACCAAACTTGCATCCAACCTTGACTCCATGGGAGGAATCACATGGCCTGAGCCGTTCAGGCTCAACACAGACTGACTTCTTGAAGCTGCGACAGAACCTGCAATTGGATGCAGCTCCTCTGAGAGCTCTGCAGGAAAAACACCCCATGGCTCAAGCATAACTTCCAGTGAGGTAAAACTGGGATTTCTTGATGACCTCTATATTCTTACCTTTCCACTTAATGAACGGATAAACTTTTGCACAAGTTGAATATACTCTCCTATGTCCCTAGAGAAAGGATCCAGAGAGACTCTTTTATAAGCAGATAATACAATTTTATTTCCACTAACAAGGAATAATCTTAATTGACATCTAGCTCTGTCAGAATATATAGCCTCAGAACAAGTACTCAAAACTGAAATAATGACTTTTTGGTGTCGGGCTCCAACATTTAATGAGCTTATTATAGCAAAAACCTAAATAGCAAATCAATTCACTCAGGTATAAGACAGTTCACTGGGAAGTTACACAGCTTAAAGTAGAAGTTTACAAAACTTGACAGAGATTTTTTAAAAACCGAGGTACAGGGGCACCTGGGTGGCTCAGTTGGTTATAACAGTGTCCAACTTCGGCTCAGGTCATGATCTTGTAGTTCATGAATTCAAGCCCCGCATCTGGCTCTCTGCTGTCAGCAAAGCCTGCTTTGGATCATCTGTCCCCCTCTCTCTCTCTGCCCCTCCCCTATTTGTGCTCTCCTGCTCTCTCTCTCTCTCTCTCTTTCTCTCAAAAATAAGTAAACATTAATAATAAACAACTGAGGTAGACATTTAAAACATTTACTTAAAAATTACCCAGACAAAAATTAATTCACCTACATGTTAAGGCACAAATTACTTGGAGACCAAGAGACACAAAATACTTTTTAAGAAAATTCCAGGATGTGCCTGAGGGTACTCCTTGATGTACCCATGAAGAGGCAGGGTGGCTGCCCACTCAAAAGTGGGACTGAATTAGGTGCATCAAATTTCAAAAGGATTTCAACCCAATCCCCAGATCAACTGAGTAGGAAAGGCACATGTCCTAGCAAGTAACTGCAAATAAGAGTAAGAATTAATTGCACTCTCTACCTTTACCAGTAAGAGCAATATTGAATTTATTGTCTTTTCCACAGACGGTGACTGCTCTGTTTTCAAAAGGAAATTTTTATAAACGGTCTTAAGGTTTAATAATAGGAAATCCATTTAATAATTTATGGTAAGGCCACAAGACAGAATAGTAGTCATTAAAAAATCATATCTAAAAAATCTATGACACTAGACAATATTCCCACTATACTTCATTGATTTATTTATAACCATTAACATTTAAATATTAATAAATATTTATTCCAGTAGACACTCACTACAATGGTAAGAACTCAGAACAACTAGAATTCTCATACATTGGTGGTTAACTAGTAGGTCTCCTTTGGGGAGGGACACCTGGGTGACTCAGTGGGTTAAGCACCCAACTAACTCTTGGTCTCAGCTCAGGTCATTATCTCACAGTTCCTGAGTGAGATTGAGCCCCCATCCCACTCTGTATTGTCAGTGTGGGTTTCTCTCTCTCCCTTTCTCTCTGTCCCTCCCCCTGCTCATACTCTCTCTCTCTCTCTCTGTCCCTCCCCCCACTCATTCTCTCTCTCTCTCTCTCTCTCTCTCTCTCTCCTTCAAAATAAATAAATAAGCATTAAAATTTTTTTTTTTATTTTAAAGAAACATTTGGGGCAGTTCTTACAGTATTAAATGTACAATTTCCATATAACCCAGAAATTCCACTCCTAGGTATATACCTAAAAGAAATGGAGGCATATGTTAACACAATGACTTGTAAGTGAACGTTCATAGCAACTTTCTTCATAAAAGCCAAAACTAGAAACAACTTAAATGCCCATCAATTGATGAATGGGTAAGCACATTATGGAATATTTGAAATACAATGGAATACCAGTCAGCAATAAAAAAGAATGATTTACTACCCACAGTAGTAAAAATGAATCTGAAAAGCATTCTCCTAAGTCAAGGGTCAGCTCTCTTCAGCCTACAAGGACAAATCTGGCCTTCTCCCTATTTTTGTTAACAAAGTTTCACTGGAACAGAGTTACATACATTCATACATTCGCTTATATATTTTCCAAGACTGCTTTCATGGTGTAATCAGCAAAGTTGAGTACTTTCAACAAAGACCTTATAGCCTGTAAGAATATTTACTACCTGAATCTTTACAGAAAAAGTTTGCCAATCCCTATGCCAAATAAAAGAAGCCAGATACAAAAGAACACATATTGCATGATTCCATTTATATAAAATTCTAGGATAGGCAAAATTATATTGATACAAAACACATCAGTGGCTACCAGGGTCTGGGGAGAGGGATTTGACTGCACAGGGCACACAAGGGAACTTTTTTAGAGTGATGTAAATGGTCTGTTTCTTGATTGTGGTGATACATGACTCTATACATTGGTCAATACTCATTGAAGGGAAAGGAAAAGCAATTAATTTTGTTCTATCTCCACAAAGCTGACCAGAAAAAAAACAGACTAATATAATATAATATAATCTGATATAATCTTATATAACATAATATAATTTATCAATTACTACCTCCTGCTAGTCCAGTTTTACCAGGTACCACTTCTTTCAACATATTCTTCCAGGTGCTGGGAAAGTGACATTGAATATTGTGTTCAGACCGTTTCTGCCCAGACAGTACAGTATAAAATGGCAGAATCTCACCCTGAACCATAAAGGACCCACAATACAGCATAGCTTAACCTAACTAATACAGGGTTCATTTCTTCATCCTAGTCTTTCTCTAGACACCATCTCTATGCAATCTCATACAATCCCACAGATATACTTTCAACATATATACAAAACCCAAATTTTCCTGCCTTCTTCCTTCCTACTCTCTTGGCCTCCTTTCCTTTTTTCCTTCATTCATTCCTTTTGTTCCTTCTTCCTCCCTTCCTCAAATATCCAACTGCCTACTTGATATAGATATTTAGTTTTTCACATAAGCATCTCAAACAGCATATGTGAAACTAAACTCTTTCCTCCAGAATCTGCTCCTCCTTCAGAGGAGATATTGAAGATATTAAATGGAGATATGGAAATATTAAAAAATGGGTTTGTGGTAGACCTTCACACCAAGTTTTCTGTTTCTCCTCTTCTGAGTATACTAGGGGATTACACTTCCAGCTCCTTGAAATAAAAGGGTATAGCCATACATAACCCACTGTGGACAACATGTGAGTAAGAGTGACAGAATAACTGAAGAGTCATGTCCTCTCTTCCTTTGTCACAGCAAACTTGGTAGAACCAAGTCTGTTAAAATGGTGGGCAGTCTGACCACTGAGTTCAAAGGGCAGCTGCCTTGGAGGGTCAGTTGGATGTATGGCCCACTTTGCAGGCCTGAAAACTTTGTGATATGGGCCTGAGATTTTGAGGCTGTTGTTACCACAGCGGGACCTAGTCTTTCCTGACTAACACATGGACTTCAATACTCATGCCAAAACCCAGGTGTCCTTCTTGACACTCCTTCTCCCTTACCTGCCGCCTCCCGTCCACCACCAATCTAACTAAACTCTCTCAAATATATCCTGTTTTCTCCATCTTCACTGACGCTCCCTGGGCCAAACCAACATCTCTCAACTGGACTTATAACAAGCCTCCAGTCTCTTCTCCACACAGCCACCAACATGGAAAGCACAAAAATTTTTTAAATGGCTCTTCTGTTTAAGTGCCTTTAATGGCTCCCCACTGAGGGTGGCTTAAATCCAAAGTCTTTTTTTAATGTTTCTTTATTTTTGAGGGGGGAGGGATAAGGAGCAGAGAAAGAGGGACACAGAGGATCCCAGGCAGACTCTGCACTGTCAGCAGTGAGCCTAATGTGGGAATTGAATTCAGGAACCGCAAGATTATGACCTGAGCCAAAGTCGGATGCTTAAACGACGAGCCACCCAGATGCCTCCAAACTCAAAGTCTTTGACAGTTTCACAAAGGCCTACATAATCCAACCAGTGCCCGCCTGTCCAGACCTCATTCAGATTCATTCTCACTCTCCCCCTCTCCATCTCTCTCTCCCTCCTCTGCCCCCTCCCTCTATTCCCAATCCCATTTCAGTACCTCTGGCCCTCTCTTGGCTGCTCTAGTATGCCAAACTCCTACTATGGAACTTAGTCTCCCTTCCTCTCCATTTTTCCTTTCTGCCCCCAGCTTCTTGAAGTCATTCCAAAACACATTTACTATTCCTTTTACTTCCTACCTTTCATTTCTTACTAGAAGGGGAAAAATAACTCTGGAAAATCTCAAGAAATGATAAGACTAATTTCTCAGAATCCATAATACCATAAGATCTAAACACTGGCAGAGGTAGAAAGAGAAAGGAAGTTACCTCCAGGGCTCAGGAATTGGAGAAAGAAATGAAACACAGTGAGCAGGAAACCAAAAAGGCCAGGGAAGGGTTCCCTGAAAAATTATACCCTAGAAGGACGCTAATGACTTCATGACCATCACCACACCCTCCCATCTATGCTTCTGTATTTAAACTCAATCCCTCAAGAATCCCCTCACTTAATTTGGTTCTAACTAAGACCTTGCCCTAGGCCAGGTCTCTCAGAAGTAAAGAAGGCTCCTCCCCACAGAAGGCCAGAGAATGCCCCCATACATCCCCATCTCTGGGCCACTATGGTGTCAAAGGACGATATCTTCCCAGCAAACCAAACTGGAACCCTCAATACATTCTTCCCTTTGGATTAAATTCTCAAACAGTCTTTATCTGTGTCTTTATCAAAATAAAACAAGATTTTAGAGATACTGAGGGGACCTTAATATGGCTCTGTGTCTAATATCCATTCTGCCAAATATAGTATTGTATCCATGACTAAAAGCATTCACAATGTCAGACAAAAATCAGAATGCTGAAACATACTTATGCTTAAATTAGAAATTTCCTAAAGAGTTTTACTCACACTTGACCATTTGGGCTTTCACCTAAATGTTAATCCAACTGGAGAAAGAGACTTTCCATGTTTGTTTGTTTCAAAAATCTAGTGAAATGGAAAAAATAACACATGAGTTCTATAAGGCATGATTTAGTGCTTTAAATTCTGGACTTTATTTCTACTATGGTATTTTTTTCCAGAATTCTTACATTTTGTAATTAAGATAAGAAAAAATTCAAGTCAAACCAAATTTGCTCTTCCTCTCATTTCACCATCTTAAGATTTGGCAAGTTTTGCTTAAGAAAGAAGAGAAAGTAGAGTGCTTTTGTGGACAAATCCTGTCTTTCAGGTGTAAGACAGCTAAGGATATTCCCTTTTCTGTCACCATTGATAAAAAAATAATTCAAAAAGGAATCTTACTGAAGACACGTCAGAAGTATCTTCTTGGCAAAGCTCAAAAAGTTTCTATAAACTCTTATATGTCTAGCACTGGAACTTGTTAAAGATTATCCCTGGATGGCATCCAAACATTTTTATATTTGACAGTTGTGAACGACTGTCATAACTTGTGAGGAATACGGGTAAGTTTTTAGCTTTTATCAAATAAAAAGCTCTTTGACCCCACAGGTTTACATCTGAGCCTCCATGGAATGGGAACGTAATAGTAGTCTGTCTACTCCCATAGATTGGAAAACACATCCACTTTTACTGAAATAACTTCTAATATCAGGCCACATTTTCACTTTCTGTTTTAAATTCTATGATGTGGTCCTAAAGTCTTACGGTAATCAAAGGCTGTGAAACTTCACAGAGTGAAGAGTCCTTCAAATGAGCACCTGGAAATGAAAGAATTTGTTTTGGTGAATCAATTCCCAAGCTTGCTGCAGGGGATCATGCTGAAGTGTGGCGAGAGGAGTGAAGCCAAGAGATTCAGAGCTCAACAGGAAAGAGACGGTATCCAAGCTCCCTCTAGTTAGTGAGGGCCAACACCAAACGAGCAGCAGGACATAAAGGGCAGTAGGAGATCTGCTCAATATTGGTCCCTGAAGAAGCTCTTCTCATTAGGAGAAACAGAAGAGAAAACTCTCTTCTATTGTAGAACCACCAAAGTGCCAATTCTCAAATACAAACTACTCATCTCAGTCATAATTTCTTACAACCAAGACTTTGATCTCAGTGATCATAAAAGTTCAAACCCAGTGTGAAGACACAGGAGAAAATGTGGCTTCCAAGGTAAAGTGGAGAGCTAAAGAGCTAACCAACTAGTTAATTGATGCAGACAGTCTAAAAATTCTTTTCTCCAATAGTAGACTCTTCTCTCTATTACTTATAATTATTCCATCTCATCGCTTATCTTTTCCTAGGCATACAGACACACAGAAAGTATCACCATGGCCACCGTTCTCCTTCCCATGTTGTCATACTACTAAATATGTGCATGGACTTTAAGATTCCTAAGTATGTACAACAGTTAATAATCATTGTATAGCCTACTAAAGATTACAATCACTATGCTGATAAGAAAACATCTGATAAATGAATCACCAAACTAAGATTTCACTTCCAGCCACCACTCACAGGGTCCTGTCCACCAATGAGGTTTCCAAGGTGATTAAAATGATCTAGGGGCACCTGGGTGGCTCAGTCGGTAAAGCATCTGACTCTTGACTTTGGCTCACAGTTCATAAGCTTCAGCCCCACATCAGGCTCTGCGCTGACAGTGCAGAGCCTGCTTGGGATTCTCTGTCTCCTCTCTCTCCCCTCTCAAAAGAAATAAATTTTAAAAAATTTTTAAATAAAATTATCTAGAAATTGTTTCTGAATTCTAAGCAGCAAATCCCATCTTAATCAAAGGGAATAAAAGATAAAAAGGAAAATTTAGGAACAGCTTCCTTACTTTTACCCCTCAATTTTCATATCTGTGCCATTCTTCTATAAGACAAAGGAAGAAATTATAGTCACATCCTTTAGGAAAGCAAAATCAAGAGTATTTTTTCTTCAAAGTTAAATTATGTTGTATGCAACAAAACCAACATTATTGGTAATAACTACAGTCTATCAGACTATATTTACCATACATTAAAATAGACAAACCAAATTTCTAACATCCATTTCATTTCATCATACATAGAATCTCTGTGAGGTAGGACAGCAAATACTGTCACATAATCTCACCTTACAAATAGGTGACTAAGGCATAGAAGTTAACATCTAGCTCTGAATCAGATTCATTCCAATATCCTAATACCTAATGTTCAAAACAGTAGCTGAAGTAAAACAAATTATGGGATCATGTACGAATCATTTACAGTTACCTAAGTTGTATGTTTCTATTTGAAGAGAGGAAGTCAGAGTTTGAGAATTTCCCACCCTCACTGAAACTGAAGAGTTTCATCCATAGAGCAACTCAAGGCTAGAAAGACATGTGGCTAACACCTACCCTATCCAAGGTTCATTCCTCTAGCATCTGCAGAATAGCAACATCTCCCAACTTGACCCAAAGAACCAGCCTCAATTAAGTAACAGCACTCCCTAAACTCCTCCAAGGGGAAAAATATTCTCTGCTCATTTCACAAATATTAACAAGGGCCTTCCTTCCATCAATCATGGAGCTTGGAGATTCTGACACAAGAGTTAAGTAAACCCTGGTTGCTGCTCGCAAGGCATTTACATTCTTACTCTCAGCAACCCAATAATGGACTGAAGAAATCATTGAAAGAATAAAAGAACAAACATATCAGATGCTACTAAAATACTTTACACCTACATAGTTCCATTATATCAATAAGAATATGAAAGCAGAATCTCTTTGATGAGTTTTTACCAGCCCAACATTTTCTGGCCTCTTCCTCTTTCTCTGTCCCCATCTCCTACTCCATTCTTCCTAGCTCATTCTCTTCTGGCCATGTGGAACTTCTTGTAGTTCCTCAAAAATACTATGATTTCCACCCACTGTTCCCACAACTTCCCATAGCTTGTTTGCTCACCTTATTCAGGACTAGCCAAATGTCATCTCCTCAGAGAAGCCTTCTCTACATAACCTAACGCCAATAAAATTGGCATACACGCCAACACACATACATTCCCAATCATCCTCTTCCTCTCTCTCTCACTCTCCTTCACTCACCACTTATCACTACCTTGTACTATATTGCACACTCACCTATTTGTTTATTGTCATAATTCTACTCTAGAGTGTAAACTATGAGGCAGGAATGCTATCCTCTTCACCATTAGACCTCTAGTCACATAGTAGGCTCTCAATAAATATCTGCTGAATAACTAAATAAATAAACTGATTAGATTCGGGGTAAGCCAATTATTTCTTAGACGCTTTAAGGACATTCCTCAGAAGTACAGTGAAAAACAGCAGGCTGCAGTTTCAACTCAGTAAGTGTGTGACCTGGAGAGCCTGGGGAAGACTACAGAAGAAAGAATTGGTTACTTAAGCATGGTACATATTAAGAGTAACCAGACTGTAATAGAAAAAAACTGGTGAGCATTAGACCTGGGCTCCAGTCACAGTAATGGAATCAGAATCCTCTAAATAAAAACAAAAACAAAAAGCTAGAAATCATAGCCAAAATGTGGTAATTTGCATGAAATTATTTGACAACATATAAACGGGCAGAAATAAACTATAGCAACCATATGCTACTTCCCTCTATCACCCCTTCTCCACTAGCCACCACTGCAGGCATCATTATCAATCACTGATAATATATCTAACTCCTTTCCTGCCATGGGTGAACAGGACATCAGAATCACTAACACTCTAAGTCAATCACAATTTCTTAAAGCCTTTTAGAAAAAGTAGACATATTGGAGTAGAGGGAAACTTCCTTGGTAAAATATATCTAAAAAGCCTATAGCTTTTTTAGCCTAGCAATCATCATGCTCAATTATGAAGCATTGAGCAGTCCTTTTAAAATTGAAAACAAGGCAAGGAAGTCCAACAGCACAATCTCTATTAAATATTGTACTGGAGGTCCCAGCCTACACAATAAGACAAGAAAAACAAACATTATAAGGATTGAAGGGGGAAAGCAAGTTTGTCATTAATCAGACAATATAATTATCTACCAGAAACTTTATTAGTATTAATAAGATAGTTTGTCAAGATTTATTAATATAAGATCAATGCATAGAAGTTATCTGCAATTCTATACACCAGCAATAAAGAATTAGAAAGAGCAATCTTTCAAATATACAATTTACAATAATAATAACAATAATAATAATAATAAAGAAACTTAGGAATATACCAAACAAAATTTTACAAGATCTTTCTGTACAAAATAATAAAATTTATTGAAAAATTTTAAACACCCCAAAATAGATGGAGAGATATAAAGTTTATGACTAAGAGGAACCAATATGGTAAAGACATCAACAAGGATATGTAACAAATATAGAGGCTGGAGGAGGACCTAAGCACAGATGAGGGCTTAGTAACTGCTAAAGCTGACACTGCAGACTACTGGGGAGGGGGGGGGGGGGGGGGGGAGAATTAACCATTTAATAAATAGCACCAGAACAATGTGGGGAAAATTAAACTTAACCCCCACATCACAATCTACATTAAATGAAACAATTCCAGACATTAAGTATAAATTAATAGAAAGGTAAGTCTTAGAATATATATATATACACACATACACACATACACAAGAATATCTTAATTATCATTACTGAAGAAGGATCTCTTAAGAAGGATACAAATAGCCCGACCAAATTGCAGATTCAACCTCCCCCAAAAATGTAATCTTAACTGGTCATTCAGGAGTTTTCTGGTCAGCATCAATGAAGGTAATCTGTCACATGGACCCTCTATATCTCCCAAAGGAAGATTAGGTGATGTACATGAAAAGACCTCCTTGCCTAAAACAATCCTTTCCTTTCTTTTGCTAGTAACTTTCTTGCCCCACCCTCCTTCCTAAAAAAACAAACAAACAAACAAACAAAACTTGCATTTTGTACAGTTCTTTGGAGTATTCTTCTACTTGCTAGAAGGGATGCTGCCTAATTCATGAATCATTTAATAAAGCCAATTATATCTAAAAATTTACTTGGTTAGGGGCACCTGGGTGACTCAGTTGGTTAAGCGTCCAACTTTTGGTCTCCACTCAGGTCATGATCTCAGTTTGTGAGTTCGAGGCCAGAGTTGGGCTCTGTCCTGACAACAGAGAGCCTGCTTGGGATTCTCTCTCTCCCTACCTCTCTCTCTGCCCCTCCCCTGATTGCTCACTCTATCTCTCTCTCAAAATAAACAAATAAACTTAAAAAATTTTTTTTAATTTACTTGGTTAATTTTTTAAAAATATTTGTAAATCATATTTTTTAAAATGTTTATTTTTTTTTTTAAAGAGACAGAGACAGAGAGTCAGTAAGGGAGGTGCAGAGAGAGAGAGGGAGAAAGAGAATCCCAAGCAGGCTCCAGCTGTCAATGTACAGTGCTGTACAAGATCAATTTCATGAACTGTGACATCATGATGCTTCATGTGCTCCTGGGAGAATTTATGGCACAACTACTGTGGGATCATGATGGCACTGCCCAGTAAGGTGGTAGGTGTATAAACCCCTTACAACACAGCTTCTCCTCCCCAGGGATACACCCTAGAGAAACTGTTACTCATCTGCTCTAGGAGAGGTGCACAAAAATATTCATAGCATCATCCTCACAGCAAGATACTGGAAACAACTCAAATAAATGTCTATCCTGAGAAAAATAAACGGTGGCATATTCATAAAATGGAATACACACTATAAAGAATGAAAAGGAAGTACAGCTACATGTATCAACATGGGTGGATCTCAAAACTATAATGTTAATGTTGAACAAGGCACAGAGACTTTAATACAAAATATTTCCATTTTTATAAAGTTCCAAAGTTACTGTCTATATTTATGTAATCCTAAAAATAATAAAATAAAATAAAATAAAATAAAATAAAATAAAATAAAATAAAATAAAAAAATAAAAAGAAATCATGAATTAAATATTCAGGACAAAGGTTACAAAGATGAGGGAGAGGTATGGGATCAGGGCTTCAAAGGTACTGTAAAGTTCCATTTCTCAGTCTGGGTGGTGGGTAAATGAGTATTAATTTTTTATTATTCCTCATTAAACAATACGTATGTTATATATCCTCATTTGCCTATATGGTATACTTAAAAATGTAAAATTCTATCATAATTTATTAAAATGAAAACATTAATAAGAGGTGCCTGGGTGGCTCACTCAGTTTAAGTGTCCAACTCTTGATCTTGGCTTAGGTCATGATCTTGGCACGGGAAGATGGAGCCCCACATCTCGATCTTAAGAATCTTAATTGGGGGGCACCTCGGTGGCTCGATCGACTGAGCATCGGACTTTGACTCACGTCATGATCTCATGGCCTGGCTCCCAGTTTCTGGCCCCGCGGTGGGCTCTGTGCTGACAGCTCAGAGCCTGGAGCCTGCTTCAGATTCTGAGTCTCCTTCTCTCTGCCCCTCTCCCACTTGTACTCTCTCTCAAAAAATAAATATTTTTTTAATTTTTTTTTAAAAAAGAATGTTAAAGGAGCTTAAGATTCTCTCTTTCCCTCTGCCCCTCTTCCCCACTTGCTCTCTCTCTCAAAAACAAAAAAATTAATTAATTAAAATATTACGTTTTGGTATTTATTTACCTAGAAAATTAACTTTTGTGAAATACCAGATTTTAGCATGATAACAAAAGGATGAGATGTCCCTATAGCAATAAATAATGGAAGTACATTTAAACTTTCTTGTATATATTTAAAGTAGCTACATCTTGGGGCCCCTGGGTAGCTCACTCCATTAAGTCTCCAACTTTGCCTCAGATCATGATCTCATGGTTAATGGGTTCGAGCCCCTTGTTGGCCTCTATGCTGACAGCCCAGAGCCTGAAGCCTGCTTCAGATTCTGTGTCTTCCTCTCTCTCTCTTTCTGCTCCTCCTCCACTTGTGCTCTGTCTCTCTCAAAAATAAATAAACATTTTTTAAAAATTTTAATAAAGATAAAGTAGCTACATCTTAATAAACTGCACTATGTAAAAGAATCTATGATCTGCTAAAGAATGGATCTTTTCTTTCCTAAAGGAGGAAGGAGCATGTTTTCTAAGGAGGCAGAGTTAAATAACCTTCACATTTGAAAAGCACAGAATCAACAGTCTCTTCCTGGTTCTCTTCAGTGGCTTGTCTCTTATTCCTTGCCTGAAATTCCCTCCTCTCACGCACCCGTTGCATTTACTCATCACTCCCTTGATGAGCTGATGGCTTGTCATATGATTATTTAGCAACTCCAGAGTACGACGGGGTGGGAGGAGGGTCATACAGACAGAAATGAGAAAGCAACTGAGATGTGGCTCAGAAATACCTTCTTTCCATGTCTCTGTTACTAAAACTGATACAAATAATTGTCAAAAGTAAAATCCTGAAATGACTTAATTTGCTACAAATACTTGCTAGTAATTACCACTTAGTCATTGTCTTGACCTTTTGCAGTAAGTATAGGATAAACATTGGGTCTGCTCAGTTTTTTTTTTTTTTAAAAAGCAATGAGTTTCTAGTTCTAAAACTCACTGATTCATTAAAAATAATTTAGTCCTGTCCCCACTGTTTAATTTTTTTTTTAATTTTTTAAAGTTTTACTTATTTGTTATGAGAGAAAGAGAGAGAGCATAAGCAGGGGAGCCACAGAGAGAGGGAGAGAGAGAATCCCAAGCAGGTTCCTCACTGCCAGCAAGGGAGCCTGATGCAGGGGTCGACCCAGGAACCACAAGATCATGACCTGAGCTGAAACCAAGCATCGGACACTCAACCGACTGAGCCACCCAGGCACCCCTGTCCCCACTTTTTTAAAACAGGGAAGGTAACTGGAAAAGTGACTGAGGCAACTAACACATCTTTGTGTGGTTAAAACCTTAATCTCTGAGATCACTAGCACTAACTGGCTCTATAACTAACCACCAGAGTGACTAGGCAAATCCCTTAATCCTCAACGTCTCATCTGTTAAATGTGGGTAGGACCACTATGTCACAGGTGTGCTGTGATGATTATATGAAGTCAAGTGCTTCCATGAGACACTGGCACATGATAAATATACAATACATGATCACTGTGTTTAATGTTCTAAAATCATAAGGCCAGGTAGGTCCAAAATAGGATTTTCCATAGATTTCTTTTTATCCTCCCCTATCCTACACATCTCGCTTTTAAAATTATAGCAACTAAATAACACTTTTTATAACTTGCAGTTGTACTAATAAACTCTTCTCTCCTCCCCAGGGCTAACTGAAACATATGTAAGTATATTTCAAACTAATAAAAATGCAGTAATTCAATAAATAACGGCCACTGTTTCTGCCAACCCCTTCAGTCTAGTTTACATATTTAATGGGTATTTTCAGCTGTGTTCCTAGATAAATCCCTCACTCTTTAAGGGATCTGACAGTCGGCGCTTCTCTTCAGCGCTCTTTTCTCACAATTACCTTTCTCTTCAACTTGGCGTTGAGCAGAAGAGAGCGATTATCAGGAGACATCATCTCCCCAGTCTGACAGGCTCTTAATGACGGCAAATGTAGCCACAGCCAGCCCGGTATCCTGAGGCTTGTAAAAGCAACATCCCCCCTCCACGCTTCTGATCTCACCCTTGGTGCTGAGCAATAGTCACAGTGTGCTGTGACACCTAAGGGAAGAATCACCTGAATGAGCCTCACCTGAAATCCCGCCACACCATCTGCTTTGCAAGTCAGCATGTCACATCACAACAGGAGAAGCAGATGTAAAGCTGAAGACAGCGCTAGGGGACATCTGTTCTGGGAAAGGCACACTTGCTTGCCCTAAAGCCAAAAGCAAACAATCTAACTAAACCAATATGCAAAAGAGGGAGTTTAATAAATTTAGACTTTTGCGGTAAATCCCTCTGTTGGATATTGTGCTTCATCGTTCCACTGCAAGGAGTCTATGGCTTATTTGTGCGTGGTGCTATTTTAATTTAAGCAGTGCTGTTCTTTTAAACAACTCAACACGTTATCGTAAACGCTTAATGGCTATGCAAACAATTTTTACTCACTTTAAGCCAACACAACTATGGATAGAAGCTTGAAATGTAAATAGAATCAATCCATATTTCCCAATTCTCTCCTTTCCCTGCTGCCGTAGGAGGCCTGCTCTGAGTTCAACAAAGGCTCATGTTTAAGGGACTAACAAAGCAGGCACATCCAGTCAATGAGAAAATAAAACATTATTTGTTACTTTATAGTTCTAAAAACATACTAAGGTCATCATCATGAGAATATGTGCACTGTGTTGGATTTCCTGACACTTATTTTATGATTGTTTTTTATTTTAATTATATGTGGGGGGGTGGGCACCATGCACAAAGTTCCCGAGGAGCTAGCTGGCCCTAGTCCAGCTTCGGCCAGCCTTCCCCAAGAGCTCTAGTTTATTATACCCTGAGACCACATGTGAAATACTTAATACCAGCACAGGGTCCACAATGACCAATCGTAATGGATGCTGGCCACGACTGGCACACCAGTGAGTCCTGGCTGAAGGCCAGAACCTTGGACACCCAAGCAGCCCAGGAAGGAAAAAGAAGGAGGTGGTGGCTGAGAATGAGATTGTTATGCAACCATTTGTGTCTGACTGTATCAACATCCAGCTCCCCTTTCTCCATGTTGTCCAAGAACTTATTAATACATTTCTGGAAGTCTTGCAAAAAGCTGAATAGACTGTATCTGAGGCTTCCTTACCACTCGCCAGATAAAGAGAACACTAGTTAATCGTTTTTTTTTTTTTAATTTAGAACTTCTACAAAGTAATTTTTGGTTCTTTGTTCCTATGTCCCTGATTCCTATAGTATTTCCTCTCCTTAGAGGCAAAGCAGTACTCAAAAGCACGCATAATCACATCTTAAGAGGTTACTCCTCTCCCTGCTAAAAACTTGGTAAGTGAAAAAGAAGGGAAGCCTTCCTGGGTTTATGAGCTGGTAACAGATCAAATTCTTCCTAGCCAAAAAGCACAGATTCATGCAGCTTGAGAGGGAAGGGACAAACCAGTTAGCAAAGGTTTAGGATTTTACCTTTTATCAAAGCTGACCTCACCTAATGTTCACTGTTTTTTAAGCATTTTTTATCCAAGATCAAAAAGTTGCAAGAAATCTGTGAACCTGTAATTTGCAGCATCTCTTACTTACCCATTAGTTAAAAGTCTCTGATCCCACAGGATGTGGCAGGTCTTACAGGTTTCGAAAAAGGGAAACTGCCAGACCATGTGTCTGTCTGTGAGTGGACAAAGATAAATCACTATAAGCAGATCTTAGTTTAGTGATGAGTAAACAAGGTGGCCTCACACAGTTATGCAAATGAGGGGTGAACTAGTACCACTGACAAGAGGGAGGAGGAGTGACCTTCAGTGACCTGAGCAGGGTTACCCCTCTCCAGTACTCCTTGATAGGCAGAGTAGATCAAGGACGAGAAGGTGGATACATGTGCATAAGGATAGAGGAGCCATCCTCTACCCACAGGAAAAAAGGGATCCAGAATCCCTCTCTTAGGACATTCAATTTAATGAGACTGATGGGTTTGGATTGTTCTGACAGAAAAGGAAACCTAGAGTCTGAAGAGATTAATTAACAGCCCACCAAAGAGGTATTAAAATTACTGCAAACTAAAAACATCAGCACAATCAGCAACCACAGAAAGAAAATTATCTAAACTTCAGCAGAGGCTTCACAAAATACAGCCTACAGTACAGACGAGGCCCCTTACGCCCCACCACCCTCTCTGCCTGGAGAGAGAAGACTAACCCTTAGCACCAGGACAAATGAATTCAGTTGTGCATTAGCATCAAAAAGCCCAACAGAACTTTCCATACTTCCCCACTGAAGCTCTAAACATCTCTTATTTTGTTAAGTTGGTATATAAACCTTTATCTCTGACTATTCGGCAAGTTAATCAATACTGAGTACTCTTGCATGCACATGTAAATAAATCTTTGCTTTTCCCTGTTAATCTATTGTCAGTTAAATGGGCAGGACCCAGACCTTTTGAAGCTAAGTGGGTAGAGAGAAGTTTTCCTCCCAACAGATCCCAAAGACTAGAGGAGTTAGAAGTATAACCCAAGTTCAAAAACAGGATCTGGAGAAAGCTCCCAAAAAATCAGTCATGCTGGAACGGGGAGCCAGCGCTGCAGCAGCTGAGCTCCCGTGTGTGCACTAAAGGGCTGCACCCTTGGAAGGCCAGAGTCAGACCACTCTGTGTGGCCTGTGTAAGAACCTGGACCAGATAACCAGATGAGGCCCATACTTCTGTCTCTTCTGGGCAGCCTGAAGCAGATCTGAAACCTGGACCAGGAAAACCGCGTACTTGTGGACAGTGGCAGAACTGAAGACATGGGGTATTAACCGACTTCCAACTAATGTGTGCAAAAGAATGCTCGGAAAATTGGTATGGAAAATGAAAGAGTAGTAACCAGATTTGGACACCAATATGCACAAACCCACAGAGATAAAGAGAGAGGGGAGAAAAAAAACAAACATCATTTTAAAAATTGTTATTGCCAGAAATAAAAAAGGGGGAAAAAACTAAAATTTACAGATGGTCTTCTATGTAAATATACTTATATCTAACTTACTAAATGCTTGACTCTGCTCACCATAATGGTTCTCCTTCAACATTTCTCTTTTCAGAAAACGGACTTCTATTCAAGCAATCTGAAGATCATTCCTGATAGCTTTTTTCCTCATTCCATACATTCATATTCATTGTCAAGACCAAGAGAACTGAACTCCTAAGTACGTCAGTCTTCTTCCACCTCCACTTTCACCATCATTTTTGCTGGGACTATTGCAGTAGCCTCCTGACACTTCCCTTGCATTGACTTACTCCCCCCTCCACTCCCAATTCCATTCACTACAGAGAATTTTTTAAACGTCTTATCACTTCCTTATTTAGAATCTCTCAAAAGATTCCCATTGCCCCTAGAATCCTTAACAGGATGTTATCTTGCATCATTCTCTCCTCATTCATTAGTTTTCAGCTGCTAAGGTCTTCCTAGAAAGGGTCAGGTTCGATCCGACCTCATGCTCTACCTGGAAAGTAGGAGATGGTCCATAAATATTTGCTGAGTGCTCCTGAAATTAGGTATTTTAAGCTCCATATTACCTATGATAGGATGACTATATGACCCAGTTTTCTCGACAATAATTGTTTAGACTCGGTGAACCAGCATACTGTTTGATAAATTCTCACTTTCACTCTGGGCTGTATGATGAGTTAGATATATAGGCACCCTATCTATAAGGAAGCTGAAATTCAGAGAGGTCAAATATAAAGTCACTTCTCTCTATTTGCACTAGTGATACTCTCTATAAAGTCACTGGGATCACTGAATTGGCAAATGCTGAACTATTGCTCCTAAGGGAAATACACAGTTAGGTTCCTGTGAGCCAACAGCCACATTTTTGTCAGCCAATCTATACACAATTTTGTTCTATATGTGTTTCTGCCTAAAGATATCTTATTTAATATGAACTGTTGATTCGTTAACGTTGAACTCATGGCAGCAACACTGTAACTTCTGCCTGAACAAGCTTATCTAACACGGACATTTTTCTCTTAAGCATGGCACAAACTTTTGCACTTAGAAACACTAGACAGCACTCTGTCATTACGCTTGGAACTAATTTTAAAGAGTGAAATCACAACAAAAGGCATAAAAATGTGAAAAACATGGCACCAAACAGACCATGAAAAGGACATTTGTTTACATCATGAGAGCTGAAACAAGAAGGCAGAGTGTTGCTTTGTTCGACCTCAGCTGGGAATGTGCTCACTGGGCAACTCAGAATTTTCACTGTTCAGTGCATGTTTGTGAATGACTGTAAAAGCACTAGAAGCACTGATTTAGAGTTATAAATACTCACAAGTAGGCAAATTCATAAATATAGAATCCACAAATACTGAGTATTGATTGTAGCTTATTTAAGGTTCTACAGCTGCTGTAGAGTGAGGACAGACCCCAGATAATGTCCAAGTTCACAGCCTTTGTCCATTCATTAGATCAGTACTACCAACAAAAGAACTGCTCTTTCAAAAACAGGGTACCATTACTCTAGGTAGAGTGGTCATAATGAATAAAACCTCGGGATTGCCACTTTATCAGAGTTCCAGTAGAAAGTACAGGGTGAAAGAGGCAAAACTCTTCTTCGTGAAGTGGACAACAGTCTGTATAAAATGAGCCACAAAGCTACACCATCTCTGAACAGTAAAACTGCAAGAACTAGCTACTACTTCTTAAGTGACAATTCATAAGGGAGCCCCAAGTTATTTATAATAACAACAGGTGATTTCGCACTGTGACGTAGGCTCTAAGATTAACAAAAATGTGAGTTTATGCAATTACACATATTTTTAACAGTCAAAGCTTGAACCATCTACAAACCAATGTCCAGGTAAATTTATATGTAGAACATTAGAAATCAAATATTCGTGCCTCCTTCTAGTCTACAGGGGTGGACAGAATCTTTGACAAGTTTCCAGATCACTGTCACTATTCAGGAAATCCCCTATACAGTGAATGTCTCACTTCTTAGTAAATTTTTATGTCCTCTTTTAAAACACATTCAAAACAAGGAGACAAATCTTCAGATTTATGAGCAGTATGAAGTAAATACTTTAAATTGCACATTAGTTTTCTATTCAAGAATTGAAGACTATTTAAGGCTATGTAAGAATCAAGTATAAGAAAAATACCTCCCACTGGTCCACTTAATTTTAACTGGCTCTCTTGGCATGTCAAGACTCACACTGCTCTATTGATACGTGATAATGTTGAAATGTTTTTAGCTAATTGACAAAATATTTAAGGCAATCTCAAATACTTGCCTTATATTTTTAAAAAAGAAGCCTTCTTTCTACCATTAAGAAAACACCAAGGGCACCTGGGTGGTTCAGTCGGTTGGGTGTCTGGCTTTGGCTCAGGTCATGATCTCGCGATTGGCGGGTTTGAGCCCCACATTAGGCTCTGTGCTGACAGCTCTGAGCCTGGAGCCTGATTAGGATTCTGTGTCTCCCTTTCTCTCTGCCCCTCGTCTGATCATGCTCATGCTCGCGCTCTCTCTCTCTCCCTCTCCCTCTCCCTCTCTCTCTCTCAAAAATAAATAAACATTAAAAAAAAAGAAAAAAAGAAAACGCTAGCTTATGGGGTGTTTGAAATTTGGAGGAAAATACACTCCTAAACTCAATTTAGGGTTCAAATTTGAACTAATTGGAGACTTAGAAAAAACCCCAGTAGGAATATGAAATATACTCTTTGCCCAGATTCCTCTGATACTAACATCTTATCACAGTAGCTTTATCTCTTTTTCTTGTATTATTTCAAAAGAGTGAAGGAGTTCAGAGTATACCACCCCCAAAATGTGCTGGTCTAGCATCAGGATTACTGTGGGCTGAAGGCAATTTTTAAAAAGGGCATACATGGGATGAGCTTTCTGCCCTCTGCCAATCTGCCTGACAACAGAACACAAAATCCCCCATAAAGGTGTCCCCTGCTTTCCATACCAGGATGAAGACAACCTTATCACCTAATATGAGATGGCACCAAGATGTAACTGCATAAACAAGCCTTACTAAATTAACCCTTATCTTCCAGTTGCCCCACATATTTATCTTCCCATAGTTTGCTACCCTTGAAAACCTAAAACCCTTTTCCTTTGACTTTATCACTTCTTTGAAACTTACTGTTCTTTTGTTAAGATGCTATAAAGCCCAAGTTCTAACCACCCCTTTGAGTTACCCAACACTGAGTTTCTCCTATGTGTATGCATGCTGCAATAAACTTCTGTTTGTTTTTCTCTCATTATTTCATCTTTTGTCAGTCTAATGTGCAGAGCCCCAGCCGGAGAACCTAGGAGGATAGAGGAAAAAGAGCTTTTCCTCCTCTGGCACTATCTATGAGAAAGTTGCAAATGTGATGCTCCTTTATCCTAAATGCTTTAATGTGCATGTCTAGAGATCAAGAACATTCACTTACATAATCACAGCACAATTATCAAAATCAGGAAGTTAAAATTGATACAACACTATTATATAATCTACAAGCCTTATTCAACTTTCACTAATTGCCCCAATAATTAAAAGACCAGAGTTTGTTTCCCTGGTCTAGGAGTTAATCCAGGATGACTTATAGCATTGAGTTACGTAGCTCTTTGGTCTCTTTCAATCTAGGAGAGTTCTTCAGTCTTTATTTGTCTTTGTGACATTGACATTTTTGAAAGGTAAGGTAAAATATACAAAAGTTATTTTGTAGAACGTCCCATTATTTGGGTTTTCCTAATGTTTCTTTGAAATGAGACTCTTGATATGGATTTTTGGCAGAAATATAACAGGAGTGGTATCATACCTCATATCAGGAGGCACATGCAGTTGGTTTATCCCATTGATGAGGGAGGGTATCAACTTTGAGTACTTGGTTAAGATTGTATCTGTCCAGTGAGTTCATGAGTTTTTACTTACCCTTTGTTACATAGCATCTAACACAAAAATTTTGAAACACTTCACAAATGAATCTACATAGACATTTTTTGTTATATTTTCAGTTTTTATTTGATGGCTCATCTTTGTTTTCTACCTATCTCTTTTATTACCAAGTACAATGTTTCTACTACTTTCCCTTTTTATCTTATAACATGTTACAGGAAAAGTGTAAAACCACCTCCCAAAGGCCACCACATTGGGGATTAGACTTCAACACACGAATTTTGGATGGACACAAACACTTAGTCCATAACAGACATTCAATTACTTACACTCAAACGAGATGAAGTGATACACATGCAAATAAAAAGTGCCAGTCATTAGAAAAGATACAATACTTACCAACAAGAGGGATCACAATAATTAGATTATAGGAAAACTGGAAATTCTCCATTTGTTTGTCAGGAAAACACTAAATTCTAGATCTACTCAATAACTTGCCTCAAAAATTTGACCCCTACAAATTACTTCCATTACTGTAACCTGTAATAAAACTAACAAGGGTTGCACACAAGAAAAGACAGCAATACAAAAGAACACAAATTTGTTTGAATTTATGGTCTTGTTAAAATAACACTGCAGCTATCATATTTTAAAATATACAGATTTGACAAAGTGTAAAAAGTTTACATTCTGTACTTTGTTTTGATGTTCTAAGCATAGCCAACACTGCCTAGGAATTGGTTTACTACTTTTCTGGGAGCAAATGAATAAACCTCCTTGGACAGTGCCTGAAAATATACCTCTTAGTGGGCCTCCTTGGGACTCTGGGATTTGGCTGACAATGGTCAATAAATTCTCCAGAGTGATACATTTAGTACACAGATCAGATCATGTCACTCCCCTGCCCAAAACTTTGCATCCCATCACACTTAGAAAACATTCAAAGCCATATGCGTAGTCTGTCGGCCTCTATGGTCTGGCTCCACTCCTCTCTGCACTTCTGTCCCTGTCCAGTCCACTCCACTGGCCCTGCTGTTCTCCAGCACACCAAACACAAAGCTCTCCTCTGCCTAGAACATCCCCCCCAACCAAACTGCTCTGTGACTTTCTCCCTCTCTTTACTCAGGCTCCAACATTGTCTCGTTGGGGAAACCTGCTTTAATCCCTAACCAAAACAATGTCCTGTCCTTCCCACCTGCCTCCTCTATATTATTTTCTTATTACTGCTCGTCAAAGTCTGACATTATGTCAGGTATTTGTTTACATGTTTATTTTCTGGATTCTTCACTAGAAAAGAAGCTTCAAGTGAACATGAGTGTTTCATTCATGCCAATATCCCATCTAGAAGAGAGCCTGGCACACACTGACATGTGTGAATGAAGCACTGAATGAGTGCTTGGATTTCTACATGACAAAATGCATGCATGCCTGCACCCATACATGCATGCATACATACAGACTATGAAGGGTGGCAAGTCTGTCCTTGCATTAGAGTAATCTGTAGACCTTTGAAACACCAAACACCAGCTCTGACCCCTGGAGATCTGGATTCAACAGGCATTCCCAAGGTTAATTCTGATTCAGAGCCAGGAGCCAGAAAGCTCTCACAAGAGAGTGGGCTACCTATTAACCTAAGATCAGGCTTGTCTTCAATTTGGGGATTTCTGGGTAGTATTTCAGATGCTGTGCTTTAGCTGCCTGTTCTTGGCTAAGAATGACTTCACCTATAAAAGCAGTGACTGCAGCCCACAGTGGTATGGGCCACAGTGACCTCATCCTCGGCCCAGAGCCCACTTCCTTAAGGAATAAACACACTCTCTTAACCAATGTTTTTTTTATTTGTGAAGAAAGGGTGTGCATACCAAGAATGCAGGTTTCCTTTGTTTTGAATGTTGTGATTGTTATGAGCAGGCAGTTGGAGAGGGAGGGAGGAATAAGGAAGAGTAATGAAGGGATAGGTTTGGATAAAGGACAGAAGATTACAGGGACAGATTGTTCTTGCCTTGGAAGACTCACTGAGAACAGGATCACAGGGTCTCCTGAACATGTTCACCAAGAGTCCTCAATGCTTATCTCTCAGACCCTGAATTCAATACTGCTCACTGAACTCTCATGATACAGACTAAACGTCTGTGTCCCCAGAATCCCTATGTTGAAACCTAATCCCCAGTGTGATGGTATTTGGGGGGGTAAGGGTGGTCTTTGGGATGTCATTAAATCATGAAAGTGGAGCCCTCATGAATGGGATTAGTGCCCTTATAAAAGGAACCCTAGAGAGCTCCCTTGGCCCCTCCACCATGTGAGGATACAGCAAGAAGATGAACCAGGAAATGGGCTCTCATCAGACACGAATGGACACCTTGATCTTAGACTTCCCAGTCTCCAAACTCTGAAAAATAGGTTTGTGTTGTTTAAAACCCACCAAGTCTATCATATTCTGTTACAGAACTCTGACCTCACTAAGATACCTTACAGCAGCCTTACTGGATAATCATAATCCCTACTGTATAAATGAGTAAGCCATGGTATAGAGCCACTAAGTGACTCTTACACAGTCACGGTAGGTAAGTGGAAGATCCAGGGTTCAAACCCAGCTCTTTGGCTTCAACAAGGGACCCACTATCCCCTGCTGAATTTTGGTTGGTGCTTCCATCACCCAGCCCCCAACCCCCCCTGACATACACTCAGCCCTTGCTGCCTTCAGTAATTCCTAACCCTGCTTGTACCTTAGAATCACCTGGAGAACTTTTAAAGGAAATACTTGAGCTCTATACTCTAATATGGTACAGACTCTATAGTCTCAAGTCTAATATTTGAGACTATAATTAATTGGCCCAGGGTGGGGCCTGGCCATTAGTATTTTTTTGACTTCCTGGATAATTCCATTGTATAAAACTAGAGTTAGGAACCAGTGTTCCAGGTCAATGGGAAGAAGGTGCATGCCCTAGTGGAAGTACCACACACAGCATATATAAAGAATGAACCGGGACACCTGGGTGGTTCAGTCAGTTAAGCGTCCAACTTTAGCTCAGGTCACAATGTCACAGTTTGTGAGTTCGAGCCCCAGGTCGGGCTCTGTGCTGACGGCTCAGAGCCTGAAGCCTGCCTCGGATTCTGTGTCTCCCTCTCTCTCTGCCCCTTCCCTGTGCGCTCTCTGTCTCTCTCAAAAATAAATAAGTATTTTTTAAAAATTAAAAAAAAAAAAAAAGAATGAACCCACAATACAGAAAAGATCAGAGAAGAGCTTGGCTGAGAAGCTTCTAGAACTAGGAATGTGGTTCTAGCCCACCCTGAAAACAAGCCTGAGATACTGAGCCCAAGTCTAAAATGGCAATGTTTGCTAGGGCTGCCATAACAAAGTACCACAAACTGAGTGGGCTCAGCAGCAAAAATGTGTTGTCTCACAGTTTTGGAGCGAGAAGTCTGAGATTAAGTGTGGGTAGAACCATGCTCCCTCTGAACGTGCTTAGGAAAGATCTATCCCAGGCCTTTCTCCTAGCTTCTGGTAGTTCCTTGGCTTGTGACAACATAACTCCATCTTCACATGGCACTGTCCTACGGTATGTATGTGTCTATGTCCAAATTCCCCCTTTATTAATCGCCCTGGTCATAATAGATTAGGGGCTCACCCTACTCCCATATGACCTCATCTTAACTAACTACATCTAAAGGACTTTATTGCCAAATAAGGTCGCATTCTGAGGTACTGGGGGCAAGGGGAAGACTCTAAGATATCTCTTCCGGGATGGACACAATTTTAACACATAACAGACAGGCAGAGCCAAATTTTGAGGCAGTGTTCCCTAGGCATGCACTTAGGAGCAGATACCTGTGCCAGATGTCTACTCCACTCACTGTCCTGACAATTTACAATGTGCATATATAAATGTTAAAGGCCCAGAAAAGTCCTTCAGTAAAGCAATCTGTTAGCTTTGTTTATCCCAGTGTCTCTCAAATTTGACCATAAAACCCTTTCCACATCACATCTATTAACCACCTTTGGAACACAGTTTAGGAAACACCATAACTATCTAAGTATGGATTAGCCATGATGAATTAAAGCCTCTCACGAGGACACAAGTGTCAACACCAAGGAGTGGACAATCTGATATGGAGCAGCGGGTCTCTCCTTGAGAAAACACCAACAGAAACTAAAAACAAAAGATGAATTATCATGAATTGCCATTTTTTACAGTACTGTAATAAACAATCCCGAGTCATATTCTACAATCCATGAGGCCAATTTTTTGTAATATGATCATTGATTTCGCAGAATGACAACATTTCAGCCCTCTAGGAAGCTGAGTTTGGGGTACAGGGATATTGTAATTTGAGGTAGGCCATATTGTAGCTGGAGAAACTTAATGTCATCCCAGCTCCCCATCAATATCAAGCTGCTGCCTAGAACTAAATGGAAGTTGAAGAAAGTAACTTTTGCCTTCTTTACCTCTTTCCCCCATCAGAAATCCATTCTGTACATAACATAGCACCTTATTTTTTTTTTATTTTTAAATTTTTTTAATGTTTATTTTTGAGAGAGAGAGCACACATGCATGAGTGGGGGAGGGGCAGAGAGAGAGGGAGACACAAAATCAGGCTCCAGCTGACTCCAGACTCCAGGCTCCAGGCTCTAAGCGGTCAGCCCAGAGCTGGACGCCTTGAATTCATGAACCCATGAATTCATTATGAGATCATGACCTGAGCTGAAGTCAGATGCTCAACCGACTGAGCCACCCAGGTGCCCCTCTAGCACCTCATATATACAGAGGAGACCACACAAAACACAGATGCCACCTAAGGAACGCAAAGTACATCCTGGATTGGAACAAAAACTTTGGAAAAGGCTACCTTAAGTAGCACACAAATAATCCAACACACAGTGTGGCTTCTAAACATAAAACCATGTAATTTACATACTTCTGAAGCAGGATTAGCTCAAACAGTTCCTTGAACATAGGGGAACCATGGGCCATTTCAAAACTGAAAGGCTTACGTTTTTCAGGTTTTCTCTTTTGAGCAAACTAGACTTTCTAAACTTTTAATTCAAGAGAGAAATTACAATGCAACACCAAAGCAGTCCTTTCCTCAGCAGCAAATTAGAGAGGGCTAATTTGTGGGCACAGCCATGCCCTGTTATCAGTACCTTGTCACTTTAATTTAGCACAACCAAAACCTCACCATTCCTTTCATTTTTTACTTCTCCACATAGAATTTTAGCCTTCACGCTGGGTTTCAAAGAGTCCAAAATAAAACCAGCCCACATTAAGCAAAACAGCCACATAAGACCTTTCCTTTATGTGTGGAGAAAAAGACTTTCAAAGTTCAGAAGGAGGATTTTTTTTAAAGCACTACATAGTCTTGGTAATGTTTTTAAAGATCTATTTTAAAATGTTGAGATTTTTTTTCCTCCATTGTGCTGACGTGCATGTGGACAGACACGTGGATTTCCTCCAACAGAAGCAACAAAGCTGTTACTTGAAATCTATACACTTTGATCCACTGCTAAAACATAGCTATGCAAGCACCTTAAAGATCCATGAATTGTCAAAGCTGGAAGACATACCTTCCATCCTCCTGCCCTGTGGAGCATTAACGGGCAAAAATGACAGCCTGGGCGCAGGGGACGTGCTAGTCTCCAGATCCTCAATATCCTGCTCTTACAACAGCGACTCTAGTCATCCTTCAGCCAGAGGAAATAGACTGTCAAGAGTTGCAGAAGAAACGAATGCTACCGCGTCAAGCTATGGGTGTGCATAAAGCATTAAGTGCAAGTGCCCCCCCAAATCCTTTATTAACTCTCTGGCACATGCTACCTTCATTAGGGAGAGCCGCTCTCTGAAACAAAAATTAATTACTGTAAACAGAAAATACCTGTTTCCCACAGCCTCACAGGTGTTCCTCGGCTTCCAAAATCTGATAGCCTTCACCATCTCCACCTGCCTTTCTTAACCTCTTGAAATTCCGAGCAGATTCCCCAGCACTTCCCTCCACCCCCAACCCCCGGCAAGGAGCAAAAAGCCTTAAGTATATATATATATATATATATATATATATATATATATATATATATATATATATATATATCACCTGCGCTCTCGTTCCGCAAATCATTTGGTTAGAAATATTAGTAACGGGGGATGGCTATATATTGGCCACCACAGTGGCAAGTTGTAAAAATGCACCATAGGCACGGAAATGTAGGCTCTTTGCAAACTCAAACGGTAATTGGAATTCTGAGCTAGTGCCCCGCCGTAAATTGGTACCTTGCAGCTGTCACTGGGAGTAAAAAGTCTGCCTCTTGACTGAGCAGGGACCCGAAGCCCATTCCAGGGAACATTTCCTTATACAACTGTCAGCCTCACCACGTGCAAGGAGAGGGCTCAGTTTCACATCAAGCCCACGCCCCCTCACCGCTGAGGGGAATGCCTGGCAGAGCTGGAAAGGGCAGAGCTCTTTCCATCAAATAGGAATCCTGACTGACAGAGGCACAGCTTAGTAGGGTACCCCAAGGATCACATTTCTTGTTACAGCCTGCCTTTATTTTATTATTATTCTCTGACTCCCAGATGCAAGGAGGCCCAGGGATGGAATGAAAGTGAAAGTTATAGGTCCCTGAGCAGACTACAGTCCTACCTGCTCTGAATAGCATGTTTCAGGTGATTTGATTCTATTCCTTTCTCTGGTCCGCAGAGTTTGATAACTCATCACAGCCCCTGACTTGGTAGATAAATAAATAAATAAATAAATAAATAAATAAATAAATAAATAAGAAAAAAAGAAAAAAAAAATCACACATATAGCAAAGACTAATTCCAGAATTCATGTGGGGCTTGCAGTGTTACTTTGTTTGCAAATGGAAACCAAGTCTGCTCCTTGAGTCTTGCAGACACTCACCACCCTCCAGTCTATTGTGTCTGTTCACCAGATCCCAAGAGCTCTTCAGGAGTACACAGAGGGTCAAGCTAGGGCTCAGCAGCTGACCTGGTGACCACGTAGATGCTGCTTCCCCATCCCCAACTGAACCTGGGGTTCAATTTCCACGTCATGGAAGATGCCAAATCAGGCATGTTCTGGTTATCATTTATTAAGGCATTTGTATGAAGGGCCTTATCATTGCATGGGCAAAGGAGAAAACAAAATATAAAATCACACTAAATTGAGGACCCTTAAGTTGGACTAGTGTGGGCCAGTCCATATGTGTATATGCTCTTCCTTTGCAAAAATCAAAACAACCTTCTAACTATCCTTTGAAGAAGGATACGGAGTTCGTGCCTGAAAGCACGCAGCCCTTCATCACTCACGGAAGGACCCAGACCCTTTTGTCTGGTCTCTAACTGATGAGCCAGACAGAACCATAGCTTCTTTCTGCAGGCTGACTTACATTTCAGATTTTAGGCAACTCTTCAAAAAACAGGTTGTGGCACTCAAGAGCCTCAAGTTTTGGGTCTCCTGTGACACCCCCCAGGAAACAAATGGCTTTTACATACAGAGCCATTTGGAACCTTAAGTTCCAGGGCTAAGTACCTGGGGGTCGTGAAGTGCCCTAGCAGAGACTTGACCACCTGTGTGAGTAACAACAGAAAACCTCAAGAGGCTGGGGGGGGGGGGGGGCGCGGGGATGCCAGGAAGTCTCACTCCTGAGAGAGTGCTACTCAGCCGTGGAAAGAGAGCTAGAATCACCAGCCAGCCCCACATAGACTTTGCACCAAAAAGCTGAATACCTTTGGTTCACAGCAGAGGGCACACTGTTCTCAAAAGGGAGAAATACCTATTTTGGCTAAATCTCTGAAACCTGGGGAAGTTCAAGAACTCTAGAGATAACAAGATATTCCAAGAAGGTAAGCCTTTTTTTTTTTAAGTCTTTCTTTCCTTTTACATGGCTCCAGACTTAAAAAAAAAATAAATAGAAAAAGGGAAGTTGCTTCTCTAGAGCGTAGCCTCTCTCTACCCCAAGTTCCCACGTGGCCAGTAGTGGCCAACGAGGACCTCTAAAGGAACTCAAATAAAGTGAACAAATAAACTCAACCCAGGAGTCAACACAGAATCAGAGACATGCAAAGACATTCAAGAGTCAACAACCTGCCTGACACTAATTCCCTATTTAAAGCAAGAACACATCAGTCAGAGGCAGAGAGGTGGCCAACCATGGAAGCAGACAAAAATAGGAGTCTAAGAAGCCACCCAGCTCCGCCCAAGGGAGTACAAGCCCCACGGCCAATTCACGCCTCCACATGCCATTGTCAAGTGTGATGTTCCCATGCAGGATGGAGGAGTCAGGCTCCCCTCACAGGACACCTCTGGACACTAATTCCACTGGCTAGCTCTCCTCACTGTGATTCCTTGTTTACCTCGCACTCTCCTGCTTACCACCAAGCTTGCCTTGAAGTTTGCTATACAGAGGAAATCTGCTCATCAAAGAGTGCCAGTGGTCTGGCACTTACACATCTCACAGTAAATCATCAACTTGGCATCTTACTAGAAGCCTGCCAATTGCACCTGTCCCTGGGAGGTAGCCCTGCTCTGCTGGAGCTGCCAGTCTGTCTTTTGAGCCTGTTTTCAGGTAAGGCGACCTGCTGAGGACTGGAGAGGTGGCGGGGGCGGTGGGGGGGCAGGGATGACACAGGATCCATGTTTGCTCTCCACCAGGCCCCTCAACTTCACCCTTGGCTCACAATTCAGCTCAAGGAAAACGAAGCCCCTCTTCTGCACAATTCCCTCACCATAAATACACCGAGAATCACATCTCATAAGGACAACCTGTCCATGGGGACAAGTCCAAGTTTGTTTATTGACGTTTTTGCTTTAAAATTTTTATTTTGAAGCAATATCAAGTTTACAAAAAAAAATTGCAATTTTAATACAAAGAACCTTCTTTCTTAACCTCCTGAAAGTAACTTGACAACCCAAAGATGCACCACTCACTGATACCTGAGTGTGCATTTCCCACAACAATAACATTCTCCTCCATAACCACAACACAACCATTAACATCAGGAAATTAACATATAATACATATTACATTTGCTCCTTGCACCCCATTCAAATTTCACCAAATGTCCCAATAATGTACTTTATAGCAAAAGGATCCAGTTCAGAATCACAGGGTTCTTTTAATTGTGAATGTCTTTTTGGTCTTCATCCTAAAACACCTCCCCCCTCTAAGTCTTTCCTTGATTTTTCTGACCTTGACTTCTTTTTTTAAATTACAGACTGTTTATTTTGTATAAAGTCCATCAGATTGGCTTTGTCTGATGCTTCCTGTGATTATAGAGTCAGATTATGAGTTTTTGGCAGGAAAATCACGGAAAAGTGAAGCTGCATCCTTTTCCTTGCACGTTACCAGGTGGTATAGGATTCTGATTTGTCCCATTGCTGGTGATGTTCATTTCCACACACACACACACCCAGCTTGTGTGTGTGTGTGTGTGTGTGCATGCTCAAATCCCCTCATGTCTATGAAGACTGGCTTGCCTATTTCAAAGACAGACCGACCTGGGGGAGGGGGCTTGGGCATATCTTGGTTTGTACTCTCTCTGCTCCACCGTTCCTGTCTCCTCCTTGGAGAGAACTGTAGTAATAGTGATAGTAATGACATCTGAGTTATACAGACACATTTCTAGAGATGGGATAAAGTAGAAGAAAAGAAAGAAGAGATGATATGCTTTTGTGAACACCTTAGGTCTTTCTCACACAAATATTCCAGAGCTAAATAAAAGTTAGTTGCATTAACTTTTTCTTGCCAGAAAGGTCCCATTTCACTCATTCATCCAAGCCACCAACATTTATGGGGAGCTCCTCCCTGTTAAGCACAGAGACACCAATGTATAACGGACACTGCCCTGCCCCCAGAACACAGCATGGTCTCTTACAGAAAGGTTATAAATAAAAAGCTACAGTGCAGTATTGAGAAGGAGATGCTTGACCCCATCCAGGTTGAGAGGGAAGCAGTCCAGGACAAATGGCTGGCTCAACACAGTCTGCAGGTTCTGCTTGAAAGCAGATGTAAACAGATTCCAGATGAGACTGTGAGCAAAGGTGAACTACAGGAGAAGGGAGGACTGGAGAACAAGGTGGACCGGGGCTGAGGCAAAAAGGGCTTGGATGCTCAGCAAGGGTGTGTAAGCCATGGGAAGCCACTAAAGGATTCGAAGCCAACTGGCAAGATCTTACGGACATTTTTGCAACAATGCGAGGAACCCATCTACAGAGGGGAGGAAGCAGGGCACAGAGGGAAGGACTTAGGTTAGTAGACCATTGCAGCCATCTTCAGACCAGAGGCTGAAGACAGTTGTTAATCTAGGTCAGGAACAGTGGGAAGGAAACAGAAGCCAGATTCTTTAGAAACACAGGATGCAGTATCCATGGGATTTCGCAGGTGTGTGAGAAGTGCAGGAGAGAACAGTATCGGGAGTGTCCAGAGGGCTTCTGGATTAAATGGATAGGAGCGGGGGTGCCTGTAATCAGGATGCAGAATGTAACAACAGTAGGTGTTGCTGACTCAGCACTTCCAGACACAAAAACCAATTTCCCAACCTCCAATCTGGAACCCCACTGAAGTTATACGCAACCTGGTTAGTAGAGTATTTCAAGGACAGAGTCTGCTGCTACGGATGGATACCATGGCATGCTGAGTTTCAGGCCTAGTACTTTAATTATATTTAAGTTCCTAACGTTACCTGCTGCAGTGATTACTGTGGGCATAGCTGAGAGTAGTTTTACAGGGAGAGTGAGAAGGAGAGAGAGATGTTTTAAGACTTGCTCACCCTTGCCTCTCTCACTACCACCTACCACTTATGTCTCCCTAATCATTTCCAGTAATCCTGGGCCTGAAGCAGCATATTGTTGATTTAATTTCATAGCACATCCCTCATATGTTTATTTTTAAGTAAAGTGAATTATAACCAATTTTGTTTTGAGAACTTTATGAGATCCACAAGAAAAACTTAAAACACCACACGGTATTAAAAGGCTAAGCTTTGGAACTGGACATTTGCATAGTGAAAGATGAAATCCCAGTGTTTGGCTAGATCTAGAAGCAATCACAGTTCTTCTCTCCCAATGCTTTTTTTGTCTCTTATTTAATGTTTTATTTATTTATTTGAAAGAGAGAGAGTGCGCGTGCACAAGCGTCAGAGGGGCAGGAAGAGAGGGAGACACAGACTCCAAAGCAGGCTCCCAGCTCTGAGCTGTCAGAGCAGAGCCCAACTGGGAGATGGAACTCAGGAACTGTGACATCATGACCTGAGCCGAAGTCGGATGCTTAACGAACTCAGCCACCCAGGCACCCCACCTCTCCCAACATTTTGTTTTGTTAATGTAAAAACAAGCACCTCTGCTACTTCTTCTAAACCACTTCTCTATATATACCCAGTAAGTAAATATTCAGGTCTGAGGTAGGAGATAGGGACTTTCCAAGTCAAATCCATCTGATTCAACCATTGCATAGATATTCTGCACACTTTAATTTTGCCCTATGGGGAGAAAAAACACAATAGTATCATGGTTATTTTGTAGGTGATCTCAAACTTTTTTCCTTCACCTATTTCTTCCTTTCATTTATCCATATTCTCTTACGCACCGTACTAGGTCACACTTGTCACTGCTCTTCTCAGTGAGAAGCACATGACTTCTCGTGGTAACATGGCGAAGCTGACCTTGATTCATATAAACCTGGGCTCACCGGGTGCCTCTACATTACACCCACCTGAACACTCTTAAGCCTATTTCTTCCTGAGTACAATTAGAGACGATGATAAGCTCACCTAAGAGGATTTATGTGAAGATTAAGTTGCATTATTCGTGTTACAAGGATTCTCTCCTTGACCAAATTTTAATCAGCCTCCTCTGAGTCCCCTGCTCAATAAAGCCTCTCCATGAGCTTCCACCTCTGACCCTGCAGAATCCAATTTTAACAAGAATCCTGCTAAAATCAGTTTAAGAGAAAATTCCCACCCTCAATATCTGACCAAATTCCTCATCCACCATTACCCCCCAGGTGATAAATGATCACCCTGGTCTGCCTTCAGCAAGAATCCTGTTGTGTCAGTTTCACAAGAATCCCCTGTTCTTGATGTTTCCTCTTAGTAATTTTCTCTCTCTGACCCTCTCCCTGATCCTTGGCTATAAATCTCCACTTTCCTTTGTGGCATTCGGAATTGAGCCCAGTCCTCTTTTTCCCCTATTGCAATAGTTCCTGTAATATCAGTTTTCCTGTTTTAACTAATGTCCAGCTCTGGGTCTTTCTGACACATGTGAAAGCCTCTTATGTTGTTCCTAGTGTGAATCAATTTTCAAAACATTAAAAATATGATCCTTATACAAACACAAAATGAATACCTATTAAAGATGTATTTAATTCAAAGAGAAAACCGACAGGATAGAAAAGTTGTTTCAGAGGGTTCTAGGAGAGGAGACATATTTATATATAGTCCCTGAAAGAAGCATTCCAAAATAAGATTTTTAATGCCTTGCAGGGCAGCAAAGTTATATTTTGGGGGATAATCTTTTCTTGTGGACAAGAATCATTTGCATTGCACCATTTCCTATAGGTATTAATCTACCCTCAAAGACTTGTAAAATACCTTAACCGACAATAAAAAGTAAGTCCAAGAAAAGCAAAGAAAGGCAATACACCTAGAGAATCAGATAATCCTTAGGTGGGGCCAATAAGCTAGCATGATTTTGAAGGAACACACAGCCATCCTCTTGCCTACTGGCCTATTTTCAAGTTTAAAGTATAGGATGTATATTTTTCCTTTATACTAGAATATCATATGTGTTCAACAAATCTTGGCCAGAAACCAATTATTTTAAGAATGCTATATAAAAAACCCTAGAGGGCTCAGGCAAAAAAGTAATTAAGAGGAAAATTCATAGCATTGATTGCTTTCACTGAACAAGAAAAGGGGGAAAATAAAAGATGACTGCATCATGTTATGAGGATTATTAACCTAAATCTGATAGCTAAGCCCTAAGAAAGACAGATGAGTACAGACTGAAGATGGGAATTTTCATTGGAAAGAAACTGGCTGGATATATAAAATTGGGCATAGTCTTAAACTCTACTGAATAAGGTAGAATATCCGCAAAATATATAATCAATTGAATTTTAATTTACTTATATATTAAGACAAGAAATAAACTAAGACCCAATAGAAGGTCAAAACACCTTTTTTATAGCCTCTCACAGTATAAACTTTCCTCATTTCTTCTTTAACTTTTCTATCCCTTTGAATAGCAATGCTTAAAATACTTCATGCTCAAAACAGGAAGGGTCAGTTTTCAAAGGCTGAGAAAACTGAAAGAAGGTTCAAGCTCACCTTTGAATCAATATGTCAGGAACACATAGGGGTAAAAGGAATGACTGTAAGAGGCATCTGTAAGACAGCTCCATTCGGTAGCACACACACACTAACAGGGGCATGGACAGCATGTTCATGAAGACACAGCTGGAATGCCTCAGGTCCATTTACCAGTGATTTCCCTTTGAGCAGTGCCTATAACCTCTCTGAGCCTCAATTGTTTCATCAATGTGGCCAATGACACACATTTCACCAGGACTGTAGTGAGCATTAAATGAGCTCACGTTCATACAAACTCTAGCACAGCCCCTGAGGCCCAACAGATACTAGTAAATACGTCCTATTTTTTCCTGCCCCCAGGGTCACTTTTTAAAAAGATGTGTAAACACATGAAAAGCAGGAAAGGGTTTTTGAATTCTATTCTCAAGTGCCCTGAAAAGTAGGGAGGTTAATATCTCTTTCATTTTTATTTTCCCTTCCTATCTCTAGTACTTTAAAGTTTCTTTCACATGAAAACTCAATTGTATATTCATTTAAATGTAAGCATTTAATTAATCATCACAAGTCCTTTCTTCTAAAGCTCTTTTCACTGCTTAATACGAGAAACGGGATAAGGAAACTCAGGTAGGAATCAGAAAGGGACTGACTTCACCAACTTTATTTATCTTCCTTCTCTGTTTCCAGTATTTTATTTACCTCCTGTCATATGATTCCTGGATACTTGAAACAAACAAAGCAAACAAAATAAAACAAACAAACAAACAAACAAAAAACCCTTTGCTAAGTAAGGAAACCAAAGGGCAAAAATTTCCTCCCCAGGGAATGATAAAGAAAGGCCAGGGATCAGAAGAGAGCACAGGCTTCTGTGTATAGCTGCTATTGTCACAGTCTCACCTTCTTCCATTAATCCTACTTGGAAAATGGAAAGAAAAGATGACCTGAACTGTGGCACTGTGATACTACTTCTTCCTAGACTTAGTCTCCTGATAGACCTGTTAAACAGGTCTGTGCCCAGTGTATAAGTCCCTCCCCTCACTACTTCCCAGGGCCCCCACCCCCAACCCCACAGGCACAGAAAAGCTTCCTGTTTCTGGCAGCTCTCTGGGAAACACCACCCTCAGTTTAAGACTCTGACCTCCTAAAAAGATCATTCCCCACCTTCCTGGCATGTTCCAACCCAGAACTGATTTTCCATTTCAGATGTACTGAATTACTAGAGGAAGCCAGCTTCATTAATGCTAAAGTTCAATGGGACAAGGAGCAGACCCTTCATAGGTACCCTCACCAACCTAACAAGGCAACTGTCTAACATCTGCCCCTGAGGCCCTCCAGTCCAGATACCATGTTCTGCCACTTGGCTGGACAAAGACCTTCAGCCTCCAGCTGGGCTTCTGCTCTCCCATCTGGAACCCACCTCAATCCATTGCAGGTTCTGGTTCCTCCTTGATCTGTCTTGCTGGATATCACTAGCCCACCCATGCTCTGCCAGAACATGACTATGAGGGCTGGGATCATGCTCTTTATTGAACTCACTCAACAAACTTCTTGAGGGAAAGGAGAGCGGGAGGAGAATGATTCTCTCCCAAGACTTGGGGGTTGGAGGGGGGGCGGGGGAGGTGTGTGTCAGGCAATTTTTTTGCATGTCAATCTCAATTTTTATGTAGACATTATCAGCCAGTGGGTCCTCACTGGAGGAACCACCAGTGTGTTTTTCACCAGGGCCTGAACCCACTCTTAGAAGGCCCTGTGAAGAGTTATGCCATGCCAGCACATCATGCCCTCCACTTTGGCCCCAGTGCCAGCCCATTGCAGGCAAAGAAGGGGATCCCAAGGACTGTGACTATGAGCCACTGTGAAAGTGTATGGGAAAGGAGGAAAGGCTGAAGTTTTTATCGTTTTTTTTCCAGTAGACAAACACTCACCACCACCCCCACCTTTGGACAACGCATGACTGTGCCATCAGTCATAAGAATAAGCTGAGTGACTACGTTGGGGGAATTTTATAAATCCACAGAAGCTGGAAGCAGTGTTATCAGGAGTACCCTTTGTCCAACATCTTCAGCAGATTTTCACATGTCCTGGAAGGACATATCTCCTCTACAATTCTCAATCCTCAGTTTGCTGCAACATAAAATGGGGATAATACTGTAACCCCCATACTACATGCCAGCATAAGCTCTCTTTTCCCTAGGACTGTTACGAGGAGGAAACATCTTTAAATGCGCAAATTATTTGGCACCAAAAACAAAAGTGTTCCCCAAAATTAGTAAGTCTGAGAAATGCCAATTATTTTGGAAGGGCAGAGCCACTGATTTAGTGGCAAATCTTCAGTCTTCTGGGAAGACTTCATCTCCAGTTCTGCCACCACTTCTTGGCTATTTAATATGGCACAAGTCTGGTATTTCACGGTGTTCCACTGCAAAATGAGAGAACACATCTACTTTGGAGGGAGTTATGCATTGTAAATGAGATGACACTTGTCACCATGAAACATCAGATAGCTTGCGCTCACGTACAACTGAGGCCCTTTGTCTTTCACACAGCAGGATTTCCGTATTTAAATACTGTACCAGTAAGACCAGAAAGACACAAGCTGCCCAAGATCAGGGGGGCATCCCAGGCTGGTATCAGCTGCCAGCACCAGCATGCTGTCCATATATCACAGTGTGCTGCATGGACCGTGAAGCCACCGGAGTTATTTCCAAAAAAAGAAAAAGAAAGAAAGAAAAGAAAAAGGAAAAAGAAAGCAAAACAAAAACAAAAATATGTCAGCTTCACTCACCAGCAGATTCACACATTGCTCCTTAGGGAGCACACACCTAGTTTTGGGGTTTTTTTTGTATTTTATATTCCATAAAATTTCATAAAATCACTTCAGGGCATAAATGCTGATTACAAAGCACCTTAACTGAAATATATTTTAATGGCCCACAACATTTTCCAGAACACACACACACACACACACACACACACAAACATAACTACATCAAATATAAAATGCCCATCTGAAAGGCCACAAATTTCACATAAATATAGACAGGAGTTAGAAGAGAACACAAATCATCGTTTTTTTGCTCCAGGACATTAGATATTTACGTTTGAAAAGACTAAGAAATATCAAATTTTTAACTTTTCAGAGGTAACACTCAAGACTGCTGACCATCTTATCTTCCACCTCCAAACCACCTCCTTGTCAAGGAAGAAGTAAGATTTAAACCACTTTCGAAATGGCAAAGTCCTCTTCCTTCAGGACAGAGAACAAAACCAGTTTCCTTTCAGCCGGCGCACAACATGTGCATTTGGTAAAGCTTTTGAGACAAAGTTCTAAGGATTTTACAAAGCACTTAGGGAACGAATAGCCTTGTTTCACCTTGGTCCAAAAATCTGACTCTTAGAATTGAAAGAGACATTCACCATCATCCAACCCAGGATGCTTTCACACTGAATTTTGGCTGCAAAAGCCTTATTCAAAGGAAACCCTCCGGGAGCCCTAACCTGTAAGGAAGCTGGAAGTAGGCTTGTCCAGGAAGAAGTGGGAAGGCAGAACCCGGCTCAGTCTACCCCCATCCATTTCCCAGCAGAAAGCACCCTAAGCTCATCTCCAGAAGCTTGGGGCTCATGGAAACACAGTTGGAAAATGAGTGAACACCCCAACCCTCATACAACAGAAGAAGGACACTGAGGCCAAAAAAGCTGACAAGTAGCAACAGTCCATTGGGCAAATGGAGGAGGCCTGGTCAAACATTAGAGGGGCTCAAAACAGCCACTTCCTGGCCTCCAAGCAGCTGGAGTGACTCTATCACCCATTTGAGGCCAATAAGGCATCAGAAGAAATCTGCTAACAGTCGCTTTTCTGATGACAGAGACAAAGTAAGAAGATAACTAGTGGTGTTTCTTTTTCCTCCTTATTCTTGTTGAGCCTGTGAGGACATGACGCCTAGTGTTACAACAGCCATCTTCACATTATGAAGTGCAAGCAGAAGACAAAAGGCCAACATGCATGGATGAGCAAAAGAGGAGAAACGAGCTTGAGCTATTTAATGAATCTGAAGCCACTTGCTCCTGACTTTGGTTAAGTAAACAATAAATGTCCTTATAGTAAAAGGCATTATTCATCAAGTCTTCTGCTCTTGTATCCTATCGAATCCACTTCTCCAGTTACTTCAGAATCAGTGCGCGGCACCTTAAGTAGCATCTGCATTTCTCCACAAATTACCTCTATGTTCTATTTCCAAACTAAAGTCATGTGGAAAGTTAAAAGGCAAGGAGGAATGGTACAGCCATCTAGGAAGACAGTTTGGTGCTTTCTTACAAAGCTAAACACTTAGTCTTACCATACAACCCAGCAATTGTGCTGGAGCTATAAAGGCATGAAATGACGTGGATGAGTCTTAAAGGCGTAATTCTAGGTGAAGGAGGCCAGTCTGAAAAGGCTATAGACTATTTGATTTCAACTATGTGACATGCTGGAAAAGACAAAACTATAGGAACAATAAAAAGATCAGATCAGAGGTCGCCAGAGGTTTGGAGGCTGGGGGGAGCAGGCGTGAGGATGGGAGCAGTAAGGAACAGGAGAAGGACAGGAGATTTGGGGGGGCAGTGAAACGATTCTGTACGAGACTATAATGGTGGATACATGACATTATGCACTTGTCAAGACCCACGGAACTGTGCAAAACAAAGACTAAATCTTAATGTAAACTATAGATATAATGAATAATAATGTATAAATATTGATTCATTAATTTTTTTTTCAATGTACCACACTAATACAACATGTTGATAACAGGAAAAACTGTACAGAAAAGGGAATGTATATTGGAACACTCTGTCCTATCTGCTCAACTTTTCTGTAAATCTAAAACTGTTCTAAAAAAAATAAAGTCTATTAATAGAAAAAAAAAGAAAAAGAAAAAGAAAAAGGGAGGAGGGGATGGGAGGGGAAAAAATCCCTCATATTGTAAGTTTTCTTGTCAAATCAGTACAGAAACTCACTCGATGTAAAGAGGGCATGGAAAGGTTTGAACCAGCACCTTCTGTCCTCTTTTCCACAAACCACCTCCCCCTAATCCTACCAAGAGAGACCCGTGACCTGCACCCTAAGCGGGTCCTCTCTTTCATCTTCCAATTACTCCACGTGCTGCAGGATGCTCCTGCACATGCCCAGTGCTCTCCAGCGGGACATGCCAGTATTTCCAGTGGTGCTCATGCTCTCTGCTCATCTCTGCCACTCCCTCCGTTTTCCAGGGCATCCCCAGGGTTCCCATGTCATTTTTACCTGCGATAATGACATCTCTGGGGGGAAAGAAAGCATCCTTCAAATGCTTCTCTGCATTAATGGAAGTAACAATCTAGTAAATAATAAATCCCTCAGGCCCTCCAGGGAACCCCTTTCCACAGGGGTTCTCCTTTACCCAAGTTGAAAGCAGTGTTCAAATGCTCCCCAGCTGCAGAGCCCAGAACCCGAACCACTGTTGAGATGTAACTTCTCTGTGGAAATGGAGCAGTTTCTGAATTCAGTAATAAAAAAAAAAAAAAAAAATGGGGCAGGGGGGCGGGGTGGGGAGTCTCACACTCCAGTCCCAAATGTTTCCTGGATATTTTCTTCCATGGTTTTCTCTGGGGGTCTGGAAGGCAGACTTCAAATCTTAGTTCTAAATAGACTGAGGCTGTAGCTGGATAATTGTTACTTGATGACAAAATAAAATCTCTAGTTAAAAAAAAAATCAGTGATTGCTTGGGTCAAATCTCTTTCCCTCTTTTTTTTTTCCCTTTTCTGAATAAAATGCAAGTAGGCACATGATCAGCATCCTCACTAAAAGTGTGGACTCTATGAAACTGGCTGGAAGAAGGCATTTGCTGAGCAACATTCCCTGGAGAGAAGTCACCATGGCTAGATCAATGAAGTACTGGCAATGGGGACCACCAGCTGGGGACTAAAATACTTGTGTTAGGTAGCATAATGGGTGATAAGATTTTATCTGAATGAAGTATTCCCAGGAGCAGGGCATGGGTGTTTTCAATACATTCAGACCAAACAACAAGAATGAATCATAAATAACAATTCTCCCCCAAAAGGTCAGGCTTTTTCACAACTCCTTAGCCTTTGCCCATACTATTCCCTCTGCCTGGAACACTCAGCTCCAGCCTCAGCCCCACCCCTGGTCTCATCTGTATTGCATTCACATTCATTATTCAGGGTACAGCGAGAAACTTGTAACTTTAGCAAAGTGGTTATCCCAAAGTTCCTCCCCTCTGCCCAGTGTCACATGGTATCTATCACCTTTCACAGTGACTATCTGTTTGTGCATCTTTATCTCCACTTGACAAAAAGCTCCCAAGATAAGGCCTCCCCCTTATCTGTCTTTCTAGCTCCTGGACCTGGGACAGCACACTGCCCACAGTAGGTCATCAACAGATGCCTACTCAAAACAAGAGTCACAGAAGAAATAAACACACAAATGGACTTTATGGCATCCTCCATGTGGTAGCTTTAAAAAGGGTTATTACCAGAGTCTCTTTCAGCAAGAAATATTTTTCAGTTTGACAAAATATTAACATGCATTTATGTGCATCATTTAGCATAAAAATAAGCCCACAAAGTTTAACTCTAGGGAAAGCTTGATTATCTGCAGTTATTCTTCCAAATCACAAAGTAAAACAAATACATTTCCATGCTGCTTTGACTGACACAAATATCTGTGATGCAATGAATTACACATAATCACAAATGCATTCCTTGTAGGCAATACATTCCTTCGTTTTGCATCTTACGCAACCACAGAGCAATTAAACTTGCATGTGCGTGGGGCACTGAAATCATTTTTGGCATACTTACCAGGACTCAGGATGCTGGGCTCGTTAATGGGAATGAGGTTGTCTGGAAGATAAGCTTACTAGTGTCGTGGCAGTTACAGCACAGACTGGCTGGACCTCTTCCAGTTTCCAGAGGCCGTCAGAGGAAACTGCGTGTCCTTGGGGGACTGTGCTCTATCCCAGAGGGTCAACTCTGCTGGTCCTAGCAGTTGGACTCTGGGAGGGTAGCCTCAAGAGGACTGCCTTGAGGAGCATGGGTCAAAATTCACTGGGAAACCAATCATTAATAAGCAAAATGTTGACACTTCCTTCCCTTATCAGGAATTCCTAGGTCTACTGTGGGTAAAGACAGAACAAGGAAATTAAGCTCAAGCTGCAGGAGATGAGAAAAACCCAGCTTTAAGGGTATTTGAAAGCTGCTCCTAGGACTTCGACTTTAGCTCATTACATCTCAGGGTTCATTCCATCATTCATGCAAACTCTTGAGTGCCCTTCCTGAACAAGGCCCTATGGCCAAACACAATCAGTTCAGTAAACAGCCATCTTCTTGGGATGGCTGGTAAATCTGTACTATCAAAATTCTTCTTTTTTTCTCTACTTATACATTTCCCACCTTCGCTGCAAATGTGAAAGCCTTCCACTTAATTTGAAGTAGAATTCAATACAAGACCATGAGGAACATAAAGCAATGAGACAGAAAAATATTCCTAGTAAATAAAAATAACATCAAAGAAGTAAAACCACATTCTTTGGTTTTGTTTTTGTTTTTTTTTTCATCTTAAAATGCACTTGACTAGAAGATCCCAAAGGTCCATCCAGTTAAAACTTGATGACTCACTAGGAATCAGGAAATGTAAATTAGTAGAACAATAAGATACCACGGAAGATATTCAGGGCAAAGAATAAAGAATTCTGAAATATCAAGTGTCAGTAAGAATATGGAGTAAACAGGATGACATACACTGCTGATTGGGAGTTTAAGTTAATAAAGTCTGTCTGGAAAACAACTTGGTAATTTATAGTAAAGCTGAATACATTCAACGGGGCTTTTCTTCAGTGCCTCTGATAATCACATACGTGCTCAGGGGTGACATGGACAAAAACATTCACCGAAGAATAATTTTTAATGGCAAAACTGGAAACAACTTAAACAACTTACATGTCCATCAACAGATAAATAAAATGTCATACAGATATAGTCTACAGGTGACCCAATATATATTACTTAAAGGGATACACTATACTTACGTTCATGGCTGAAATACAATGACATAATAACAAATGGACAAAACAAGACACAGAACAAAACATAAATTCCATGTGATTTATTTAATTAGAAAATAATACTGTATATATATATTTTTTTTTTAAATGTTTATTTATTTTTGAGACAGAGAGAGACAGAGCATGAACGGGGGAGGGTCAGAGAGAGAGGGAGACACAGAATCTGAAACAGCCTCCAGGCTCTGAGCCATCAGCCCAGAGCCCAATGCGGGGCTCGAACTCACGGACCGTGAGATCATGACCTGAGCCGAAGTCAGATGCTTAACCGACTGAGCCACCCAGGAGCCCCTATACTATATATTTTTCAAGTATATGTATGTGTGAAAATATTTGTATAAAATTGGTGGTTCTCAACTAGGGATGACTCCTCCTTTGCTTCTTCCTTGGGGACATTTGGCAATGTCTGGAGACATTTTTCTTGCTTGCTTGCTTTTTTTTTTTTTTAAACACAGAAAGAGAGAGGAGAGAGAGAGTGAGTGAGTGAGTGGGGGAGAAGGGCAGATCTCACTAACTGTGAGATCATGACCTCAGCCAAAACCAAATGCCGGTTGCTTAACTGACTGAGCCACTAAGATGCCCCAATTTAAGTCGTGTTTTAAATGAACTAAGGTACATCTTTACTTTGAGGAACTTATTATGAAACTTTCATGTAGTTTTTTCATCATATAATAATCCCAGCCTAACGGATCTGCTGCATTAAGGGTTAATGACTATACTTCACAATCTGTAGCAAGACACACATACATTGAAGTCAAACCTGTCCCAAACTCCTGAAGTGTTCTCATTTTACTCAAGTTCACTAAAGTGCCTCTTTTTCTGTTAGCCATTCAAAACTTTGCAACACGGCTGGCAAAACTTCTTTGTATCTGAATTCCTAAGAAGAAAATGTTCCTGTTTCAAAAGGTACATGAAGATGCTCATTCTAACTAACCTGAGACTGGACCCATAAAGGAACATCAATCGAACAATAGCCCTCAAATTATACTGACCCAGAGACAAAATTAGATCAATAACCCCAAGTATATTTTTTAAAAAAAACATATGTCTGAATAGTGGTTTCCAGAGATTAGGGCCGGGCAGGGTTTGTGGGGAGCAGGTAACTATAAAAGCAGAGCTCTAGGGAGTGTCTTTGTGGAGATGGAACAATTCTATATCTTAATTGTAGTTGTGATTACATGAATTCACATAGACAATAAACTTTACAGAACTATAAACACGCACAAAAATAGAATCCATGCACAAAAAACGGATGAAATAAATACCAGTAAAGTCTACAGCCTAGTTCACCGCATTGTGCAATGTCAATTTCCTGGTTTTGATAAAAGTAAGATGTTACCATTGGGAAAAGCTCGATCAAGGGATGGCTCTATACGTGGGGTTTTTGTTTGTTTGTGTGTGTGTGTGTGAGCCTTGAATGAGTTCAATATAAAATTTTTAAAAATAAAGACTAAAAACATGCTGCATATGAAAAAACGATCAACATTATATGTCATTGGAGAACCGCAAGTTAAAACAACAATGAGATAACATTACATATCTATTCAAATAGCTAAAATCCAAAGCACCAACAACACCAAATGCTGGTGAGGATGCAGACCAAAAGGAAGTCTCATTCATTGTAATTCATTTGCATTGGGAATGCAAAATGGTGCAGCCATTTTGGAAGCCAATCTGGCAGTTCCTTACAAAATTATACAAACTCCCATCATATGATGTAACAATCACATTCCTTGATATTTGGTGAAAGCTTATATCCATACAAAAACCTACACACAAATGCTTATAGCAATCTTATTAATAATTGCCCAAACTCGGAAACAACCCAGACATCCCTCAATAGGAAAGCAGATAAACAAACAGGAGTCTATCCACACAATGGAATAGTATTCAGCCATTAGTTATCGAGCTACACACACACAAAAAGAACAATGAGTCTTGGGGCACCCACATGGCTCTGGCTGTTGAACATCTGACATTGCTTCAGGTCATGATTTCATGGTTAGTAGGTTCAAGCTCCATGTAGGGCTTTTTGGTGACAGCACAGTGCCTGCTTCGGATTCTCTGTCTCTGTCCCTCTCTGCCCCTCCCCACCTCACTCTCTCTCAAAAGTAAATAAACATTAAAAAAAATTTTTTTAAAGAAGGATGAGCCTTATATGCATATTTCTAAGTGAAGAAGTCAGTCTGAAAAGGCTACACACAGTTTGATTCCAATTATATGAAATTCTAGAAAAGGCAAAACTACAGAGACAGTAAAAAGATCAATAGTTGCCAGGGGCTCCTGGAGGGGGCATAGAGGTGAGGGATGAACAGGTACAGCACAGGAGATTTTTAGGGCAGTAAAACTATTCTGTATGATACTGTAATGGTGGATACAAGCATTATACATTTGCCAAAATGTACAGAACAACGCAAAACAGAATGAACCCTAATGTAAACTATGGTCTTCAATTACTAATAACGTGTCATTTATTGGTCCAACTGTGACAAATGTAGCATACTAACACAAGATGTTAACAACACCTGAAACTGTGCAAGGAGAGGGGAGATATGAGAATTCTCTGTGGTTAGTCCCTGATTTCTCCATAAACCTAAAACTTCTATTAAAATAATAACATCCATTGGGGCTCCTGGGTGGCTCAGTCAGTTAGACGTCTGACTTCAGCTCAGGTCATGATCTTGTGGTCCATGAGTTCAAGCCCTGTGTTGGGCTCTGTGTTGAAAGCTCAGAGCCTGGAGCCTCCTTTGAACTGTGTCTCCTGCTAGCTGCCCCTCCCCAACTCGCACTCTGTCTCTCAAAAAATAAACACAAAAAATTAAAATAATAACATCTATTAGTTAAAAAAATAAAGTAAAAAACTACATCAAGCCTACTCATAACTGAAGCTCACTTTGGTAGAGAACATGAATACGATATTAAATGCCAACAGCTGCATGGAGGTTACATCCATAATTGTATCCTCTGTTCCCCATATTAAAGAAATAGCCATCATTCAGCAAGGGTTAAATAAAATAATGCTTGTGAAACTATGCTTTTTTTTATGAATATAACTTATTGTCAAATTGGCTTACATACAACACCCAGTGCTCATCATAACAAGTGCCCTCCTCAATGCCCATCACCCATTTTCCCTCCCCCCCCCCATCAACCCTCAGTTTGTTCTCTGTATTTAAGAGTCTCTTGTGGTTTGCCTCCCTCCCTCTCTCTTTGTAACTATTTTTCCCCCTTCCCTTCCACCATGGTCTTCTGTTAAATTTCTCAAGATCCACATAGGAGTGAAAACATATGATATCTGTCCTTCTCTGACTGACTTATTTCACTCAGCATAATACCTTCCAGTTCCATCCACATTGCTGCAAATGGCATGATTTCATCTTTCTCATCGTCAAGCAGTATTCCATTGAATCTATAAACCACATCTTCTTTATCCATTCATCAGTTGATGGACATTTAGGCTCTTTCTATAATTTGGCTATTGTTGAAAGCGCTGCTATAAACATTGGGGCACATGTGCCCCTATGCATCAGCACTCCTGTATCCCTTGGGTAAATTCCTAGTAGTGCTATAACTGGGTCATAGGGTAGTTCTATTTTTAATTTTTTGAGGAACATCCACACTGTTTTCCAGAGTGGCAGCACCAGTTTGCATTCCCACCAACAATGCAAGAGGGTTCCCATTTCTCCACATCCTCTCTAGCATCTGTAGTTTCCTGATTTGTTCATTTTAGCCACTCTGACTATATTTCCCTGATGATGAGTGACATTGAGCATCTTTTCATGTGTCTGTTGGCCATCTAGATGTCTTCTTTGGAAAAGTGTCTATTTGTGTCTTCTGCCCATTTCTTCACTGGATTGTTTGTTTTTCGGGTGTCGAGTTTGTAAGTTCTTTATAGATTTTGGATACTAGCCCTTTATCCAGTATGTCATTTGCAAATATCTTTTCCCATTCCATTGGTTGCCTTTTAGTTTTGTTGATTGTTTCCTTTGCAGTGCAGAAGCTTTATCTTGATGAGGTCCCAATAGTTCATTTTTGCTTTTAATTCCCTTGCCTTTGGATATGTGTCAAATAAGAAACTGCTGCGGCTGAGGTCAAAGAGGTTTTCCCCTGCTTTCTCCTCTAGGGTTTTGATGGTTTCCTGCTCTTATTTAAGTCTTTCAAACATTTTGAGTTTATTTTTGTGTATGGTGTAACAAAGTGGTCTAGTTTCATTCTTCTGCAACTTGCTGTCCAGTTCTCCCAGCACCATTTGCTAAAGAGACTGTCTTTTTTCCATTGGATGCTCTTTTCTGCTTTGTCAAAGATTAGTTGGCCATACATTTGTGGGTCCAACTCTGGGTTCGCTATTCTATTCCATTGGTTTATGTGTCTGTTTTTATGCCAAGACCATACTGCCTTGATGATTACAACTTTGTAGTAGAGGCTAAAGTCTGGGATTGTGATGCCTCCCACTTTGGTTTTCTTCTTCAATATTACTTTGGCTATTTGGGGTCTTTTGTGGTTCCATACAAATTTTAGGATTGTTTGTTCTAGCTTTGAGAAGAACGCCGGTGCAATTTTGATTGGGATTGCACTGAATGTGTAGATTGGTTTGGGTAGTATTGACATTTTAGCAATATTTATTCTTCCAATCCATGAGCACAGAATGTTCTTCCATTTCTTTGTGTCTTCTTCAATTTACTTCATAAGCTTTCTATAGTTTTTAGCATACAGGTCTTTTACATCTTTGGGTAGGTTTATTCCTAGGTATTTTATCGTTCTTGGTGCAATTGTAAATGGGCTCAGTTTCTTTATTTCTCTTTCTGTTGCTTCATTTTTGGTATATAAAAATTCAACCAATTTCTGTACATTGATTTTGTACCCTGCAACTTTGCTGAATTCATGTATCAGTTCTAGCAGTCTTTCGGTGGAGTCTTTCAGGTTTTCCACATAGAGTATCATGTCGTCTGTGAAAAGTGAAAGTTTTACTTCTTCTTTGCCAATTTTGATGCCTTCTATTTCATTTTGTTGTCTGGTTGCTGATGCTAGGACTTCCAACACTATGTTAAACAACAGTGGTGAGAGTGGACATCCCTATCGTGTTCCTGATCTCAGAGGGAAAGCTCTCAGTTTTTCCCCATTGAGGATGATATTAGCTGTGGGCTTTTCATATATGGCTTCTATGATGTGAAACCATGCTTTGAAAGCAAGGAAGAGCCCTTAAAATAGAGGTGTAACTCTAATATTACTCAGGTTACACAACAGATATGCATGCTGAGATGAAACCCCTGGGAAGAATGCCCCAATATGCTGGGCAGCTTGACCACCTAATGATGTACAACTCTCTAAAATATATTGGGGGAAAAATGGCAGTGAACACAAATAAGCCCCTCCCCCTCTCAAATACATTTTAGTGAGGTTCTGGTACTGGTGGAAGGTGGAAAAAATAACAGCAGAGCAGTATTTGTGCCTCCATGTTCACTGCACCATTACTCACAATAGCCAAGAGGTAAAAGCAACCCAAATGTCCACTGGCAGATGAAGGGATACACAAAATGTGGTACATACATACAGTGGGATAGATATCATTCAGCCTTCGAAAGAAGCACATTCTACCAAATTTCTTTATGCCCGAAGAACATGCCATGACATGGATGAATCTTGTAGACTTGATGCTAAGTGAAATACGCCAGTCACAAAAGAATAAATACTGCATGATTCCACTCACATGAGGTCGTCAAACTCTTAGAAACAGAAAGTGGAGTGATGATTGCCAGGGACTGGGGGCATGGAGAATGGAGAATGAGGGGTTACTGTTCAATAGGTATGGAGTTTCAGTTTTGCAAGATGAAAAAGTTCCAGAGATCTGTTGTACAGCAATATTCAGCTCCACTGAAATGTATACCTAAAAATGCTTAAGATGATAAATTTTATGCTTCTTACCACAATTTAATAAAAAAAATTTAATAACATCAGGAGCATGACCTTTGCAGAATATTCTGGAAGTTTAAAACCTTGATTATGAATCTGGTCATGACACCGAAAGCTTGAATGAAACTCTGGATCAAAGGAGGGCAGAGTCTGGCAGAGTCAGTATCATAAACCCAGGAGAAAAGAACTCTGGGAAGCTGATACACAACAGAATTTTTACAAATGACAAAAAAATGAACAAAACAAGTTCCTTAAAATCTATCCCATACCAGAAGTTCAGGAGGAACTTTAGATTGTGACCTCACTGTGAACTAATGCTGATTTCCATTAAATGCTTTGAATTGATGCTGATTTCCATTATCTTCTCAACTAGTAACAATAATGAAAAGAACTACTATTGTGAAGCATTAGTTTTGTACTGGTTTATAAGCATCAATTCATTGAATCCACTTAGCAACTTTACATGGCAGATGTCCTGGTTATTTATTGCTGTGTAACAAACCATCCCAATAATCTGTGGCTTCAAACAACAACAATCATTTATTTTGCTCATGAAAATATAATTTGGCAGGGTGGAGGTATGGCTGGTCTATGCTTCATGTGGAGTCAGCCAGGACAATTCACCTGGGGCTTGCTACTGGATCCACTTTCAAGATGGCAAGCTGTGCTAGCTGTCAGCTGGGAGCTTAGCCAAGCCTGTGGGCCAATGTCCTCAATTCCTCCCATTTGGACCTTTCCATGAGCAGCTTGGGCTTCCTCACAGCATGGTGGCTGGCTTCCAAGAACGAACACCACAGAACAAGATGGCAATGCATAGCATTTTTATGATCTTGCCTTGCAAGTCATAGAACACCACTTATGCTATACTCTGTTGGTCAAGTGGTCACAACTTTCCACTCAAGATCAAAAAGAAGAGACAAAACCCTATTACTAAGTGAGTAATGACTGTCAAAGTGACATGCGTAAGAACATGTGAAATGAGAGATGCCGGTTTGGCTATCTTTGGAAAATACAATCTGCCACAGTATTATCAATATTATCCCCATTTTGCCGATGGAGAAACTAAACCTTGGAAAGGCAATTAACCACCCCCCCCCCATAAAGTCACAAAACTACTAAGTAAGAGAGCCAAGATCCAAATCCAGATATATTTGACTCCCACAGTCCAGAGCCCTTAACTACTCGACTACTCTTAACTATTCTGTTTCCCACTTTCTCTTCAATTCCCACTCTAATTATTCCAGCTCCAAAGATATTTACTTTCTTTGCATATTAAGGGTCTATTTTAGGTAAGTAACATGAAAATAAACTTGAACTGCCCAACTACACTGACACATACAAAGCTCTCTAAATTGTTGCTAAATTAGATATGTGTTTTCTTTCCTGTACTAAACTATAAACTCCTTGAAAGAAAGGATCAGGTTTAAAATAATGAAATTTGGTTCATGTCCTTGCACCTAGCAAGAGCTGGATAAATGCTTATTTGAAATGTACTTACTCGTTTACATGTCTATCTCTCCACCAGACTGTGAGTCACTAAAAGGCAAAGACAAAGGGCTGGATGTCTAGGTCACAGTAGCCTCCATGCCCCATGCCCCACCCCATGTACAACCCTACACAGTGGGCCCTCAATAAATGTTATGCTGAACAAATGAATGAATGGATGGATGGATGGATGGATGGCATATAGGACATACACGAATGAAAATGGAATGATCAATAATCCAAGTTTCTAATAGTTTTCTTCATTCAAACAAGATAAAACTAGAACAGTTAGAGAAATAAGATACCATCGTTGGGCCTGTAGGTCCAGCCCTACACGAAGGCAACCTGAGTTCTACGCTGGTGAAGAGATAAAAAACAGTGGGTCGCATGTTGGGGAGAAATAGATAAACCTACAAAGGTTAGAAGACGTAAGTGAAAAGATTTTGAGCTGAATGAAGAAAAGGATGTTATTCATAAGCCATCTGCTCTGGGGCTTTTTGACACCCTCCCTACGTAGATGCTGGGGTAAGTGCAGAAGGCATCAGGATAAGGAAAGGTGGAAGGGAATTAATGTTTACTGATGCTATTCCATGCCAGACACTCTGCTAGATGAGAGCTTGGGCTTTTATTCCCACGCATACATTTTCATAATAAAACCTGGAACAGCTACAACAGGAAGAAAGAACAAGAAGTAGCACATTTTACTGGCTCTTAGAAAACCATTTTAAGAAATAATTATGGAGACAGAGCAACTAATTCTACCTTACCAATATTCTAAATGGGAAATCCCACAGGTATTAACAGCGATTGGTAATGGAGGAATTCAAAGAGCAATAATCTCCTCCCACACACACATCTTTGTAAAAAAAAGGGGGGGGGGGGGGTGAAACAAACAGAATCTTCCTTCTTGAATTGACAACCAGCCCCTAGTTTCTTCTAGGCTTTCTACATCTACTACGACACTTCTTTAGTTTAAAAAGAAATCTGTGCAGCAAGCTACATGTTCTTTCTTTCCAGGAACAAGTAGGTAAAGTTCAGCGTAGCAGCAATGAAAGTGCAAAGTGATGGTAGAGAAAAATTAGTATCTTCATGCTTTTCATCCTCAAATTTCTTTAAATAAAATATAATGTTGCTGGCTATTGCCCTTTAAATGTGTTAAAGAGAGGTAATGTAATCTGCTTTTCCAACTTCTCTATTAAAGGGTCTCTTTTCATGCACACAGTCTACAGAAATGGCTTTTTAGGGAAAGGGACCTTAGTAGTATATTGTTATGTTGAGAAAACTAATATTCATATGACTAAAGAGTATAGTTTTCTTTATCTGGTTCATAAAAATTTCCCGTTACTTCTGGAAATTATCAAGAACGCTTACACAAAAGTACGCATATTCTCCATTCTCAGAATTTTGCCTCCCACCCCGGCAGGTAATACTGTGACTGTCTGAGGCTCCATGACCATGGACGGCTTTTAGTTTTGACATCACAGAGAATGGTGGCTCGTGTCTTTCACTGCTATAACCACCCTTTCTCTTCAGTCCCCGGGTATGTACGTAACTAATATGTGCTCCACAGAGGGGGGAGTTCTGTTCAAATTAAAGTCCTCTTCCTCACTCTCAACCACCTCCCACATCCACCCACAAAACATGCATTTTGAATGAAACAATACTATCATTGGGTGCCATGACGCAACCACATATTTAAAATGCTGAAAATAATTCTTAGGATTAGAATACATTTTTTTAATGTTTATTTATATTTGAAAGAAAGCATGAGTGGGGGAGGAGCAGAGAGAGAGGGAGACACAGAATCCGAAGCAGGCTCCAGGCTCTGAACTGTCAGCACAGAGCCTGATGCAGGGCTCGAACTCACAAACCCTGAGATCATGACCTGAGCCGAAGTTGGACACTCAACCAACTCAGCCACCCAGGCACCCCAGGATTTGAAAACATTTTACAAAGCAGTTTGAAATCATGGAATAGGAAAGAGTTCTTCAAAAGAACAAAATGAATTCTTAAAGAAAATAAAAAACGAACTGGAAGGATCTGTGGCATGGCTTTCAAGCAGAGCTCTAGTCTCCAGGGTCCCAGTGTTTATGGGTCCTGATGGGTGCTCAGGGGAGGCTGCGCCCTTCCACTTCCACCCCAGCCCAGGGACACTTCTGCTTTATCTACTACCTTATGTAGTAAGTTTCTGCTACAAGAAACCTCTTGAATTAAATTACCAACTTTTGTTTTAAATAACTGGTTTAGTAGATGAAAATACACTTAAGATATTATTTATGCCATAGTTTACCAATCAAAAATAACCTAACATGCCAACAATATGAGGAAAGACTATGTAGAAACAACTAAAGAAACTACCACTAAAGAAAAATAAACGCAAACTAAAGAAAAAAAAAAAACTACTGCAATGCAACTGTTGTTTCTGCTTCTGTCATTTTTTTTTTTTTTCCCCATTCAGGAGCAGTATAGTTTTAAGTATCTGTGCACATTCTTTGAAACTCTTCCCTTTATTTATTGACACTCCCCCCTTTCAAAGGTGACTCCTATTTCCACCTTCCCTTAGACTGGGCTTTTCTAATACATAGAATCTTTGGGAAATGATGCTATGTCATTTCCAAGGCTAGATCATTAAAAGGATACAGCTGCCACCTAACCAACTCTGTCAAACTTCTGCTCTGGGGGAGGCCAGCCATCATGTCAAGAAGACAAGCACCAGCTTACCAGCCATGTGAATGAGTTACTTTGGAGCAAATCTTCCAGCCCTAATCTGACATCTGAGTACAACCTCAGGAGAGACCCTGAGCCACAATTGCCCAGCCAAGCTGCTCCTGGATTCGTGGCCCACGGAAACTATGAAAGGCAACAGGAGCTTCTTGTTGGGTTAGCTGCTGAGTTTTGGAGTAACGGTTAAACAACAATAAATCCCTAGTACAAGAAGTGACTCGACTAATTTGGTGTTTTCTTTTTTGACTGCCTCACAACATCTAGGCTCTAGCCAAACCAGATTATTTATCCTTTTGCTAACACTTCCTGTGTCTGAAGTCCCCAGTCTTCTCTCTTCCCCCACTCACACAGGACTCCTCAGCCCTCCAGGAATCTTTCCCTCCTCTCAGCCTCTTAGAACTTGTTTTGAGCCTCCCTCCGCACTTGATCCTTTGTGTTAGTTATTTGTGCACCCTGTCATCTCCCTGGCCAGACTGAAAGACCAAGAAAGCTGTGTTTCTAAAGAAAGTCTCGATCAACTTAGAACCCATACAAAATACCTTGCACATAGCAGGCACTCAGTTGATCAACTGAACAATAGAAGGAAATACCAATTGGTGCAATATGGCAAATAAATAGGGCAACCAGCGAATGAACCAGGTCATCTGAAGGCATTTCTCACTTCTCAGAAGAAACCCCATGGCCAAAAACTGGATGTCCATGTGACATGCAAATTTATAGCCCTTAGTTCTCTTTTTTTCTCACTGTTCCCAGCCTGTCAGTCAACAAAACACCCTTCAGCACTTCTCTGAGAACTGAGAAAAAAACATGCGAGCAGTATAGTGAAAGGGTAAATTAAGAGAAGTCCATTTACATTCACCAGGTCACTTTCACATCAAAATAATATTAAGCGTAAATATGAATCGCATGGCTATGGATGGGTATAATGTCATTCTAGCGCTCCTTTCACTAAGTTTAAAACTTTTGTGGATGTTAGCAGCCAGCACTGGTGTCTTACCAGATCTCTGGTATGGCTACATGGGAAACTGAAATATGCAGAATGGTACCTCTGAGCATGCTGCTGGAAACTTTTTGTGTGTTTAGAGGGAACTACAGAAATATTCACCAGAAACATTGGGGGCGGGGGGATCCCCATACACCACATGTAGAACGTCAACACATGCAAGGCAAAGAAAACATGGAATTAATATCTTCATCAATCTAAATTAGGCATAGCTATGCCACTGGCCACGGTGGGCATTTGTTGATGCCTCTCAAGCAACCATGCGCCCGTGCGTTCTTCCTAAAAATTATCAGATTTTTCTTCTGGCATTCTTTGGTCACCACCCTGTTCATTTGTGAGGGGAATCTGTCCTATGCCCAGATCCAAAGTTCAACTGTGGCAGGGATAGAAATAAAAACAGAAACCAAATCCTAAATGCCTAGGGAGTGGCTGAATTAGACTAATTCTATAGCTCACTATACCTCTAACCTTTGCACTTATATAGCTTTTATTGCTTAAGCCACTTGGCACTGGGTTTTCTGTTACTTACAGTCAAGGCCATCCTAACCCCTCCACTGTAACAACTTAAAACAACATGTGCTAAATGCATTAAGACTAATCTTACCTGTCAGAACAAAATATGAACAAGCAAGCAAGCAAACAATTGTCAGGTACATTCCAAAAACACTTAAGGCTCCTTTTATTCTCTCTTGAGGATTGCAATGCACATAGGATATACTAGAGTCCTTGAGAAATTCCACAAGTACAAAAAAAAAAGGGAGAGGAGGGCAGCTCAGTTGGTTAAGTGTCTGACTTGGGCTCAGGTCATGATCTAGCGGTTGGTGAGTTCAAGCCCTGCATCAGGCTCTGTGCTGACAGCTCAGAGCCTGGAGTCTGCTTCGGATTCTGGGTCTCCCTCTCTCTCTCTGCCCCTACCCTGCTGGCGCTCTGTCTCTCTCTGTCTCTCAAAAATGAATAAATGTTAAAAAAAATTTTTTAAACCCTATTTAACTTTTCAAACCAGTTATCTGAGTGGATTTGGTATTATTTATTACACAAAAGCAAGTAACGTTCTATGTTCAGAAATACATACTCAATAACAAGTTGAGTCAATCCTCAAGGTTATCTAGGTATGAAACCTGTGAATTTCTCAATTCCATGCTAATATCTCCTGCAACCCAGAGCCTTACTGGGATATCTCCCACTGCTTTCAGCTACTGCCTGTGCAAATTAGCACAATGTCAACCTGAACAAAACAAATTAAACACAGTGAATCCAACCACTGGCCCAAAATTCACACTACATGAAAATGCAGAGGCCTTCTGAATCGCTGAAAAATTCTAGATTGCATCTGAAGTTCCCTGAATGCAAAGAACGGACAGTGTCTGCAATATCAAGAGTACAGGGTGGAGGGCACAGGATCCCGAGTGGGAGTGTCAGGGCTCAAACTCTGGCCCCCCCACTTTACAAACATCGGCCAATCTGTCTGCCCAGGCCTCAAACGCTCGTTAGAAAATGTGAATTCTAACAGACACTACTTAAAAATCTAGGATTGATATGAAATTAAATAATAATACTAATAATCTATCTAGAGCAGTTAGCACAGTGCCTGGCATATGGTAAGTGTGTAATAACATGCCTTGCTGTGGTTGTAATAATACTGAAAAGGAAAAGAATGCACAAAAAAGTGCATGGGAAGATTTATCTTCCAAAAGACATGACAGCTTCAAGGAAAAAGGAAAATAAATTAAAGTAATAAGAACTCTCAACATAAAGTAAATGAATCTCACTTAAAGTTAAACAGTAATTCTTGATTATTTGCTTTGGGAAGAAGAAAGAACAGAGTATATTAAAAATAAACAGCACCTCAACAGCTCATAAACCAAATGGCTACGGCACATCTTCAATACGAGAACATCTTCAAAATTCTATAGCACAGCTTCAAAATTCCCAGAACATCAATAGACCCACATAGATTACATTCAAAGTAACTTCCATAATGAAATCTGCAATCTTTCTAATAACAAGCATTTCAGATGATCAGCTCCACTAAATGAACATTCAAACTCAAGACCGTATTTTCAGATTTGCAACTGACTTATACCAGAAATAAGTGAATGAACTGATAGAGAACTCCTTTACTGGAGTTCAGTCTTAAGCTATGCTTTATTTAGGCCTTCAACTTGTAGCACCTATGTTCCACATCAGATGTGCTTCCAACTGTGAAACTGATGACACAAACTTCACAGTGACAATGTGGGGAAAACAAGAGCAGTTTGATTTGAGGACAACTTATAGGTTCTACCTTGATGGATAATATACATATTTATTCTGCAAAGCTACGGAATATGGAATCTTTGAATCTCTGGAGTCCCATTTCTACCAACTAATTAAGCCAGTAGAATACGTTTCAAGTTTCACACCATGACTGGTGGTACCCACCAACCAACCTCATGCAACCCCGGGAAGGACCCTCAGCCATCTGAGGGCTGTGTTCCCTGAAATGCTTGCAGCAGTGCCATTCACACAGGCCATATGGATGGCACCATGGAGCTTGGTGGTGCACAAGCCACGTGTCTTACACGATGACCCTAGAGGATAGACCCATTTTTCTCAGCCCAGCTCAAGGCCTAGATTCTCTAGACCTTGCCCAAGAGAGTTACACTGCATTCACCTTAAAGAGTAATGTAGAAGATGTCAACCAAGCTAATACTCGGGCAAAAGGAGTACTGACAACAACACTGTAAGCAGAATTTGTGTGCAGATGAATCCCATGGGTCACAGCCTGGAAAGAATTAACCTTCTGCTTTACTGTAACTTTGTGTGTGACTCAATTCCTCCATGAACCAGCTTGTGAAATCAAAGGACTGGACATGACTGGCCATAAGAGCTAACACCCTACTGAGCGCTGTCTATAAGCCAGATACTCTCCCAAGCATTACCTCATTTAATGCTCTCAACAACCCTTTTAGAGGGCAGTACTGTTATCTCCACTTAAAGCCAAGGAAAGTAAGACTCAAATAAGTCCTGCTGGTGGCCACACCACGGAAGTGAGTTCAGCAGGAGTGGATCAAAGGCAGCTGTTACGGGTCGAATTGTGACTCCCAAAAGTTATACTGAAGTCCTAACCCCAGTATCATGAATGTAGCCTTACTTGGAAATAGGGTTTTTGCAGATGTAATCAAGTTAAGATGAGATCATTGGGGTGAGCTCTAATCCAATATGACTGGTGTCCTTATAAGAGGAAAACACCATGCAAAGACAGAGACACACAAGAAAACAGCCAAGTGATGATGGGGGTAGAGACAGGAGTCCTGTGCACAAACCAAGAAATGCCTGGAACCAAGAGAAGCTGAGAGAGTCAAAGAAGGATCCTCCCCTAGAGACTTCCCAGGGAGCAAGGCCCTACCAACACCTTGATTTTGCACTCTTTGCATCCAGAACTCTGAGAGAACAAATTTCTGTTTGCAGCCACCCAGTTTGTTGCAATTTGTTAAGGCAGCCCAAGGAATCTAACAAAGCAACCCAGGCTCTCCCTGACAACATTTTTCCCTGCCCACACTTTCCACTTAACCTGACCTGCCTGTTAAGGAAAACACAGGAACAGGAACATTCCCATCCCAGGATACTTTTAAGGGACTTGAAACGGTTCCAGGTAGAAAGTGCAACATACTTTGCACCGCCTTGAATGATACTTTTAGCCACAGCTGAAATAAGAGGATTCTACCCCTAAGCATAGATGAGCACAAGCTATCTTGCTTACCCGCCTTCCAGCACTGCCTTCCAGCAGTGGACAACTTCAAAACAGGTTGTCTTTTCAAAGTGCAGTATCTGGTGACCTGGCCCAGTTAACTGCAGTGAGGGAGGGAAGGCCCACAGGAGAGTCCAGAACCTGGAATCGGATCTGCCCAGGTCCCTGGGGTGAGCAAGGCCGAAAGCAAAGAGAGAGGCAGCTTTGGTAGCTTGAAGGGAGTGCACTGCACCAGCAGACTCCTGAACCTGCTGGATGTCCACGCCAAGGATGCCTTTGGGTTTGCTCAAGTAACCAGGTCAGCATCCAAGGGTCAGACTTGAAACAGGAAGCAGCAGGCCAGGCCACGTGTGGAGAGGGCAAATCTAGAAACACAATATTCTCAGGTATGGCCTGGTAGTCAGAATCAGGGAAGTCTCCATGCAGGCCTTTATCAGGAGACATCAACCACCAGGTAGGAGTGGGAGGCAGACTTCAGCTTCTGCAGTAAAGGGCTAATAAGGCAGGAAGGAGGGTCTGGTAGGAGCCAAGCGCCCAGTTCTCAGTGGGTCATTCTGGTGAGGATTCTGGCACTTGGAACAAGAAAGAAGCCAGATAAAGAACACCAGTCAGCCAGGGTAGAAGAGCATGCAGGATGATCTGATTAGAAGGTGTTGGTCCCTGTGGTCCTAGAGGCTGTTCCAGCAACCCCACTCCCCAGGCCTGGAGTGCTAGAGCGCAGGGCTGGGCCTGCAGGGCAGGTGGGGGACAGGGAGCCCAGGAGCCCTGCTTGGGAAGCAGGCAGGCTCTGACCCAAAGTGTACTGCTAAACTCCTTGGCTGAAATGCAGACAGCATTTCCTGACAGAACAAGGCTAGGGTTCCAAGCTGTAGTCTAGAACCTCCATGAAAAATTAACCCAAACTAATACTTTTAAAATATTTGTAATGAAAGATCTAAACAGAAGGCCGTATTAATCGAGAAGAGAGCAGTGTTTTTACCTTTGTTACAGTGCTTGGTGAACAGCAGAATTAATTAGGGAATGTAAGGAAAAAGATAGAAATTTCTGTGACTATGCTATCTGGAAGTTTCAAAAAATTCAAAGTTCTCAGTGGCTGGATGGGTTTGCTTTGTTTTATCCATTTTCCATTAAAAACGCAAGGTTTTTTCTTTTTTGTTCTCTCAGGGTTGTTGTGAAGATTAAATATGAAGTGACAGCACTTCAGAAACAGTAAAATAACCAGGCACATTTAAAGTTGTAATATTGTTATTTATAAGGGAAGATCAGTAATATTGTTATCTAAACAATTACACATAATTTGTGACATGCAGAAAGCTATAAAGACGAGCATAAAGTTTGGTCATACGTCTATCATCCAGAAATTACCAAGGCTAACATTTTCCTAACTTCAGTGTTTTTTAATTTACTCATTATTTACATAATTGGGCCACACTGTTTCCTATCATTATTTTCACCTGTTATTTTACATGCATTTTTTTTTTCCTTGCATAAAGCATTTTACCATCATTTGTAATTACTGTAACAGTCCACTGTATGATGACATATAATTCAAGCATATACCTGTCACTGGACAATTAGAATATTTTCATTTTCTTACATATGACTAATGCAGATTGAACATCTTCAAACATAAATCTTTGCCTAGTGTGAATGATAATAAAAAATAGACCACATGTATTAACTTCTTACTAAGTTCCAGGCACTACGCTAAGCACTTTGATGCATTATCCCAACTAACCCTGATATTAACACACGCTCGGTATATGCCAAATTTATAAATGCGAGCAGGGGAGGATGTTCGGTCTGGAACCCAGTGGCTAGGTTACAGTCACTCTGGATCTGCCTCTGCACCCGTGCCCACGGCCCTGTGCAGGCAAGCTGAGGAGGAGAAGGGAAGATAGCTGAGTCAAAGTACATGAAGGATCATGGGCATATAGCCAAGTGGCTCCCCAGACAAGCTGGAGCAGTGTTCACACTGGGGGGCAGGGTGGGGTAGCTGGCTCCACGCACCCTCTCTAGCACAAAGTGCTCCTTGGGGGTTGTATGGAGCAGGGCAGTTTGGTTACAGTTCAAGCAGGGGAAACATCCATTTTCTATTGGGACATCTAGGGGCAGAGCTACCTTTATGGTGGCACTAAGAAACCTTTATCTGCATGGCCTCTTGCTTGATTGAGCCCTTCCCCTTTCACTGTAAATGAATATTCACTTTTATACGTAATTTCGTGTCATTTTCTAAAGCGAGCCTCACACCTGCTTAAGTGTCAGGCCCCACAACACCTGGATCCACAACTGTTTGGGAAGAACATTTTAGGGCTGTGGTAGAGACAATACTTTGTATTCAGTAAGTCCCCGCATTTCCACAAGCACCTCACTAACCACATTTCCCAATCTCCTCCACATCTGGCCACTTTGATGGAGTTCGAGAGAAAGAAAGACAGGTAGAAGATGGGTAGTGTGCTGGCTAGGTGTGGATGCCCCGGGTGACCCCACTGACCAGCACTGGACTTTGAGGTGATCAAACACGACACTCTTATTGTGTTGTCACTGATATTTTAGGATCACTGTAACAGCATTTACCACTAACAACAGTGGCTACAGCAAAGCCTTCAAAGAATTAGCCACACCTCTTGCTTGCGAGCCTGAGTCACAATTACCTTGCTGACTTGGCATCTTTCGTTCTTATTTCCAATCAGGCAAGCAAAGCTGATTGGCCTCAAGGAGGCACACTTGAATCTGATGGCCTTATATTTCATTGCTGGAAACTCTTCTGCCACGTGGTATGCAAAAGTAAAAGCCCAGAGCTGTGTGCCAGGTCTTTCTTTAAAAATCACACTGGGAGCAGTAAGAGGCTTAACTCCTTAATGAGGATACAGAGTGGCAGTTACATAGTTTCCACCAAACACTTTAGAACCCTGAGTCTTCTGCAAAGGAGCACAGATGTTCTGACAACAGCCAGAAACGTCTTGCCAACACATCAGCCCATTTCAAGAGAAAAACAGACACAAATACTAAATATGCGCCAAGTTTTCTCTCAAATGGCTTCTTTTCCCTATTTGCTTATTTTAGCCAACTGTACTCTTTCTATATTGCCCACCACACATTTTCTCATCTCCTAGTGGACACGCATTTTGTAATGATCAGCCAAGAGGGCTCAGGATTGCCTGTACTCATTGGAGACCTACTCTGCTCTATATCCAGCAACCTTGCCAAGCACCTTATCAAAATATCACACTTCATTTGGGCCACGGTCCTCTCTCCCCAGGTACCATAAATCTTTCCCTGTGAGGATAGTATAAGCCTTCAGATTTCAATGCCAAGCAAACTCCAGGCTGGAGATTCTCTAATATAATCACACCTCCTAAACTCCAGGCAGTTCTGAAACTGCCACCTCAATTCAACCCTGGCTTCTTCAGAGTTGAATTTGCAGCAAACGGATGAAACTGCCAAGGGAAAGGATGGAAAATTAAAGGCTTTATCAAAATTGGGAGCTGCAATGGGTTTTTCTGAATGCTCTTCCAACAGGCACAGATGAAAGAGCCATGCCTCATAAACAGCAGCAGGAGAGAGCCAGGCAGAAGGGTTAACCACTTTCATTGGCCAAAATTGGCCCCTGTGCTTGGAGGTGACAAATGCAGTGATTTAACCACAAGGAGCTGAGGTCCAAAGTGAATGCCAGCAGTGTTTCTGACCTGAATGAGACCAGGGAGCCAACCTGCACTCCCAAAATGCAGACAAGAGGTGCTTCTGTCCCATACAAATGATGACCTTTAAAGAATGCAGTTCACAATCCAATTACATTGTGCAACTGAGATTTTGTGGCTTCATCTGACTGGTTAGCTTTAATGGTTAGAACATCTGGCTAATAAGATTAAAGCCAATCCCAGCATAAGAAAATTAGCTTTCCTCTATTTCAACACCACAGACTCTTCCTTAGCCCAACTTGAAACTATTTCACATGGCAAGCAAACAATACCTATTGATTACCAATTACATTTATAGCATCCAGAGAAATAAATTCAATAAGGCAATGAGTTTGCATTATTTACCAAAGTCTTTTCCAGACCTGACAGTCTTATTTCTGTTAATGGGGACAAAGAATTTACATATCTCTGGCCAAGAGATCAGATTTTATTGGCTTAATTCATCCGATCCCCCCCTCCCCCACCCCCAGATCTGTGCTTCCTTTTGGCCTAAGGGACCTGGTACAAGTCTCAACACATCAACAGCATTAATAAAGAAGCTCGGATGGTTTTCCTACTTCTTTTGGAGGATTCTGCTATTGGCAGGAATATACAACACTTTTAGGGAATTTTGTTTAGTCATGAAGCAATTGGCTTCCATGATTTTAAATGTTTTGCTGATTTTAAAATGCTTAAACAGGTGCACAAACAGGCAGATGGAGCAGGGCAATGCCTGCCTTCCTATTTAGGAAAGGGGTTTTAGAATTAGTTAATGGATTATGCAAATTCCAAAAAGTCTTATTTTTCACAGGGTAACAAATAAATATAAGATTTCTTTGGAAAAAAAAAAAAAAATCAGGCAAGCATGATGCCACACTAAATCAAGTCACAAGGTTTGGAAGCACCTCCAGAGGGCATTTCAGAGCTCCTCTCCAGGTGTGGTGGACACTAGGTAGGTATTTTTCTATTTAGAGTTAATAATAAAAGCTACCATTTACTTATTGAGCACTCCTCACATGCCAGGCCTGCTAAGCACCACATAGCATCTTCTGGAGGTCTGTATTATAATCCTCATTTTATAGATGAGAAAATTATTAAATCAAAACCATCACACAGCTTACTTAAGTTCTCACATCTATAAGTGGAAACGGTGGGATTCAGGCCTGACTCTTTCCAGCCCCAGGTATCATGCTCTTTGCCATGCACCAATGTCTTCTACATTACAGATTATTTACTTAAAATATGGAAGGTTAAAAGATCCACCGTTTCCGTTCAATACCATTTACCACCATTTCATCGCTCGTTGTAGTCAGACATTCCTCTTACAGCCTACAGTAAACTCCTACAGATACTATTAAGCCTGTATCTCTTTACCTAACTTCTAAAAGCTCTGCTTTCACTTCTGGGGCTAAATAAAATCTGCAGCTTTCCATTTTATTTTATTTCTCAAATACCTATCCCAATTCCTCTTTGCCTCTTTTCCCCAGAAACAGATGTCTGATTTTTGCTGTGATGCACAGAGCCACGTAGAATGAAATAATTCCTTCTCAGGGAAATACCCTCTTGGGGAAACCTAGATTTCCATGAGAAACCTAGAAATGAATTTGACAGACGGTGTCAGATTCATTTTTTCCTTTCTCTTCTTTTAAATTGTAAGTGCTCTCTACCGGAAAGGCTGCATTTCTAACCATTAAAATGCCCTTCTCTGAAATTAAGATATTTCTTTTTTTTTCTTTAAGTTTATTTATTTTTAGGAAAGAGAGAGATTGCGAGCAGCGGAGGGACAGAGAGAGAGGGAGATACGGGATCCGAAGCAGGCTCTATTCGGACAGCAGAGAGCTGGATGCAGGGCTCAAACTCAGGAACCTTGAGGCTGAAGTCAGACGCATAATCAACTGAGCCACACAGGCTCCCAAAGGCTGCATTTCTAACCACTAAAATGCCCTTCTCTGAAATGCCCTCTTAAATGATCTGCTTGCAGTGATGTGTTGGGTGCGTGCGTCCTGCGGGCCCCTGCTGAGTGAACCTCATGGGTGGAGGTCTCTCGGGAGCAAGGAGTTCCCACTCTGAGGAATGAAGAACAAGGTCCATCGTGGCACTCCCCCCTCCCTTCCTGGGACAACAAGGCAAACTGTAAAGAGACATGAACATGCCAGTGTTAGATCATCATTTCCTCCACAGCAGAATGGTCTTCCTCAGCCACAAATTCCTTAAGAGAAGGAGATAATGCAAGTAGAAAGGCTATTTGCTTTGTTGACCAGAACCTCTAGGCCAATGGACTCATAGACCCTCGTACTGTACTGATGTCAGCCATTTTTCATATGCTTCACATATAATACATCTTTCCGTTAGTCCTTTTCAATATCCGTGAGCAGAGATCTAGAAGATCACGGTTCAGAAAAATCACCAGATTGCCCAGTATTCCCAGGTCCCCTCTAATTCAAGCCATGAGGAACTGGCCATCTAATAAGATTCTCTGTCCCACCTCTGTTGCATCTGAACAAACTATATACTCCTCAAGAATCTATTGACATTAGCAATTTGGGTAGAGCCTTAGAAATTCTGGCACTTTAGCAACATGGCCGAAAGCCCAGGAATCAAGAAACAGATGTGGTCTGAAAATTCTATGCAATGAAACAATTTACCAACACTGAGAAACCTATAGAGATGATTTTGAAACACAACTTGTCACATAAGGTACCTGCCTTCTAATGACTGTCTAAAGTCAGTACTGTTCAGAACTGTGGCTTCTCAGCAGGGTGATCAATAAACCTACTTCAATCTGCGGACTTCCCAGACCATTTCATTTTTAATTTCCCAAAGAGTAATACACCCCAAAACTATCAGCAATTGCTATTTTTTTAATTGAATGTTTTGTTACATAATAGGAAAGGCCCCAAATCATCAACAGCTCATTTATTTCTTCAACAACTATTTATTGAAAGTGCATTCCTGCCCTTTGCTAGAAACTGGGGAAACAAAGATGAAAAAGGCAAGCTTCCTGTCTTGAAAAGAATGCTGAAAAAGTAAAAATTTCCAATTTTCATAGATTTTACTGTTATCTAAAATTATCGCTTTGCCTTCATGTATATTTGTCTTGTTCATTTGTTCACTGCTATACCCCAAATCACCCTGGGAGGCACTGGATACATACTTGTTGAATGAATGGGTGAATGACACAAACTTTGCCAACAACTACTTTTGACCTTGGCCAAGTCATCATGGACCTCAGATTTCTCACGTGTGTAAAAATGAGTTTAAAAGGATTAGGTTAGGTCCCAAACACGTGCTGCACAGAATATTGGTTCTGCAAAATGTAATACGTTTTATTGGAGAAAAAGGGAACCTATGGTTAACTGAGTTCGAAAACCAAAAATATTACAAGGAAAACAGGTTTCTGACTGCGGGCTGTTCAGCACTTCACATGCTAATACATGAGGAGAATCTCCCCAGGAAAGTCCTATGGGAGTTCCCTCCTGCGGTGAGGCTACCAGACCCTTAATTCACAAGAGTCTTCTTCAGGCAGCTCTCTGGGTCTCTGGTGCCTAGCAGTTCAGCACACATTTTAAGCTCTCAATAAATATTTGCTCCACAGGCCTGTAAGTCTCCTAACAAAAGGATCTCTTCTCCAGAGTCTTCTTTGATGTTAACTATTCTCATTGACCTAAGATCAGTCCATCGTTCTGTTTGGCTCTGACTTTGAACAAGTGATTCGCCCTCTCTAAGCTTTGAGTTTTCTTATCTATACAATAAGATTATTAATAGTGGTTAACTGTGAGAAATAAATAACATACCATACAGAAATCCCTCTGCATGGCACGTATTCGTATCTAACTCCTCAATATCATAGGCAGGGAAACATTAACTTAGAATGCCCAACGTCTTTTCAGTAAAATATGTTGTATCTTCTCTCCTGAAAAATCACAAACTGAACTTCCCAAGGCTAACTTAATTCCCCCAAGGAAGGATCATGGTTCAGAGGATCAAAGGGGTCCTCTTTAGAAACTAGATTCAAATCATTTCACTGCTGGAAATCACAGATGACAAAGGGCATGAAGCTGACTCTGTGACTTTCCAAGGCAAGAATGGCACTTGGAATTCTCGCTTAAGTTCAGATATTTCAACTCTTTTTCTGTCAAGCAAATGTATACTTACTTGGAACAAAATGGTTTGTGAAAATGAACAACCACTGCAGTTCAATTTACAGAAAAAAAGGGGGGGGGCATCTCTAGGATGTGCTACATTAGCTGGGAGGTGGGGAGACGTTTTTAAGGTATATTTTGGGCAAAGGCTTCTTCAAACTCTAAAACCAAAATTCACAAAAAGCACATGACAGCATGATGGCACCCAGCCAAGAACAAGAGCCCCTGCTCCACCCCCTCCCCCTAGGAAAAGCACATGGTGAGGAACTTTGACATCTCGGATGAAATAACCCCCCAGTCACCTCACCCCCTTGGCAGCGACCAATGCTGAGAATGTGTCACGGCTCCCTCCAATGTGATACCGCCCTCCTTCAGATGTCAGCTAAACCAAAGCCACTAGGACATGGAAGAAAAAAAAAGAAAAGAAGAAAGAAGCCATGAACACTGTAGACTAGTCATAAATAAAATGACCAAGGATTCTATTTTGTTTTGTAAACATGTTATGGCCTGCAAATATTTTCAACCCTTCCCTGAGTAGAAAACAAGTATAAGTGGCATAAAATGCCTTTTCTATAATATCTTCACTCTTACCTGCAATTATTCTAAAGCCCTTTTAATAGCTGTCACTTGTTCATTTCTAGGCTGTAGCAAATTACAGTTAGAGGAGATGGCTGCTGACAGCTCACTTCTGCAAACGGCACACTCTCTTATTTCTACAGGGTCTGTCTGTGGTCCTTCCTTCATGGCACGGCCACCATGAGTATGAAAATCCCTCCACAAGGAGCAATACAGACAACAGGGTCCAGGTCTGCCAATTGGGGGCCCTCGATTACTCCAGCTACCTCTCACAAGACTTCTGTACCTTCCTCCCCCTGCTGCAAAAGGGAGAAAAATCAGTTTTCCCCATATGTACTCTAAACACATTTCACCAGTATGAAGGATGCATGTTTGGGAAGCTCTGTGTGTGTGTGTGTGTGTGTGTGTGTGTGTGTGTGTGTGTGTGTGTTGAAGGAGGATGGGGACAGTGATTTCATTTGAAAGGAATTAATATTCCAGGTATTGTTAACATAAATGTCATCCTCTTAGGGCACACATCCCAGGGAAAAGAGAACTGGGTCAAAGGCACAAAGCAGTCCATAAAAAATAAAATATTTTTGAAGCTAAAATAGTACCTAATAAAAAAATCTGAGTGATCACTTTTGGCACCTGGAAAGTGGTACAGCCTGTCCCCAAAAATTAAAATTGTATGATACAAAAATAACTCTTCAGAGGAGCATTCAGAACTCAGGCTAATGAATCCAGTTATGTTGCTTCTTAGTGGTTTTGACTAAACGGAACACTGGACTCTGGACGGGGACTGGGCAGAACCAATAAACAACAAGAGCATATGCTTGGAGCCCTATCACCTCTGCGCCATCCAAAGGACAATCAGAAACCAGATCGTTGCGATGACATTTCTTCTTATAACACTGGTTCCTGTTCCAAGTCAATATGTAGCCTAAAGATCAAAACAATCAGACGGGAATGCACATTGGAAAGACCCCTAGGAGATCTTTTACAGCCTTTATGTTTTCAAAAATTCAAAGACTCGACAGATGAAAAGCAGAGTGAACACAAATTAATTGCTGCTCAGAAAATGAGCTTTTTTACTTTTAATTAACGTTCTGTCCTTAATCCAAAAGCAGAAGTAAAACATACGATGTACAGTGCTTACGCACCGCTTAGGGTGAAATGTTACCTTTTCCCCCAGGCTTTCTTTACCAGCATCCAAATGTTTAAATTTAAGATGCAGACTTGGCAATGTGTATAGTTCAGTGATGCAAATAGTGTGGGATGGCGCCACCCAGAACTCCTGAGTGGGAGGGCGACCAGGAAACCAACTTCCCTTTTCTCAGTGTGACTCCATTCTGTCCTCAGGAGAATTGGGGCCCACGTATTGTGGGTTGTCTTTTTCAATTGGGGAAGGCAGGAGGTAAAGAGAGGCGAATGCCAACTAATATCTCGGAAGTCCCTGTGTTTGCAAAACACCTGAGTTTAAGCTGTCAGTTTCCAACGTGTCTCCTTGTCCCCGCTTCTTTCAGCAATCCCACGTCCATCCTGGGGCCTTGAGGCTAAAGGAGGGATGCAGGCTCCTCTGTAACAGGCAGGTATTTGGGTGCCAGAGCCGACGCAAATTAAGCAATTCAATGGGCAATCCCAAAGATGCTGGAGTGATTTTTTGGAAACATCCATGAAACCTCTTCAAGTAGTGTTAACAGGCAGTGAAAGGAGCCACTCTACGGTTTTCCCACTCTCCCATCTTGCCCTGTGAACACCCCCCCTTTAGGCGTATTCTCCATGCCAAGCAGTGGGCAGGACACAGAAGATGCAATGGCCAACACAGTGCCATCATAACGTTCAGAAGCTCCAGAGCCAATATGGGAGACAAAAACATACACAAGTACACAGTGATGAGTCTTGTTAAAGTTTTTCGGGTTTTGTTTGTTTTGTTTTTTCCACGGAGGCAAGACCTAATTCCCTATAAAGAGCCAATCAGTCAGAGGTCAAAAAGGCCCTCTGAAGGAGATATTTAAGAGGGTGTTAGGTTGTAAAGATGAGGAGTGGAGCTATAGGGAAGAAGGGGAAGCTAGAAGTCATCCAGGGCCTTCCAAAGGATGCTTCATATGAAAATCAGCCAGGGCAGGGAGTCCTTGTATAAATACAAATTCCAGAACCTGCCCAGAATCAGAAATTCTGAGGTTGAGGGCCCAGATTTTAATTTTGTTAACTGCTGAGATGATTCTGAAGCAGCTGCTCCATGGTTTTTTGCTTGGGATTGATCCATCGTATCTAGCAGCCTCCCTCCACAGTATAGCTAAGGAAACTGAGGCAACCAAGGGAGGCCACAGATTATAGTCCTAGCAGCCATGGAACCAAGACCATGGCCTCTTGATCCCAAATTCCATGCCTGGACCACCAGAGCCACGGAGCTCACCAGGTACATCTTCCATAAAGCAGGCCTTTGGCCAACAGTGACAGTGGTCAGTGCCTACGTGGGGGTATTAGTCACCCTGTATTATGGGTGTCCCCTGGAGGAAGCCAAGTCCCTCCCTGTGTATCACACTTCCCTGGCATTGAGTGTTTGACGAATGAGTCAATTAATGAAGTCCACAAACAGAGTCCACAAACAAGACTTTCCACAGCATCAGCTAAGTACTAAGAAGGTCACCTGTCCCATACAAACTTTATTTCTCTAAAGACAGAAAAATAGGACCCAGGAATCAAACACTGGTTCTTGAAAACATAGTAAACTTGAAATTTAAGTCCTAATGCAGAGGACAGGAAATGTGAAATTCTTTTGTAGGCATTACTTATTTTTAACAAAATGGCACTTTTTCCTACAACAGTTAAAATCGAGCCCGTACTTGAGGGACTTCAGCAAACCTGAAGAGAATGGGAAGCTAACCACAAACAGTGCATCCTGTAAGTCCATTTGTGACTCCTAACTCCATCCCTTCCATCCAACCAACAGGCTTAAACACACAATTTTGGAGAAGAGGTTCAAAACGTGTACACCCATTCATATCTACTTCACACCTGCTGGAGCCCAAAGAACTCCATTCCTTGGGGACATTTTCATTTTACTGTGACAACACATGAGCACCATTTCCACTTATACAGGAGGCAACAGGAGTCACGAGAGCTTAATGAATTTGCCCATAGCAAGGAGATGATGAGTAATTTCAACTTCGATCATTGTGGCTGCGAAGCTCTCGCCTGTGTTGCTTCCCCAAGCCAGTTCACTGAAGTGTCTAAGGGAGCAGACAGGTCAGCCCTTCAGCCAGTCAAAGACTCTAAGTACTTTCTAGTGCAGTATGGTTACCATATGGACAGCAGCGTCAAAGACCAATCAGAATAGTTGGATTCACAGAGACTCCTGGAGTCAACTACAAGTGAAAAAGATAGAAAGCCTACTAAATTCTTACTTAATCTGTAGAAGCAGAGAATATGTGAGTCAAGGGGACAAAAGTCTAACCTGAATCATAAAAAGTCATGGCCTCTCCATCAATTCCTGTGCTTAAACCAATTTATAGGCCCAGAACCCCTTAAATGAAGGCGAGACTGGATCCCCTTGAGGAAGGACCCTGGTAGATTGCCAAAAATTCATACTATTAATCTTTCTCCCAGCCTTCCTCCAAAGGGACCTACAGCCTTTCACTAGGGGGAATGTGAATTAGGGAAAAGGAAATAATCAGACCTTCGAGGGACTACCAGTCACCAGCTCTGAATTGGCACTGATTCCAGGAGATGCAAAATGTCACTGGTGGCCCACCAATCCGAGAAGGTGCTAAATGGAGTTCAGGTGATCAATGGAGTTTCTTAGCTCAGAGCCATCTCACAGTCTCTCCAGTGGGTCACAGAGCCCATCCCATGGTTAGTCTCCAGCTCCAGAATATATAATTGAAATACACAGACCCAGCAACTGGCAGAATCCCCACACTGGGAGAGTGAAGACTGGTTTGCTCATTTTATCAAGGGAGAAAGGGGCTGTGGAAGTTCTGAGAATGCGGTTCCAAAGGCCTGAATGTGCTCTACTTTCAGAGTGAACTCGGAACACTTAAGTTTGGGGTTTACTGTGTGTGTGCTATTTGTCTTAAAAGAAATGGGCTTGGCTCAGGTCTTGAACATCAGGATTAATCATTCCAGCAATGAAGAGCCATGACACTTATCAAGTTTCAATTGCTAGCTGAAACCTTTGATAGCTGCTAGAAAAATAATGTGCAATTAGAGTGCAGAAACATAAATTATCAAGGCCACGGTGCTCTCAGAATGTACTAAATGAAATGTGGGTAACCACATATGTGGTAGGGATCCCAACCCCCAGTGTATGTCACGAATGCCTGGTCGTCCACAGGCACTGAAGAGGAAGGAAAAGAGAAAAAAACTCTCAAGCTTCAACATTGGCTGAACTGTGGGGATGAAGGCACAAAGAGGATAGAAATTTCAGGGTTGAAGCCAAGAAATGTTTTCTACATTCTTACAAGTTATGGTCTCTAATATCTACGCCCCACAGGCTTTTCAGTGATGAGGAGAGAATTATAAATACCTACATGAGGTATAAATACTTCTGCAGACAATAACGCAAATGACAAAACATTGGTTTCCTCCTCTGGAAAGTTCATTACATCCAAGGTACACTTGGGCACAGTGGAATGACAGCAAAGCAGTAACCAGGGCCACCACAGGATTAGGGCATTGCAAAGCCAGTGGCCATTTGTCTCCCCACATCTGACATCTGGTCTGGCCCAGGACTCAATCACAGTGACCTCCAGCAGCAGTTGTCTTCAGAAGAAATGAGTACAATGAGAGTTACATCCCCGAACCACGTGTCCTTGGGCTCCATACTCAGGGACAAAGAAGCCATTTGAAAGGGCTCTTCCCAAAAGGACTGTAGGACACAGTGCTCATCTGCATACATAATTGCGCTTCTCTCTGAAAACATACCACGGAGTGGCTCTTATGGGCTCAGCACTGGGAATATGTACCTTCGTGACCTCCAATCTACTCAGCACAGAGAAGCACCGAACGTGTCCTAGGAGGGGATACCAGGAAATCAAGAAGGTTCCCCAAGGAGGTGACCACTGAGTTGTGTCATGTGGACCAGAGGGAGATGTGGGTCCAGGGCACTTTACTCTCTGAGCACCTGCTGAATTGTCTGATGTGTTCTGTGACTTCTTTTCTGCTCTAAGTCTGTCCTTAATATTCATTTCAGACCGATTTCACCTGAGCCAGAATTTTGGCCTCTCCTACTCTCTGGGGAACAGCCGAAAACAATCCCCTTTTATGGTAACTATAGACTGGTCTCACCTTGGCAGAAGGCGCTCAGTCTGGTGCTGTAGAGGGCAAAGTAAGCAAAGCCAAGCAGGGGCTTCTGAGCCCCCTCTTCATCTGGCCGGCCTCCCCCACCTCCCCCCGCCTCCCTGCCTTATAACCTCATTTGGGACTTACATAAAAAAGATTCTTATTAAATGGCAACACAATGTAAAGTAAAATATCAGAGAAACAGAGGGAATAAGCCACAGATCTGAGAAAACAGCTGCATATGAAAGGATTAAGAAATAAATTAGAAGAAACTCAAAGGATTTAGAATCCATTTCAGGTGCACTAGAAGAAAATCCCTCCAGTATCAGGAGAACGGGTCCAAGTTAAAACTCCGACAGTAAAGAGGCTCCCTCCTCTATTGGCAGCCTCACAATGTTTTACCTCAAGGTTTATATTCTTTTTTCACTCCTTAGCACTTTTGGGGACAATGCTTCTCAAAGTGGAGTCGGGACCACTGGCATCAGAATCAACTGAGAAACCTGCTAAAATGCAGTTTCTTGTTCCCAGTGAGTCTTAGGCATTTTGAAGGCTGAGAACCACAGAACGAGGCACTGTGCAACATCCATGTTAAATCATTTGGTTAAACTGCTGCTTAAAATTTGAAGGAGACACTAGTGACTACATTGATTCTTTTAGAAATGGTTAGATTCTAAAAGTAGTGAGGCACCTGGGTGGCCCAGTCGGTTAAACATCCGACTTCGGCTCAGGTCATGATCTCACAGTTCGTGGGTTCGAGCCCCTAGTCGGGCTCTGGAGCCTGCTTTAGATTCTGCCTCCCTCTCTCTCTGTCCCTCCCCCACTCTCTCTCTCTCAAAAATAAATAAACATAATAAATAAATAAATAAATAAATAAATAAATAAATAAATAAAAAAGTAGTAAGAGTGCATCCACATTGTGACCAACTTTAAATAATGTAAAACTTACTATAACCAGGAAGATCTTTGCAATGCATAAATCTGATCACATCACTCCCTCGGGTAAAACACTCCAGTGACTTCCCACCACTCTTCTGATAAAGACCCAAACCCCTGATCCCGAGGAGCCCTCCTCCCCAGTCTACTCCAGGCCTGGAGTCCTCCCTGCCCTGGGCACTGTGGTCTCCTGTTCCTTCAACGTCCGTGTCTGCTCTTCACATATGCTAGTCATCTGCACAGACTCCTCTTTTCCCAATAAAGTCCATTCTCCTCTTCCCAGCCCTCTCTGACAACATTAATCCCCTGCCAGGGGCCCTTCTAGCATCAGTGTCTTTCCTCCCCAGCCCTTCAGCATCAGGACCTTAAATGTCACATTTATTTGTGTGATCCTTTGATCAATGCACCTTTCTTCCACTAGTGAATGTCTAGGCAGCCTAAAAGCAGCAATAGGTCTGCTATTTTTTGTAGGAAAAAGACTCACCACTGTTTGTGTATCACATAGTACACCCCATCGTACTTGGCAGGTCCTCAATAAATATTTGTGGGTAAACAAATGCATTAAAAAGTATTTTAAAAGGAAAACACTGGAGGCAAAATCAGACCCATAGTAACCATCAAATATACTATGATCCTTCTCCTAAAAATAAGGGGTTCCAATGTCTCTGGTACCCTGAAGACTAAAGTCCTGTGGTAGTGTCCCTTCCCTGTATATGATACTAGATACCTTCTTTGGCACTTCTCACTTCAAATAGATAAGCCCCGGGGTGCCCGCGTGGCTCAGTCAGTTAAGCATCCGACTTCGGCTCAGGTCATGATCTCACGTCTCATGGGTTCAAGTCCCACGTCGAGATCTGTGCAGACAGCTCATAGCCTGGAGCCTGTTTCAGATTCTGTGTCTCCCTCTCTCTGCTCCTCCCCCACTCACACTCTGTCTGTCTCTCTCAAAAATAAACAAACATTAAAAAAATTAAAAACAAAAAACTAATGGATGAGCCCAACTCTACATAACACAATTGCCAGAGTTTGAGGGAAGAGTGAAACTCAATGTTACAACTGCTATTATGTCATTTCTCTGGGTCTTGCATTGATCTGGTTATGAATGATTACCCTAAAGCCTGTTCACTGTCTAAAATATGTATTTTGAAATAAAAACAAACCTGGAGATTTTCATGATGACTTCTTATATTTTTGTACCCCTTCACGTGCCTTATCATGATCAGCTCCAGGAGTCGATTCTCAGACTGCTTCATGACACTTTCATATGCCAGAATTGTTAGCAGCATATTCAAAGATTTAAAATGGCTCTAAACAAGTCATCGAAAGTCACAACTTCTGGGATGCCTGGGTGGCTCAGTCGGTTGAGCATCCGACTTTGGCTCAGGTCATGATCTTGCAACTCGTGAGTTCAAGCCCCGCATTGGGCTCTGTGCTGACAGCTCGGAGCCTGGAGCCTGCTTCGGATTCTGTGTCTCCCTCTCTCTCTGCCCCTAACCCACTCCCATTCTGTCTCTGTCTCTCTCAAAAATAAATAAACATTAAAAAAAATTTTGTTTAAAGTCACAACTTCTATGACAGCAGAATCATGTCTCACAGGAATATAAGTGAATCCACTACTACCGTCCTCTTCTTTCTGCCATCTTGCTTGCAGTCAGCCCTTGGGTCAGGTGATGAACAGTCTGCCACCTGACTGTGTTCTGGCACTAGGTCTCATGGCAAATTGTTCTCCACCCTTCACCAAGTAGCATGGCCACTCAACACAACATCCCAACGTAACAGGTTCAACTGAGGCAAAAATGAATTTGACAAATTGATGGAGACTTGGCAGCAGGAAAGTTAGCATTTGGTGCGCTGCAGAAAAGAGCACTGAATTTGGATCTGCATGATGCTGGGCAGCCAGCCTCTCTAACAGACAAACTTCGTCACCCATAAAATGGGTACAGGGCACATCAAGGTGTCTGAATCATAGTTAAACTGATACGCAGTTTGCTCTGAATGTAATTCTCCAGTTATTTACTATAAATCTGTGTTTCACTACATAAATCTCTTTATGGGTCTTTAAACATTTATTTAACATTGGATCCTACTTAAAGTTACACACCAATCCTAATACACGTTGTAGAGGTATTGCTACACAGGTGACAATCCAGCAGCTGAATCATCCATACTTATCACCCTGCTTGGGAGAAGAGATAGGGACTGGAAATTTTATTTTACACTGAGAATAGGGTGCGATTTGTCACATACCAAACAAGATTTGCATCTAGAGGAGATATGAATGACTTCTACAACTACAGCAACGGGAGGTGGGGAAGCCACACTCTTTCGAAGCACAAGTTTAGAGAAGCAGTTTCCGTTTCGCACAGTTCTCTTGCACACTTCTACGTCATGGCAGTTTAGCGCCTGCATTGAGGTTGGTTTTTTTTTCAATCCACTTCGTGAAGGCCATTACCAAGTGACAGGTACATGTGCTACTCCTTAATGAGCTGGTGCATCTGTAAGCCAGTTGTTGCCTTCCTGGAGGCACATAAAGCAGAAAAGTCACCCAAACAACTAGGAAAAGCCAGAAAAAATAAACAGAAATGGAAACAGGTGGCTTCTACTTAGGTGGCCATAAAATGAATTGTCCAACCTGAGACACTTTTGAAAGGGAGAGTTGGCATGCTTCATTACTCTGGGCCAACAGATCGATGCTGGGTCACACTCAGGACTATAGTCATCCTACTTTTATTTTTCTGTTTTAATCCCCAGAGTATTTCCTAATCAGGTTGACAGGTTCAGATCAAAGAAGAAAGATTAACACTTTACTACCACCCACCTGCCATTGAACATTAATAGGTCCCTACTTACTGGAATGTTCCAAATGATTCAAAAAGAGACGTTTACAAAGTGTTATTGGAACCACCGAATTTCCTTAATAGGCAACACAACCGATGAAACCCAGTTCAACTGAATTAAATTCCTGCCATTTGCTCTTCCACCAGTACTCCACTAAGTGGGACGTTTCTCACTGGGCTCCTGTCCACACTGGGCAAGTGCAAACATCCCCCCCCAGAAAACTGGAATCAAGGAAAGGGGAAGAGTCCCAATTAGCAACTTCCATTCTCTCTACATGAAGCAAAATAATAATAAAATAACACAGCAAAACCCCACGTTAGTTCCAAGTGAATGGGAGAAAGAGATCTATTTACAAGAGCTTTTACTTGAGGACCTCAAGTTGCTAACAGGATTCATTAGGTCAGTTATTTTCATTCACAATTGATCGTAATTTCCCCTGACCTGTATTTCAGCAGCTTACCTCTCTGTGTTCTTGAGCAAAAGAGACATAAATCAAACTAACAGTCTAGCCAGGACCTTAACAGGAATTTCCTGGGCTATTTACAACTCATAGAGAAGATGAAATAATAAATGTATGTCTTTAAAGGATTTTAGCAAGATATTTGAATAAAAAACCTGAATAGTAACTATTTGAATTAGTAATAATAACATCAGTAACAACAGCAAATCCAATGCACTGTTTCTGGGGTACCCTACTTTACAATCATCATTACATTTAATTACCTCAGCAGCTCCAAAAGATAGGGACTTAGATTACCTCCCCTTTCAGATACGAAAACTGAGGCTGAGAATGATAATTAACTTACACCAAGTCATTCAGCTGATAAAGTCAAAAAGATACCTGAATTCTCAGCCAGCAAGTATTTATTTATTTAGCTTTAAATCTCAAAGGCTCCTACTTTTTCCCTTCTCTCCAAAACTAATCAGTCACTAAGTTTTGTTTTGTTTTGTTTTGTTTTCATCAATATCAATATCAATATCCTTTCTCTCCAACCTCCATCCAGCCTTTGGTTGGGGGTGGGGGGTTGTCTCTGGAAATTGTTTCCTTAAAGGAAGAGGATGGCCCACTACTCAGACTAGAAGGTAGGGTAGAGAGACCTGTTTTCAGGTTGCATTTACACCACAAGCATGCTGCTTTACTTATTTATTCATTTGCCTAAGACTGCATGTTTTTCTGGGTAGCCGCAGAAGGAAGAAGCTTACAGCTTCCGTCTGTCCTTGGTACCTCCTTCCTGCTGCCCCCTCTCATCTACCTTCCCTGGGTGCCCTGGCAGTTATATTTCTCATCAAATTCCAATTGTGTCTTTTCCTTGCCTAAAATCCTTTGTTTTTCCTTTCCATTCAATCTAAATGCCCAGCTCCCAGAAGAGTTGACACAAGGCCTCTTCCAGACTTTCTCCTGACTACCCTGATTGATGTATTCCTTGGACATATCATGTTTTTTTTTTCTTTTAACACTCAGCTTTCCAGATCTTTCTCAAAGTTACTTTATTGTGAACTCTTTCCTCTGTGATCTGCAAACACTCTACACATACATTCATCACACTCCATTATGAGTATCTGCTAATGGGTCTGTGTTCCACACAGCCCCTCTTCCCATACGGCTCATATGAAGTGGATCTTATAATGTCCAAGAAGTGCCTTGACCTCAGAACATGAAATGCAATTAAAATGTTTGCTGAATAAAAGAATGAATGAATGAACGAATAATGTAAATAATGTGTTATGGTCAGTGCTATAAGTGTAGCAATATTTCAATGTGAAAACATTTATATGCATTTAAGTGTAAGCCACACATTTATTTTTTAAAGTATACTACAATTAACAAATAAATCTTTATTGTGCTTCTCTCATATAAACCCAGGCAAATGTTTCCCAAAACTCTCTACTGAAGAATGGATAGTAACTGAGAAAATAGTTCTAATGAGTTGAAGTCACTTCGTGGCAGTAGAGTAAGTCCAAAAATGATGGAAACATTCATTCCTTGATAAAGGTTCTGATTTAACAAAATTTGTACTGACTTGCTGTAAATATGACAAGCACTGAAGAAAATAAGATTTAGCAGCTGATATAGTAAGTGTCTTTACTTCTAAGACCTTTCATTATTAAGAGAGCTGCATAAATGTATGTGTATGTGTGTGTGTCTTTCTCTCTCACACATACATACACAACACATGCTTACTATTAAGTGTATGATAGAATCAACCCCTTCCCCCAAACCTAAATTTTTGAGTACTCAGTCACTTCCCACAGAGTGGCCCACAATTGGAATAACTGGGGCACAGGGTCTACTCTAAAAATGCTCTAAAAACGGTGAGGCGGGGCAAGGGGCGAAGGTGGTCAGGAGTCAAGTAAAAAGCAGGCTTACTGAGTGTGATTGGAATTCACTCTTCACTCGGCCAAAAATACGCAATCTAACCAAAGTCCTTCCACTAGCTCTACCTCCCAAGCCACATGCCTTTTCAGGGCCACGGGCAAAGCCAGCTGTGGCTCTGCATTTGGATTAAAGAGCCTGAAAACAGGAAAAAAAAAAATATTTTGAAATGCATTACGCTTCAAAATTAAGGGTAATTGTGTGTAGCAGCCTGGAAAATATAGCTCATCTAGTACTGCTCAGCCACAGAACCCCATAGCACAAAATGCTGGCTCTCTAAACGTAATTTCAAACTTAAAAAAAAAAAAGGCACAAAGGGCGGAAGGAAGGGTGGAGGGTTGGCATAGGGCTGTGACTTATAAGAAGGCTGCTGCCTTGGGGAGACATAGCCAGCAGACAAGCCAGCAATATTTCTACATTACTTAAGCCACTAGATGATGCTCTGCACTATTACTGCAGCCAAACAGTGAAGGTAAATAAAAGGTCGACAGATAATTACATAAGAAAATAAATGTGGCAAGATTAGGACAGAAATCTAATGGATAGAGGGGGAAAGGACTTCACATACAAACGTACCTTAAAGCTTTTCCCCTGACCAGTACAATGTCCTGGTCACACTAATGGAATATCAATATCTATTACTATCCAACTAGCCAAGGTACATTTTACAAGCAATGGAGGAGGTATTTCACCCTGTTAACTCATTCCCACACAGACACTTCCTTAATCTTGTGACAGAGGCCTCTGAACGTAGCCAAACTGAGCTTTGTTAACCACCTTCCTCATTTCCTTTATCATATTCCCATTAGGTAGAGGTGACGGTTAAGGCAGCAACCAGTGGCCAGAATTCCAGACCTTCTGTGGAAACTGAAACATAAAGTCATGAGCTGCAAGGTTTCTTTAGCCACAGCAGACCAGGAAGAAACACACATGAAATTCAAACTTGAAAGGGAGCTGGGTTAGGAAGACAATTGTAAGACAGGAGGGAAGGAAGCTCCAGAGGAAATTTGAAGATCTAGGGAAAATAAAAGAACATATAGGGTGAGGCCATCTATCTGTGAATACACCACCTCAGGGTCTAAGAATTCACCAGTATCGAGAAAACTGGGGCACTTACAAACTGCTATCAAAAGTCTAGCCTGTCAGACAGCACACAATTAGTCTAATTTACGTAAGGAAACAAAACAATGGTTCTCAATTGGGGGATGAGGGGTTGCCCTCTCAAGAACAATAGGCAATGTCTGGAGGCATTTTTGGTTATTACAACTGGGTGTTGCTCCTGGCATCCAGAGGGTAGAGGCCAAAAAAAGCTAGTATTTCTTACAATGCACAGGACAGCACCCTCAACAAAGAATTATCCAGCCCCATAGGTCAAGAGTCCTGAGATTGAGACTGCCTGAAATAGTCAACATAAAACTGGCAATAGCCAGAGGTTCCTAGGTGGCTAAGTTGGTTATTTCGGCTCAGGTCATGATCTCACAGTTCATGAGTTCAAGCCCCACATCGGGCTCTGCGCTGACACTGCAGAGCCTGTTTGGGATTCTCTCTCTCCCTCTCTCTCTGACCCTCCCCCACTCACCCTCTCTGTCTCTCTCTCTCTCTCTCAAAAATAAATAAACTTAAAAAAAAAATAAAGGGCAATAGCCTGCAAGGAGAAAAAGAACAGAATCAGTAGCTTCAGCATCACCCAAGGGAAAAACCATTCTGGTTGAAGACTCCAGTCTCTGGTTCCCTTAGTTGGTATTAATCTATGGGGCAGAAGTAGCAAAACTTAAGACTAGATGGAAAATGCTGTTAAATGTATTCCCTACCACCGTTCGGTCCCTCCCCACCACCAACTGGTTCCATGCTTTTGCTTTCACCATGACTCACCCACAGAGAGAGAGGAAAAAAAAGTGTTTGCTAAAGAATATGTGTCTATTCTCCTTGGCAAACACTGTTCTCATTTTTGATTAATGAATTCCATTCTGGCTTATATGCTCCAATATCATGAGCTTAGGTGATGGGCATGCTGTCCCCCCCACTAGTTTAGCTTCGGAATGAGATATCCAAAGAGAGGCACCAACTCAGCAAAACTTGGTCTCAGGGGCAGAAAGCACATCCCTGGGAGCCATGGCAACCCAAAGCACATCCACTGGAACCCAGGGCACTTCTACCAGCATACAGGAGGGAAGTGCTCCCTGGATGCACTGCAGCCTAGCTCAACATGGGGGTTCTAGCCTCAGGCCAGGCTAGTACAAGAGAACCAACAAGAGCAGGAAATCACCAAAACAGGCATCATGGTGCACGGAAAAGGACCAACAGGGGAAGAAGAGTCAGGAAAGCTCAGATCTACTCTCCAAATATCCCTGTGACATTTCATTCCTCCAAGCCACATCTGTAAAGTAGGATAATACTCTGCTGTCTATTCTCCACCATTTCCAAAGCAGCATTCTGGGAAGAAGGGTGTCAGCTCTTGATGCAAGGAGGAAAATATCGCACGGATCCTGTGACTCCAAGACCACTGAGGCAATGCTCAATCAGGGCTTACCTAATCATGGTACCCTCCAACCACTGTCCCTTACCCAACAAGGACAACCCACCCAACACACAGTAGTCCTGGAGTCCAGCAAGTAGTAAACGTTTTCTAACTGAGGGAAGTTTTATTCCCTGAATTAACTGTTAGAACTAAAATAGCCAAAACTGTAGCCTCAATTCCTAAAATTGAAGTTCCAATAATAATCTTGCTCAGATTCTGGAAATCAGTGTTTGTGGGGGCCTAGAACACTGACTGGGGATCGTCATCTCCTTCTATTTATACATGTGACTAATCTCTCCACTCAGCACTACGCCAGGTTGTTGCTGTGGTTAATTCTATTTAATGTGCTAGCGTTCCCTCTCCCATACAGATTTCTACTGGATACTTCACTGTTCACTTCCTTAGGCCAGTGACAAAATTCTGGTCAAACTGTACCTGCACTTATCCTGTGAAAGTTTAGAAAACACAGTTAACCTAACCCCGGATCCTAACAATGTTTTATGGGCCTCAGGACTGGTTATTATAAATAAGTTAGAATTGTTAATACTCCCACAACCTAAATTTTCCAGGAGATTGAAAACCGCGACCCCTCTGTGTGTTATGCATGCAGGGATGGCTTCGCTGTACCTAATAATGCTGTGCTGAGCATAGTCAAAGGCTTTCAGGGGCCACATGCCTTTCACGGGAGCCACACTCTCTCTCCTGGATGGTTGGTCTTTAAAATCTTTGTTTTGGATGGTGCTAAAGTTCTCACCCTTTTTTCTTCTTTGGTTGGCCAGGCCCAAGCCCAAGTCCTCTAAAATGTTTTATTTAGAAGTACCTTAACCAACACTTAGTTGGTCAAGCATCTTGAGTCTTGATCTCGACTCAGGTCTTGACCTCAAGGCCCTGAGTTCAAGACCCGTGCTGGGTTCTGCACTGGGCATGAAGCCTACGTAAAAATAAATAAATAAAATAAAATGTTTTATCTAATTATGTATCACAGCAGCGTGGCTGCCACAAGAAAAGATGACTAGTGTCTTTGCAAATGTCCAAAAATAATTAAGATAGGCATATGGGGAATACCGGGTATAAAATATGAAAGGAAAAGTTGATTAAGCTTCCAAAGACCTCCAAAGCACTAAACTAAAACTTGGCCAGAAAAGAGTACATTCATTTTATTCTAAGTAAGGTTAAAGAGTTATTTCCGATGAATCTACTGCCTCACCATATCGGTAAGTGACAAACATACCAACCAGATTTCCAGTTTTGCCAATATGGCAGAATCACAGCCAGGCATATCATCAAGTTCTATAAACAGTAGCATTTTAAAAGTTAAGTCAATGGCTAACACTTTCACTGCATCTAATTGAACATTTGTAAATAGCAGCTCTTGCAGGAAATTAAACCAATAGCATTGGTAAGGGGTGGGAGCAGCTAAATATTTCTTAAAGTATGGCCTTGTGAACCACTTTCATCAGGATCTCTGGCAAATTGGTTGAACATGTAGATTCCTAGGGCCTCCAGAGTTATTAAAATAGACCTTTTAATAGACTTTTTTTTTAACCTTAAGCAATGCATTTGACATTAAGATTCAGTGTCTGTTTTGTAAAACACCCTATTTTCCATTGTACCCTTCTATTTCATGTTTTAAACTGCTGGTTTGGACATGATAAATTGATATTATGGTCTACTCCTGGACTGCAACCCCAAACTTCAAAAACACTAGACTAGCTGACAAGAAGGAAGCAGAGATGGAGTTGCATAATTAGCAGCAAACACTTGAGGCTTTGTGATGTAGACAGGGTTTAGTAATTCCCCACCTTTTCCCAATTCAATAGAATGAATGTCTTAAAAACCAAACTACCCACCTGGATGGTTTCAGGCATTAAAAAGTTGTGGCAGGCTTCCTGTTACAAACCTTAAGGGTACCCAGTGTCTTAGATCAGAACAGGAAATGTCCTCCATAGGAATGATTAGCTCTAAACCTTCAGTGTTAAGAAAGATGGTAAGGTAAGCAACGTGTGCACTCAGTAGAGCCCCTTGGCACACCCCAGCCACATCCTCTCTGCAAGGGCTTCAAAGCACTCTCTTCCTCCACCTCTCCCCACCCATTCACAACAAACACCCAAAGGGGGTAAATTACTTTAAACCACTTAAGTATTATCTTATCTCAATACTGTAATTTCATAAATGCTTATGATTTAGAAGCACTATAGAAGCCCCTCATCTGTTTTCTCCCTTTCATTTTTCTTCTCCTAGACATTTGCCGCTTCTCTTCTTCCTTATGTCCTCTCCTCCTCTGCCTTCACCTCCATCTTCTGGGAAAGCAGAACAAGATATAGTGGCTATCTGACTTCACCCCACTCACAGCAATGCCCTTCTTCCTGAGGGGGTATTTCTTTGAGTAAAGCAACACGTACTTTGCAAAGACTTTCTCCAAGGAATATGATAAAACAAACACCAGATCAGAAGTGGCTATGTGTTATCAATAAACTGTACTGGTCTTCTACTCTCTCAAGGAATCACCTCTCTGTTCCTTTCTTCAGGCTAAAATTCTGAGTCTACTCAGGGCAGAAAGAGGTCTGCAAGAAGAATGGCTGGGCATGGTAGGAAGGACAAAGGAAAGAAAGAAAGCAAAAGCCTGTTACCTGGGTTCACTTGCCACTGATGCTGCAATATTTGCCTGGTATATTTCCCATAATAGGCATCTCTCGGTCAGTACATCAGTCTAGGTTCTGGACCTATACACAAGTCAAGGTCCCTACCCTCATGGAACTTCCATTCTAATGGGAAAACAGACATAATCAAATAAACAAATGAATATGTAATGCCAGGGGGTAACAAATGCTGAAGTGGGGGGGGGGGGCGGAACTGAGTTACTTAAGAGGACCATGGAGTGGCTGGTTGCTATTTTACATGAGGTCAGAAAAGGCTGCCTATAAGCTGACAAATGGGTAGAAGAGACCTGAAGTGTGCAAGGGAGTGAGCCATCTGGACATGTGGGGAAAAGTTCTTTGTGCAAAAGGAATAACATATGCAAAGGTCCTGGGGAAAGAACTTGGTGAAAAAGAAGAATGTAAGGCAATCAGATTGGCTGCAGTTTTAAGAAAAGTAGGAATAGGACAAGGGGATGGGGGCGGGGGGGGGGGGGGTGTGAAGATATGGCCACTAACAGGACTACCCATCCTGTAGCCCAAAAAGGGATCCTAAATTCCACCAGACCCAGGTCTGGGACTGCCTCACGACTTCCCCTTCCCGGACACCTGCTAACTTTTTCCCCAGTTCCCTTCCCTCCAGACCCCACCCCCCACTGCAGAGTTCCAACACTGCAGGTCAAGTCATTCCCTCACAATTTCCCAACACAACCAGTCCATCTAATTAAAAAAAAAAAAAAATCTGAGTAATAAATGTACTAGGAAAAAAGGCAACATTTAACCTGTAAGCCCTCAAGAGATAGGAAATGTACCATAGTAAAGAGCAGAAGTTCAGAAGGGCAACCATAAAAAAAAAAAAAAAAAAAAAAAAGTCTGCCACCTGACGGCAGGGTATCTGGACTTCTGAGTCCCCAGTTCTGTAAACTGAGAAACAAAAATCCTTGAAATAACCTTGGGAAGTGGGTATGGAGGGGAAAAATGAAAAACCACAACCAGAAAAGGCCCTTAACAATAGCTACTGCCAGCCTTTTGATCTAAAAGTGAACCCCAGTGGGGTTATGCCCCTCTAGTTCCTAAAGTTACCCTCAAATGATTGATGCATAAATGCATATCATTAATTACTTTTATTTTATAAACAAACAAACAAACAAAAACCTCCGAAATTCTTCCACCGCTAGCCCCAAGCCACTAGCAGCGATAACCTGGGAGCCTGCAAGCCCCTGCCTCCGGAGGCAGAAACCCTGGTCTCAAGCTTCTCTGAAATCTTAAATACAGCGGATTAAGTCCGCATCCTTCTTGGCCAGCGGTGTTAGCAGGCCCATGGTCCGAGGCACAGGGCTGCACAAAATATGCTCAGTGAGTCCTAAGAGCTGTCCAGAGGACCCCAGGGCCAGGTCACTGGGGGAGGCCAAGCCCTGCAGCTTTAGGTCAACGCAGGTCCCACCGCCAACAACCTCTGCCCGGAATTGCCAACTTCAAACGTCCGGCCCCCAAGCGGGAGAGGGTCACTTGGCGGGAAGTCCCAAGCTCGGAGCCCCTCACGATCACACACACACACACACACACACACACACACACACACACACACAGCACACACACACACACACACACACACACACACACGCTCACTTGCTCACACGCTCGCCGCCCTCGCGCGCGCCCGCGACACAACACGGACTTCCCAACCCCAAACACACGCGCGCACCCCAGGGCTGGCAGACTTCTATATTTCCTCTTCCTCAAAGCTACTCTAGCGATCTCCGCCGCCCCTCTCAGCTCGGATTCCAGGACCCCCAAAGCTCCGTTGGCCCCTACTCTGAAGGCGCGCCGCGTGCCCCCCCCCATTCCATGCCAGTATCTCCCACAGAACCCCCCTGCCCCCGCCTCCTTCGTTCCGAGTCCCAGCGGGAGACCCCGGCACGTTCCCAGGAGGCGAGTATTTACTAACTGTCGCCCCTGAGGGTCCCAGCCGCCCCAATCGCTTCCTCCTGCCCCTTCGGGCCCTCCATCCCTCTAGCCCATCGCTGTCCCCTCCCAAGAGCGCGATCGCCAAGGGATTCCCTCCCATCTGCGAGTACCAGAGAAAAGCCGGAGCCCGAGCTGCCAGTACCTTCCCAGGCGCAGCCTCTCGGATCTCCAAGCCCCCAAATCCCACACTCCCCTGTCCCCTGTCCCCCCCGAGCCAGCAGCGCAGTCCTTCGGCGGCCCCCACCAGCCGGCCCTGGCCAAATCGCCTCCGCGGGTTCCCGGGCCCCGGGCCCTGCTCTCCATCTCCCGCGCGCCCTCCCTTCGCTCCCACTCCCACTCCCACTCCAGCCGCCCGGCTCTACCCAGACTTCCCCAACTGCTGAGCGCCCCGGAGCGCCCGCAGCCCTCGCCCCGCAGAGCGCCGCGGCTACCCCTGCTCCAGCCGCGGAGCCCCCAGGGAGGAAACAAAAGTGTCTCCGCGGCGCCCAGAGTCCCCCAGAACAGGACGCCTCCTCCAGTGCCCCAGCCTCAGCTCCCTCCCCGGCCGCGCTGAGGTCAGCGAGTCGGGGCGCGGCGCCAATCCAGGAAACTTTACGAACCTGCCCGGGGTCGCAGGACAGCGGCGGTGGCGGCGAGGGTTCCGTGCCACCAGAGCTCTGGCGACCCGTGACCATTGAAGGGGGCCAGAAGCTCTGTCCCTCAGCTACGGGCCGCGGCCGTATGGGTGGCTCTGCCTCTATCCCGTGCCCATCCTCGCCCGCGCACACGCACTTACACTGGGGATCCGCCGGCTGCTGCGCCGCCGGCTGCCGCTGCTCTCACTTCCTCTTCCTTCCTCCTGCTGGCCAGAGACACATTTTGCATCTGCAAGGCATCCCGAGATCAACCGCGAACTCTCCTCCCGAGCGGACGCTGCAGTGGCCGCCGCCGCCCCCGGCACCTGCACGCCGGCACGCGTGGTTGGCGCTTTCACCTCCCGCCCGCGCCCTGGAGCCTGCCTACTGCACTTTGCCTGCGGGGTGGAGGGTGGAGGGAAATGTCCACGACTTTTTGAAGTCCCCCTACTTAAAAAGAAGAAAAATGTCAAACACCGTGCACGCCTCAGATCGGCTATAAATAATATGTGTGCAGAGCATGACTTCTCGGATGAGCTCACACGCGGCGCTTTGCAGGCACTAATTAACTCCGTCACCGTCATAGCGCCACCTCCGGGAGGCCGAGAGCGCGTGGCATCTTTTTATAAGCTTTCATTTTTGGCAGCTGGTTTGGAATTTCGAGGGGAAACTTCGGTGGGCTGTTTTAAAGCTACTTTAAGAGGCTGGTGTGTTTGTTCTGACGCTCTGCCTCTACCCGTGAGCAGAGTGGCAAAAATAACAAAACCTTTACTCCCTCTTATAGTCACCTATGCATTTACACTATTTATTTCTAATCAATTAAACCAGGGACTCCCTAATTTTGCATAACTTTTCATAAAGCAAGACGTTCTACCCCCAATTTGGTATTTGGAGTACGTTATTTAATTAATGCAACCTACTTTTGTGACTTTCAAAGCAAAATTCAAACAAATGAACTCCCAGTGTAGCTGCCAGAAGGGAAATCACAGTCCTTGGAAGGTTGCAGGAAAAACACCTGCTCTCTCCAAATTCAGAAGTATATACGTTGGCTCTACCAGAAAAGACAAAGGCAGTTGTTACTTCAAACTGGCAAAGGAGGTAAATCAGAAGCAAGGAGGCATTGGAATATAAGGTGGAAGGTAAAGGTCCTCTTTAAATTGCAATCCCACTCCCTCCCCTGCCAAGAGATTTAAATTTTAACCCTGTGCTGGCTCCTCATTAGCAGCCAAGAGCCCCGAGCAACTATCACTTTAAATGTGGCTAGTCCTGAGATGTTATGAAAATATAGACACAGAACTTAGTGTGAAAAACAGAACGCTAAATACCTTGTTAATAATTTTTGTGTTGATTACATCACTTGAACAAATGATAATAGTTTAAGATGTGATGAGTCAGTTGGGTTATTGTATTGGGTTAAAATATAAGTATAAATACATATATATGTAATAATTAAAATATTTTCAATAGCTTATTTTTACATTTTTAATGTGGCTAATAGAAAAAGTAAGATTACACATATGGCTCTCATTAGTGGCTCACATTATATTTCTAATGAACAGCCCTGATCTGACCTCTTATTATATGCATAACCTCTGAAGGCAATATTAGTAGCAGGAAGACTTGGGTCCAGATCATTATAAGCCAATAACTTAAAGTAGGATGATTCCAGAAAAGTAATCAGCCTTCCTCATCTGTAAAATGATAATGATATAATAACAGTAAATAGGTAAGTATCCAAACGAAATAAGTTAATAAGCAGCCAGTAAAAGGAATCTTTACCAATGATGCTATGAGCACTTGTAATGGTAGCTATGAATTTGATCCACAACTTTTTAGCTAAGACATATAAAGACTTCAACTATAGTGCAGACATCATGAGCACTCAGTAAATGTTAGCTGTCATAATTGTTCCAAGAGTAAACAGGGAACTCTGTGTCTCTCCTTGCACAGCAATTAGACAAATCCACCTCCTTGTACCCTTTGATCCCAGCTCTGCCCTCTGCAGTTAACATGGAATAAGTCACATCCCTCCTCCAAGAGATACCCTTTTTCAGATTTTTGAAGACAGACACTGAATTCTATCTAAACATTCTCCTGAGGATTAAATGCTCTCCGTTACTCTAACTTCTATGGTTTCAAATCCTATGGTTTCAAATCTCTCTCATCTTAACCATCTTTCCCTTGAAGGACACCAGTCTTGATCCTTAAAAAAAATTAGTTGTCATATTAATTAATTAATTAATTAATTAACCATTACAAACAATACAGCTAAATCTTGTCAATTATTTTTCAAATGCATCTATCTCACTGCTGATCCAATTGCAAGGCAAAATTCTTTGTTATGTTACTGTTAGGTCATGTCTGTGTTTATGTGGTTGATCTCTGGGACCAAAGACCCTGGTTCACCTTCTCTAAGTCTTTTTGAATTTGGTGCAGTCAGGCATCAGTGTCTCCCCACACCCACAGATTAGGTGAGAACAGATCAGGGTTCTGGAAAACACCCCACTAAGTGGCTTCCTCTGCCATGATAAGGATCAGAGTCTTTGGATTCACTAGTTCCTCTCACTTTTATTCTATAAATGCTATATAGTGAGATCCTGGTCTTAACCTCCAATTTTTTTCTTGTTAAGCTTTGGGTCTCAGGGTCTAACTGAGGTTTCTTCTTTGGTCATCCAGATTCTAACTCATCCATTCACTTTATCTATTGCCTACAGTATTAGGAGGCAAAATATCCCCTTCCTTCTATGTAGAACCTGTATTTCTAATCCTTGTTACTAATAAGGTGTGAGGTCCAGGCAAACCCTCTTAGAGAATAGCCCACACTCCGGATTTGTCTGTCTCTTGTGGTGTGATTTCACTTACCCCTTTATCCTTTGTCCTTTTTGCTATATGGATTAGGGCTTCAGGTTAAACATTTTTGGTAAGAACATTTCATGAGCAATATGGGTACTCGACACTACATCACACTGGTATATGCATTGTCAGTCTATGCCAGTCTTGGTGGTACTAACTTTAACCGCCTGGGAAATGTCACCACCAAGTGAATTAACTCCAGTGAAAAAGTAAGTTTTCCCTTTACAAGTAATAATAAATCTGTGATAGGATACTTTACACTGTGCAAATATCCTATTCCAGAATGATCTTTTAACCAGTGGTTTTAGCATCTCCTAGCAATCCTCCCCACTTAATTTGATTCCTTCTTGCTTCCTATTTACTTTAGTTTATTTCCCCAGTTCTGAATCCCAGTAACCATATCTTACGTCTCTCCCACCTCCAGGCCCCCTGGCATTAGTATTCACCCCTACTCTCACCTGGTTTTGGACATCTGTTCTTATGTTCTCTTTCAGACTGAACTCATGCCTCCAGTCCTATTGTCTTTGTTTTGCTCCAGTCTTTCTCTCTACAACCAGGGAAGTACTGTCTCCTTCAAGGGTAGAGGGGATTTGGGGATATGTATTAGGCTAAAGGGCTTATTTCCATCTGGGCATGCCATTTACTATGTCAGCACTCCATACTTTTGGGAGGAGTAGAGAGGGCTTCCAGCAGGGCATCAGTAGAAAATATCACAGTGTATCTTGTCATGAAAGAGTCCCAAGAAAAGCAAAGAAAATGTTCCTTGTTTGCTTTCTGCTATTGGAGGTAATTTCATGTCTTACCAATTAGTGGAATCAGAGAGAATTTTCCTGTCAATTTTCCTGCAGAATTTCCACACCTGCAGTCTCCACATTCTTTGCTTCTGCATATACAGGGCTAAGTTCTCCTTCAGACCCAAAGAAGGACAGGGAGCACAGCTGTGTAAAGATCACATACCAGAGCAGCTGGATGACTCAATTGGTTGAGTGTCTGACTCTTGATTTCAGCTCAGGTCATGATCACCAGGGTCATGGGATTGAGCCCCATGTCAGGCTCCACACTGAGCATGGAGCCTGCTTGGGATTCTCTCTCTCTCTCTCTCTCTCTCTCTCTCTCTCTCTCCCTCCCTCTTCCCCTCTCCCCAATCACAATCTGTCTCTAAAAATAAAAATTCTTTTTCTTTTTTACAAGTGTAGAATTATTAATAAAAAAAAAGATCACAAAATCAAGTAGGGAAATTTACATCTTACAAACTCAGTGTCAAATAGGTGAGGCTCACATCCCTGGTGTTATGAGGCTCCAATCAGCTTTCTGTAGTTTGAAGCTTTGAGAAGTTTCTTTCAAGTTTCCACTCTTTTCACCTTTGGAGTTCTTTATTCTTCTATACTTTGGTCCTTTGGGCATCTATTTTCCCTACTGTGCTCTTTTTACCATCCTCCATAAACAAATTTATTTCTCAGCACTTCCTTGTTTTCTGTGAAAGTAACATCCTTCTATTCTGAGCAACAGATTCTCCCCAGTTTAGGGTTTAAAATGTTCTCTTAAACCAAGAAAGGTTTTCTCGTGCCCCTTTGCAGTCAACCGTTCCCCTCCTCCCTCCCAGCCCTAGGCAATCACTGATCTGCTGACGCTAAAAAAGCTTTATCTTTTCTAGAAATCCACATAATTGGAATCATAGAGCATATATTCTTTTAGGTCTTGCTTTTTTCATTATGTATGATATTTATACCAGTAGTTCATTTCTTTTTTCTGAGTGAGTGGTATTGCACTGTATGGCTATATCATTATTTATTCTTTTATTTATTCATCTGTGGTTGGACATTGGATTGCTTCCAGTTTTTAGCTAGTATGAATGAAACTGCTACATTCACATAATGTGTGTGTGAACATATATTTTCATTTCTTTTGTATGAATGTCCCATTTATGATTATGGCAATGATTCCATGGGTGTATCAATTTGTTAAAATTCATCAAAAACACAAAGTTAAAATTAGTACATTCTGCCTTTCAGTGGATGATTAGCTAAGTAAACTGTGGTCCTCTATATCATGGAATACTACTCAGCAGTAAAAAGGAATGAACTACTGATATTCATAACAATTTGGATGAATTACCAGGGAATTATGCTGAGTGAAAAAAATCCTATCCTAAAAGGGTACATACTGTCTGATTCCATTTAAAGACCATACCTGAAATGATAAAACTGTTGAACTGGAGAACAGATTAGTGGTTGGGAGGGGTCAGAGATGGTGGAGTGGGAAAGTGGGGGAAGCTGGGGGGGATGGCTATATAAGTACTACATGAGGGATCCTTGTGGTGATAGAACTGCTCTTTACCTTGACTGTGTCAATGTCAATATGTTGGTTTTTTTACACAGTATACAATAGTACAGTACGGTATATACTATATTTTATAATAATACTACAATACAGTATCACAACCAGGATTTTGACATTGATATAGTCAAGGTCAATTGTACAATAGTACAATATTACAATATTTTATTTTTTTTAATTTTTTTAATGTTTATTTTTGAGACAGAGAGAGACAGAGCAAAACTGAACGGGGGTCTGAACGGTGGAGGGCCAGAGAGAGAGGGAGACACAGAATCTGAAGCAGGCTCCAGGCTCCAAGCTGTCAGCACAGAGCCCGACGCGGGGCTCGAACTCACGGACCGTGAGATCATGACCTCAGCCGAAGTCGGACGCTTAACCGACTGAGCCACCCAGGCTCCCGTACAATATTTTACTATAGTTTCACCATTGGAGGAAATTGGATAAATGGTTCAAGGAATATTTCTGTATTATTTCTCACAACTGTGTGTGAATACACAATTATCTCAAAATAAAAATCTTTACTTTTAAAAAAGATGGAGTGCGCCTGGGTGGCTCAGTTAGTTAAGTGTTGACTCTTGGCTTCAGCTCAGGTTATGACCTCACAGTAGTGGGATCGAGCCGCACTCTGCACTGGGCTTGGTGCTGGGCATGGAGCCTGCTTGAAGTTATTTCTCTCCCTCTTCCTCTACCCCCTCCCCTGCTCATGTGCATGTACATGTGCTCTCTCTCTCTCTAAAAAATAAAAATTAAAAAGGTGAATTTTATTGTATATAAATTATGCTTCATTAAAATGGATTTTTAATGGTGCCTGGATGGCTCAGTCGGTTGAGTGTCCAACTCTTGATTTCAGCTCAGTTCATGATCCCAGGGTCATGGGATTGAGTCCTGTGCCAGGCTCCACACTGAGCATGGAGCCTGCTTAAGATACTCTCTCTTTCTCTCTCTCTCTCTCTCTCTCTCTCTCTCTCTCTCTCTGCCCCTCTCCCCCACTGGTGCTCTCTAAAATTAAAAAAAAAAATTTTATTTGTTGGATTTTTAAAAAGCTCTCCTTTTGGTCTATAGAACACCCAGTTGTACCCTCCAGAGACCACTCAGTATTCTCCTAAAACACTGTCTTCTTTTTCCAGGCACATGACACATTAAATGGACACTCTGAACCATTATGCTCTTCCACATTTTTCTTTACATCATTTCCAGGAATCATAATCACATCTTTCCACTTCCCCTCCTGGGTCACCACATACAATTCAGGGGTTAGCACACCTCAGCTGACCTACTAACTTGGTCTCTCCAAGGACATATATACCTACAAAAACTTAGCTCATCTGTAGTTTTATATACATTGATTTTTTTGGATTTAGGGCCCCAGATTGATTGAAGGTTACTTTCAACCCTCAAACATCCACAATGACATCAATTTTATTTTAAGACAGTGTCCCAATTTTTGCAGTTCTTTGTCAACACCCTATATTGTTTGCCCCCAAACATGACCTTATTTCTTCTTTTATTTCAAAGGAAAAAAGGGGGTGGAAGGATGAAATGTGAAAAGATAATTTAGAGATACGGTAGTAATTTTACTGTTAATTGCCAATTTTAAGGCTTTGGACTTGATATGGCTCTTAAGACGTGCATAAAAAAAGTTTTGCTAAGTATTTGGGTTAAATTTGGAGGAATAACATTAGATCTCATGTTAATACAATAGCATTATGACCAAGAAAGTAATTACTCACTTGCAAGCATGTGTATTTGTTCTCCTAAAAAGCCTAGTATTTAGGTTTTGAATGGGGAAAGTAAAAACCAAGTAGGATTCTTTATATATTTACCTGACAGTAAAAATCGTAAATAGCATTTTGTTTCCCTGAGCAAAATGTTTTAGATGAACCTAAAGATGGTAGGCCTTTTTTTCTGGAAAATACACTATGGACTTGAATATAAATCTGAGGTAGGTTACGTGAGTAACATAATTATGTTATCTTAAATACTTATAATTAAGGTGAGATCCTCTTTAATTTGCATGTACACTTATGAAAATAGGAAAGGTTTGTGATATTTGGGGAAAATAATCTATGTTTTATTCCAAAAAGACTAATTATAAAGGAAACATATTTCAGCATTTTATACAATGAGTTGTGGATATGTTACTTTTAATTAAGATAAAAAATAAAACAAGCTACCCCAGTGTTTATATTCCTTGTCTAAATTTCCTCGTCTGAAGAGACAAGAATTAAATCAAGGAAGGGATTTTATTGGTGTTCAATTCACATAAACTAAAGGAAAGATATTTTATTATCCCCACTTAAGGATGAAACACAGACTCAAAGAGGTTAAGTGACTTGCCAAATTCACTATAAAGTGGCAGATGGGGACTGAAAGCAGATTTCTCAATCCAGAGCCATGATCGTGTGCTTTAACAGAGATCCATGCCAGGCTTCTATAGCTGACCTTATGGGGACTGTTGAAGACTTCAGTTGGAGGCTATCAGATGATAAACGGTATTTGGGGAAAAGTGCCTTTGCAGTTACCGAAATGAAGCAGAAGTGGCATGTTACTGTATATTACAAATGTACAGTACATGGAACTTACACTAATTTAACATTAGGCACAGACTTACTGAGGCCCTAGCCCCTGTCCCATTTTACTCCATTCCTGATAGGAAGGAAAGAGAGGAATTTGAACATTTTATTTGGTGAAATTTATTCTAAATAATATTTGCTTTAGAAATCACCACTGAGATGACAATTCTACAAGGATTACTAGGATGAGATGATATATATGATTAAAGGTGGAGGCATTCTAAATATACTGTTTTTCATCTCTCTGCTTTCATTTAAGTGTATTTTTAAAAAATTTTTTTAACGTCTATTTATTTTTGAGACAGAGAGAGACAGAGCATGAATGGGGGAGGGTCAGAGAGAGGGAGACACAGAATCTGAAACAGGCTCCAGGCTCTGAGCTGTCAGCACAGAGCCCGACGCGGGGCTCGAACTCAGGGACCGCGAGATCATGACCTGAGCTGAAGTCGGCCGCTCAACGGACTGAGCCACCCAGGCACCCCATCATTTAAGTGTATTTTGAAACCATTTCAAGGTTAGTAAATACAGATTTGTGTCATGACATAGTATTTCATCTTATGAATTATTGTTGGATATTTAGTTTTAAAACTGTTTCTCTATTATAAATGACAGCTCAGTTTACATCTTTGCACCTACAACTTTAAACACTTTTTCTATTATTTCTTTAATAAATTCCCAAGAGTTAAATTCTTGGGTCAAAAGATGGATGTATTGGGGCACCCGCTTGGCTCAGTCAGTTAAGTGTCCGACCTTGGCTCAAGTCATGATCTCACGGTTTGTGAGTTCGAGCCCCACGTTGGGCTCTGTGCTAACAGCTCAGAGCCTAGAGCCTGTTTCTGATTCTCTCTCTCTCTCTCTCTCTCTCTCTCTGCCCCTCCCTTGCTCACACTCTGTCTCTCTCTGTCTCTCAAAAATAAATGTAAAAAAAATTTTTTTAAAGATGGATGTATTATATTGTTGTTACATATCACCAATTGCCCTCCAGAAATGTTGTACCAAAGCAATAAACTTATGACTGATCTTCCTGCTTCTATTCTCTCCCTTTTCAATCAATATTACACATTCTCAAGTTAATGTTCCCAATAAGCTACTTTATTCATGTCTAACACATAAAGGTTACCCATCACCTACAAATAATCCTAAACTCTAGCACTCGATGCCTTCTGCTCTCAGGCAAGCCTATCTCTTATGATTTTATCGCTCCTACTTTTCTACATAATTTCTAGGGTTTAATCAAATATGTCCACCAAACAACCACATGTTGGAAAAGAAAATCCTGTATTCCTTTAATGTTGGCCCCACAAACACTTGCAGTTTATTGGGATCTTCACTCATCTTTATCTATTTTATTTCTTTCTCTAAGAAAGAAATGTCCTATACTCCATTCCTTATTTTAACTTAAATTTAAATATTCAAATTTAAGCATAAAGAAAAAGTCAGGTAAGTCTCTAAGTTTATTTATTTATTTTGAGAGAGAAAGCACAAGCAGGGGAAGGGCAGAGAGAGAGGAAGAGAGAGAGAATCCCAACTAGGCTCTCCACTGTCAGTGTAGAGACCCACATGGGACTCAAACCCACAAACCATGAGATCATGACCTGAGCTGAAACCAAGAGTTGGACGCTCACTGACTGAGCAACCCAGGCACCCCAAAGTCATGTAAGTTAAACCAAGGAGACCACCAAAGAGGTTCCTTCAATAGTCCAGGAACAGACGGGTAAGGCCCTTTCCCCCTCCAACCCACCCTTCTTCCAACCATTAGATCTCTGTTTCTAAGAGGTAGGTCTGATCACATCACTTCCTTTTTTTCTTTTAAGCCTCCAATTGTCTGTCATTGTATACTAACAATAATCCAAACTATGAACCATACACAGCTCTTCACAGCCACTTTCAGACTCATCTGCCAGGACAGGGATACACATGTGTCCAGAAACTCCACACTCACCTTGAACCCTCCACCTCCCAAAGGCATCAAATGCTTTAAGGCATCTCTGCCTCTGCTTCTGTCCATCCTGCTAACATAAAGCAAAGACAATTGAAAGGCAAACCATTAGTGAAGAAGATATTTGGAAATATTTGTTACAGATATGATAATGGGTTATGATTTTTGATATACAATGAACTCAAACACATCATTAAAACACTAGAACTCCAAAAAGCAAATAAGCAAGGGATATTAACGGATTATTCATAAGAGGGAAAATGCAGGTGGCTTATGGAATATTAATGGAATTTAAGCAAAGAACTCAAAGATTTCAAATAACTATGAGTAATTGTTTTACTCATTAAATATATATATATATATATATATATATATATATATATATATACACATATATATTAAAGTGATGATTATGGTAGTCCATTGTTTAATGAGACAGACACACCTAGAGTTTCCTTGAAGATGTAAAAATTGCTGTAATCTTCCTGGAACATCATCTAACTAAAGCCCTAAAAATGTTCCTGTCCTTTGATCCAGAAGTTTCACTCACTCTGGTGATGTGTACTTAAAATAATCAGAGCAAGACAAACATGGTTGGCACTAAAGTGTATATCTCAAGTTATCTCAAAAGTTGCATTGAACTCAAATGGTCAAAAAAAGGGCAATGCCTAAATAAGTTGTAGTTTAACCACATAATGGAGTATTAAATACTCATTAAAATGGCCTGTATATAAGATGAATTTTTAATGATGTTGAAAATTATATAATGTGGTATGAAACACAACATATCACTGAATGAAAAAGAGATAGACTTTTTAATGTACATTACATATTTCAACTGTACAAATGCATACCCAGAAATATCAGTGCTGAGAATGAATTAAATGTTTGTTTTAATTCTTTTCTTTGCAATTTAAATAGTGGGCAACATATTTCCTTTAAAATTTGTGATTTTTTTTTAAATCTGTATTACACCTTTGCCTTAGAGTCTTTGACACTGTTCACTACTCTTTTTTCTATTCTCACAACCACCCTGTTTTGGTGTCTGTCACTCCTGTGGCACTTGGCAGATAAGCCAAGGAACTCATCTCTCCTGAAGATCATAAATTCCTCAAGAGCTTGAACTGCCTCTTTGCACCGTGATGTGCTTTGAAAAACTCAAAACCATTTGCAAGATGACTAAATGCATAGACGACTAAATGACTGTGGCCTTAAACATTTCTTAGAGTTGAGTTGTGTCTCTTTGCTCTGTAAATGAGTAGGGCAGCCATTGGTTTGGAGAGCCAGGTGGATTCTGTTTTCAGAGGGCATTCATCCTATTCTGGCTCACACTTGACCTATGTCTTTTCTTTACCTCTATGCATCTGCTGATCTCTTTAGGCCATGCATGAGACTCAACTTTTCTACCTGGATGTTGCCTTATACACTGATGAAATGTGGGTTCTGGTTAGTCAAATGTTTGGGGAAGCTACTTTTTAAAAAACGTACCTAGAAGCTATTGCTATAGGCACATTTTCATAAACCCAGTAAATAAAGGATGTACTACTCTTACTCAGACACTTCCTTTATGAATGTCTGGGGCATATTGTTAGAGACCTTTAGAATATTCAGTCTTAAATATTCCAGATTTAGTGGCACATTGATGGCATTTCCTAAATCTCTGTCCTGCTTGCATTTAAAAAAAAGGGGGCAGAGGGATCACATCAAAGGCTTCTGTTCGTTTATTCTCAGCCACCCACAGAATTATCTAAATTACTTCCGAAGATTATTTAACAAAGGCATTCATCTTCTTACCAAAATTATGAGTGAATTGTGAAAGACCATTTCTCTGTAAATGAGGATGGCTTAGATTCTAGCTTTTATCCTGTGTCAGTAATACCTTGTTTCTTATCTCCAACTCTTGTTTTGCTAAGTTTAGGAATGCAGACTCTGAAGTCAAAACTTGGGTTCCAATCATGCCTCTACCACTTATTAGGTCTGTGGTCCAATGTAATCTTTTAAGTCTCCAAGACTTGAACTCCCCATCTATAAGACAGGATAGTCAGAGTACCTTCCTCATAGGGTTGTTATGAGTGTTGAATAAAATAATCTATTTTATTTGGCAAATTTCAGTTGCTCCTAAGTTGTCAGCTATTATTTATTTAGCTGTGTAGGATAGAACAGAAATCAACAAAAAAGTACTGTGATTAACAGAAGACTTCTCCCATCTCACACATTTATTATAAATATTCCTATTTGGTCTATTGATTCTTCTTATATTTTGAGTAGTCTTGAAAAAGAAGTATTGTAGTGTGTTCAAAATGTATGTCTTGTATGTGTTATAGACATAGGCAGAAAGTAATTTCTCTGCTCCCCTTTACAGCAAAATTTCTCTCAAAGCTACACCCTTATCATCTCTCCTTCCTCACCTCCATCTCCTTTACAATCCATTCCAATCTGACTTCTGTTCCTGCCACCCTGTCGACACTGCTTTTGACAAGGCCACCAACCAGCTGGGGTGTATCAGCTCAGAAGGAAATCTGTCCTCATTCACTGCACTCCTAGCAGTATTCCACGCACTTGGCTGTTTGCTCTTTCTCAAATACTTTCCTTTTGTTTTCCTTCAAATCACACTCCCCAACATTACTGACCCCTCCTTCTTGGGCTCTTTTGCTAGTTTTGCCTCTTCCATCTGACCTCCAAACGTTCGGTTGCCTCAGGACTTGGCCTGGGTCCTATTCCATTCCTTCCAAAGTAATCCATTCCAATCCCATAGCCTTAAATACCATGTATATGAGAATATCTTTCAAACTAAATCTCTGAGCCAGACATTTCTCATGAACTGCAAACTCATAAATCCACCTGCCTACTTGATTCTTCCACTTTCAAACATACTGTGTCTAAAACCCAATCACATCAACACCCCTTGCCCCACCTTCTTCCCAACTTCAGTAAATGGCACTACTCTCCACCCAAAACACTTCTCATGCCAATTTTTTTCCCCTGTGAAGAATTCTCATTTCTTTTAAAAACAGAAATGAGGTAATGGCACTTCCTTATTTTAAACTTGAATGGTAACTCATGACTAATGGAATTAAATCAAAATTTCCCACTGACTGCAGGGCCATCATTACGTGGGTCCCTCTGCCGAAGTGACAACTCATGCCACTCTTCTCCCTTGTGGGAGATTCTCACCCTCTGCTTGAGACATACTAAGCTTTTTCTTTTCCTTGAACAGGGCAAGATTATACCTTCTTTGGGGCCTTTGCACGTGCTTTTTTCTCTGCCTAGAAGGCAGTTGCCTGGTTTCTACATGTCTAGCTCCTTCTTGTACTTTAGGCCTTGGCCTTAGTTTGCCCTCAAGTAGATCTGCCTTGACTACATATCTTAAGTAGATACCCCCCCACACACACACCCTACGTATATCATTCCATCTATTTTGGTCATGGCTCGGTCAAAACTAGTCATTATCTTATTAGATAAGCTCGGGAGCTCCCTGAAGATAGTACCACATCATGGTTCATTACCTGTTCAATGTCACATCCTGGGAGTCTGGGAGAGGGCATACCACACAACTCTACATAAACTGGGTTTATCAAATGCACATGTTATACTGTTCTAAGAATGGGTCTGGTACAGAGGGGACACAGGCCCTGCACTACTTGATAAACATTATAATGACTGTACAATGTGCAATGGAAACCCATAGGTGGAAGAGAAGCTTAATCAAGGAAGTGATATCTGAATTCAGATGAGTATAAAAGTGCTGGGGGGGGGGGGTTGGGGTGGGAAGGACACTTGGGCCAAGTGAACAGCATAAACAAAGGCCTGGGGGTGTGAAAAAGCCTGCCATGTTTAAATTGTTAGCTTCAACAAGTTTTCCAAAGAAAATAAAATTAATGCAGATCCATAGAACCTGGGGGAAGAAAAGTCAGGACCTAAATAAAAATCAGATGATGGAAAAAAGTTTTAAATTTAAGCAGAAAATGCAATTTCACAACTACAGCTCATTTAAGCAACTGGTAATTAAAAGCATATATAGTAACAAACACCACCTGGGTTTTGCAGGTGTGAGTAAACTTTACAAAAATATGGAGGGAGAAATAGTTTGGAATGGCCCAAAATGCAACTAAAGAAGTTTGAGGCTGTGACATCAATGCCTTGTGATCAATAATGGGAATGAACATGGTGACAGCAACAATCATCTGGCAGGATATTTTCATTTATGTCATTTCATTTCACTTGAATGTGACAAACATATAACCAGGCTCTGGGCTGGGTAGTGGGAATAAAAAAAAAAAAAATCTCAGGCTTCAAAGAGATCACTATCTAATCAAAGTACGTGAATAGTTGCTTTTCTAGGATTTAAAAAAAAGAAGATGCCTCTATGTAACCTCAGTTCAAATATTGTGCAAACGATGTTTGATATGCAAATCATTGTTTAAAGTGATGCAGGTTATTTGTTCCAAAAGTCCAGATGGAAGTTTTCACTAAGCCCATTTTCTCATGGGATGTTTAATTGATTCTGCACATAAGGACAGTTCTGATGGTGAATTGTGCAGAGCAAACAAAGAAACTGGTTAGAAAATGCCAATGAGTTTCTTTTCATTTATATATGAAAGATATCTCCTTTAAAATGTTTTCTACATTTAAAATTAATATATGTTCATTTTAGAAACAGTGAAAATTGAAAAAAAAATACATGTTACATACATTTTTCCTAGACATTTTTTATAACTAAAACTAGGATCACATCACAATATGTCTGCACTTACCTTCACTGATTTGAAGGTAATATATGTTGTCATTTTGTGTTGCTGTTAGTTATCTTTAAGGTTTTTAAGTTTATTTATTTTTAGAGAGACAGAGACAGCACGAGTGGGGGAGGGGCAGAGAGAGAGAATCCCAAGCAGGCTCCATGCTGCCAGCACAGAGGCCGATGCAGGACTCGAACCCATGAAGCCATGAGATCATGACCTGAGCTGAAACCAAGAGTTGGTAGCTTAACTGACTGGGCCACCCAGGCACCCCATAACGTTTTTTTCTTTTTTAAGTTTATTTATTTATTTTGAGAGAGAGTGTATGCGAGCAGGGGAGGGGCAGAGAGGGAGGGAGAGAGATAATCCCAAGCAGGCTCCATGCTGTCAGCACAGAGCCTGACGAAGGGTGGATTGTATGAACTGTGAGATCATGACCTGAGCTGAAACAGTCAGATGCTCAATCGACTGTGCCACCCAGGCACCCCATCTTTAAGGTTTCTTTAAATAAACATAAAAAAACTATAATCTTCCTACATCAAACTAAAAAATGAAAAGCAATCCTCTGAGTCCTTTTAAATGAAATGTGGAATTAAGAAAACTTTTTCTCCACCATAATCACCCTAATTCCTAGGTTTTGAAACAGTTTTTTATAAAGATTTTGGGAATTAAATTATTGTTTTGTCATATAAATCTTCCTCTGTCAAAAATTATTTTAGAATTTCGTTTGCTATTGTAACTAAACTTTCAATAGTTACTGAAACTAAATGGCACATATCATTATTGGCTGACTTTAAATCTATGATCTTGAGTTCTTTATTCCTGTTTTTCTCTCATTCAGAAGGAATATATCCTTTTTTTAATAAAAAGGTAAGGAGCTAATAATATATTTTCAGAGCCCTTACAACTGGGGAAATATTTTTGTGTTGACCTCACACTGTGAGAAGACAATCCTGCATATGAAAATCTCTTACATTTCAATTTTCTACCTCAAAATTCTGCCAATACTTTGTCTTCAGCATTTAGTGTCACAGAGGAAAAGGCTAAGGTCAACCTGATTTTTATCTTTTGCACATAAACCACTTTTCAATTTATAGGCTTATTTTTTATTTTCCTGTAGTTCTTGTAAAGCAAATATTTTGTCAAAATGTATATAAGTTTATAGAAATGTGATAAACCCCCGTATTTTCTGGTCTATGAAAGTTTTATACATTTGTGTCTGATTCTTGCTCTTGTTCTGTCCTTCTAATTTCACTTCAGGTACACCATATAATTATTCTGTTAACTCTCTATTTTCTGTCCTAGACACTTATTATCATCTTCTGTCTTGTCATTTTTTATTTCTTTGTTCTCTTTCTCTGTTTTCTGGAAGAGTTTCTTAATCTTGCCCCATTACTGATTTGATTTTCTGAATTAGCAGTTTTGTTCTTTCCCAGTAATTGTGTCGGTTCTGGTGTTACATTTTTAGTTTTCTTGAATACCTTCCTTATTCGTTTCCCTTTGCATCTCAGACTCGTCTATTTCTTTTTATTTTTCTGCTTCTCTCTCATGAAGGATATGTCTCCTTTAATCCTGCTGAGGTTGACAGTTTTTAACAATTTCCTTTGGTTTCTGAAATAAAGCCATTTCAGAAGCTTGTTTTTCCTCTGGAGTTCTTGACATCTTGTTTGGCATTCTTTATCCCTTGGTAATACCTTTTTTTCCATGGGCATATTTTGTTTCTGTTTTTGTTTTGCTTGCCTATTCAGTCCAGAGGAAGAAAAATCTATACATCCCCTTTTTGGGTTTTAGTAACCAGAACATAAACTGTGCAAGATGAAGGCAAGCACTTCCTACCTTATGGCAAACTGGCATTCATTGAATGAGTCGCTGATCATATTTTTCTATCCAATTCCATCAGCTTCAGTGCTAGAGAGAATTCCTTCCAAACTCCAATAATAGGCTGGTAGAAAGTCTTAGTTTAAATGTGGTTGAATGTCTCCTATCTCCTGACATCTTCATCTGTATTTTATTTTTGGAGGTTAGGATGAGCCATTTGGGACCAATAACCCGATGTCATTTTTTTTCCTCCTCCATGAAAGTAATTTCCTGCAGGTCCATTTCTGCAAGGCTCTGAACGTCTATTGAGTGGTAAGATCTTCTGCTATTGATGCACTAGGTTGGATTTCCACCTTGTGATAAAGAGAAAATCTTCTTGCTCTTATCAACAGTCCTAAATCATCCTTTTCCTTCATGGTATGACAAGTTAATGGTCAATAATAAAGCATAAAGCATCCTCCTGAAGTATTTTTCTTAGTACTCAGATAGAGCAAATCACCAGGGCAAGCATGAGGATGGTTCCCTTGCAATAGAAGTAGTTTCTTCACATCCAGCTTGAAACCCTTTTTATGGTTTTGAATGTATGGGTAACCCGACCTTTCAATACTGGAGTTCCACATCATAATGGAAGTCACCAGCTGAAATGCTGGGTTTATTACTCCGGTAAACTGAATCTATGCAAGTGCCTTTTGTATGAAACATGTCTTTTATTTTCTGTATTCTGATGCTTTGACATCTGGGGCCTGGCTGACCCTGGAGGAAGTATCCCTCCCAGGGCTAGCCAATACCTAGAGACAGTTAACAACTGGACATTGAGCATGCCTTTCAAATGCAAACCAACAGTCCAGAGCCATTATCCCCCACCACCTCCTGTCTCTGGCTTTCACACTTTGGGCCGCTATCCTCTTGCGTAAGCACTCCAGGACGAGGTACCAGACAACTAGGGACAGACCCTGTGCCCCAGAGCCCACTGAATTTGTCCAAACTAGCCAATCCTAAGCCTGCTTACAATGCCAGGCCCATTCCTTCCTACAGAAATCACAGTAAAAGCTCTGGTTCACAACTGTCCCCTCTCCCTCTGCCTCCTGACCGACCCTGGCATGTCCCCACGTAGCCCTCCACTGCATGACACACCCCCGCCTCTTGGGATCTATAGGTGTAACTATTTTTCAGTGGCAGCTGACTTCAGATCTGGCGGCCTTGCCATATTAAATAATAATAAAACCTATATTCCAAAGCACCTTTGTTTGTTAACGTTTTTATTTATTTTTGAGACAGAGAGAGACAGAGCATGAACGGGGGAGGGTCAGAGAGAGAGGAAGACACAGAATCTGAAACAGGCTCCAGGCTCTGAGCTGTCAGCACAGAGCCCTACATGGGGCTGGAACTCACCGACCTCAAGATCATGACCTGAGCTGGGGCGGGATGCTTAACCAACTGAGCCACCCAGGCGACCCCCAAAGCACCTTTAAATGGCAGAATTAAAAACATTTTAATCTAGTATTTCATGTTTATCTTTCAAAGCTGAGGAAGTAAAGGAAGAAGGTGATTTATACATAGAAATCACAGGAGTTGGGTGCAGGGTTGAAAAGAGAAGGATAAAGATGGCCCTAGAGCTGCCTTTAACTCCATGTGCCCTCAAACCTCAAACAGTAGTCATGATTTTAACGTCCTTCCTCAAACAAGTAGGTTGCCAGGGGGTTAGTGAGCATCCCCCACCTTGTCTATACAGAGGGAAAGCGGGTGGTAGCAGTGTGCAGAGTGTAACGTCCCCGTTCACAGGTGGGGAGGTGAATGCCAGCCATGCTGCAGCAGGAGGCTGGTCTTCCCACTGGTTCCAGCTCACTGTGTTTCCACACACTCCATTCTGTTCGCTGTTTCTCTAACCTTTCCGTTCTGACATGAAACATGGTTTTTCTTTTGTTCCCATTTCATTCTTTATTTTTCACAAACTGAATTTTCCCAAGTGCTTAAATTAATGTGTGGCTTTAAGAAGTAATTATTTCTTCTTCCTTCCACTGTCAGCGGCATTGACTGGGAGCCCAGCTCTGCTCTGGCAAATGAGTGGGCTTGTTAACACTTGCTTTGGTAGGCGGGGAGAGGACATAGGGCTGATTCCTTGAAGGTCACTAATAAACAAAGGCTATTTTAGTACTCTTGTTGTTCAATGGACTATTCCTTCTTTCAACCAACTCCTGGTTTTTATTTCTCTCAGCTCTTGGTGAATTTCATAATAAAATTCTTTATGAAATTATTTAATCATTATTAAAGAATTCTGTGCCCAAATTCTCTTCAAAAATTAAAGCACAAGTGTGATTAGAAGTTAACTGTGGTCCTATTGACTTTTTAAAACTAATTACTTACGAATATGCAAACAATGAATATTAATTGTCTACTCTTTGCAGAGCACTGTTCTAGGTAATGGACATGCATCAGTGAACAAAATTGAATTCCTTCTATCATAATTTAAACTTAAGATAATTTCACCATAGTACTGGCCAAAAGCATATAGAAGCAATTGCCAAAAATATAAATACAGAGATAAAAATCAAAATACCCAGTATTTTCTAACTAGGTTGGTTTAAAAGGTTGGTTTTGGCCTCCCTGATGGGAGAAAGGCAGAACACTTGTCCAAGTGATGACTGAGGGAGACTCAGGTTCTGAGGCAGGGTGGGAGGGATGAAGCTTTTTCAGTCACAAAATATTATGTTGGCTCCCCCAAAGGAGGTTTCGGCTCTTCAAATATTAACTCCACTATTAAGTTAGTGCAGGTGCCATACATACTCTAGTAATAGGTGAGCTGTCTGAGGGTTCGCTGTTCTCTGAGTTTCCATGGGTGTTTCAGTGGGAAACCAGACAAGGCCACGTCAGAAACTGCTAGTTAGATGCCACATGAAACCAGCAATGGCTCATTTTGAGTTAGATTTTCAAAAGCCCATTTATTCTACAATGAAATTTCATTAATTTTTCACACTCCACAGTCTAAAGCTGTGTGATAAAAAATCTTGCTTTATCTCTGAGCCAAGGCAGTATAGATTTTAAAAAAGAACACATTGAATTGTATACTGTATTTTTTTATTTAGTTAGTTCGTTTTTAGTAATCTCTATGTCCAACGTGGGGTTCGAACTCACAACCCCTAGATTGAGAGTCGCATGCTCTTCCAACTGAGCCAGCCAGGTTCCCCTTAGATTTTTTTTAAACAGCCAGAACATCTTGTTGTCACATGTTTGTGTTGAAAGGATTAGGGAGAATCCTAATTTCCTCCAGGTGTTATGGCATCTCTTCATCAATAGCTGGTCGAAAAAGGACTGGAAAGATGATCTCTCCCTCATTGTTAAAAGTGGTAGTCTTGCCTGACCAAAAGAACAAAGGACAGGGTAAGGGTAGGGCAGAAAGTCCTTACCTGATTGTTGCAAACACAGAACTGATGCTTGTTGAGTGAATAAATGGTGACCTGTTCTTGAACATGTACAAAATGCCTCCAGAAGACTCCAAGAAATATTTGGGGTGGGAAGTCCTTTACAGGAGGCAGGTCTTCTGTGAACTGGTGACGTTTCCTCTGTGAGTGAAGCTGGGCTCATGTTTTTACAAAAACTTTGTGAGGCTGGGAAAGTTCAGGATGCTTCTGTTAATTAAAATGATCTAGATCCCCATGTTTCAACACTTGTTTAGCCATAGAATCTTGTTAAGCAGAAATTCTACATTTAGAACAGATAGAAGTGGAGCTTCTCTGGATGGAGAAACCTGGAACACACCCTCCTTGGATCCCTTCCCCAACAGAAGGATCCATAGAATGCAGTTTGAAAACAGAGGCAACAGATCAGTTCTGGGCTGATTATCTAAATCCTGTGAACAGGTTGAAGTGTATTTAATTTGTGCCCTTACTGTACCTCATCCTAAAGTTAAAACTTTGATCCACTGATTTCCTAATCAAATTCTGGAAGGTTACTCAATTTGTTCTTGGCTTCATATAGAAAAGAAAAATACTACCAAACTTAAGCTCCACAGATTGAATGCTATGACAAATGCTATAATATAGTCTGCATTTGACATCAACTTTGCTTTGAGTCTTCCAATTTTCAAGGCAAATGTATGAGGGATCAAAGTTCTACTTGAGGGGGGAAAAATATCACTGCTTAAGACCCCATCATTAAAATGTTACATGACAGTACATAAGACTTAGGGAATGCATTAGAGGTTGGAATGAGTTTCATTTGATCATTTTCTTTTCATGTTGTTCCTATCATTCAATTTATTGATAATTTCACTGATAGAGTTTCATTTGATAAAAAGTTTGGGTCTTCTAACAGAGCCCAAGATCATGGTGAGTACTTCTTTTTTCCTTTTTCTTCTTTCTTTCTTCATTTCTTTTTTTCTTTTGCAACAGTTTTATTGAAATCATAATTCACATGCCATATGATTCACCTATTTGAAGTATGCAATTCAATGGTTTTTAGTATAGTCACAGAGTTGTGCAACCATTACGACAGTCATCTTTAGAACATTTTACATCACTTTTAAAGGAAGCCCCTGGGGAGCCAGGATGGCTCAGTCAGTTAAGTGTCCAACCCTTGGTTTCAGGTTAGGTCATGATCTCACTGTTTGTGAGTTCAAGCCCTGCATCAGGCTCTGTGCTAACAGTGCAGAGCCTTCTTTGGATTCTCTCTCTCCCTCTCTCTTCCCTCCTCTGCTCTCTCTTTCTCTCTCTCTCAAAAATAAATAAAAATTTAAAAGGAAGCCCCATTATCTTTTCAGCTATCACCCTTTTATGCACTCTACCACCCTAAGTAGCCACTAATCTACTCTTCATCTCTAGAGGTTTGCCTATTCTGGCCATTTCATATACATGGAACCACATGATTTGTGATCTTGTGACTGGCTTCTTAGCACAACGTTTTCAAGGCTCATTGATGATATAACATGTAATCAGTACTTCATTCCTTCTTATGGCTGAATAATACTCCATTGTATGAAGAACCACATTTTGTTATCTATTCATCAGCTGATGGATATTTGGATTGTTTCTACATTTTTTTGACTATTATAGATAATGGTGTTATTAATATTGTATACAAGTTTTTCCATAGACATGTTTTCATTTCTCTTGGGTATATACATAGGAGTGAAATTGCTGAGTCAAATGCTAATTCTATATTTAACCATTTGAGGAACTGCTACCAGCAGTGTATAAGGGTTGCAATTTCTCCATTTCCTCACCAACACTTGTTATCTGACTTTTTTATTATTACCATTCTAGTGAGTGTGATGTTGTACCTCATGGTTTTGGTTTGCATTTCCATAACGACCTATGATGTTAAGCATCTTCTCATGTCCTTATTGGCCATTTGTATATCTCCTTTGGAGAAATGTCTACTCAGATACTTTGCCCATTTTTAATTGGGTTATTCACTTTTTATTATTGCATCATAGGGGTCCTTTATATACTTTATTTTTTGAGAGAGAGAAAGAGAGGCATGAAAGCAGTGGAGGGGCAGAGAGAGAGGGAGAGAGAGAATCCCAAGCAGGCTTGGCTCTGTCAGCATGGAGCCCGATGCAGGGCTTGATCCCAAGACCACGAGATCATGACTTGAGCTGAAATGAAGAGTTGGATGCTTAACCAACTGAGCCATACAGAATCCCCACGGGTACTTTCTATACTCTAGATGCATGACTCTTATTAGATATATGATTTTCAAATATTATCTCCCATTCTGTAGGTTGTCTTTAACCTTTTTGATAGTATCTTTTGGAAGTACATAAGTTTCTCATTTTGGTGACGTCCAACTTATCAATTTTTTCCTTAGCTTGTTTATGTTTTTGATGTCATATGTAAGAATCCATTTCCCAATCCAAGGTAACCAAGATTCATCCCTATGTTTTCTTGTATGAATTTTATAGATTTGGCTTACATTTAAGCCTTTGATTCATTTGGAGTTAATCTTTGTATATGATTATTTTTATTATCTCTTTCTTCTTTCACTTTTAGGTATCCAGAGGTGGAAGAATCAAAATCAAGACAACCTGACTGAATAACACGTAGAAATATTAATAAACTGGTTATTAGTGTATTGAAGAAGGGGAATATTGAGGCAATGGGGTTAGTTGGTTTTATGTTTGTATGACATATTGTGTGATCTACACACCCAAAGCTTTCTGGGTAAAATTGTGGTCAAACAATATGCAGAATTTCATCTCCACTTCCTTGCAAATGAACACTTCTTCCATTTTACTTATGAATATTCATACCTTGTTTCCATTCTTGCTATACAAGCTGTTTTGAACAGTGCTGCTTACATAACCCAGCTTTTGTTCCTCATTAAAAAAAAAAATCTGCTTTCTCCACAGGCGTACACACACACACTCACACACACACACACACACACACACACACACACACACACACAATGCTACCTCTTTCCAATATGCTCATGTGTTTGCTGGCACAGATGTCCCTACAATTCACCTCTTCTCGTCACTCACCTTTTAAGTCTTGTATACATCTGAAGTTTCTTACTTATTTTTACAGGCGCATTTCAGCATGGGGCCAATCTGGATGATAAGAAGAAAACCCACAATGGTAAGGAAGGGCAAGATAACACACTAGAGTATTTAGTCATTCCTTTGTGTTTTAGTATAGAAATGTAAGATTTAGCCATGGAGTAAGTATAATGCATAATTATCACATTTGGGATGCTAAACACAGACACTGCATTCACTCTGTGCATAGAGTTAGATGTGGTTAATGGAAAATGCAGGTTTTGCATTTTTCCAACAAAACAAGTGAGTGGGGGTGGAAGGAGACTGGCATTCTGATGATTATTTCAGAATACTAATGCCTACAGAAGCCGTAGCAATGTTGGCTGGTCTCCACTGCATTATGTCGACAGAAAAATGAGGGTTTCCCATTCCTCATTAGATGTCTCTTATGGAAGCAGCCCAACAGGTACTTTCGATCAACCAACAAGGAATTCTTTTGCCCCTCTATGAAGAAAACATTGTCTGAGTGCTCAAGGAGAGCCAGGCCAGGAAAACTAAAATAATACTCGTGAAGAGACTGGAGGACAATTAAGTATCAGATTATGTGATCCTGAATATAAGGGCCACAGAAGTACAAGGAGGAGGGAGGTCAGTGAGCCTTGGTGGTGGGAGTGGTGGAGGTGTCATAAAGCTTTCATGGAGTATGTAGGTTGGGATTGGGTTGTGGAGAATGAAAACAATTTTTAACATTAAAGGAGGAGGGGAAGAAGGGCTACACCTTATGTGAGGGAGAAGGACAGAAACTAAGCCTGATGATGGACCAGGCACCAGAGCAGGCCTTGTTACAATCTCACTTAGAATGTTTAACAACTCTGAAAGGGGGTGCGATAAGTACCCCTTCAAGAAGTTTAATTACTTGTTCCTGGTCACACAGCTTCTAAATAGTCACGTAATGTTTGGATAAAAAGTTCTGAATTTCTTCCCCAGCAACACACTTTATAGCTGCTGTCCTGCAGACTCAGAGACTGGAGCTATGATCAATGCTCTCTGCATCAGCTCTGGTTCCTTCCCACTGCTCTCTCTGACTTACCAGGCAACACAGAGACTGAAAACCTCTGTCAGATCAGTGGGTTCCCAACTTGTGGATCCTTAGAATCTTCTCAGGAGTTTAAAACAAGCAAGCAAGCAAACAAATAGGATCTATTTCTAGACCCCACTCCAGACCTAATGAAACCAAATATCCAGAGATAAGATGCTTAGATCATTTCCAATTGTCCTCCAGCACTCCATATATTACCATGGAAAAGTAGGCCAAGTGATAAATGTCTGTCATATGAATAATACATTAGCTAAAGTCATTGTTTAATCTAGTGATTTGATGACTGTAAGTTTCTTGTTTGCCTTGTTTTGTTTCTTCAGTATTATACCATGGTCATTCTTTTGGGGAAATATCTATTTCTGAGTGATGAACATGAGGACTGTGGGCTTTTCCCAGCCTGGAGTCCATCCATTTGGAGTGAACCCAAAGTGCACTTCACCAACGCTTACACAAAGGCAGATATGGGGCACCTGGGTGGCTCAGTCGGTTAAGCATCTGACTCTTGCTTTTGGCCAAGGTCATGATCTCATGGTTCATGAGATCGAGCCCTGTGTTGGTCTCTGCGATGACAGTGCAGGGCCTGCTTCAGATTCACTCTCCCCCCCCCCCTCTGCCCCACCTCTCAAAATAAATAAATAAGCTTAATTTTAAAAAAAGGAAAGAAAGGCAGATGCATGTCTCCTGGCACTGTGGGAAGATCCACACACCAACTTGCTTTGCAATCCTGGCTCTCTTTTAATCCTAGTCTAACCCAATTGTGTTAAAACCAGCCTTGACTATTTCTATTTTCCCAGACTAACACATCAATGTTTTGTATCCTCTTTACAATTGTCCTATGGACTAGAAAGGTGGTTGATAGACCCTTGCTGATTTTCCTAAATGCGCAAATCAACAGTGGTTGCTGACTTTTGTAGTAGGGTAGAAGACGGGAGATTGGCAAGTAAGCTTACTTGGTCTTTATTAATTCCATTTGTAATGTGATTTAATGTCCAGTTGTAGATGGGTTTTGGGTTGTATTATGTTCATCAGGTTGATTTAAACATTGCTTGATTTGGTTGCAAAGTGAAGTGCTTGATCAAGTGGTTCTGTGATTTTTCCATCACTTTTCTTTCCATATCCATCCATTTTACCACGCGACCAAGGCTTCCCACTGCGTCATCCAGATCTCATAGAGACATGCGATTGGAGATATGTGACCACGTAATTAGAAATACGGGAGTTCTCCAAGTTTAAGAGTGCTTCAGTCATAGACATAATTATTAGTGTAATAAAAACAGGAAAAGTCTAAATGAGATTCACCTCCCTTTAGTATCCAGGGGATCTCAGATGATATTTCAGCTTTGGTTCATTTTCCCTTCTGCATTTATTATTCCCTTATTATAAAATGTCACTTTGCCTATAAAATATTTTGCCTTGCTGTCAAGTTTTATTTGGTTCAGGTTTTAAGTCAGAAGCATTTGTGGCTGAACACTCCTGTCTGTGCCAAAGGAATTTTCCAAGCTACAATGTTTGTTACTTTTGTAAATACACACATTGTTTCTAAGGTAGTGTGGGAACAACATTGGCTTAAAAATACTACACACTAAAGCAAAAGACACACATTCGCAATATGACTCAGGTCTGATGGGAACATTCCTTATCATATAAACTGAACTTTAAAAAATTGCTTTTAGAATTGATTTAGGTGGAAGAAAAGAGGCAAATAATCTATGCCATTCACAGGACAGTAGTCACTAGGGAGAAGAGCAAACTGTTTGAAGCAAAAAGAAAAGAGTTCCTTAAAAGCTTTAACACACACGAGATGATTCAGTTTTGCCACATTAGCCTGGTCTGCTCCACTTTCCCACCCACCATTTCAATTTTAGTGACCTTTTCCTTATCATCAGGCTTTCAAAACCATCATCCAAATTTCCAGCTGCTTCTCCTGCCTGTAAAACACCAGCCAACCTGGTGGAAGCTCCCACCGTTGCCCTTTCCTCCTACTGCTTCTTCCTAAATAGAAACTCTTCATTAAATTAATTGTCTCCATCTAGTTTGATGGGCAACAGCCTGTTACCAGGGGCCTATCCCTTCCCTTAGTCTTTGAAAGGGGAACGAATCAAAGTACTGACTGTAGTGCCATGAGAAACAGTTTTTATTTTAAAAAAATCCAATAGGAACTCTGGTTAATTGACGCATTCAGTATGTTTTAGTTTGTGCCCATAAGATTTGTATGACCAGACAAATGTAATGTTCTACCTACAATCTACCAGATTGCTTTTACCATAAAATAAGCCTTCTTTATTGCTGATGTTTGCAGGGTGCGTCCCTTATGCAGTACATAAGAAGAGACATGAATTATTTTTTTTTCAAGAAAGCCAATGATTCTCATATAAATCCAGTTTTCAAGTGTTTGTCAATAGACAAGATAGCTTACCATCACCTATAAGGACATTGGCACTTTTGACAAGAGCATAAATCAGTTAATAGATTTAACTTATTTTCAGAGGAGGGGATTTACTTTAATGAGGTTTTGCTTTTGCTAAATCCATCATGGATGGAATTCCTACCTTTATCACAACTCCGGATGAATTGCTTAGGCCACCCTTTAGAATGTGTCACAATGGCCACTGTCAGCTTTCAGTCACGACAACAGAGGAGCACCAGTGATTTGTGGCAAGTACCACACTGATGTGTATGTACTCGTGGATTATCTCCATTTCAGACTCCATTGCTACCAACCGAGTTGCATTAGGTATTGTTCATTATGACTGAATAACTGTATTTTAAGTTGCATACAACCTTACTGTATGAATAAAGGCTAATAAAGAACCAATGGGGAAGGAAAATCCCAAACTAAGTGTACTAAAAATATTCTACATTTTTTTGTTAATTTACAATAAAATCGAGGCCTTCCGATGAAGCATCAATCCACTTCTCACTGAAAAGCGAGGGTGCGGGCTTGGAAATCATCTCACTTGGTCATAACCAATGCCCAACAGTGAGATCTGATAGATCATTAGCAGGAAAAAGGGAAGAAGTGTGGTTCTAGCTGAAGGTTAGGGAAAGAGACTGAGAAGACTTTAATGTCACACAAAAAATAAATCATGTGCAAAATAATGGGCCCATGTGTGATTGCTCCGTGAGCTTGCTTTTGCGCTTAGATTATCCCTCAATACATTAGACTTCTGGACCAAAAGGGAAGGTGAAGGATAGGGGACAACAATATTTTCAGGTGATCCCAGCCAGGAGAAAATGCAATAACTGTACAGTTGAGTCCAAAAGCCAAGAGGCAGCAGACATCCCTGATTCAGCCACATAGACAGCCCTTTCATGGCAATTTGCAAAGGTGGGTTTTTGTACTGGGTCCAATTGTCTTGATAAATAGTGCAGCTGATAAAAGCCTCCTGGCAAGGATCTTGCAGTAATTGAATAGATCCCCAGGCTGGCTGCCATCCGGGAATATAGTTCCAGACACCAGCATGGCAGGGCCACTGGGCAGCTCACCCTGGTCAGGAGTACCTCCCTGCTCTCAGAGCCAGAGGCTGCATTCCCACTTTAAAGGAGTCTCATTTCCCCCATTTTCCAAGAACAATGGGTTTTCAGCCTTTAGTGTGCCTGGGAATCCACTGAGCTTGGCTCACTCCAATTCTCCTGTGCACAGAATGGACGGTGATTTAATGTGAATTTTCATTTCTGCCTCAACAGAATGGATTTCCTGCATGAATCACCTTTATTGTGGTTTTATCCTGGGCCACTTAGCCAAGTTATAAATGATCTTTAGAGGCATGAGATAAATCTGCCCCTTTGATTCACCAATTCTATGAACCAAAAAAGCTTAGGCTTATTTAGCCATCTATTTTCAGAGACGCCAACAAGGCTTTTGGTAGGCTGACGGCAGAAGACGGATGGTCAGTTTTGGGGTTGTCTATGAAATGGCTCGTGCGAGAATTCCTTGTATTCCCTGCCCTGTCATTTGTCTTCCCAAATTCCCTTAGCAGATCTTCTTCCACCTCCGAATTCATGCTGTGTGCAGGGCTCTATCTTTTCAAAGTTGCAACCTTGTTCCTAATACCACCTTGAACAGGTTCTGTTCTCTGAATACCGACTGGGGCATTTCTGGGTAGGATGGGCCAAAGTGGGTTCCACAAACTTCCAGGATCAGCCTCATTAACTAGGTGAAGCTATCAGGGTTCTATTTTCCCTTCCTCTCTCTCTAAGCAAAGAAACAAACAAAAAGCAGAGATTGCGTTTCAGGCAGTTAGTCGCCTTCCGAACAGATCTTCAATTTTTTCTTTCACCCTCCATCAGTCCTTCAAATCAATGTCTTATTTTGGAAATGTTCCTAGTAGCTCAAGGCGGTTCACAAAGAGTAGATTTCCTGGGTGAGCATGTGAGCAGTCCCCCCTGATGACAGGGGCCCTGTAGGCTCTTAGAGCTCCGCTTGGGACTGGCCTTGCTCGCCTGAATGAGGCTGCTCTGCTCTTCTCTCCACTGCACGTTCCCTTCCCAGAAGCCAGCACTCGGGTAATCTGTCCTTGTCAGGATCTGGCACTGATGTGTGTAAGTAAACATCTAAAGTCAGCAGCCAGCTAAGGAGCATGGCTAATTCCTCCCTGCTCATTGCAGACCTCTGTCTGGGACTCACCCTGTCACCTGGTGAGTTTGTCTTTTTGCAGGGGATAAGTGCCACTAGAGGCAGTTGGGAGTCTTCCTCAACAGGTTGACTTTCATTTCTAATGAAGCTTTTCAGAGACACCCTGGCCCTCGGCTACATACCAGGAGGAGGACATGAGGTAGACCCTCTATGCAGGTTTATGGATATGCTCTGTTGGTCCTTCTATGATAACAATTTGTGCCCATTTCATACATCAATGCCTCTTCAAAGTGATGGCCAATACCCCAAGAGGGACCTTAGCTGGATGAAAGTTATCAGCTGCAAAGCCCAGAAGTTCATTTCCCTGGCAAGATGGAAATTTGGCAATAGTTTAAAACTTTTTTTTTTTTTAAGTATAGGCACATGAGCAGTTACAAAAAAATAGTACAGAGTGGCCTGATGTTACCATTATTCAGCTCTCCCCCAGTGATACCATTTTTTATATAGTACATTATATATATAGTACCATTTATAATATAGTACATTAATACAATTAGGAAATTGGCAATATTTTCATGGCAAAGGAGAATTAGCATCAAAAAGCCTCAAATGTACACTTGGTATTTAGAGTTTTGGTCCAAATTTATTTCTTTACTTAAAGAATGGCTATAGGCGTGCCTGGATGGCTTAATTGGTGGAGTGTGTGACTCTTGATCTCGGGGTTGTGAGTTTGAGCCCCATATTCAGTGTAGAGATCACTTAAAAAATAAAATCTTAAAAAAAAAGAATGGCTACAAATTAGTCACATGGGGACACTCCATGTGTCCCAAAAAAGAAGGTGCCCATTAAAAGCCATTGCAGGCTATTTTGACCTCTACTCTCACACAGAAGAGATTCTATGCAAAAAGTGGTACACTATTCAGAAAGAGAGTCTTTCAAAAATAAGGGCCTCCAAACACTCTTAGTTACCTTTAAAAATAGGTGTTCTTGGCTAATTGGGTCACTCCTGGCATCTTTTTATGGGGTCCAATTCCTCAGATATCTTGACTACTATGTTGGCTAAATGAAGTTCAGGAATAATGGAAGAGCCAGCCTTTTTAATAATCGTGTACCTAGGATGGGTTGGCAGAATGTGGTTGATATTTATTTATTACATAGGAGGTAAGAGCTCAGCTCCTGAACTCAGACAGGACAGGTTTAAGTCTGTCTTAAACAGACTTTCTGATAAAAGTTGACTTTGAACAAGTTATTTGACTGCTCTAAGCCTCAGTATTCTTGAGCATAAAATGAGAATGACATAGTACCTGAGAAATTAGTGCCAATTGATTGGAAAATCTCGGGCATATAGTAGGTGCACAATAAATTTAGTTGTTGGTATGAATAATCACTTTTAATTAGGGTATTCTGGGTAATAATTTTTATTTCATGCAGTTGCTTCAAAGTCAGTCCAGATAATTTGTGAAATATCTTTCAGTCTTATGGTATGAAAAGTAGCTGGAGGAGATTTACTGTTCCTCATATTTGGAGAACCATTTGGATTTCCACTGAAGTTATTATTTTCAAATAGTAATTGCTTAATATCCCATCATGCATTATAAATCATTGCATAACTTCCAGATTAACTGTTTGTTGAAAAGGTATGTGCATAATAACATAGTCTAAAATTGGATCAAAACATAGTCACAAGATTTTCAAGTCTAAAGTTAATATAACTGAGGTCTATATAACTAACTTAAAGTTAATGCATCTAGATCCATATTTACCTGGACATTTATTTCTAAAGTAACAGATACCAGGTTAGCTGAGTGGCTCAGTTGGTTAAGCATCCAACTTTGGCTCAGGTCATGAACTTGTGGTTCGGGGTTCAAGCCCTGCATCAAGCTCTGTGCTGACAGCTCAGAGCCGGGGGCCTGCTTCAGATTCTATGTCTCCCTTTCTCTCTGCCCCACCCCTGCTCATATTCTCTCTCTCTCTCTGTCTCTCTCAAAATAAATAAATATTAAAAAAAAAAAAAGAAGGTAACAGATACCATTGGAAGTGCTTGTAACAATAAGTCAAACATTAAGGAACATTAATTGTTTTTGAAAAAATGTGTATTTGTTGTGAAAAGTAGATCTGTTACCATGGTTGCCTATGTCTTGTTTATAATTGTAGGTTTTCTGTTCCTGGGAGTTAAAGTAGTTGAGGAACCAATAGCAAATCTACCCTTTCAACAACAGCCCTACCTCAGTTTATAATTAGTTAATAAATCACTGAAAATTGCATGTAAATAATTTCAGACTTTAGATTTTAGAGTGAATGGAGAAGCATCCCCAAAATATGTTGACACTTCTTTTTAAACAGAATATTAGACTCCCATTTATGTTGGCATAAATTAGTAGCATGAAAAAAAAATCTCAAAATTTTTCTGAAGAATTATCAGCAAACAGTGTTGGGAAAATGAAAGGAGGCTTGATTGTTAGGAGGTTTTGTTGCCAGATAATGTGATGCTTTGTAAACAAAGACTGCTCTACAGTGATCTAGCACAAAAGGCAGACCTCTTGGATTGGAAATATGTCATTTTAGGGTTTATATTTCAAAAACTGACACCTCATAAGTAACTCTAGTCTTTTGGCTTCTTATACTGAGAACCAACCCAAGTGAATTCAGTGTCAGAAAAGGGCACTGATGCCCAGGACCAAAACTCAATCCTCTGTATCAAATGATCATTAGCAATGTGTATCTATGCTTTCTTGGTTTTCCTCTTTTGGGGAGAAGGAGCAGACAAAGTTGCTGTCTTGAAATTTTTGTGAACTGTGTTTTCAGAGTAACAGAAATGTTAGAAAAGATCTGTTTCCACTCGGATTCTAACAGTGTGGTCTCAGACAAATAGACAAAACCTGAGGCAATTAGCAAGACTTTCTAGGTAAACAACCTAGAAAGATTGGTTGATCAACACAAGAAAAGGATAGAGTTTTTTTTTTTAATTTTTTTTTCCACGTTTTTTTTTTTTTATTTATTTTTGGGACAGAGAGAGACAGAGCATGAACGGGGGAGGGGCAGAGAGAGAGGGAGACACAGAATCGGAAACAGGCTCCAGGCTCCGAGCCATCAGCCCAGAGCCTGACGCAGGGCTCGAACTCACAGACCGCGAGATCGTGACCTGGCTGAAGTCAGACGCTTAACTGACTGCGCCACCCAGGCGCCCCAAGGATAGAGTTTTTAAAGAAAATGTAAGTTAATATCAGATATCTGGATATGGAACTACTTTCGAACATAAAATTAGTGATGGAATGAATCACAAAGAAAAATAATATATTTGACTGCTTAAAAATGAACTGTCACAAGGTAAAATATCCTAATACAATTATATGCCAAACAGGAGCAATTTTAGCCACCAATAGGCACAGGAAAAACAGAATATTTTTAATATTTAACAAGTTTATATTGTAAAAAGAGAAGAGTCACTAAGTAGCAAATGATAGAAAGAGACAATTTACACTAGAAGAAATAGAACTGGCTAATAATTATAAGAAAGCACCTAAAATTGCTAATATTAAAATAATGAAATTTAGAAACAAGATACGGTCTTTTCCTTCATGAAATTAGCAAAGAATCAAAATACTAGGTATATAGTGTTACCTTTCAATGTCGTTCCCTCAGTATGGTGAAGGCCAGCGTTCTGGAGGTGAATCATCTGGATCCCAAATCCAGTTGTACGACATTGGAAAAGTTATGCAACTTCTTTGTCAGTCTCTCATCTGTAAATAGGTATGAGAGGATACCTACTTCATATTGGTATGGTTACAGTTAATGATATGACACACATAGAGCATTTAGCACTGTGTCTGGTACATAAGACATCAAAAAAAAAATGGTAGCTGCTATCAGCTACTGTTACAGTCTCATTCACTGCTGGTAGAAGTTTAATCTACAAATTGCAATAAAAGCAGAAGGCAATATGGCAATACTTAATCAAAAGCGTTAAAAATAGTCAAGTCTATTTTTAGGAAACCATTCCAAGAAAATAATCTGTTGTGCACAAACATTATGTGCACATGATATGCACAAACACTATCTTTAGATGGTCATAAAGATAAAATGTTCCAAATGATCTAAATGTTCGATAATGGAGAAATGAATTTAACTTGATTACACGGCATCATTCTATGGTGGAGCACAACATGACTATGAAAATTATGCTTTTTGAGGAAGTTTTAATGACTGGCATACACTTATGAAATAACATGAAAGAAGCAGAATATGAAATTATATTTACAACACACCTCAATTATGTGAACATAGATATACATTAAAGACATAAATACAGAAAACTATGAAGGAAACAACATTTTAGTGGCTGTTGTTTCTGGGCAGTGAGATTATGGGTATTTTTAAAAATATGCTTTTCTGTGCTTACTTTTTCTATAGTGCAGCTGTGTCATTTTTTCCGCAATTAAGACGAAACCTGAATTCAGAAAAGAAGATTTGAGATGGCATAGTGGGACATGTCATTTGTTCCTCATAAAATTTAAAATGTTTTCAAAGCTCTCAGAGGAGAAACAAGAGGAAATAAATCTGTAAGAGACACAAACATAAATGCATTTATGTTTTGATCTTGACTGATGCTTATATGGGATAAACTTAATCTCCACCCACCGTCGAGTTTCTGTTTGCAACTACAGTCAATCAGTTGATTCACAATGTTTGTTTCCGGCCTTCTCTATGCCAGGCACTGGGCCCCTCAAGGGAGACCATGTTGAGCAAAGCAAGACCTGTCTTTACCCTCACTGAGGGGTCAGGGGAAGATATAGCAATTCCAGATCAAAGGCTCAACAAAGACACTCAGGCCCTCATGTATTTAGAGATTTGTAAATTTGTTAGAGCTGTTCTTTAGTTAAAAAAAATATAAAGTGCTTTCCCTCCCCCCCCCCCCCCCCATTATAAGGAATGTTTTCTAAAACCAAAAAGAAAAACAAGATGTCCAAAGTGTCTGAGATGCTGGCCTTGTAGATGTGGCTGGAGGAAAAGGTAGCCTGGGTCTCAGGGAGGGAGTTGATGTGTGAGGACACAGGGTTGCTCGCTGTGCTCCAGGTCACAGAGAATGCCATTGTTTGTTCTTGGAAACTGTTGCTTTTGTTCACCAACTCCCCCACCCTGCCCCAAAGGGAGCACATGAGCAATCGCAGTCCTGGCTTACTGTTCCTTTGTAAAGCACCCTCATTCCTTCTTGTCAGCATTTCTACCATTTAGTGACCTTGATAAAGATAATTAAGCAAGCAATAAAAATGGCTCAGAAGAAAGCAGGTTCATATGAAGTTGTTTCCCAGTATGGAAGAATGAGCTCCTTTTTCACTCTGCCCCATAGTAAATACACACTCACATATCTGCATTTATATTTGTACATGTGCACATACACATATATGCACATATAACAATGCAGACAGGCTTTTTAGAAATCAAAAGGCTGAAGCACATGGAGACATTTTTGTTCAGAGAGAAAATGCACTATGCTATTAGTACATGAAAAATAAAACAAGATTTATATACCCTGAGGAGGCCACAAAGCTTTTCTACAAATGTTATGATTATAATCCCAAGTAAAAACAGATTAGAAAGATTTGTTCGAAATAATAGTTCAGGTAACCACCATTCAACCACCTGCAGCTTCACCTTTTGGGAAAATAATCAAGAATGAGAAAATTCAAAAGTATAGCCAGGGTAGACACTTGACTAATGCAGCCTCCCCTTCCCCCACTAGGCCCCCACTCTTCTCACTCGGTACACGTTTCTGACAAACTACATTTAGCTATCAGCCTTCCAAGACCTCTGGAGATTAGACACAGGAGTCCTCCCAACTGCCTTGGTGTATTGATGGCAACATGAAATAACAATTAAAAGTAAGGGGGAAAAAATAAGAAAACCATAAAATGTATGTGCAAAGATTCAAGGAACAAAGTCGCCTGGTTTCATATACCGTAGAGAAATAGTCCTCAGCGAGCCCTGAAGAAATGGCTCCTTAAGTATGCTGTACAGGACACATTTTAACATGCATTGTGCTAAATGTTTCTTTTTTCAGTTTTTTAAAAGTAAACTCTATGCCTAACATGGGGATCAAACTCCAAGATCAAGAGTCGCATGCTATACCAACCAAGCCAGCCAGGCGCCCCACGGATTGTGCTCAGTCTTAAAGAAATGGTTACATTTTATTCTGTATACTCAGTTGAAGTTAGACTAGTGGGAAATTCATCTTAGTATATTGTCCATTTAAAAATATCTTAAAACAAACGAGTTTAAGGGAGCAAGCTTTGACTCAACCAAAACAAACAAACAAAAAAATCTCACTTAAAATAAAAAACAGAGAACTCATTTCCGGAGTTCACACACACATGAACACCCATACGCATATATTCCTATACAATAATTAGCTGCACTTCAGTAAAATGCTTTCTTTTGTGATTCAAGCTAGAGAAAAAAACAAAACAAAACACTGCTTTGGTTTAGAAAAAAAGATTTTTGAAAACATCCGCAGGGAACAAGCAATACATTTCTTTAAACTCCGGATATCAATGTAATTACTTCAAAAGGCAGATCAATGTGGCTCGACTTTTGAATATCTAATATAACTACCACCCATTCCTCCCAGAAGAGATTCATTTTCATTGCATTCTATAAAATACATTTCTTTCCCCCATTCTACAAAGCTCAAACTGCTTTCCAAATATTCTATTACACATAGGGCTGAATCTGCCACTCTGATTTTTTTCTTGCAGTGATGGTAACATAGGAAAAATTCCTCTGGAGATTTTATAGTGAAGCCTATAACCCTTGATCTTCAAGATACAAGCTATAGGAAGCTGAAAAAAAAGTTTCTGAACATCAAACACTTGTCAACTGGGGTTTCTTACCCCTGGACAGATTTAGAGCAATCTAAATCTATTTCTCAGAGTTTTGCATAAAGACCAACTCGAGTGTATCTTAGGAGAACAGACTCAGGCTCCTACTTCATCCCTGCTGTTCTGATGCCATAATTGTAAAGTGTGGCGGTGTGGATTCTAGGAATGTGGATTTTAACTGGTACTCCTCGTGGTTGGTGACTTACTCTTTAAGAAGCCCTGTTATCCCCAAAGCTATTTGAACAGGCTTTCCATTCCTCTTTTACTGGTTCTTCATCTGTTCTCTTTATCAAACACACTGGGATTTTAACACAAGATACATATCTGTTTTCAAGTTTAAAATGATACCCTCCTTTAGTTTTGACCTTGCTAAACCAAAGGTATTCATCCATTTGATAGCTTTGTTGGTCTTGACTACACCACCTAGTGTGAAGAGAGATAATTGCAGGTTCTTTTGAAAACCCTAAATGATTTGAATGCTTGTTTGTATGACTCTAGATAGAGATTTAGCAACCAGAATTTTCCAGCCAATATTTCAATGAGATATGGCCTCCCTATAATTTCTCTAAGGCAGCATTAAATCTTAAGCATTTAGCAGCTATATATGGAATCAAATATTTAAAATTATTCATTATTGCTGGAACAAGTATTTTGTTTAGGGTGAAATTTCGTAAATACTTAGACTGGCATTCCATCATTTTGTATATGATACATGTATATTTATGGTACATTGGCACCTTTGTATAGTCTGCATTTTCAACACATGTACAATTTTGAGTATTTCAGATTCAGGGCAGAGTGTCAGTTAACCTTCTGAATTATTACCAAAGTTGACATTTGAGTCTCTGCATTTGAGATAAGATTGGTGGTCAAAAAAACCCCCTAAGTATTTTGGGGGGTTTGCAATATTTGCTTTGCACTTGGTCAGCATTATAATTCCCAGCTTTCATGTTGTTCCTTCTCCTTGGTGACAATTTGTTGGGTAATGTGGCACACTCTGGTTTTTAAGAACAAGCTGCCTTTAAAAGGGATAAAGGAAAATTACTGCTTTAAAAAGCTTACTTGACAAATGACACCAGGCAGAAAGCTTAATTTTGTGCTGAATATGAAGCCACTAACATAAATGGATAGTATACCATTTCCTGTACTAAGATTTCATGAATAAAATAGGAGAAGCTAAGTTCTGTCCTCATTCCACCCAAAACTGTAAATCAGAAGTGCATTTTTGTACATATTCCCCAAACTATGCCTTAATTTAAAAAAATAGAAAAATATGATAAATGTGATGTTATAAACAAATATATATCATACACATGATATTAGAAATAAAACTGATACTATAAAGAAAGAAGACCCACCCCCCTCCTTTCTTCCTTCCTATTTGTGAGGCATAATCATATCTCAGGTTGTCTCAATTAATTGCTGCCCAGAGCCTGACTGTGGTCACAGATGGATGCATTGCAAAATACTTAGCAATCCATTTACACATGCCTCAAAAGAGGAAAACGTTATTCACTGAATTAAAAGGACTGCCTATGAAAGCAGAGCAGAATCCTTAGTAGTGGAAAGGGTGAGGTGAACAGCCATGCAACAGAATGTACTTGCAATGTGTCTGTTGCTTCTGGCTGTGCTATAGTAAGAGCATAGCCCACTCCAACAAAAATTGTCTCTCTATGCCATGACATCTGCATCTGTGCTGTCTGCCACCTTAGCAAAAGGACTGGTTAGAATAAGTCACTCTGCATCTTTCAAAATGTGTGTCTACAGAACTCTACTTACTCCGAGGGTTTAAAAGTATACTTAACAAAATGGCATCATGGTCAAATAACTCTTGGAACCATTGTATTCAACAATGATTCTTCAATTCTTAGTGTAGGATATTTCAGAATATCTAATTTCACGTATCTTTCTTTTCATTGAGTAACTCATGAAACAAGTATTTCTAGGAATTTGCTTTAGGAAATGTTGGCTTCATAGGTTATTTTAACTCAGAAGTATGCACAAATATGTTGTATATGCGTATATTAAACACAAATTCAGAGAAAAATTGGGCCATTGTTCTTTGTGCTCTGTAATTTACCACATAGTTTACTGTTAATTTGGTAATAGTGCTTTAAAAAATATTTTAGGGGCGCCTGGGTGGCTCAGTTGGTCAAAGTCATCCGACTTTGGCTCAGATCGTGATCTCACAGTTCGCGGGTTTGAGCCCCACATCGGGCTGTGCTGACAGCTCAGAGCCTGGAGCCTGCTTTAGACGTGTCTCCCTCTCTCTGCTCTTCCCCTGCTTGCGCTCTGTCTCTCTCTCAAAAATAAACATTACAAAAACTTTAAAAAATTGTAAACTATCCATTGTAAAACCGAAATAATCATTCCATGGTGAAATCTAGAGTTTGGAATTGCTACACAGAATATGGGCTTTGTCCTTAAGACAAAGCTTGGTGGGAACAGAAGCAGACATGGAAGAGATAGCTTCAGTATAATACAAAGATGTGTTTGAGTTACTGCTACAGAATGCTCTGGGAGACCATAAAAATAGAAATTGCTCATTTGTTGGGCATATTTCCTTTGACGGAAAATAGGTCTTGGAGGAGACAATGCTTGAGCTGAATACTGAAGAATAAATAGGGATAAGTGTTTCAAAGAACTGGAATGAGGTGGGGTCTGTGCTCCAGGCAAAGGGATAGCCCCAGGCATAGAAGAGCTTATCCTATAATACGTGGGAAGTTCTGTTTTATGACAAAGGGAAAGGCAAAGATGAAACTGTAGGTAGGAAGGCACCAGGTCATGGAAGGAGTCTGGACACAGTGGTTCTCAAACATGTTGATACATCAGAACCAACTGATCAGTATACATATATACATCAGAATATTTACTGAAAATATTGTCACCACCACCACCTCGTCCACTCTGTTACTACCACTGCTATACTCTTCCATTTTCTAAGCATTGAAGCATTTCATTTACACAATACTATGCAATTCGTAATACAACCCTATATGAGGAAATATTTTTATCTCCATTTTTTCACTTACAGATAAATGAAGATCAGAATGATTAAGGAATCTGCCCAAGGTGATGGCAGCACGCAAGATTTGAACTCAAGTATTCTAGTATCCTAGTGTAGATGACAGAGTATTCAAAATTACTTTTTTTTTTTTTTGGTTCTTGCAGTAACGTCATTTCAGAAATTAGTGATTTCTTTGAGTATTCAAGACACTTCCTTTCTCTTACCTGATTTTTTTGTAAGCTACCTCCACCCTTTTTATACTTACTCATCCTCTAATAAATAGTGACTTGGTGGTTGTTGACACAGTAACTGTGGAATGCCCATGACCCTATTCTGCATCTATATAGTTCCCACATTTCCTATAATTTTAAGGCAGACTTTTTAGGCTTTAGTGAGCTTTCATTTAGAGCACTTCTACAGGTTTCCTGATTTCCTGATACTCTGAGCAAATGAAGAAAGTTAAAAACCTATAATCCCTAGGATGTCCTGTTTCCCATGTCCTCTGCAGTTTCTCTCGCACTTCAGTAACTGGACAAGCCCCGAATGCTAGTTGCCCTGGGGGTCACAGTTTGTGACTACATGGAGAAAGGAGAGATACTCTGGGGAATGGCTAACCAGAATCCTGATTGCCTTAAAAACCTCTACGCAGACATTTAGCATTAGAAAAGCAGCTGCATGGCAAAGAGTCTGAATCAGGAGGATGAAATTAGGAAAGGATGAAGGATATCTGTCGATATTTTAGAATGAAAGCCTCCATTATTTTCAGAGGTAAAGCACCAACTAGTCACTTGCTTTTGTCTATCATTTGACTTTGGAGTTAGAGAAATCTCTCCAGGATTCTGGCAATAGTCCTTTAAAAAATTGCATCGTGACTATCATTAAAAAAGAAAAGCTTTCTATGTATTTTTGTGGAAAATAGGAGAAGCTGTGTCAGGCTGTTAACCAGATATGAGTTTTAACCAATTATTTTGAAAATTCGTAACAAATAATGAAATCTTGGAGCTATTTATCTCCACAGAAATGAGGACAGCTATTTATTTGATAATTTCCACATGAAAAGCTTAATTTTTAGAAGCATATTATGAGTGCACAGAGTACTTTATTCCAATGTTTATATTCATTTGGACCTTGTAGGACAATTTTAAAGTTACTATTAATAGCTACATTTGATGGATTGAACAACTGTTTTTTCCAGGTAAGGCTGTAAGTTTCGGGAAAATTCTTTAGAATAGTTTGTGAGTGGGTGGAGGGTTTATATTAGGAAATATTGGTTAAATTAGCAGATAAACTCCATGTCTAAATCAACACTGCTGGATCAAAAATGAACCCATTGTCATCCAGTTTCTATCCATAACTATGTCAGAGACTCTAGGAGATGAAGAGGGTGGCATTTCTGGTTTGAGCTGGAAAAATAACCAGGATGAAGTATCCAATGCAATGTTCTTTAATAACAATCTCATTTTTCAAGGTCATCGTGTTCAGGGTCATCTTTAAGCTATTGTTTTATTTCCGTAAGGTCTCTAGCTCTTCCTTAACTCCAGTTTTAAAAAAACAAGTTTGTCTTTTTTTTTTTTTTTTTTTTTTAAAGTTTATTTATTTGGAGAGAGAGAGAGAGAAGCGGGGGGGGGGGGGGGGGGGCAGAGAGAGAGGGAGACACAGAATCTGAAACAGGCTCCAGGCCCTGAGCGGTCAGCACAGAGCCCGACGCGGGGCTTGAACTCACGGACCGTGAGATCATGACCTGAGCCGAAGTCGGACGCTTAACCGACCAAGCCGCCCAGGCGCCCCAAGTTTGTCTTTAAAACGACAGCATTGACGTAAGCTGTAGCCACTGGAGTGCCTAAGGGTGAATATCAGCTTGCCATTCCCTGGAGGTGAATACATACATATATTTTAAGTTTTCAGGTTTAATCATCATGCCTCTTCCCTTATTCATTACATGAATAAAATGTCACCTTATTTATAAGATCATATATATTAAAGTATTTTAATCTAACACAAATGAGTCTTTATTAATGAAATGATCTTTCAACCTACATAGATCTTATCCAGTTCTTTTTAAGAAATGTGCAAATTAGACATTATTATTATCCTTACTTTATAGGTGAGGAAATTGAGGACCAGCATATCCCAGTCCATTGGATGGTGGAACACAGGAGGTAAATCCTATTCCTGTGATGTGACCAGAGGTCCTTGGGATGATAGTCCAGGGCTCTTTCTACCATTGCAATGATCTCTGAATATAGACTGTGTTAGAATTTTTCTCTTCTGAACTGAAAAGCCTCCTCTGTCATAGATTATACAGTAACAGCCTAGAAAATATCACTTTATTTAAAAAGTTTATAAAATCTGCCTAACAATATTACAGCAAGTTTGTTTAATATATAAGAGGGGAAAGTGGGGTTTTTTTTGTTGTTAAGTTTATTTTGAGATAGAGTGAGCGCACATGGGAGAGGCAGAGAGAGAGAGAGACAGAGAGAGAGAGAGAGAGAGAGAGAGAGAGAGAGAGAGAGAATACCAAGCAGGCTCCACACAGAGCCCAAAGCAGGGCTGGAACTCACAAGCCATGAGATTATGACCTGAGCCAAAACCAAGAGTCAGATGCTTAACTGACTGAGCCACCCAGGCACCCTGGTGGAAAAGTGCTTTAATGCCAATGTGGAGGCCCATTTAGGCCCCCCGGAATTAATATAAAGATTATTTTAAAGCAAAGACATTTGGGATTTAACAGGTGCAGCAAAAAGCCTTCCTTTACAGAAACTTCTGGGAGTGGGGCTGCCACGAGTCCAATCTTCAGGGGATTTTTATGTCTGAGAAGAAAAAAAGCTAAGACGAAGTCTGACCTGAATAAACATTATCACAGACTTTCTTATTTCTTCTCCTAGAAATCCATTTGTTCCTCTCATAGAAGCCTTTTCTTCTCCTTCCCCTCTTCAGTTAGGTATATAAACTCCCATTTTTATTTATTTATTTATTTATTTTAATTTTTTTTTTTTAATGTTTTTATTTATTTTTGAGACAGAGAGAGGCAGAGCATGAGCAGGGGAGGGGCAGAGAGAGAGGGAGACACAGAATCTGAAGCAGGCTCCAGGCTCTGCACTGTCAGCACAGAGCCCGACGCAGGGCTCGAACTCACCAAGTGTGAGATCATGACCTGAGCCGAAGCCGGACGCTTAACCGATTGAGCCACCCAGGCGCCCCTAAACTCCCATGTTTATATGCCTATAAGATATATATAGGTATATAGGTATATATGTATTTCAGAAAGCCACTTCTTTTTTATATATAAGTTTTGGTTGTTCCCCTGATAACCTATAAGTTTACATTTAATTTGCAGACCTCTAAAACATGAACCTAAGAGGGTAGAGTAAAAATGTTGCCTCTCCTACACCATTACCCCAAATCAGATATTTTTAATTTTTTACTGTAATAAAAACATGTAACATAAATTAGATTATCTTTTTATATATTTGAATCCAGGCTCTTTTATTGACATATTTTGTAGTAATTGCAACAAATCTATACCTTTTTCATAGATAATCATTTTATTAGGTACGGTTTATTGGGTACTATGCAGTGCCATAAGTGGAATAAGTTATTTCATGTTTAGCTCATTCAATTTTCTCGTATGTTTAAGGTAGATGTCAGTATTTTGTATACTGCTACTGAGAAATTTGAAAATCGGAATGATTAACCAGCTTGGCAAATTTAATACACCTAATTGGCAGTGAGGATGGGTGCCTTGCTTTTCTTTTATCAATTTAATGACAATACATGTTTCAGTCAAGGGGTCCTTCTATATAGTACATCTAACAACATTTCTTGGACCATTAGTTCCCTTCCAGGCTTCAATAAATAACAGAATTAGGAAGTGTTTTGAATGTTGCTTTTCCCACTATTTGGTTGCTTCTTTAGGATAGATTCTCAGAACGTAGTTCTTATAGTCAAACATTATGGATAATTTTGTGGCTCATGATACATATTACCAAATTACTTTGCAAAACCATTTTTTTTTTTAGTCTGTACTGTAGTCACTCTTGAATCTAAGTTATGCTTTGCTATTATCCCACCTTTCTCTGGAAGTCCTTTTTGAGTGTTACAGCTATGAAACAAATTGTAAGTATCCAGGGAGAGGTTTTAAAAACCACTTCACAGATAGCTCCCTAATGGCATGGGACCAATGAAATATAGGCTACACCATTGGCCCTCGGGAAGGTAATCATGAACCAGTGGTGCATTTAAAAACAGATAGGATGCCCAAATGCATAGGCTAAGATAATGTAATTCTCCCATCTTAACCCTCCCCGGTTGGATTCATGCTTTGGTTTTATAAACCAAAAAGGCAAAAATTTGAAAATGATTCCATCAAGGAATCAGAAAGTAAAGCCCATGAATCAAGATCTGAAGAGGTGAAAGGATTCAGTTGGAAAGAATCCCTGCCACCTTCAGGGCAGATGAGAAAGACCAGCTCCCCCAAATGTAGGATATGGTAAAAAAGGGCACAAGTTTTGAGTCAGAGCAACCTGTGAGGCTCAACTCTTTTACCTACTTGCTGTGTGACCATGGGTAAATACTGATCTTCTTGGGTCTCAGTTTCCTCATCTATAACATGGGGATAATAGCCTTTTCAAAGAATTGCTGGAGGGAATGAGATAATACAGTAACATAATCCACATAAGAAAGATACCAAATGCTGCTTCTCTGCCTGGAGGGGGTGGGGGAGTGGTGGAGGAGAATGGGACTCAGGAGAGGAAAAAAGGGAGCTTCCATTTTAACCGGAATATTTTGTATCTTTTATACAAAGGTACAAAGATCTGGAGCAAGTAGGACGAAATATTGACTCTTGTTAATCTGGAGGCAGTGCTTGTTAAATTATTTGCTGCATTTTTTCTGCTTTTATATTTAAGTTTTTAATTAAACTCTTCTCGTGTTTGGCATATAGGGAACACTCATGGATTCAGAAGCTTTCCCACACCCTTTGTCAGAAGCTGGCGTCTTTACTCTGATAAAAGAGTCTTTACTCTGATAAAGAGTAAAGTGGGACCCAAGGAAACAAATTCTGGCTTGTAAACCTGAGCCCAAGTGGAATGTGCCTCTGGGGAACTGCGCACCCACCTTTTGTAATGAAGGTCAGCACATCAAGTTCACCCTCCGCTGTGCAGACTGAAAAAACCCAAGTGTCCCTACACCACCTTCTTCAGCTTTCCTACTCAGTGCAGAGATGGTGGTGTTTTATGTGATCTATAGTCTACAGCTGGATTCCATTTTCCATATGGGGTTTTCTATCAAGGAAAGCTGTTTACATTATAATTTACTGCAGCATGCAACTCCTGCCAATGTATTGTTACCATGATTTCCATATTGGAGCCCTCCCTACCCCACAGCGATGTTTATTTAGTCTATACAGTTCGTTTAGAGTGTCCTCATGGAAACTCTGGATTTAGGGTTATGAAAGTAACTGTTACAGAGCTCCTGAATGTGGTGGACCCCTCTTGAAAGCTGTCTTTCCTGAAGCTTATTACAAACCAGATGATCACCACCTACAGCAGGGTGAGCTTAGTGATGACCTCACGCTATCTTTATGTTGCAACAAATATTCACATAACACATAACACACAACACATGGTTCATCAACTCAGAGGGTTTTCAGCCGCTGAAAACAACACTGGGTTCTTCGGTGGGTTAGTTGTTCTTTTTTGATCTCTGAGCTTCCCACCTTTGTTCCCTCCCATTCTCCCCTCACCTTGACTCTGAGAAAGGAAAAGGGAGCGTTCTGAAGATAGAAATTAGATTAATTAAGCCCAACTTAGTATGCAGTGATGGGTTCTTGTGTCTTCTATTCTATGGAAAAAGACTCATTGTTCACGCAGGCTGAGCTTTGAGAGCAGTGTTCTTCCACTGCCAGAGAAAGAGGAAAATAGTTCCTTTTCTCTCTTTCCTTCTTTCTTGGCAGAATTGATGCAGGGGCCACGTGGCTGTCAGCTCACTCAGGGATATGCACAGAGGAATTTCAGAATGTTTTAGATGTTATAAAATTGCAAGTTAACAGCTGACAGAGGTTGTTACGGAAATTAGACAGTCTTTCACATCATTTATCAGAGTGCTTACAATTCCCGTTTCAAGGCAGGTGAAATAATAAGGGATATTTGGAACTGAATCATATTCAGTGCTTGAAAGAGAAAGAAAATCTGCATCCAAATTATTTGAATAAATGCAAGAAGCGGAACTGCCTGGGCAGATATGCTGCCACCACTGTTTTAACACGATAACTAGCAGCAGCCACGGGAGAAGGCGAGGAGAGACGATGCTCGTTAGCATTAAACAAAACCTTAGTCCTGAGTCCGTATGCCATCCATGCTGCTTGAAACCAGAGGTCAGAAAACAATCCACAGTCTGAAATGTGACAGCGAAGTGTCTGGCTTCCTTCAAGACGGAAGAGAAAATGCTGCTCTCTTGCTTGAAAGGGATTCCCTTGGTGTTCTAAAATAATAAAATGGCAATAGGCTTTTAAGCCAAAAAGCAAACTCCCCCAAGTAATTGTAGAGCATAAAGGATAACTGGAAGATATGTTGTAGGAAATCAAGGGAAGGAAAAGATATTTCATCAGTTTAAGTTAATGTGAATGGCCACACTTTTATATTGGGTTATGGGAATGCAGCTCAGCTGGGTGGAAGGAAAACACCTAAAAACCCAAGTCCTGTCAATTTCACAGAGTGTTCCAACAGGGATTCTGCTAAGATTTAGTATAGTACTTAGTGCCCTTTGTGGGAACATCAGTACAAATATTCATACAGTAATTTGACAAATTATGTGGGTAAATGATATACAACCAAAATAAAACAAAAAAGTCTAGTCAAGTTCAAACCCTGTTACCATCAGAAAACCCAGCGCAGAGCAAATATTTTCACCTGATAATTTAAACAACGTGATAATTTAACCAACATACGCAGTGGGAGAGTGGTTTGTCCTCGAACGTGGCTGTTTTAGAAAGACGTCCACTTTTAAGGATGGCGTTGAATTAAGACAGCAAATTAGAGAAGACGAAAGAATGATCATAAAACCAAAATTCAGAGGGAAATGCCACCTTGCCTCTCTTCTTCCCTCAGCAAAACTCATACTGCATATATCCTCCTTGTCCAGGAGGGGAAAGTATGTCTTTCTCTACCTCAATTCTTCCTAGAAAACAATGTTAAGGTGGATCTGGATGTGACAAATATTTCCATTCTGGTGAATCTTACAGGTAAATATCATAAGAGTGAGTCAGGTGTTCTGTTCATAAAATTATGGTGAAATACATATAGCATAAAATATACCTTTTTAACCCTGTTTAGGTGTACAGTTCAGTGGCTTTAAGAACACTCATATTGCTTTGCAACCATCACCACCATTCATCACTAGAACGTTCTTCATCTTGCAAAACTGAAGTCCTATACCCATTAAATGCTAACTCCCCCGTTCTCCCCTCCCCCAGCCCCTGGCAACTACCACTTTACTTTCTGTCTCTGAATTCAACTACTCTAAGCACGTCATATAGTATTCGTCCTTTTGTGATCTGGCACTTATATTGAAAGTTCATAATGAAATAGGAAAAGCATATCTAGGTAACAGTAAGGAGAGATGAAACTAAAGAGTATATAGTAGGATTTATCAAGCATGGAATGAGGCAGGGCGTTAACATAAACAAAGTGGCAAGTAGATAAGGGAGAAATGCCTGGCAAGTACCTAAGTGTTTCAACTCCTTAGCTCAAAAGAAGTCCCAAATAAGTAGACTGCATAAGGAACTCAGCTACTCTGTGGCAGAGCTTGGTTTGAGTCTAGCTTTTTCTGACCCTAAAGTTCCACTGCATTGATATTTTTATTTTATGAACCAATTTCCTCTAGTGGGGTTACTCATCTTTTACAACATTAAGAAATTCCCCAGGGATAAGGAACACGTCCCTTTCTCACTGTTCTCTCATGCAAGCATTGGTCACCTATCAATTAATTTTAAAACGTCAGACTTCTGAGACCTTGAACCCTAAGTGTCTTCTATTATCTTACCCTTTGTCTCAAACACTATAACTTAAGAGTGGCTGTTTACCTAGAGCTTGGATCCCCTTGAGGTCTCAGGATCTTGACAGTCATTGTCACTTGGGTTTATCCCATTTCGTAAGATTCTTTCAAGGGGCCTGAGGGAAGGCAAAGGTCATCAGAGGTCACTCCCACACTAGAAGTGAGAAGTGAGGAGAAACTTCTAAACTGGAGATTTGTAGAATCAGCAAAAGGATTAGTTGGGACAAACAAGTTTTGTTTGTTTGTTTTAATGTTTTTTAAAATTAATGTCAATTGTTTAATGTGTATTTATTTTTGAGAGAGAGAGACAGAGAGAGAGAGAGACAGCATAAATGTGGGAGGGGCAGAGAGAGAAAGGGAGACACAGAATCAGAAGCAGTCTCCAGGCTCGAGCTGTCAGCACAGAGCCTGATGCAGGGCTGGAACTAAAGGCCATGATGATCATGACCTGAGCTGAAGTTGGATGCTTAACCAACTGAGCCACCCTGGTGCTCCTTGTTTATTTGTTTTTTAATAAGCACAGGTCTAGCCAAAAACCAGGCAACAAAAGAAACATTATTTTTGGTGTACTTCCAGGGTTAACGGACAGCATACCTGGTCACTAGCATGTTGGAACAGTGGGAATGTCTCATGGATTCTGCCGTTCCCACCCCCCCAACCTGACTCAGCTCTGATGCCGTCAGCACAGGACTCTAGGCATCTAGACTCTGTATTGGGTTCCCTCCTTGCAAGGGCTGCAAGTCACACTGAAAGTCACAGAGTTCTTATATTCTGCTGCATTTTTAACACTCTAACTGTTGGTGTTCTTGTTTGCTCTCGACAAGTCTGTGCTGTTGCTGGAGAAGCAATGTTCTCAATTTGTAAATCTGTTTAAAAACAGCAGGCAATAGACCATCCTTATTGCTGATGCTGGCAGTGTTGGGGGAAGTTTTATAGTTCTGCCAAGATGGAGTGACATCCCACCCAGTGCTCCTCCCTGAACAGGCACAGGGTGAGGGCTCGGTAAGCCACAGCCGCTGTGGGTGTTCAGCCCCTGGAGCATGCTGGGGAGTTCCCATACAGGAACATGGAGCAAGGGTGACATTTATGTCTATGTTCTCTTAATAAATGTCATCACGGAACCTATTGACATTAGCTAGGCACTGCAGGGGGCTTATCCAGCTCATGTCCTCAGCATTCTTTGGTGTCCTCCTGACACTCCCCATGACTCAGACCCCAGATCCACTACCTTCAGCTTGGCCTCCAGGAAAGTGAGTTTCCAGCACAGTTTAGAAAGAGGAAAAGAAATAAGAAGGTCTTCATTTTTTTCAGGTCATCCTGAAGCACGACTCTGAGGCAAGAACTTAGGTGCTGGTGGCTTATTGGGAAGAGATCCCAGGAAGCAGAAGCAGGGAGTGAAGTGAGACAGAGAAGGAAAAAGCCAACACAGGACACATGGATGAGGAGGCTGTAGGATATAGTTGGGACTCAGTCCTTCTAGGGACTCGGAGAAACTGTGGAACGTGCCTCAGAACTCTCCCACCCAAGCATGGCGAGGCTGGGAATTTACCCAGGGTCCTCTCCAGGGATCAACTTTCCCACGCCCTGGTTGTACCTATGTGCAACCTGTATTGTTGAGGCCCCAGGCAGATTGTCACACTGTGTGGAAGAAAGGAGTGAAGGTAGAGAAAGCTCAAAGCCACAAAGCCCAGGTCTTTGGCCATGAATCTGGGCCAAAGCCCAGCAGCTGACAGCTTGCTCTTACTTAGTATAAGAAAACGGCCAAGTCCTACTCACATTCTGATTTTAAAATAGGACACAGGGCACCTGGGTGGCTTAGTTGGTTAAGCATCTGATTGTTGATTTTTGGTGCAGGTCATGATCTCATGGTTCATGAGATCGAGCCCCATGTCCGGCTCTACACTGACAACACGGAGTTTGCTTAGGATTCTCTCTCTCCCTCTCTCTGCCTCTCCTCTGGTTTCTCTCTCTTTTTTTCTCTCTCAAAATGAATAAACATTAAATAAATAAATAAATAAATAAATAAATAAATAAATAAAATGTGACACACTCACCCCTCCAAGATCCTCAGAATTATTTGGTCCCACCATTTGCTGAGATAGTAATAGATCTGGTTTCTCATAATCCTTTGCCTGTGGTAGCAGTAGTGGCAATGGCAATAAAAAGTCACAAAAGTCATGGCAACTGGGCTGAAGCCAGGCTCCTCAAAACCATTACAAACTGCCTACTTTCGAGGCGACTTCCAACAAATGTATTTTCTGGTGGCCACTAAGAGGGGCACAGGTGTGAACATTTAGAGTAAATAAGTAGGCATGAATACTTAGGAGATTTCCCTAGTGGGACCGAGGACACCAAGCCAGGGAAAAGGGACTTTGCTGACTTGTGGAAAAGGATCTTAAAGTGACCAGTATGTTTATTCAGTTGCTTAAGAGGTGATGAAAACTCACAGTTACCTGGAGTTCTCTGGCTCCCCTAAAATCCAAACGGGATTAACAGAAGTTGGAGATCATCTCTGAGTATTTTTTGTTGGCCGATGAAAAACTTACTTCATTGATACAAACAGTTGCAATGATGATGCAAGTGTTTCTGGGTCCTGGCAATCCTGAAAAGACCCAGAGGCACCTGTGAATCATTTGATTAACATTACACATCTGTCTTCTCCTCCATCAGCCTAGGGCGCATTTGCCATTTTATATCTCATTCATGGTTTCTTGGCTAGTTTTTCTTGAGCCCTATGCTATGCTGCTAAGGCTGGCATGATTCCTGAGCCCGAAAAAGCAGCTGACAAATCCACTAAGGTAAGGTGCCATCCATGCCGAAAACTGCCAAGTGGGAACTCTCTCACCATTTATGATTCATTCAACTCTGCTTTGACCAAAATGCTGTGTCACAGGTTAGCAGAGGATATGATGGGGAAAGACAGGCAGGGAACTTGCCCTTTCTGCACTGTCCTGTGTTTGGGGAGGTGGGAGTGGGAGTGTCCTAGGGGTAGATTAACTGTGTGGTGGTCTTGGGAGCTCAGGGTAGGCTTGGTAAAATGATGAGAATCTGGTGGCTTTGGATAAAGCCTTGGGATACTATGATGAAGATTCTTAGACCTGAAGGGAGGGCAAAGGTCATCAAAGGTCATTCCAACACACTAGATGTGAGGAGGGAGGAGAAAGAGTGAACAATTTTGTTCTTTTGGTGCTTTGAGTTTAGGGTCAAGCATAGCAAGGAATCTAATCAGAGTTTGGGTTTTGGCTGTCATGTGCTCAGAGATATTAAAATCCTTTTTATATTTAAATTTTATTTTAGCAGGAGCTTGGGTCTATTCTGGAAGCGAAGGTTTGGGGCAGGCAAGAACAAAGTGTGAGGGGGAACTAAACACAATGGAATTCTGGCAAGAAGCTGCCTCTACTCCCATCAGAGCAGCAAAAGCAATTTTGGAAGTGGAGGGTTACGAGTTGGAGATGGCGGCCACATGAGGCATTTTGTCTTCATCTGCATGATCTCTTGCACTCTGGATTGTTCTTTGAGAGCACTAGCACCTATATTAAGTATTTCAACGCCATAGGCAGGACAGCATGGCGGTGTTCCCTATCAGGAACAGGGACATAGACTTGAGAATGCTTTCAGTTACTTGCTTTGAGTGAAAAAGTTCTAAGTGCCAGAGTAGGACACAGAACCAGGTCTCAGATCTCAGGGTGTTGTGCTTTCTGCCAAGCAATTAAGACGTTTTGTCTCCTGTGTGTTTCAGCCGTGCCTTATATTTGTGTACACCCATCTCTCTCTTTCCCTATCTCATTTTCTCCTTCTTTTTAAAAAAATTTTTAATGTTTATTTACTTTTGAGAGAGACAGAGCACAAACCAGAGAGGGGAAGAGAGAGAGACACACAGAATCTGAAGCAGGCTCCAGGCTCTGAACTGTCAGCACAGACCCTGACGCGGGTCTTGAATTCACAAACCATGAGATCGTGACCTGAGCCGAAGTCAGATGGTTAACCGACCGAGCCACCGAGGCACCCCTCATTTTTTCTTTCTATCCATCCTCTTGTCTACCTACTTATCTACCTACCTACTTACCTACCTACCTATCTCTATCCATTTAGAAAGGGCCTACCAGGCAAGTTAGTCTTTCAAACAAGGGATAAAACTGACTGCTGAACAATAGCTATATTGCTATTGCTGGTAAAACATTTCTTTAATTTGAGCTAAATTCAGAATTTGTTAATAATTTACCCAAAGCAGGGGCGCCTGGGTGGCTCAGCCGGTTGGGTGTCTGACTTTGGTTCAGGTCATGATCTCATGGTTTGTGGGTTCGAGCCTCACATAGGGCTCTGTGCTGGCTGCTCAGAGCTTGGAGCCTGCTTTGGATACTGTGTCTCCCTTGCTCCCTGCCCCTCCTCCACTCTCTCTCTCTCTCTCTCTCAAAAATAAATAAACATTAAAAAACATAATTTACCCAAAGCATAATATGAGCTATCTGTCAAGATGGAAATAATTAGTGATAATCCAGTAAAAGGGGACAGTTTTAATTTATTAAAAAAATCATTTAAGAACTTTAGACATTAACAAACCAATGCAATCAATGTTTGTTGCTGTGTGTAAACAATTAACGTACTAAGTACTCTGTCCATTAAAGGCAGTTTATTTCTGTCTCCATTTGGAAACACTTTGTTGGTTATTCGTTTGAGTAACTCTGTGTATTAGAATATGATGTTATTAAGTGAAAATGAACTTGAGAAGATAGGCTATTGTTAGAAATTGTTATTCTATCATGGAATTAAGCCAGACTCCAGCCTTTATTATCAGAAAGCAGAGAAGAATGAGGCCAGGAAATAACACCATTTGGTCTCCCAGGAAGGCATAAGATCCTCTGTATTAACCCACTCCATCCCATGTCACAAGAATTCTAATGTGAATGGATCTGTGTATAAGGATATGTAATGACTCCCAGCACTTTGATGTAGAGAATTTTGAGAAACAAGGAAAGAGGTTTTGATTCCAGGTCAGGATGGAAAGTTTTCCATTTTTCTTTTCCCTTTCTGCAAATTTGCTCTCCTTTCTCCTGGCACTACTTCTGTAAGAGGGGTAAGGGGCTGCCTCCTCCTTCTACCTCCAGGAACATGTTGTTCAGATTCAGATTCCACCTTCCTCTTCCTTGTTTTTCTTTGGCATGATTTCCCTTGGAATGGCTTTACCTGACCCTTTGAGTGGTAATACTTAGAGGGCCAGAATACGGTCTGGACCGAAGGGAAATACATAGAGGAAGTGTCTTTGTCAGCTTTGCCTCTCGCTCTCATAGCTGCCACGTTTAAGTAAGAGAGTCACTGAGCCTCCATTAAGGGTTTGATCTTAGGTCTGGGCCCAAAGTCCCACTAGGCGACATTTTGCCTAGGCTTATGCTGTGTGTGTTGATCTATGCTCCATTAAGCATCTATTGGTATATAACAAATTATCCTAAAACTTAGTGGCTTAAAATGTTAAACATTTATTGTGTCACACAGGTTTTGTGTCAAAATCTAAGATTTCTAGTTTGGATCTCTCATGAGGTGGCAGTCCTAATGTTGGCTAGGGCTGCAATCATCTGAAGGTGGGACTGGGGCTAGAAGATGAATTCCAAGATGGCCTTTTCAGATGGCTGGCGGTTAAGAGGAAGTCTGTCTCAGTTGTTGCTAGCTGTTGGCAGGAGTCTTAAATCCTTATCACCTCAGCCTCTTTACATGGCTATTTGAGTGTCTTCCTGACAGGAAGCTGACATTCCTTCAGAGTAAGTGATTCAAGAGAGAAGAGAGAGTGAGCAAGGAGGAAGTTGCAATGTCTCTTATGGCCTAGTCTCAGAAGCCATACACCATTGCATCGCTTTGCTAGAACTTCCACACTCGAGGGTAAGGGAATTAGGCTCTACCTTTTGAAGGGAGGAGCATCAGGTAATTGGTGGACATATTTTGAAACCACCACACAACCCAAAGACTGCTAATGCTCACTAGTCTCTGTGTCTCCTTTTGTGTTGGGCATGCAGCTAAATTTTATACCCTTACTCCTTTTTGTCACCTTTGTTTTTGGAGTCAGACCCTCACCTCCATGACTGAAATCGAGTCCACGGATGTCAGCAGAAGTGATGCATGCTTCTTCCTGGCCTGTCCTCTCAGAAACCCATGTTGCTTTCCATTCCTTCTTCTCTTTCCATAGTGACCTACAAGGAATGTTGAAGATGTTGCCTCATGCTCCTAGCATCACAGGCTGAAAGGATCCTTGGTGTGACAGGGGGAATGGCTCTGTTGTGTGCAGTGGTCTGCGATCTGGTGAAGTCATACACTTTTATCATTTTAGATGCAGATTTCTGGGCTTTTTTTTTTTTAATTTTTTTTAATGTTTATTTATTTTTGAGAGAGTCAGAGACAGAATGCGACTGGGTTAGGGTCAGAGAGAGAGGGAGACACAGAATCCGACGCAGGCTCCAGGCTCTGAGCTGTCAGCACAGAGCCCGACGTGGGGCTCGAACTCATGAGCTATAAGATCATGACCTGAGCCGAAGTCGGACGCTCAACCAACTGAGCCACCCAGGCACCCCTGGGCTTATTTCTTATAGCAGCTAAATTTATTTACTCTAATAGGCTATGTTCAACAGAGACTTAAGGAAATTATGTAGGATATGAGTATGAGTGTAGGATAACTATGCAATTTTTTATGTATTACCATGAAAAATTTTTGGAAAAATGTAGATTATAGTGTTGGTGGTAATTTGGGGATAGTGTTTACTTCTTTTTAATACTTACTTTTGGGGTATTTTCCAAATATCCTGGTGTTGTAAAAATAGAATTTCTTATCTTTATTAAAATTTTTTATTGATGTATGCTTGACATACAACGTTATATTAGTTTTGGGTATACAACATAATGATTCAATATTTGTATATATTACAAAATGATCACAGTAATAAATCTAGTTAACATCCATCTTCATTCATATTTATGTATTTTTTTTCTCTTGTGATAGGGACTATTAAGGTCTATTCTCTTAGGAACTTTCAAACATGCAATACAATATCATTAACTATAATCACCATGCTGTGCATTCCATCCCCATTAATTATTTTATAACTGGAAGTTTGTACCTTTTGACCTGCTTCACCCATTTCACCCACCTCCCTCCTCCTGTCTCCAGCAATGACTAATCTGTTTTCTGTATCTATGAGCTTTTTTTTTTTTATTTGTTTGTTTGCTTTTAGATGCCACATATGTGTGAGATCATATATTTGTCTTTCTCTGTCTGACTTACTTCACTTAGCATAGTGCCTTCAAGATCCATCCATATTGTTGCAAATGGCAAAATTTCATTATTCTTTATGGCTGAGTAGTATTCCACACATTCGTTCACTCATTCATACATACATACATACATACATACCACATATCCATGCGTCCATCAATGGACACTTACATTGTTTCTCTATCTTGGCTGTTATAAATAATTCTACAATAAATATGAGAGTGAAAATATCTTTTTGAATTTTTTTAAGTTTATTTATTTTGAGAGAGACAGAGAAGAGTACGAGTGGGGGAGGGGTAGAGAGAAAGGGAGAATCTCAAGCAGACTCTGCACTGTCAGCACAGAGCCTAATGCAGAGTCTGAACCCAAGAAACCCTGAGACCATCACCTGAGCCGAAATCAAGAGTCGGACACTCAATCTACTGAGCTACCCATATTGCCCTTGAGTTAGTGTTTTTATTTTCTTCAGATAAATACCCATAAGTAGAACTGCTGGGTCACATGGTAGTTCTATTTTAAATTTTTTGAGGAACCTCCATACTCTTCTATAGTGGCTGCACCAGTTTGCATACCCACCAACAGTGCACAAAGGTTCTGTTTTCTCCACATCCTCACCAATACTTGCTACTTCTTGTCTTTTTGATAATAGCCATTCTAAAAGGTATGAGGTGATACCTAACTATGATTTTGATTTGCATTTCCCTGACAATTAGTGATGTTGAACATCTTTTCATGTATCTGTTGGCCATCTGTTGGTATGTTTTCTTTGGAAAATGTTTACTCAGATCCTCTGCCAATTTTTTAATCAGATTGTTTTTTGTTTTTGTTTTTGTTTTTTGCCATTGAATTATATGAGTTCTTTATATATTTTGGATATTAACCCCATATCAAATATATGACTTGCAAATATTTTCTGCCATTTGGTAGGTTGATATTTCTTTTTCTTTATGATTTCCTTTGTGCAGAAAGAAGCTTTTTAGTTTGATGTAGCCCCATTTGTTTCTTTTTGCTTTTGTTGACTTTGCTTTTGGAGTCAGATCCTTAACTTATCATCTTTAAAAAAGCAAAATACTAATTTCGTAAACATGATGAATCTTTATTCTTATTTTACTATTATTTTTATTTTTGTTTATCCTTTTTGTTACTTAGATGACCTATGTTCTTTAACTTTTTGGCATCCAGTGGCCAAGATGCAGCTGCCTACATACCCAAGAAGGCTAATTACATGCCCTTCTTGTTACCTCTTCCCTCAGCTGATATATCCCAGATAGCAGAGATTCATAACAAGAGGGGGGTAAGTCAGAAGATCTGCTGGGACTTCTGTAGCACAGACCAGGCAGGAGGAAGGAGCCAGGATCTGATGTGCCAGGTGGGGAAACAGAGCTGAACTATGAGAAATCGCTGTTTATGGCTCTAATTCAGTCTTGGTTTTGCTTTTGCATTTTGTAATTCCTTGCTTTTTTGTATTTTTTTCTTTCAGCTTCATAAGTTCCTACTATATCTATTCTTTCATCTCAACTCTTCTGTCCTTGTAGTTCTCTGATCCTCTTTTCTGGAGGTTATGCCCTCCATGTCTTTTTGAAGACACAAAGCCAATACCTTTTGATTTTTTCCTTTTTCCTCCCTCCCTCCCACTTCCCTCCCTTCCTTTCTTCCTTCCTTCCTTCCTTCCTTCCTTCCTTCCTTCCTTCCTTCCTTCCTTCCTCCTTGGTTGTTGAAAGACATGTTTATATACATGTTCTTCTAAGTTTTCAGGAAACATTACTTTTTCCATAGGCTTCAGGATATTTTATGAATCACCTCATGTTTTTCATTTGTCTGTTTGTTTCCACATATTTTAATAGGAAAAGATTTTTCTGGGCCAACAGATAATATGCTTAGCCTAGAGGGTATCAAATAGATTCAAAGTTGAATAAGAAAGGTGCCTGCCTCAAAGGCTCACCATCCCAACATTTATCAATATATCCTAACTAATAGTCACAGTACTGAACACTAATCTTATATCAGAGGGAAGAATGGAGCATTCTGGGGGTATAGGGGAGGGAATAATGACACTGCCTAGAGACATGAAAAGAAGGGTATATTTGACCCATATCTTGAAGAATGAGCTATAATTCACTCAGTAGAGTAGAGGAGGAAATAGTATGTGTAAAGTTGTGGAGATGAAGAGAGTAAGCAGTTTGGATAGCAATAGTGGAGGGTGATGTCTGAGGGCAGGAGATGATGGCAGAGGGATATGCAGAAGGCCATTATAAAGAAGCCCATGGCCCAGGCTGATGATTTTAGATTACATTTGGAAGGCAAAAAGAACCAACTGTTGGTTTTTAAGTAAGGGGGTGATGTGAAAAGTTCTGCAGTTTGAAAACATGGTTTTCATCATGGTGGCATGGTGGCAGTGTATGTATCCAAGATGTATCCAAGAGGCTGCCACTGCAGGCGGGGTGATTTCTCATACTCCCTGAGGGACTTCTGCGGACTCAAGTGTCCCTGGGCAGGACAGTACCAATTATTGTAAAAATATGCTTTAATGGTCTTTCTTTCAAAAGAATCCAATTAACCATTTTTCTTCCTTCTATTTAAACATAAATATTCCTGGGGCAGCACCTGAGTGGCTCTGACAGTTAACTGTCTGACTCTTGATTTCGGCCCAGATCATGATCATGAGATCAAGCCACTCATGGGACTCCATGTGCTGACAGTGTGGAGCCTGCTTGGGATTCTCTCTCCCCCTGTCTCTGTGCCCCTCTCCTGCACACTCTATCAAATAACAAATAAATAAATTTTAAAAACATAAGTATTTCTGTTATATGAAGCATCTAAAATAGCCCTGGATTGCTCTTTCCAGTTAAAAACATGTTTTATGTGCTTATATTTTGTTTATAGGATGCCTTTGCCTTTGAATAATCTGAAAATCTCCTCAGTGGTTAAAGTGGTGAGACGTGTTTGGTTTCACTTTAAAACACTTCCAAACCAACTTCTCCTCCTCTGTCTCCCATGTTCTATTCTCTGTACTTGGGAGACATTAACATGCAGGTCAGCTTGTGTCTGTTGCCCTCCCCATGCCTCCTGGGACTTAAGGAGGTGTGTCAGCCTGCCGGTCCCCTTTCCAGGACCCTGTATTCTTGGTCCCATCGTGACATCTGCCAGGCTGTGTTTGTTCACTGGAGCTTTTGGCAGCCCCAGTTCCTTGCGAAGATGAGATGATTTATGTAAGACAAAGGAACGCTGCCAAAATGTCAGAATTTGTGCTGTGTCAGGTGGCTGCAGTGCTCCACACCGAGCAGTCTTTGTTGGATAGTCATTAGCAACTACTTTAAGGTAATTTTCTTAGGCGGGGTGAATCATTTCTCCAGCAAATCCTGTTTGCATAGGAGCAGAGATGCCGAGAGAATGAAATTCTCTGCCTGTGTTCCTTGGTCCTGCGGGAGTCTTTGTATGGTTGAGATTAGGTGATGCCTGGCCTGTTGCTGATCCTTATTCTATAGGATGCTCAAAGGCAGAAGAGTATTTCTCTGCATTATAGAAGCCAGTGACTAGGGAATAATCAATGGGGCAGAAGGAATCCCAGACATATATTTCTTTGAAGAAGGCTATGGGGAAATTTACTGCGCTGAGATTTCTCTTAATTGTGGAAGAGACCTGTTTGGATCTCAATGGCCTGTACTAGCCGCTAGGGCTGCCATAACAAAATGCCACAGACTGGGTAGCTTAAACAACAGAAATCTATTTTCTTGTAGTTCTCAAGGCTAGACGTCCAAGGTCAAGGGACTGCTAAGGTTGGTTTGTGGTAAAGACTCACTGCCCAGTTTACAAATGGCCACCTTGCTACTGTGTCATCACATGGCCTGTCCTCTGTTCATGTGCAGAGAGACAGAGAGCTCTCTGGTCTCTGTCTCTGTCTCCTCCTCTTTTTGTAAGAACACCTGTCCTTTTGTATTAGGGTCCCAGCCTTATGACTTAATTTAACCTCATTTACCTTCATAAAGGCCCTATCTCCAAATGCAGTCACAGTAGGGGCTAGGGCTTCAATACACAAATTTGGTGGGGGACACAATTCAGTCTATAACATGGCCTGATCAGGAAAATGAACACATAACTTGGAAACCATGAAGGCCAGGGACTGGGAATTGGAACTTGGACCTGAGGATTAATTGGATTCCTGGGTATTCTGCTGTAATGAACCCAAGGGCAAATCCTACACCTCTTCAAAAGGCTTTGCCTGTGAAAGGATGTCCCATTGGTCCTTGGCAGGGCCAGAAGGAAAGGCTGTTTAGGAGAGAGGTGTGTCTTAGAACCTCTTTAAGAGATTCTATTTCTATAGAAATACCTACACATTGGATCAAAGTGCAATTTGTGAAATTGGGACCTAAAAAATACCCTGGGAGGAATGAGTTATGTGGACAAATACTTAAGAAAATAGAGAATATTATTTTATTGTCAGAGATTCATATCCCCAAGAGGAAAAAAAAAAGATACTGCAAAAACAAAAAACAAAAAACAACCTGTTTAACTTTTCTTAACCCAAAATTTCCTAAAGTTAAGTGACCAGATAAGCTACTTTTCTTTCAAGAGCAGAAACTTCTTTGGAAAATATTATTCCAGGTTTCTTCTGGTCATGTTGGGAATGGGATGACATAAAGAACCCATATCACAAGATAAGGTCCTGTGGTTACATAATTTATTTCCCTCTAAGAGGCTCCTTAAGCAATCCCAAAGAAATGAAAATCTATGCTCATTTTACCTACTGTCCACAAGTTCCCTTCCTAATGCCATTGCATTGTCTTCATCATAACCTTCTTCCACACATCAACTCTAAGCTGCAAGAAAAGTGTTCCTTTTCATTTTGTCCTAAACTTAGGAAAGGGACATCTGGTCCCCATCAAGCTACTAGGTAAGAAACTTTTTCATCAATGAAGTTGAAAACTATGATTTCATGGTGACTCAGGTTTCTCCACCTATGCTAAACAAGGCCAGATCCTGGCCTTTCTTTGGGGATCGTATGTTATTTTCTGTATTTCCTTAATACCTGTCTACATTGCCTCACCTACAGATTGGGGCAGTAACTAACACCAGCCTTGCCCATCCCCAAGGTTGGTGACAAAGATTAATAAGAAGTTCAAAGATGTACTGTTTATTTGGAAAGGAACTGTAAAAAAAAAACAACAAAAAAACAAAAAACAAAAACAAGGTGGTGTTATTACCCTCAGAAATTTACAGGGAATAGTAAAGTCCAAAGAGGCTTCAAAGTCAAATGCAGACCTTGAGTCTGGTTCTGAGTCTGGAAGCACAGGGAGGAAAGTGAGTACTGGAGAAGGTAGAGCTCTAAAGAACAGGAATCGAAGGTCCATACTAGGAACTCTTCACTAGCCCAGTGGTTGGGTGTCTAGTCAAAACTAAAAGACCTGGTCTTGCTAAAATTTGGGGGACACAAACATAATCTAAAATCACTTTGGAGTTTAGAGTCCTAAGGGGAATAATAAAGGAGACAGGCATTCTCTTGCCATATACCTAGATTATAATATGGTTTTGGTAAATTGGGAGAAATATGGTGCTGTCATACTAGTGAGAGCAGAAGCAGCATTAGCAAGCCTCAACCTGCGTCCAGAACACAGGTGAAGAGAAGGTCCATGTGTTAGTAGCCAGCATGGCCTTCATGTCCATGACATCTCAAAGGACTCCCTGAGGGGCTCCCTGGCTGGCTCAGTCGGTGGAGCATACGACTCTTGATCTCTGGGTTGTGAGTTTGATACCCACATTAGGTGTAAGGAGTACTTAAAACTAAAATCTTAAAATTATTAAAAAAAAAAAAGACTTCTCTGAAATAAACAGATTCTGGGGAGGCTTGGCATTGGTTTTAAGTCCTACAATAGCAAGTAGAAAAAAGTACTAATAAAAGAATAATTGTTACTGTTAATTAGACCCCACTTTGAACTTCAGCCTTTACTCTGGCCCATGGAAACAGATTATAAATTTGAAATCAACAATTTATATGTTGTATAAATTGATACCATATTATATATATAATATATACATATATATAATATGTACATATTATATATACACACATTCACACATATATATACATATACATATATACGTAATATATAATATATACATATACATATGCCCTACTCCCATGAGAATAATATGGATAAAGAGATTAATCACCGGAGTAACCAAGAGTTATGATTTGTGGTAATTAGGCATTCTCTTTTTTTTAACGGTTTGTGCTAGTCAGCACATCAGCACCCCTTTGTCAGAGTGTTATTGACATACCTGCTAAAAAAGCTAACACCCCTGCTCTATGCACGGTGTTCAAGAGCATTTGCTCTACAGCCACGCAGCCACATTCAAATCCTGATGCTTCTATTTACTACCTGTGTGAACTTGGGCAAATTACATCATCTCTCTAATCCTCAGCTTCCTTATCTGTAAAATGGGCAAGTAACACTGCAAAGACATAAAATTCAGTAGTGTTCTGAGAGTGTGCAGAGGGAGCAATTGGCTGAGATGGGCACCTGGAAAATGTTCTTGGACTGAAAATGTTCTCAGGAGGTAGCGAAGAAGAGATAGAGAAGAACGGAGCCTGGGAGGAGATGGTGAGACCAGATCAGAGAGGACATAGGACGCCATCCTAAAGGGTTTGCATAAACTCTGAACAACCCCAGTACTCTTCAGCTACGGAATTGAAGCTCCTAAATGCTATGAACTCGTTTCTATTTTCTGTCTGAATTTCCACCTAGATGGAAAGAGCTCCTTACCCATAACTTAACAGAATACTGCACTCTACCTGCAGAGTTTAGCTCCAGTCTTCCAACACAACTGGGAACAAGAGGAGCTAAACACATCTCTACATCTTTCCATGATGTCAGGAGGGCTAAGGAACTTCCCCAGGCTTCCTTATTTCCGCCCATCTTCCCACCCATTGACCAACTCATCCACCTACCCATGCCACTAATACTGCCTACTCTGCGTAAGGCCCTGTCTGGTCTCCTGGGGATGTAGATATGAATAAAATATGAGATTTGTCCCCAACCAGTGCACAGTCTAATTTGGGGGATGTACATTCAAGCAGATGTGTCACAACCCAGTAGACTAAATGCTATGGGGGCAGTTGGAATACAGAGCGATGGGGTACCTGTGCGAGTGTGGGGGAGCTACACTGAAGACAGTATTTAAGGTGGGTCCTGAAGGGTGAATAGGTGTTTCTTGCGACTAGCCTCTTGAATGTGAATTGCATGTAAGATAACATAACATTTAGTTGTGTTGACTATTTGTTTTCATGGCAAAGGAGAGAAAGCAGCTAAGATTTGCTCAGAGCCTATGTGTGTCAGACATTCTGCTAGGTGCTTCTCTAAAAATCTCATGTTATTCTTACTCCACTGTGAGGTAAGCACTGTTCTTACCTTCTTTTACTGATGAGGAAACTGAGACCCAGAGATGAGAAATAAATTGACTTCAAGGTCAATGGCTTAAGGAGGAAATAAAAGTGGCTTTAAGGCTTTCTATTTGGGTTTAGGAATAATAATAATAGTAATAATAACAACAATGATTTGTTGAGCACTTGCTATGTATCAGCTATGGTTCTAAGCACTTTACATGTGATTAGTTCATATAAATCTTACACTTACCTGAGAGGTAGGGGCAGTTATGATCCTCTCCATACTATAAGTGAGGAAACTGAGGCAGAGAGTTGAAATAACTGGCATTGCACCATTCAGTGACAAGGGTAGAGTCAGGACGTGAACCCAGACAGTCTAGCTCCAGAACATATTCTCCTGACCTACAGTTATAAGATCCAGATAGGGGTCAGAAGAGACCAGCTGATCTCACCCTATCCGCCCCTCCTCCCTCCAGTCCAGGGAAAATTGCAATTCAGGTGAAATCAAGTCATGATAGATACCAAGGGATGTTTTGTAGATAAAAATAAGTCACAGAAGTACAATCTGGGGGATTTGCAGGAAAAAGTGTACGTATGTTTGTAACCACAACCGCAATGATTTATCATCGCAATAAAGCTGATGGGATTTATGTACAAAAAAGTATCTGAGGATGCTTTTCTCTACCACATTCTTTTTCCTGTTAGCTGCCTCCTTGACTTACTGCCCCAATGTCAGTCCAGACTCTAGGTGAAGGAAAATTGTCCTAGCTCATCCTATACTGGGAATTGTTCTGTACCTACGAAAGTCAGCCCAGTACTGGGCCACAAGTCATCTAAATCACAATTACATGGGGTGGGTAGGTAGGAGGCAGCTCAGGTCTGAGCTGGGACTGAACTGACATTTCTTGGGAGTGAGGCCAGAACTCAGTCTGGCTCGGGAAGCACTGAATCTGGAGCGGTGCTTCTTCAACTTTAATGTGTCCATGAATCACCTTGGGATCGTGATAAAATGTAGACTCTACTTCAGTTGATCTAGGGACGGGTCCAAGATTCTGCATTTCTGAAGACTCCTAGGTGATGCTGATGCCACGGCCCAAGGACCACACCTGGAGAAGCAAGAACAATCTGTTATAGACAGAAAGGGTGCCCAGGCACTCCTCCTGGCCTTCAGAAATAGTAGCAGCCTTGAGAAAAGCTGATAAGAAAGGAGGTGGAAGAAAGAATAACAGATGAGCCAGGATATAGTAGAAGTCAAGCCATCCTGCTCATTTCCCTAACCCATGATAGTTTTCAGAGCTATCAAATAGCATGAGGTAATAATTGATATTCTTGATAAGACAACTTTCTTTTGAAAATTGGGCCATATCTTCTAGATTATACACTGAATACGTTCGTAAGATGTGAAATATGCGGTACAAATATTTCCATCAAGAATTGTTAAAAACAAAGAAAAATGGGAGTTACAGGTAGTGAACATCTGTTAGACAGAAAAAAAAAAGTACTCTTGCAGATTTCCCAAAGGATTAGATAAATAAAGCACTACCTAAACTTGTAAAGCCATTTCCTAAGCTCTTTTGGTGCCATGGGTTCTGCTGTAGTGAGATAAAACTCCAAGAAAACAACAGATGTTCCTCTTTTCTTCACTTTGCTTGCTGCCCCCAGCTTTCCACCCATTGAGTCATTCATTGCTCTGGGAGCTGATGGGTTCAGAATCAGTCGAGTTTCTGAATAGAGTCAACTACTTTGAAAACCTCTGGTAATAGAGCCAGAGCCAAGATTTTTGAGAGAGAAAAAGTTCTTTGAGTTTTTGGAGAATAGGGAGAGATTCAGGATGATGGAAGAGCTTGTTTTTGCTGCGTGGGGGGATTTGAGATCAAGCTTGATTCGCTAGAGGAGAAGGATGCTCGAGGTGGATGCCAGGGAGACTCCCTGTGAGTTTGGGGGCACCTCAGAGCATCCTTCTGGGTGAAGTCTGAAGAGGCAGCAACGTCATAGATCAACGTGGGAGAGGTGCAATAGACATGAAATGATGTGAGAGAAAACCTTTGCATCCCTTTTCCTGATCTCTTGCAATTCTAGGGTGGTATAGGAAGTTATCTGAAAGTTGCCTACGCCCCTCAAAGGGGCTCATAGGTGGCGGAACTGCCGTGCAATGAGAACAAAAATAATCAGTAATGTGGGTGGCTCCTGAGAGCAGAGAGCGGAGGGGGAATTCAAATATTTCATCAGTGGGTACAGTGGAGACAGATGTCTGCGAACAAAGGTCCCACAGGACAAGTAAGACTGTCACAGATGTCAGCATGCAACAGCCTGTATGAAGGAGGTGGGGGGCCCCTCACTCTGCACTGTAAGCCCCCACCTCTCAGGAACGAACTCACCTCCAAGGAGAGGGGGAGAAACAAGGGCCAGGTGGGGAGTGGGGTAAAATATTGTATTGACTGTTTGCTCTAAAGGAGAGCCTGCAGGAAAATCCAGAAGGGCAAGGTTTACTTTGGAATATAAAGTTTTAGATTTTCTCAACCAGTGAAAACTGGATTCTGAGACAAAATAAGATGCAATTATGGCAAAACAAGGTTTCATTTTTCCACACGCCCGTTGGTGACTCTAAATTTTGTACCTGCACTCGATTTTGGTAGGCTGTGATAAAGTAGGTGCTAAATACATGTTCATTTGGATCCAGTAGATTTTAACGGAACTCCTAGTAGGTGCCATCAATAGTTATAGGTGCTGGAGAGGCAGCAGTGAACAAAACGAGTTCCTGCCGTTTGGGGGGCTGGGTGAGACAGAAAGGAAACAAATCTGTATGCCACATGTTGAATTCTATGAAGAAAAGTCAAATAAGGTGGGTAGGAGACAGGCGCTTGGTGTGTATTTGTTGTGTGGTGTGTGCATGTGTGGGTTTGTCTGCATGTGTGTATGTTGCACGTTCTCTGGCAGGATTTTATATCAGCTGGTCTAGGAAGACCTCACACAGCTAAGGTGCTGTTTGAACAGAGACCTAATTACAGGGAAGAACAAACCAAATCATTTCGGGGAAAGAGGATCCAGGTAGAACAAAACCACCAAACTTCAAGTCTCTGAGCTCTGAGCAGACTCAAATGAATAAATGGTTCTATTTTCCCTTTAAAAATCACAGATTTTTTGTTTGGTTTTGCCTATTTTTGAACTTGGTACGTTTTCTTCTGTGGCTTGTTTTATTTCCTTGCTTAATCTCAAGGTTTTGAGATTCATTCATGTTGACATGCTGCTGAAATTCATTGATTTCCCTTGCTGCAACCTATTCCATTGAATGAGCACACCATCATTTGTCCATTCTATTGTTGATGGACTTTTGGGTGGTTTCCTGTTTGTCTCACTATAAATATTCTTGCATATGTTTCATGCAAAACTTCTTTAAGGCCATGCTTCCCGACCCATCACAGCACACATAGAAAACAACGATATTTAGGGGCGCCTGGGTGGTTCAATCGGTTAAGCGTCCGACTTCAGCTCAGGTCATGATCTCAAGGCTCATTGGTTCGAGCCCTGCATCGGGCTCTGTGCTGACAACTCAGGGCCTGGAGCCTGCTTCAGATTGTGTGTCTCCCTCTCACTCTCTGCCCCTCCCCCACTCATGTTCTGTCTCTCTGTCTCTCAAAAATAAATAAGAAAAAAAAGAAAACAATGGTATTTGTTCAGCACATTGGGAGAAGCTCAAGGGGAGTTAGGGGGTATCTCCATGACTATTGGTGAAAAAATAATTTTTTTATATTACATAATTATGTTAAGAAAATGAATTTGTATAAAACTTCCACATAGAATCTTTAAAAAGTCAGGTTTTATGCATGAAATGGCAAAATGCAATTTCTAGTCAAGGTATCATTTATTTATTATTTATTTACTTATTTATTTTAAATGTTTATTTATTTTTGAGAGAGAGAGCATGAGCAGGGGAGAGGCAGAGAGAGAGGGAGCCAGGAGGTCTGAAGTGGGATCTGCACAGACAGCAGCAAACTACGAGACCACAATCTGAGGCAAAGTCAGATGCTTAACTGACTGAGCCACACAGGCGACCCCTGAGCAAGATTTTAAATGATGATCTTTTAAAATTCTTGACAAAAACCATTATTCTCAAGGCTGGGAATAAAAATTTTAAAACCATGTAACAACAATTCAAAAATGATATTTAAAGAATCAAACGCTCTTTCTTGTCTTTCATTGACAAACGTTAGGTTGAAAATGCCTTGGTAATGCAACTGGGTTTCAAATTCAGTTCAAATCGCTTAGAGTAATGATTATGAATGAATGAGGAAGCCCTTATTTGCTGAGGAGGCATGGTTAGAGCAGTCACCTTTCAGCTTCATGGGTGTCATAGAAGGAACATTCTGCCACAAACTGCAGGAAGTGACCAATTTGGAGACCCCCTAGACCTCAGCCCTGGAGCACAGAAATGACACTCGTCAGTTTGTACACTTTGAGCAGAGCTACCCACCTAGAGTGTGGGAAAGTCATGGCTGTGCTTTGGGCCAGTGGTGCTGCTGGAAGGCTTTTTTTTTTTTTTTAATTTTTATGTGGCACATGAGGTAGACATCCAGGGTGGAGAGGAGCCTTTCCTGCACACAGTGCCTGTGGAAAAGAAGCTTGTGTGAGATTTCGTTCACCCTCCTCTCAGCCTGCCAGGTGTCCCATCAAATCTGGGCCTCCTCTACTTTGGCATCCTCTGAGAAGTAGCCAAAGGTCACAGGCAAGGGGTACCTCTGGCTGGAGAGCTTAGCTGCACATGAGAATCATCTGGATGTTAAAAAAAATACTGATGCCTGGGTCTTGACTCAAGAATCTAGTCCTTAAAACAATCTCATGTGAAAGTACTTTTTTCATGCTATTTTTATAGGTGGAAAAATAGGCTCAGAGAGGTTAAGTCAGTTGTCCAAGGTCATGGAGCCATGGTTCAAATGTAGGCTGGCTTCAGAGCCTGTGCCTTAACCACTGGGCTGTGCTGCCTCTCTAAATGACTACACGTTCTGAACCTTTATGGTTTCTCACTACTAATTATTAATCACTAATGCCTCTACTGTATTGATAAGCTCCACAGAAACTTAAGCATACAGATTATAAATCATAAGATAATTGGATGATTCCTAAATGATGCCCTTTAAAAAAAACACTTTTTTTAAGTATTCGAAAAAGTCAAGAAATCCACAGAGGCCTTCAATTCTTGGAGTCCCCTAATGAGTGTAAATAGCCTGTCACTCAAGTTGGCAGGTCACAAAGTCTACAGTTGCACTTCAGCCTGCCACTTTCACCTTCAGAGTTAGTGCTGCATCTCTCTGTTATTTCCAAAACCAGAAAATACCATTTCTTCATTTAAAAAAATACAAACACAACTTAGAAGAGACCTTGTTCCTCCAAAGCACTGATTGGACCAGAGAGGCTTGGGGCCGGGGACCTGATGCCAGAGGGGAGGCAGCACTTTGGTTCAGAGGTACCCACTGGGCTTAAATCAGGTCTCTGCTGCAGGAGAGGTCAGTGGGAAGCCCACTGAAGTCAGAGGGAGAAGAACATCTGCTTCCTCCTCTTTTCTGAAAGCTGTCAGGCCAGTAAACCGATCTGAGACAAGAGGGCTTTGTGAGAATCGGTTTCTCCTGCAAGTAAGTTGGCATACAACATCAGCTGTTGGCAACTTTAATGACCTTTTGGTTGAGTACAGAAGAAATTGTGGAATGGCTCTAAAATAACTGTGCATTCTCACTTCTTCATCAGCCTGCCTCTGAATAATCTTTCCAGAAGAAAATAAGTTGAATGATACTCATGCCTGTGAGGCCTTTTTATTTCCTCCATAAGTCATTCGCCCCCACTGCACCTTGCAAAGGCAAGGCACTGTCTTCCTGAATTCAACCTCCCTCCTGCCTCCAACTTGTACATCAGCTCTACAGGAAACCTGGTTCACAGATGTTAGAACCCCAGGTCATTTTCATTTACTGACACCAGTTGCTGCTAGGGCTGGTGGGGCAGGCAAGAGCTGACTATTGAATGCCTTTCTCTCTCCACTCCCACCCCCATAAGATGAGAAACAATCAGACATAAACAAGCCCATCCAGATGTTGAGGATGAATCCAGAGCACAATTCCAAATCTCTCTGGAAACACCACTGTTGAAGACGGGGTGAAAAGAATAAGCCTACAAATAGAATGTGTTTTTACACTGAAGATCCTAAGACCTGGGAAAAGATATGTTCTTCCTTTTATTTCTCCAGGAGGCTGAACATTAATTTCTTCCTGTATGTAGAGAGGAAAGAATTTTGGAAAGAAGATATGAGGCTTGGCTATGGAATTAGCAATAGAGACCAGCTGGGTGTGGGGAGAGGATTGCAGTTCCTCAACAACAACGGGGAAACTCATTCTGGGATTCGTTGGTAGATAAATCTAATGTAATTTTGTTCCTTTTTGATGAAGGAAATTAATTAGAGGCTAAATTAAATATTTGATTTCCATATTTTTCAGATTATTTTATTTTGAAAATTCATAAGTCTCTTGTGAAACAGATCATGTGTTTTGGTTCAGAAAATATGGACACTGTGTCTACCTAGGGCCTTTCTATCTGGGAGCCGTAGGGTGGGCCTGTCCAGGACCTGCCAGGCAATCAAAGTCAGGATCAGCACAGTGTCCTGAAAAGAAAGCCTTTCTTCCCCACCAGGGCTGGGTGAAGGTTCAGATGAAAGCAGGGATAGAGTGGGGCATGTGAGGCCATTCGTAATGAGACAATGGGCAAAACCGGTGAGAACAGTCCAAGGTACTTTCCATGGCACAGGATACCTCTGGTCTCCCCGAGGACTTGGGAGAACCATGGATTTAGTAGGGAGAAGCAAGGGCTCATGATGTGAGATCCCCTTCACATGACCCATGCTTCTCTCTATAAGGAAACAGTTGTGCATCTTGTGTATTGCCTTTGGCTTTCCATCCCTTTGACAAAAATGTACAAAACCATTCACTATAGGGAAAGCCAAGAGAAATTAAACAAGTCGTTCCAGGAAGTATAACTTGTTGGTGGCAGAGCCAAGACCAAAAGCCAAGTCCCAGGACTCCCGATCTGTGGCCTACCATAGCACAGCACTGCTGAGTAGTTGACTGCCTCATCATGCCTTCATGTCATTCTGCTTTAAGAGTTTAGCATTTATACCCAGGCCCATTTTGGTGGCTGGAGGCAGGAGAGGACAAAAAAAAAATCATATAATAAAGGTTGTATTTCTTTTGTTAGAGGACTTCAGAGCTAGGCAGAGAGGACCAGGGAATAAATAATTTAAAGACCAAGGACCAGAGACATGGCTAAAACCCATTTATTCCTAATCTACACAAGACTGGCCTCTAACTAGACATGTAGCTTCCACCTGCCTTTCTTCCTTTGCGTAGTTTTGCTCTGTGATTCTTTTTTTTACTGAAGTAAAGGTGCTTATTACACAGTCCAACGGCACTTAATGCAAATGTGAACTATGTGAATTTGAGATAAGGTGACATGAGAATATTAACAAAGTCTCGATTAGTTTCCTAAAATGAAAAAAAAAAATACATTCCTCAAATTTACAAAAAAAAAATCACACAATTTCAAAGCAGGGGCCAAATGAACTATATGCCGTGTTCACATTTGACAGTGTTGCTTCAGCTGTTGATGGAAATACCCTGCTTCCTTTGTCGGTGGACTGTGGATCACCCTCCTGTTTACATGCACCAGAATTTCTGCAAAAGATTTTGGTTACTTTTGTGCTGTTATTTTAATAGTCACTGCAACTTAAGCATTTAAAACTTTTCGAATCACATAACAATATCATCCAAGATGTTATTGAGTCATATGGCTAGCGTGAGTGCTGAAAATCGGGTCTGCAAACTGGTGACTTTGCAGTGCAAGTTACATAAAATGCCATTACACAAGCCAGACAACCACTGAGATAGGCCAAGCAGTAAATTTAGTGAACTCTCAAAGGGAAATATTAGCGAAAACACTGAGAGAAGAAGAAAGAAATATTCAAGGACAAACATGTCACATGTTTGTGGATAGATACAATTTGAGATAATAGTCCCTCTCCTGTGCCCTTAACTATTATTGTTTTTCCTTCAGAAAAATTAATTATGAAAACTTTGAAGTACATGAGGTCTTCAGGACTGTATGCTTGACATAAATAAGGATATGTTATACCATAGTGTTATGGGTTGAATTGTGTCCCCACAAAAGATGTTGGAGTCCTAACCCCCAGAACCTGTGAATGTGATCTTATTTGGAAATAAGGTCTTTGCATATGATCAAAATAAAATGAGGTCATTAGGGTGGTCCCTACCCCAGTATGACTACTGTCCTTATAAAATGGGGAAATTTATATAAAATGGGGAAATTTAGATGCACACAGGTATGTACAGAAGGAAGATGATGTGGTAACACAAGGAGAGGACCATCTACAAGCCAGGGGATGCCTGATGCCACCAGAAGTTGGAAGAGGCATGGAATGGATTGTCCATTCCAGCAGCAAGCATTCCGACACCTTGATCTCAGACCTCTAGCCTCCAGTACAGTGAGACAATACATTTCTGTTGTTTAAGCCACTCAGTTTGTGATACTCTGTTATGTCAGCCCTAGCAAACTAATATACTGATTGACCTTTGTAGAAATAACTCATTTTTGAGGAGGTGTACCCATTCTCAATGTTTTGGCCAACTGAGGACCCCGAGGAATGCCTCTTTGGGGAGGAAATGCCTGCCCCTGTCAGGTTACCAGTCTCAAGGGGAGTGCCTTTGCTTTCTCATCTGTCATTTACATGGCAGTGTGACCAGTTCATCAGAGGCACTTCTAAGAGACTTGTTGACTTTATGGTGGAAAGTCAAGTTTTGACTGGGGTGATGAGATTGCAGGAGAAATTGGGGGCAACCCCTGGGTGGACAGTCATACTTACTAGGGTCTGGCTCCCACTTAGAATAGAGCTGGGGTAATCTGGTGGGAACAATAAGGAAGGTTGAAGTTTGCCTAAGAAGGTCAAGGGCAATATAGATAACCTGCATTTTTGTCAAGAGCCAGGTATGTATAGTTATAGAAGAACATGGCTGAATGGAGAGGTGAGGGCAGAGGTGGATGGGTTGAAAAGAGGAGTCAGAGCTGAGGCAGTGGAGGGGTTACAATGAGAGCTACCACATTTTAAAATGCTGCTCAGAAGGGCATCAGTGTCGCTCAGTTGGTTGAGCATCCAGCTCTTGATTTCGGCTCTGGTCATGATCTCATGGATGGTGAAATCAAGCCCCACATGCTTTGAACTCTGTGCTGACAATGCACAGCCTACTTGGGATTCTCTCTCTTTTCTCTCTCTGTCCCTCCTCCCACTCACATTCTTTCAAAATAAATAAATAAACATTAAAAATAATAATAATAATAATAAATAAAGTGCTGCACAGAGCCAGCACACCAAGAAGGATGAGGCTAGGGCTTTCAGTGCACAGACAGGCTGGTGGGGACAGAAGCAGAAGCCCTTCCCTCTGTGCTTGGCCAAAGGACTCCAGCAGTGACATCAGTTAGAAGGGAGGGATCAAGGCTCTCCTCAATAGGCAATTCTGGAGTCACATGTCTCATCATTCATAAAGCAAGATGGTTTCTTGGGGTGATGTCTATTTCATATGGAGGTTGGTGGTTTTGGAGACAAAGCCTAGTGCCAGTTGGGCTGCTGTGATTTCTGAAGTGGAAGTGTCCAACAGGGACTCTGTGGACAGAATATGAAACAGAGATAATCAAAGAGGTTGAGATACAAATGCATCTCTTAGTCTGTGAATGGCTCAGACCTCTTTTGATCCAGCAGGCACCAAGTTTTTGCTTACATTTCTTCTCCTGTCTTCATCCCTCGCTCAGTCATTATATGAGCACATAAGGCAGCAGGCAGAAATGGTGGTGAGGAGAGTAAGGGATTATGTATCTTTGGGGGAGGGCGGTAATAACAATGATCACAATAGCAACAATGGGAGTCATGGTGGCTGATATTTCCTGAGAACTTTACAAGTGCCAACCCCTGTACCAGATATGTTGATTCTCAGTGTAATCATGCAAGGAAGCTGTCATTACTCCTTCCCTATAGAGGAGAAGCCACTGTCTGCCAGATTTTCAATAAATGCTCTGCGTCACACAGATGGTATGTAGTAGACCATAGTAATGTATGATATTGCATTGTAACATATAGTAAATAGAATCCTTACCACAACTCTCATAAAGTGAGAGATGTCAACCAGATTAGTTCCTTGCTGCAAGTTGTGACCACGGTGGGGAGGCAGGGCTCCCAGGACAGTGTACTCTATCTGTCCTAGCGAAGTCTCACTACAAACACAGGGCTGGAAATGAAATGAGAAGTGGAAGTTAGACTGGTCAAGTTCCCAATCTGGGGGAGGGGTTTCCTGTATGGTGAGATCCAGATTTCCTCAGGATGTTCAAGCAACACACAGCATGAGAAAAAGGTAGGGCAAGGGCAATAGCATCAAAAGAAATTCATGGTTTGGTCCACTTGTTCTTGCTGTGAACTGCTGTTCCTATAGATTGCAATTCTGAGGCCCTAAAGAGGAAATTTCAGAAATGACCCCTTTGAGCATTATTTACTGGAAATTGGAGAGGAAAGTTTCCGTATCAAACACTGTTAGAGAGAGCTCGCTTGCTTCTGAGTTCCTTTTCTGCTCCATTCCTCAGATGCCAAATGCTGCCAGAGTTTTGGCAGTAGTTTTGCATGCAGTTGCAAGCTGTCACTTGGGTAATACAGGGGAGGGAGTTTAGCTTGACGGTGTGTTTTCCAACATGGCCAGGAGCATTCTATACAAAGGCAATTATGATTAATGATTAAGCTAGTAGCTGCGTTAGAGTATACAACTTGGCCAAGGTCAAGTCTGGCATGAGGGGTGGCCTGGATGAGGCCATTTGAGGGCCAAGGTGGTGCAGATGAGTGGAAAGCCTCCAAAGAATCCAGGCAGAACCTCCTTACTTGGGGGCTGCAGAAGTGATCCCATGTAAAGGAGGCACAGGAGGCATGAAGGACTGATGAGGATCTGGACCGATGTCCTCTCCACAAAGCCACTGTTCTGACTCTTGCTCTGGCCAGCCTGAGCTATTCTAGGGCCACCATTACTCCTGTAGGCTGCTGTGTTCATTTCCTGTGGCTGCTGTAACAATGACCTCAAACTTGGTGGCTTACAACAGAAATTTACTCTCTCATGTTCTGGAGGCCAGGGAAGAACCCTTCCTCACCTCTTCCAGCTGGTGGTGGCTGTTGACACTCCTTGGCCTCCTTGACTGTATCACTGCAATCTCTGCTCTGTGGTCACAGCCTCTCTTCCTCTTTATGTGCCTTCTCTCCAGTCTCTTATAAGGACACTTATTGGATTTGGATTCACCTGAGAAATTCAGGATGACCGCATCTCAAGATCTTTAACTTAACTTCTGCAAAGACCCTTTTTTGAAATAAGGTAACATCCACAGGTTCAGGGCATTAGGAAATGGAAAAATCTTTTCGGGGACCACCATGCAACTCATTATAGGTGCCAAGAGTCAGGGAACTATGAGGACCTATATCTTTGTTGTCTAAACACAATGTTGGTTTCTGTGTCACAAGTATTGCTTAGGCTTGAATTTGTGAGTGGTGTTCAGTGACAAGGCAAGTCAAACTTCAAGATGCCTTTTAGCCAAAGCTATGCTCCTGAGTGATCTCTAGGGGACTCCTGTCTGTTGGGCATCTCAGTCTAATCTTCTACAGGTCCTCCTCTGCTTGTGCCCTTCAGCCTGTGGTGGGTAAATTAGACCCAACAACTAAGAATGCAAGGGACTTCAGGGACCATCTGATTTACATGGGTTGCAAGTGTTTAGCACCAACTATAACCAACGCTACCCCAGACTCATGACAGATATGAAGCATCTCTTGTAATGTCAGTCCAGCTAGAGCCTCGGACTTCTCAGGCCAGTCCTCAGAGTAGCCACGGCCATGGGTTAGACTTAGCACAGGAAATGAAATCCCTCTGCGATCTCTGACGCCAAACAAGCCTCATTTTTTGGAGGAAACTGACGCCCAGAGAGGATGAGAAAATTGATAAAGGTGGTGCTCTATTCGCATATATCTCAACACTGCATTTCCCATTAAAAAAAAAATCAGATTAACAACTTTGTAGTTTCCCAAATTAGGATCTTTTTTTAACCTTCAAAATACCTATGTGTTGACCTGATTTTCTTCTTATTCGTTTTAACAGTTCCGTACCTCACACAGACACATGGAGCCTGTCACCCTCCCAACGTGACTTAGCACACATGGCACAGCCATTCTGCTCTGCAGCTTCTGACCCTGTCTGCTAGCTCATAGAAAATGAAATTATATTAAATGGGATTTTAGAAAATTGTCACGGCCTAAAGTGAACATCATTTGTTGGGAAACAAACCATATGTCGGCAATTTTACTTCTAATTCTTGGCTTGGGGACATTTGAGTTCTAGGGAGAAGAAGGGGAGCCCCTCGCCAGGCCTCACTGTGCCCCTGCCAGTGGGGTGCCTCACTCTGCCATTTCCTGGGAGCAGTTCCCACCCTGAGGCCCTGTGGCTGAGATGCTTACTTCCTCAGACATTTGAATTTGCCCTGTTTGGATCTGTTGTTAGGAAAGAGAGGCCCTAAGACATCATGTTCAACTCAGCTTCTTCCATAGTCCGTTGGTCTGCTACAGTCTGGGGGAAAACTGGCAGCATGAGTTTGGGTAAGAGTTAAGAAGACAGGAGTGAACATTTCAAGGTTAGGGGAAAAAAAAATGAAGAAATAAGGCTAGGATCAATCTTCAGCTTGGTCTGTTTGGTCCCAAGAGACTTTCCATTTGTCACAGTGGGGTGACGTAACCTTGATGGGGGGGGTTTTAAGGAAGAAGGAGCTACAATCTGCAGTTACCGAAGGGCCACAGAGATTCCTCCAGTTAAGCTTCACAACAGCCATCTGAGACTGTTGCTCTTGCCCCCATTTTATAGAACAGGAAACCAAGGGTAAGAAAGTTTGTTATTTGCTCAAGGTCAACTAGTAACTGGCAAGTGAAGGAATCGATCTCCAGTGTTGCCTTCTAATTAAGTAAGGTATATCAAGAGGGATCCATAATAATTATTGGGGCAGGTTTTCTTCACGAATATGACATTTCTCTATGGGAAAACTCTGCAAGTAAATTCTACAGGGACAGTTATTGAGGAGAGGACATCATTCAAGGCTGAGAGCTGAGATAGAATACAAATTGTGTGATCTACTGTATTCCCTTCACCCCTAGACTGGAGCTCGCTGAATTCCCAAAGTCCTTCTTGAGTCTTTCTATTAATCTGAATGTTGCAAACCTCACCGATGCTTGTTAGTTGCATTTTGGTTATATTTGAGTGACTGTTAGAGCTACCATACTGGATGCTTGGCAATATCTAAGATGGAAGAACTCATTTAACCCTCACAACAATACCAGGTGGATGATCAGTATTGTCATACCCATTCTACAAATTAGGGAGCTAATGCAGGAATTCACATAATTTGCCCCCAAAACAAATCCTGGGGCATAGTGGGATTTCCCTCAAGGCTGTGACTCTCCAGTGTGTTCTAGTTAATGCCCTCTGGTTTGAAACTCCTCTAAGGACAGGAAGAGTGGCTTTGCTTTCCCTTGTTAGTTTCCCTTTCACTGGGGAAGATCGTGTCATTAATGTGTGCCTTTCTCTGTTCCGTGCTGCCTTTGTTCCTTTAGTATCCACCGTCCTGACTCATTCCATTTTGGTTTGGATTTCAACCAATTGAAACCTAATCTCTGATACTGTTAGCTGGGGGAGCAGCAAATGTTAATCCTCCAGGGGAAGTGTTTGAAGAAGGAGACTCTGGAAGGACAAAAGGCCTTCGAGACCCAGATGATCCTCTAATGATCCAGGTGATAGGGAAGGTGGTTTTGAGAGGAGAGATTGCCTCAGAGCGTCAGAACAGGTAGAGAAATTGTATGGTTTATGGACCTGCAGCAGCGTCACCACCTGGGAACTTGGCAGAAAGGCAGAATGTGGGGTCTGCCCTTTCAGAAGTCCCCAGGTGACTTGGGGGTACATTATAGTTTGGGAAGCACTGGTCTAGCTCATACTCTGCCTTCTTTGTCTGAACTCAGGGTGGAACTGAAAGGTAAATTCAAACCACCTTTTCCAGATGCTCAGGTGAGAGGGAACTTCATACAGGCAAGAGCAGCTGAAAATCAGATCTAGGGCTCCCAGATGGAGCCGGCAGTTTGCAACACAGTTAACTGATTCTAAACGAATAAATGGGCCAACCTCAACGTGTGGTGGCTGAGTTAGCGGAAATCAACCAGGTCAGATCTAATTCAAAATGTTTTAGTTTTAGATAAGTGATATCTAGTTTCTCCCCCATGAGGGCAAATGTAAAATAGCCTAAAATCTGTATTAGCAGTTGGAGAGCTGGCCAGATCCCTTTTCCTCTGGGAACCAATGCGTTCATTTCTCTCACGGCTCGGCTCATGAATTAACTATTTCCCCTGGAACTGAAATTGGAAGAACTTCCCTGAGCAAAAAGCAATTTCATTCCCCTCTGATTTTTTTCTAAGTGCAGGTTAACTTGAAGCTCAGCACTGCCCTGCTCTGCAATGCTCCAAGCTGACCTGTTCTCCTCCATAATGTCATCTTGCAGATAAATTGGAATCAGAGGGAAAAAGCAGCTCCAGAGCTTGGTGTTTTCTTAGCTTATTGTATTGTATTTTTGGCAAGTCTTTCAATCTTTAAGTGTTTAAAACTTTCCCTAATATTACTTACCTCGTTATCTCCTTTAAGGATGCCAAGTGAAGGTTAATGAGATGGTGAGGTGACTTTGATCTCCTGGGGAGAAAAAGAAAGCCTATAAATGTATCAAACACAGTGACTAGGTATAGACACTTCACGAATTTTAAAATTTTAAAAAGACAAATCCTGAACACAGTCACCAATCTACATTAAACTTGCTGCTCCAATGGCGTGGCCATTGGCGTCATTCTGATACCTACCAGTGAGGGCTTGAAGGGCTGTGGGGGGCGGGGGCAGGGGGCGGAGGATCTCTAACAGCTGAGCCTTTTGTTTTGCCGCAGCACACTTCATAATGAGCCCTGTTGCCTTCAGAATTACATCTCAAAACTTCAGTTCTTGTGTTTTGATCTTTGCTCACCTCTTCAAGTTCAATTTTTATCACTTCTGGTCTCTCCTTTGCTGTCATTTCTGCTCTCCAACATTACCTGTCTTCAGTGCACTTTCTCATGACATTTACTGTTCTTTTTGCTCAGAATACTCTTCTTATCCCGTCTTCCAAACACCATCATCTGGTTAGTCTTCCTGATCCCTCACATCTCAGCTACCTCCTCTGGGAAGCCTCTCAGGGTCTTCTAAGCCTGAGTGGAGAGAGCCTCATGGGGTCCCATTGTAAACCCTTAAACCCTTTCTAGTAATTCCCTGTGTATTTACCTTTCTCTCCTAGACCAGTAGTTCTCAGCCTTGATTGGACATTTAGAATCATGTGGGGACATTTTAAAACTCCAAATATCCAGATCATACCCAGACTAATGAAATCACAATTTCTGGGAGTAGGATTTAGGTACCAGTATTTTTTAAAGCTCTCCCAGTGATTCCAGGGTATAAGTCAGCTTGAGAACCACTGTAATGGGTTGTAAACTCATGAGACTGCAGACAGTCACACCATAATGCCTGGTACATAATGGCACCCAATAGAGCTCAGTGAATGAATGAGTGAATGAGATGTTGAGGTTACAGCTTGGCAGACCTTGAACTTTGATTCCCAGGTCATTGTTGGAGGATCATTCTCTTAGGTACCTGAGGCCCTGAGATTCATCTTCAACAGAAACCAATTAATCTTATTTCCAGGAAATGTAAACTAAGTTAATCAGATACTTTTATCACCCTTCCTTTCCAGCTCCCAGCCATTAGCTCATTTTTTTTCTCAGTAAGGAAGCCTACATAGAAAGCAAAATTAAGAGTAGATATGGAAAGGGAAGGAAGCTGAAGGTCTTACAGGATGTTTTTTATTTGTGATGCCTGATAAGCATCAACTTTGTACTATATGGATTCCATGGACTGGATATTCTTGATATTTGAGATAATTTATCTGAAAGGGCTCTGAAAATCATAAGGAGGCATTGTTGTTATTATGACCGCATAATTTCACTTATTCCTATAACAAATAGAAGGCCTTTATGATCGCACTAAACAACAGGAATATAAAGGGGAAAAGGGTCATTGCTACTTCTGTGGGATGAGTGTGCTAGAGAATCCTGAGCATGGGTCTTTTGCATGTCAGGTGATAAATCCAGGAACTCAGAGAAAGGAGTGCCATATAGCCATGTTACCTGCCACCCCCCTCACCCCCACTCTGGGTTGTGAGCACAGTCAGGGTGGAGGCTGTCCTACTCATCTGCCTTTGCTCAAGGCCTGACACAATTCAACTCTCAAGATAAGATAGATCAGTTATGGTCCATTTGTTAGGTCAGATTCTTTGGGTTCCAGACACTAGAAAACCAGTTAAGCATAGAAGTATTTATTTATTTATTTATTTATTTATTTCAGTAGTTAAGAAAGTCAAAACCAACATCAGAAAAGAAAAACACAACTTAGAAGAAGAACCTTGGGAAGGCTGTGCCCAGGGTTCTTTTTAGGACTTGTGACTCTGGAAACTAAGGCCCCCTCGGTATCACTCACCTCTGCTTTTCTTGTCTGTTGTTGGGTTCCTTCTCTCTTCCTATAGGGTGGCTCAAGACATGTAACAGGCACAGGGGCAGGCAATGGCTCTGGACTCACATTTTCCAAATCTTCCCTCCAGAGAGGAAAGGCTGTCTCTCTTGAGCTTAATTCCGTAGGAAGGACTCTGACTGCCTAAGATGAAGAGGTTGCCATTGCCCACTCATTGGGGCAGAGTGTGGGAGCACACCTGTAAAAGGATGGGGGCAGGCTTCTCAAGGAAAGGAGATGTTCTCGGAACAGTACCACTTGCTGGCATGTGGTTGTTACAGGGCTCCTTACTCCATCAGGTAATGTGTCCCAGTTATGAAAACAGATAGGATTAACAGGCTCTGTCTATTCATTGCAGATTTTTAAGAAAAGTACAAGAAGTTCTAAATATCCCTCTGCAAGGCAACTACAATTACAATGAAGGAGAATACACAACTTTTGCAAACCCTAGGCTGAAAGCTCATTTTTCTGGAAATCATTCTTTTGTGTTTCTACTAAAATTAGAACATTATCCCATAGTGCCCCAAATCTGGTAAGATATGATTATGATCTTAACTCTTGGCCTGAAGAAATAGCAACATGGTGGAGAAGGCTACCCTGTCCTGGAAAGGGTCTATGCTAGCTACTCAGAGTTTGGCTGCTGCAAGGACTCTCACCCACTGACTGGGGCTCCCTGCAGGTCTGGGGCCTAAAGGGTCTGCATCTGAGGAAGCCCTCCTTTATCCAGAGTGCAGGTGCTGTTTAAATATTATTTGGTGTCTCATTTAATAGGGGATGGGAGAGTGAGAACTTTGAACAAGTTTCTATTTCTTATTGTCCTGAAACTTCCACTTTATTGCAAGTAAAGACTCCAAGTTGGTCTCATCCAGAACGAGGAGGTCTTTGGCTAATCTAGAGCAGTAATGTTTTCACAGTTCTTTCTGATAGTACAAGGTTCCAGAAGCAAGGCAGAGTGCATTGGCTTCCCTCAAAGTGGAGAACTGAAATAAACCTCTCTGAAAAAGAAGCATCCTGTGGGAGTTGGGATAGCAGAGGAAGAAATAACAGGGCAGGGATGATGGTCCTGAAGGTTTTCATGTTGCCTGTGAAAGTTGGGTCTGGTAAAATGATGTGAGGGACAGAGGTCACTGAATTCTGCTCTCATAAATGTGGGGACAATGCAGAGAAAACAGTTTTTCCAGGAATAGGTGAGAGCCAACACAGGCCTGGGATGCTGGCATAAAAAGAACAAAGGCCCCAAAGAAAAAGAGACCTAGCATAGTTGTCAGTGGGCCAGTTGAGTGAAATCCCAGTGATAGTGGGGCAGATCACCAGGCTGGGAAAATGGGGCGGAGGCAGACTTCTTTCCATTGTCTCAATTGTCCTCTCCCAGGCTAGTGACCCAGGAAAACCCAATGACAGTAGCCTTTCTGCAGCAGTCTTTGCAGACAAAGTTCCCATACAAATTGCTACTGAGTGTCTGCCACATTTTAAATAGGGTTCTTTGGTGAAGCCAAAGTTCAAGGTAGCAAGAATTTTTTAAATTGCCGTTTAAAATAAACACTGTGTGGATGTTTTTGCCCTCTGCTAGCATAATTGCTCTCAGGGGGCAAATGATTTTTTGCTTAACCAAATGAATTAATAGATCTGTGGCTCTATAGAGGCAGCTCCACCTCCTACCACACAGACAGACATAGAGTTTGGAAACAGGGAAGAGAAGATAGAAAGAAGTGAGTGGTTCTGCATGAAAATTGAGTTGAATTCAGAGTTTGTGTGGATAGAAAGAGGGAGGGAGTGAAGAAGAAAGAGAATCTGCTGGCTGGGAGGAGGCTGGTTCTTGAGGAGGCAGGGTTAGACAAGAGATGACCAGCAGGAAAACTGATGCTGGTTCTCTTGGTGGGAGGACTAGCTACAGAACTTCTAGAAACAGCACCCTTCAGTTGTCTCACTTTATTGAAAATATTACTACAAGAATAAGATGTTACAGTGTATACCCATTTGAAAACCATAAAGGCAAACATTATTTTTGGTTTTGATTGAAAAATATTCAATTTTCATGGGGCACCTGGGTGGCTCAGTCGGTTAAGCGTCCGACTTCAGCTCAGGTCATCATCTCACGGTTCATGGGTTCAAGCCCCACATCGGGCTCTGTGCTGACAGCTCTGAGCCTGAAGCCTACTTTGGATTCTGTGTCTCCCTCTCTCTCTCTGCCCCTCCCCTGCTATTGCTCTGTCTGTGTCTCTCTCTCAAAAATAAATAAACGTTAATTTTTTTTTAATATTCAATTTTTCATATATACCCTTTGATGCTTTGCAATGGAAGCCTGGCCCCGATCACTGCCCCAGGATCTGTGGTCAAAGTGATGGCACACACCTGTCTTGCATGGGGGGCGGGGGGAGGTTGTGGAAATTAGGAAAAAGGGGCTGTAGTCCATGTTTGGGTCTAGCAGAGTGAAGAGAAAGGGACATCATCAAACAGAAAGATAAGGTGATGGAGGGGCAGGCACAGGAAATCAGAGCAAGTGAGCCCTGAGGAAATGTAGGGAGTGTGCTGATTTTCCCGCCACTGGGCAAGGGACTCTACTTACTCTTTTCTTCCTTTTTATTAGTTTTTTTTTTTAATTCCAATCTCTCATAAAGGAAAAGTTTAAACATCCTGACATGTTGAATGAAAGTCACTCTGACTTCCTGTATGCCCACCACACAGAATCAAGAATTGTTAACATTTGACCATTTCTTCTTTTCATTTCATTTCATTTCATTTCATTTCTTCTTTTCTATGTATGACTTTGATTTTTACTATTTATTTTTATTATTTTTTTGTGGAGCCATTGGCACATACATTGCAGGACATCATGACACTTGAGCTCTAAAAACTTAAGCATGTGTTTCCTAAATATAAGCCATTATCACTCAACTATTAAAAGGAAGGGTCAGGGGTGCCTGAGTGGCTCAGTAGGTTAAGTGTCCAACTCTTGATTTCAGCTCAGGTCATGATCTCATGGTTCGTGAATTTGGGCCCCGCATTGGGCTCTGCACTGACAGCGCAGAGCCTTCTTGGGATTCTCTCTCTCCCTCTTTCTCTGCCTCTCTCTTTCTCCAACTCTCTCTCAGAAATAAATAAACTTGGGGTGCCTGGGTGGCTCAATCGATTAAGAGTCAGACTTCAGCTCAGGTCATGATCTCACCGTTCACGACTTTGAGCCCCACATCAGGCTCTGTGCTGACAGCTCAGAACCTGGAGCCTGCTTCAAATTCTATGTCTCCCTCTCTCTCTCTGCCCTTCTTTAGCTTGTGCTCTTTCTTTCTCTCAAAAATAAACAAACATTAAACATTTTTTTAAATAAATAAACAAGCTTAAATAAAAAAGGAAGGGTCAGCCCTAAGAGCAGGGGAACTCAGAGGTCACCAGGTGGCTGGTACCTGAGTTATAAAACAAGGAGCAGGGAAAAGGCCCCACTCCAGCTTCCAGGAAGTCTGGTGAACCAAGGAGATAAGCCTGCCACCCCTTGCCTGAGCCACTCCCAGCAGGTGTACTTTGTAATGTGAAAATATCTTCCCAGAGATACCCATCCTCGCCACAGCGTTATCATGTCTTCCCTCCCTTCCTCTTTTCTTCCCCATGGCTGTTTTCCTGTGCTCTCTTTTCTTGACTCTGCTTCTTATTCTATTACTCCGTGAAGCATCTCCTTGTCATTGCCAGCCATGGGTTGGGTCACAGTTAGGGACACAGGGCTGATGTGTTTTGGGGGAAGGGGAGTAGGTGAGTGTGGCAGGGGACCAGAGGGAGTACTGCCTGTGAGGAAAAAAAAGGTCACAGTCACCATTTAGCCCCTCACACTGGCTAAGGGGGAACGTGATCTTGGACTGGCTGTGGTGGGTTGTCTGTCTGTCAGCCTGCTCTGCTAGGTTCTGTATTTCCATCCGTGCATCCATCACTCTATTCTTTTTATGCCTCTGACACTATTTCTTTCCCTTCTTGTGTCTATCTCTTTCTCTTCCTTTCTGGCTCTCTCTGACTTTCATTCCTGTCTGTTTATGTGTGTAACCCAGCTCTTCCCTTTACCATTTTCTTTCTTTCTTTCTTTTCTTTCTTTCTCTTTCTTTCTTTTATTCTTTCTTTCCTTTCATTTTCTTTTCTTTTCTTTTGCCTTGCACTTTTTAATGCAGAGATCTTACACATATTTTATGCATTCCTAAGTATTTTATAGTTTTTAACATTTTTTAAATTTAAATTCAAGTTAGTTAATATACAATGTCCTTTACCATTTTTTCTATTCCATGTTCAGACGATGCTAAACTTAGAGAAGAAGCCTTTTGAAGCAGGGACAAGATATGCCACTCAACAGTATCTGCTCTTTTTTAGGGATGTTAGTATCCAGACATCTGAGAAGTGCTGTGGGGCCTTTGTAAAGGAAAGCAGTGTGTGGTTGTAAAGAATAATGCTGGCAATAACAAATAAGGACATAAGCCACTTTGTAATTTTGTTTGCTTCCATTTGGGTGTAAATGCTCATGGGATAAGTAGTTATCATTTCAATGGTCAGGATGCTTTATTTACCACACTGCTGTCTATTTCCCTGTGGCCTTCTTGGGAGGATGAAGTCTCCTCTGTGCCAATTAAGGAGTTAAGGAAGAGACAGGCCCCGTATTTCTAGATTCCGGCAGAACAGGTCTGCTAGTTATGAGCCTGAGGGCAGTGCAGAGTGCAGCCAGCCCCTCCTGGAATCTGCCAGAGCTGTGGTTCCAGCTGGTGTGAGGACATTTGCCAAAAAATTGGAAATTCCAATGGCATCTAAGCAGGTACATCTCCCAGAACAACCACTGGGCACCCTGTAATATGTCCATTCAAGTTCACGGCTCACTACAAAACCCCTCAAGCCTCTGGCTATTATTGCACTGGATATGGCTGGCATACAGCCCCAGCTGATAAGCTGAGGGGCATAAAACAAAATCAATAGCACTTTTTCTCCCCAGCATCATTTCATCCTCCTAATTGTCTCTAATGTAAACATATAATCGTTTAGCCAGGCCACTTTTAAGTCAAGCACCAGGAGTAACAGGCGCCAATTGCAAGACAGCTACGCTGGGTTTGTTGCATTTGAATTCTGCATTAGACCGCCAAAATCTGATTTTCCTATTATTTAGAAGAAACCTCTAGGGGTTATTAAAGTTAGCTGCAAATAACGTTACAGACCCATCATCTTTACGTTCAATGCAAACATTATTTATTGGGAACCCATTATAGTTCTGCACCATGCTGGTCTGTGGTGGGGAGGATGTACAGATGGCTAAAGTTGACCCCAGACATGAGACAGGGGACAGAATTATGGAAAACTGAGCAGAATCGGGAAGGGAATTGGGAAGCCCTCTTGAAGGGGGTAGGATGATGTGAACAGGGATGTGAAGAGCACAAAGGACTTGCGTGGGTGGAAAAGGGGAGCAAAAGGGAAGCCCAGAGGGAGACCGCTGACAGCCTGAACTGCTGCAGACTACAGCTGTTCCTAGAAGGGGAAAGTAAGAGCAGACAATAGTCTGGAGCTGTTTGGTGGGAGGCTGTGAAAGCCTTTCTGGCAGTTTCTGGGTGTTTTCACTGTGTCATGGGAACCATTAAAATGTCCTCTGCTTCTTGCAAACCAGCAGGGACTGAGTTTATGTGGTGGACTGACTTTTAGCAATAGGGATTCGGTTGTACGCTTATATTTGAGTAGACCATGCAGGGCTTGGAGGTCAGGGAGACTTTGGTTCCAATCCCAAACTCTGCACATTCAAAGAGAAATTAAACAAGTCTGAGGACTGGGCTGCCCCCTCTGCCACACATTTTCTTTCCTTCCATCTTTTCTCTGTTTTTCTGCTACTTCTTGCCCCTCTTCCTCCTATGGAACATCAGCATCTCAGCTCCGCTCAGATGCCCAGCACTTGCCTGATTCTCTGCTAAGAATCCACTGCTGTTAAAGCATTGGGGAACGATGCAGAAGATGGAAGAGTCCTTAGGGGGCAGAGGAGGGTGTTCACGTCAGATGTTCTGCCGAAAATAACTTTAAGACCTCCTGTTAGACATTTCTGTTCTTTAAAATTACCTCCTGGCAAAATAGTCCCTGGACACCAGCCTCTTCTTCTCCCTTCTCCCTTCATCCACTGCCTCTCTTCTTCCCTCCTCTTCTCTTTCCATTACAATAACTTCCTACTTATTAGGCAGAGCAATTCAACCTTGCCCCAATTCTTTTTTTTTTCTTATTTTTTTTTTTTAAGTTTATTCATTATTGAGAGACAGAGGGAGACAGAGCATGAGCAAGGGAGGGGGAGAGAGAGAGGGAGACACAGAATCCGAAGCAGGCACCAGGCTCCGAGCTGTCAGCACAGAGCCCGACACAGGGCTCGAACCCACGAGCTGTGAGATCATGACCTGAGCCAAAGTCGGACGCTCAACTGACTGAGCCACCCAGGCGCCCCAACCTTGCCCCAATTCTTAACTGCCATTTGTACCCAATCATCATGGTGAACGAATCAAGGATCTGTTCTCAGTGGCCATCTAGTGGCATCTTTTGCTATTTGAGCACCCTTGAGAGGTAAAACAAAACAAAACAAAAACAAACAACAAACAAGCAAAACACCTGCATGGGATGCTTTAATTTAGACCCTTATGAAGATGATACTCAAATTTGAAGATAGAGTTAGTCCCTATTCTGTGATGAGAACCCTGTACAAGTTGATGTAATAACTATGGTTATATTTGATTAGTTCTAAAGGATATGCAAGAGGTTTTGATATAAATATCCAGACCTCACTTACTCTGTAACTAGTAATAACCCTTAACCAACAAGCCTAATGGCCTCGTTCTGGGGGAATCAGATCCATTTCTTTCTGTACCTCATCATGGAGGAATATCCCCTACTTGCCTTTCCATAGGCCTTAGCTATTGCTAAAATTACTTAGCTATTGCTAAGTAATTACTTAGCTATTGCTAAGTAATGCTGCTACCCCTTGCCCCTGCTTCTGCTGCGTGTGGTGGCACTGCCAGCTGTGTCCTCTTGCAGGATTAGTATTCCACATGCTCTGGTAACAAGAGTGGGAAGATTAACTTCCAACCCCAAACTGAGACCCTCATTGTGTTATTTCACGGCACTGCTAACATCATTATATACCGCCCTCTCCTTATTGTTGCAGATTTAGATGTTATGGTGCCATTACTGCATGCCAAATAGTATGTGGGTACGTGAGCTATAGGACCTTGATTTTGAGTCTTTGTTTATCCATTTGTAAAATGGTCATAATAACATTGACTTATGGTGCTGTAGTAATGATTAAATGCTCTCTATACTATGTAAATTGCTTGGAAACCAATAAGTATTTACATATTTCTTTCCTACAAGTTCCTGCAAGTTTCCCTTTTCCACAAATGCTAAGTCATACTATCGATCACAATATGCATTTAGCAACAGAAGAATCAAGATAATAAACTAATGTTTGTCAAACATGTAACTCACATTATTATCGAAATCAGGATAAAAACTAGAAAAGAAGTGGGAGAACAAAGGAGCAGACCATTAAGGATATCTTTGAGAAAAAACAGTGAAATCATCACTCATCCAACTGGATTCTAGATCAGAGATTATCAACTAGAAACCTGGATAAAGTGAAATATAAGACAGGCCTGGTTTTTTATTTTATTTTTAAAAGACTTTATTGTTTTTTTTTCTGAGAAGTTTTAGGTTCACAGAAGAATTTAGAAGGCACAGATATCCCACCCACACACATACACAGCTTCCCTTACCATCAACATCTTCCACCAGAGTGGCACATTTGTTACAATCAATGAACCTACAGTGATACATCATAATCACCCAAAATCAATAGATTATATTAGGGTTCCTACTAGGTGTTGTATATTCTATGTGTTTAGACGAATGTGTAACGACATATACCCATCATTATAGTATCATTCAGATATGGCCTCTGTGCCCAGCCTAGTCATTTCCCCCTCCCCCCAACCCCTAGCAAACACTGATATTTTTACTATCTCCATAGTTTTGCCTTTTCCAGAATGTCATAGTTGGAGTCATACAGCATATAGTCTTCAGATTGGCTTCTTTCACTTAGTAATATGCATTAAATTTCCTCCATGTCTTCTCATAGCTTGATAGCTCCTTTTTAGCACTGAATAATATTCCATTGTCTGGATGTACCAGTTTTTTTTATTTATTCACCTAGCAAAGTAAATCTTGGTTGCTTCCAAGTTTTGGCAATTATCAATAAAGCTTACATGAACATCTGTGTGCAGATTTTTGTACAGACCTAACTTTTCAGCTCCTTTGGGTAAATACCAAGGAGTGCAATTGCTGGTATTTTATGGTAGGAGTGTACGGAGTTTTGTAAGTTACCACCTAACTGTCTTCTAATGCGGCCCCACCATTTTGCATTCCCACCAGCAATGGATGAGAGTCCCTGTTTTGCTGCACATCCTCACTAGCTTTTGATCTGGGCTGTGTTCTGGATTTTGTCCATTCTAATTTGTATATAATAAGTGTCTCATTGTTGTTTTAGTTTACATTTCCTTGATGATACATGATGTAGAACTTCTTTCCATATACTTATTTTCCCATCTGTGTATCTTCTTTGGTGAGATGTCTGTTAAAGTATTTGACCCATTTTTTTTAACTGAGTTGTTTGTTTCTTTTTTAAATTTTTAAAATTTTTTTTATTTTAAAAAAATTTTTTAAACGTTTATTTATTTTTGACACAGAGAGAGACAGAGCATGAACAGAGGAGGGGCAGAGAGAGAGGGAGACACAGAATCTGACACAGGCTCGAGGCTCTGAGCTGTCAGCACAGAGCCCGATGCGGGGCTCGAACTCACGGACTGCGAGATCATGACCTGAGCCGAGGTCGGACGCTTAACCTACCAGGCCACCCAGGCGCCCCTGTTTCCTTATTATTGAGTTAAGAATTGTGTGTATACTTAGGATAGCAGTCCTTTAACAGATGAGTCTTTTGAAAATATTTTTTCCCAGCCTGTGGCTTGTTCTCTCATTTTCTTGACAGTGTCTTTCACTGAGCATAGTTAATTTTAATGAAGTCCACCTTATCAATTATTTCTTTCATGGATCATGACTTTGGTTTTATAAAGGCCTTGTGTTTTCCCCTAGAAATTACTTGTTCTCTCTGAAGAAGGATGGCTTTCCTGGCTCCTGTTATGTTGGTGACCAGGACATAGGATCTTTCTTGTTCCTCACCCAGGATCCCTTCTATGAGCCTTTCCAGAGATTGCAAGATGAACTCTGCATTTTTCATCATGTTTTCAATTTCAACATCTTTTTCCTAAAATGATGGTGGAAAGAGAACTCTGAACAAGCGGGTTTAAATTTAATCTGCCAGTTAGAAGTGAAGTGACCTTGGACAAGTGCCTGAATTTTCTGAGTCTCATTTTTCCGCAGTTTAGTAAGATGATACTCGTCCGATGTGAAGTCAGCGAATACCTGATGTGAACTCACTAAACCTTAAACCCAATCAATAATTCCCAAGAACAACATCTACCTTGACCACACATATTTGCCAAAAGGCCAATTTCTCATTTTATTCATTCAGTTCCTTCCCTGGTGCTCCTGTAACAATCTTGCATGCATGTGGGATCTGTGTCTTAAGTGTATGCATTTGATGTGAAGGGGTGTGTGTGTGTGTGTGTGTGTGTGTGCGTGTAAGGGGGAGTTTATTTGTGAGCAATGGTGAAACAGGACAGAGTTGTCCAGGGAACATTGTGTGTTGTGGCTGAAGTCCCTGTATGCTGCCACATTGTCACACACCCGATGTTTTTTCTCTGGAGCTTGTCCCATGCCCTCCTTTGCTGTGGATACTCAAACACTTTCAACCACACATTCTAAATGGAGCCTTGGTAGGTGGGCAGCCACCTCCAAGATGAAACTTCTCATTTCAAACCCGAAAATATAATGTGTTGCAGTGTTAACAGCAGAAGCAGGAGACTTTCTAACTGAATTTTAAAATTCAGGCCAGGTCAGGTCTAGCAAGGTTTTCATCTCAAGTGTTTAGCAGGGAAAATGTTTCGGTGTAATCACAGGCAGCCCAGGAATGCTGCAGACTTACCAGAGACCACAGTTTAAAGGTCTGGCAGGTGTGCCACTTGACTGACGCACCACAGAGGAGTTCCTGTGACCACACTTTTTTTCTTTAGGGCACTCATCTTGATTTGTACTTATACATTCATTAGTGTGACTTCATCTATCTTCCTTCTACACTACAAGCTCCAAGAGAATGGAGACTGTGCCTAGCACAATGCCTGGCACACAAGAGACGTTCTGTTGCAGAAAGGAAGAAAATGGACATTTGCTCAGTATGCATTTAAAGTTAGAACCAACTGAATGTTAAATAGACAAGAAATAAATCATTATTGGATGATAGTGAGAAGACTCAAATGGAAAGAACATTAATATTTGCATAATTTAAATTTGCAAATTTCATACCAAGTCCTAGTTAACCATTCTCCCTTTATTTGGATTTTGAGTTTGTTTGGTGCTCCTGTAACAATCTTGCATGCATGTGGGATTTGTATATAAAATAAGAGAACAGGGCTGTGGATTTCAATATTTTTCAAGACACTAAGTAGAAGCTGCCCTTTTAAAATCAAAATATTTAATTATTTTGAAATATCTATTTTCTCAACTATAGCACAATTAAAGAGTGTTATTTTTATGTAGAAGGAAATGAAAATAAATGAAATATGGGCGTAAGCATGAACTGACCAGGAACCACCCAAAAATCAGAAAACTCGATGTAGGGAACAAAGGGTATGATTTGGGAAAGAAAAATCTCTTGAATCCATTGAATCCATGCTGAACTAGAAATCGAATAATGACATGAATAAAACCTCATTCACAAAACATAAGAGCTATTAAGATAGATGGAAAAGGCAGGGTATAAAATCAGATACAATTCACTTGTGCCGAAAACAACCTTTAGTGGCAATGTTTCATACCGTGGTTAATATAAAATAAGACATTATTTGAAACGAAAAAAGAAAAAAAAAAGAAAGCTCACCTTATTACATCACATCAATAATGCATTTTCTAGAAACTCATCATGGTTCTTTCTATAAAGGCCAAATAATTCAGAGAAATCATCTTTCATGTCTGCTTCTGCATTCCTGCCTAGGAGGGTTCATTTCATTATTCTGTTTTGGTTCAACCTATAAAAATTCTCAAGGGGTTTCAATGCAGATGAATCCAGCCGCTCTATGTAGCCACCTAAAATAATTCAGGACCAAAAGAAAAAGTAAAATAAACAACCTATTCCCATTTCTACTCTCAATCTCATCCTCATAACAAAGCACTTGTTGTTTTAGTTATCCAGATAATAAGTTCAATTCTTCCTTGAGTTTTCCCTTTAGAGAAATTACCATAGACTATGCGTGTTCTTTTATTCTGTAATTATTAGCATTTACTATGTGCTGGGGGCTGCTGAGGGCGATCCAATAAATCCTTTGGACTTTGGTCGTTTTAACTGGAAAAGGAACATGATAATACCTACCTCATGAAATCTTGGTTAGTATTCAATGAGAGAAAATAAATGAGATGCCCATGGCAGCATCTGCTACATGGAGGCTGGTTCATTCATTCTCTTATTTCATTACCTCTTTTGACAACAATAATTGATCACTCATTAAGGCTTTCCTCATAGGAACTTAGAAAACCTAGTGAGTGGGGAAAGACAAGAAAACAGAAAGTGATATGGGAATCATGAAATGATGTAGTTGTGCACGAGGCACCTGACCCACCAGGCAGCATGTGATGGGTGAGGGAGGTTTTCCAGTAAAGGGGTTGTTGAGAAGTTGCCAGAAGGGGTGTGTGGGCAGGAGCAAATGCCCAGAGGAAAGAATGAGCTTTGCTGTTTGTAGGGAACTGAAAGTCGCTCTGTCCAGCCTTAGACTGCAGTAAAGGATATAGTAAGAGAGCTGACCTGTGGTAAGCGAGGGCCAAATCATGAAGAAAATTATACACCTTCGAATGTACTTTGGATTTGTATTATGAGGGCAACAGAGAGCATCTCTCCGTGTTGCTTTTTTTAAAAAAATAACATTGTTTTTTTCCCCCAGATTGCATAAGTTATACCTGTCCATTAAAGGAAAATACAGAAAGGCTTATAAGTGCAAATATAAGTGAAAGGCCCCCCACAGTCCTCTCGTTGTATCTATTGTTAATATTTTGGTGTAATATTATTCACAATTGAGATAGTACATTTTATTTCTTTTTGTTGTTAGAAACATTGCGTATTATTGTAAAAAATTTTTTCAAATAATTAAAAACACAAATAAAACACACCCCAAATCCCTTCACATAACTATACTTTGCAGCTTAGTGTGTATTCATCTGAGTCGTCCCTGTGAGTCTCTCCATCTTGTTCTTAGTCTCTGTTTGTCAATCTCTGTTTAATGTATCTTAATCTGTATGTTCCTTTTAATACACCAGGAGAGTATTTCCATGCCAAAAAATTTCATGCATAGCATAATTAATAATAATGGAAGAAATTATTTTTGTACAATTTATTTATTTAAGTAAATTCCTATTATGAACATTTATGCTTGTCCAAATTTCACTCAAATGACAGTACCATGATAAAATTTTCATAGCTAAACTTTTCACTAAAAGCTTTAGATTTTATTTAAAAACAGTTTTTTAAACATTTATTTATTTTTGAGAGACAGAGAGAGACAAAGCACAAGCATGGAGCGGTAGAGAGAGAGGGAGATAAAGAATCTGAAGCAGGCTCCAAGCTCTGAGCTATCAGCACAGAGCCCGACACGGGCCTCAAACCCACAAAACTGTGAAATCATGACCTGAGTCAAAGTCGAACGCTTAACTGACTAAGTCACCCAGGCACCCCCAAAACTTTAGATTTTAGATCTCTAAAAATTCCCGTGGAATAAAACATTTCCAGAGGCATTTAAGGTATTTAAAGATGTTGGTATATATGTTGCTAAACTTTCCACTTTAGAACAGTTCCAGTCTTTCTCCTAGTGGGTGTAATGTGTCAGTGTCCTACATCACCTCAACCACTGAGGATCATTCAGATTTTTAAACAATTGACAGTTTTATAGGTAAAGCAGGGTAACTCACTGCCAGTTTGTATTCCTTTGCTTAATAACGAAGTTAAGCAATTTTCATGTATCAATTGATTAATTTTTTTTTTCTTCCAAATTGTACGTTAAAAACCCTTTGGCATTTATCGTATTAATTCTTTTCTTATCTGATCCCATATCAAACATAGTTACCCTTTGTAGTTTATATTGAAAATACTTTTTGGTTGTTGGTAAATTATGTTCATGGATATTTCATTGCATAGAAGCTATAGCAAAAAAGTTTTCCAACATTTTGATAACAGAATCTATCAATCTTTCCCTCGATGTGTTCTGCTTCTGGCATTAGGCTTAGAAAGGCATCCCCCACTGCATGATTATATGAATATTACATGATTTATGCTGGAAATCAGATTTTTTATCCACATGGAATTTATATTTATGTAATATATGAAGTGGAGCTCTAATTGTTTCCTTTCTCCCCAAACACTTAGCCAAATGTCTCAACTCTACTCGCTTTTCTTGTATTGCATTTCTTTAGAAAACTTGATTTTCTTTTTGTCAGATTCATGTTGCCTCTCTAGCTATCCAAGTCTTCATTTAGGTCCTTCATCAGAGTTGAATCACTTGTTCAAATAAGTCCATGATAATTTTACTCTTTCCCTATTTAATTCCTATATTTTGTGGTCATTGAATATGGGACATTTTTCCATCTATTTCCTAATACTTTATTTTTTGTTAATATACTTTTTATTCTTTGCTGAGTAGCTTATTGAACACTTTCATGATTTTATAACATTTATTGGTTGACTTTTTTGAGTTATTTTCCTGATAACCAGTCATTATAAACTAATACTATATATTCTTTTCCTTTTTGTATTTGCTTCTGTTACTTCTTTTTTTGCACCAGTACTCCTGTTAGAATTTCCAAGCGTTCTTAAATATGTAAATGTGCTTATTTCCCTTTTTTTGTCATTTGCTGTTTTAACATCTATCAAAATGATCACCTGGCTTTCCCCCTTTCATCTATTGACATTGTTCAACATCTCTCAAACTGAGTTGTAAAGCACATTATTTCTAGTATTAAAAAAGGTTTTATGGGGGCGGCTGGCTGGCTCATTCAGTGGAGCATGCGATTCTCACTCGGGGTTGTGAGTTCAAGCCCCATTGGGTGTAAAGATTACTTAACAAAATAAAAATCTAAAAGAAAGAAAGAAAGAAAAAAGGTTTTATGTTCAACCAAGTTTGGAAAGAGTGAAAACAATTTCTCCTTGTATATGAACAAATTAAGGCTGTGAGGATACTTGTGGGCTGGAAATTTCTTTGACTTTGTTTAATTCAGCTATACCCCTTTTTCTTATTCATCAGACATTTGAGATATATTCAACTAATTGAGGATATTACTAGAAATTCCAATATTAATCATTGAATTTCTGAAATTTATAGTGCTGAACTAAATTTTCTATTTTATTTAGGATTTGTGAATTAACATTTACAAATGAGCATGCAATGGGTTTTGTTTTTTCCCTTTGTGTGTTATTTCTATTAGAGTTAGGTATCAGGATTATTCTAGCTTTCTAATATTAATAAGGAAGCTTTATGTCTGTTTATAAGATCAAAAGGGGTTTAAATAGCCAAGAAATAATCTTTTCGTTAAGATCTGAACAAACATGACTGAGAAGTAGATCCCTTGGGGCCAGCAGCTTTTATGTTTTGACAGCTTCATCTTTTTCTTTCATGATTATTGTTTAGTTCAGAATTTTTTCCTCATCTTGCTTTAATTTGGTTTCTTATTTTTCCTAAAAGGTCATCAATAGTCATGAAAATTTCAGTTTCTCTGCAAAATATTTATTTCTTGAATTCAGAGATATGATCAATTACAAGTATCACCAGCTTTATATCAGCTTCTCAGGGGAAAAAAAAATCTTATTAAATTAGATAAAAAACTACTTTTGAAAGGGCGGGCCTACACTGGCGGACTCCATCTTGTTCTGTGTCCTTCACCTAGACAACGCCTCCTCCCCTTGAGTAACCTCCTGCTCACCCGTTCAAACTTCCTGATCAAAACACGCCCAGCGACCTGCGTAACAGGACTCCGACCATTCCCCAGCCAATCAGCTGAGGCCACAGCCATTACCTCACCAACTGCCCCTAGACCCCTATAAAACCTTTGTGCTTTTGAAACTCGCTCTCTCCTCGGGATCTCACCGTTGCGTCGGTGCAGGTAGGGGATTGAGCTCGAGCTAGCTCGAATAAAGGCTCTTTTGCTTTTGCATCGGACTCGGCTCCCTAGTGGTCTTTGGGGATCACGAATTCTGGGCATAACACTTTACTAATTAACAATGGCATACATTTAAATATACAATTGCAAAGTACTTTCTTTAGTGTCTCAAAGTTTACTATGTGATTCTTTTTTCTCATTAACAGTCAAAAGGTTCTAATGAAAAATTTTTGCCTATGAGCAACTGATTGTGTAATATACCATGAAGATACTGTGTTGTTGTTTTTTTGTTTTTGTTTTTGTTTTACAATCCAAGTGCTTGAATTTGAATAATGTATCACATTTAGGTTTAACAGTAAAATTTAAGTAATATCAAATAATGTTAAAGTTCCTATCTCTACTTCTTGTTTGATAAACGGTTTGTTTTGCTTCTTTCCTTTAATTGAATAATGTCTAGTAGTTAGTTAAATAGTTTCTACTGAAAGTCAGTCAGTAACTTTTGACAAATATAATTCATTTCCTAAGTGATTAGCTTCTGCATGAACAGGTCATTCTAACACATTTGAGTATTGAAATGTGGCTGATATATTTGGAGATACCCAATGACCAAAACAAAGATAAAAGCATACATTAATAAATAATATCATAAACCCAAAACTTAGGTTTTAAAAGACTACCAGTATTGACAAACCTTTGTCAAGGGTAATAAAGGCAAGAAAGAAAGAAGGCACACATTCTTAACATTGAGAAGGACAAAAGAACATCAATACAAGACCTAAAGTTACTGACAAGGTGATGATACAAAATAATGAAGAACTTTACACTAATAAATTTGATCACTCAGATGAAATGGAAAAACTCCTTGAAAAATAAACCTAAAAGATTTATCTAAAATAGCATAATATTAAGTAGAAAAGGTGAATAGTTCCATCTCTCACACAGAAATTGAATCTATAATTAAAAGCCTCTTTTCAGAGAAATCTCCAGGCCCTAATGGCTTCAGTGATAAACATTTTAAAAAGAAATAAAACTAATATTACCTAAGTGCTTTCAGAAAACGTAGGATGAAGGAACATATCAAAACCTGTTTTATGAGGCCAAACCCTGATAATAAAACAGCAGGCATTAAAAGAAAGGAAAACAGTAAAGAAAAACTGGGAAAATGGCAAAAAAAAAAAAAAAAAAAAAAAAAAGGAAAGGAAAATGATAGACCAATATCTATTATGTACACAGATGGAAAAATTCTTAACAAAATATTAGGAAATTAAATCAAGAAATGTATAAAAAGAATAACACATTATGACCAGTGGGCTTTATCCCAAGAATGCAAAGTTTGTTTAACATTTGAAAATCAATCAATGTAATTCATCATCTTAATAAAGAAGAAAAACCATCCGATCATCTCAGTACATACAGAAAAAGCATTAAACATCCATTTATGACAATACCTCTCAGCAAATTAGAAATAGAAGAAAGGTTTTTAAACTGATCAAGAATATCTACAAAAAAATTGACACCTAACATACTTAGTGGTAAGAGACTGAATACCTTCTCCCTAAGTTTAGAAATAAGGCAAAGTTGCCCACTCTCACTCCTCCTATTTAATATTGTACTGGGAGTCCAAGCAACTGCAATAAGGCATAAAGATGAAACAAAAGGCATACAGAGAAAAGGAATAATTAAAATAATTTTTATTCATAGATGATATGGTTATATATGTAGGAAACTCTAAATGAATCTGTAAGAACAGCTGGAACAAATAAGGGAATATAGCAAGCACACAGGATACAAGTCAATATACAAAATTAATTGTATTTCTATGTATTAGCAACAAGCACCTGAAAAACCAAATTTAAAAACCAATACCATTGGGGTGCCTGGGTGGCTCAGTCGGTGAAGTGTCTGACTTCAGCTCAGGTCATGATCTCATGGTTCATGGGTTTGAGCCCCATGTAGGGCTCTGTGCTGACAGCTTGGAGCCTGGAGCCTGTCTCACATTCTGGGTCTCCCTCTTACTCTCTGATTCTCCCCTGCTCATGCTCTGTCTGTCTCTCTGTCTCTCTTAAAAATAAATAAACATTAAAAAAAAAGTACCATTTGCAATAGAATAAAAAATTGAATATACTTACAAACAACATGTGAGACCTCTATACTAAAAACAGCAAACTACTGCAAAGAAAAATTCAAGGTGACTTGTACCCTGGACATATTTCTATTCCTATGTCAATAGCATGCTTTATTAATTATTACCATTTTACAATAAGATTTAATATCATATAATTAAAGATTTCTAACTTTTTTTCTTCAATTGTCTTCTTTTTCAAGATTGTTTTGACTATTCTAGGTCCTTTATATTTTCTTATAAATATTAAAAATCAATTTGTTAATTCTTACCAAAATGCCAGAATTTCGAATGGGATGGTATTGAATCTACTAGTCACTTTGGGAAAGATTCACAATTAAACAATAATGAATTCTGCAATACATTAATGTTGTATATTTTTGCAATTGTTGAGGTATTCTTCAGTTTCTCTCTGCATTGTTCTGTAGGTTTCAGTGAAGGGTGTCCATTTTAGCTTTCTTTCATTCTCTCTTAATAACTCCTTTCTCCAACAATGAGATAATAAGCTCTCAAAATCCATTACATATTTTACCTGCTTGATCAATTCCTCTGGATATAATCAATCCCCCATCACCGCTACCACACTCCTCCCCCACAGAGATGACTTCGTCATGCTACTTGGGTGCTGACAATCGACGCTGGGTTTCTCTCTGCGCAAAGATCCTCTGTTCCCTGCTTGGGCTTTGACACCTCATGCCTGGCCAGCCTCATATATACGTGCCTTCCTCACTCTGCTTGGGCCCTGACATTTCATACCTTGATTCCCACACATGAAAATGTCTATCTCCCATTGTTGGGTTCTGATACTTAACATAGGGTCATCATCACCTAAAACACACACACACACACACACACACACACACACACACACACACACACAGACGCCCTCCAGACCCTACCTGGACTCTGAGAACCTGTGGAGCTCCTTTCCCCTTTAAGCCTTCTCACCCTACTCAGCCTCAGTCCCTGCCACACTGTTCTCACATGGGGACACTCCACTAAATGGCTTTAATAGCTAATTGTTCTGGAAATGGAGAAAAAGGAAGAGAAAGGAACAAGATGTACTTTTTAATAAATTTATCTGTTGGGGTAATTAGACAGCCATTTAGAAAAGGACAACATTGATGTATCCTTCAACTGTGTACTAGCATAGACTCTAAATTAATTAGAAATTTAAATTTGAAAAGTGAAATTACATATACACTAGGAGAAAACATGAACAAACTCCTCTATAGACTAGGAGTGTGGAATACATTCCTATGTGTGACTCAAATCCAGAAGCAACTTTCACATATGTAAAGTAAAAAAGACAAAAGGTCAACTGGGAAAAAAAACCACTGCTTATATCACTTCATGTATAAAAAGCTTCTAGAAATTGAGAAAAAAACTACCAATAAAACTTTGCAGGAATGGCTGATTCCAGGTCTGTGGCAGCAAACGTACAACATAAACCCTGACATCTAAGTCTTGAAAGTCAGGAAGTTACTGAAAATCACTGGGGTCATATCAGAAGGACTCTAGAGCTGACTTTAATTGGCTTCCACTGGTCTCAAAAATGGGATAATTGAACCATTGGTAAGGATAATAATGCAATGAGTTGAATCCTTTCAAACATGCTTAAATCCATGAGTTTATAGTGACATTTTGAAAAGAAAAACAAACTTATGATCACCATTAGAAGATGAAATTGAACCCCTTCAATCTGAAAACTGGTAAACAAAGAAAAAGAATTTATCCTGTACTTGCATACAAACTGTTAAGAATATAAATGTATACATACATATTCATATTCCATTAATGAGAGAATGTTCTTTATATGAGAATTCTAACTGACAAATGCAGAAGGAATGATAGAATTAGGAGTATCAACATTTCAGAACCCCTAATGAAAACTAGATCCAGGTAAAGACTATCAAAAACTATGAAAATCATTTGGTGAAAAGCTAATAAAAAACTTCATAATGGACAGCTCAAGTTGACCACACTTGAATCTACTGATAAATTTTAACATAACACAAAGAGAGACAATAATATTATGTGCCTCGTGATGTGATCTGAAAGGAAATACAAAATGCCAGCTATGAGATATTCTTGCCCAACATTGAACCTGAACCTATCAAGCCTCTAAGTACAACTGTACAGGAAACACAAGGGACAGAAAAGCATGTTAAACAATACCCTATTGACCTATCAGTGAGATCCAGTGAGTGGAAGACTACAGAAAAAATGACCCACTTTCTTCAAAAGATAAATTGCAAATAGAAATACAAAGGAGGAGGCAACTATTGATCAAGAGAGACACCAGAGATATATCAACCAATACACAATGGGGACCCTGGCTGGATTTTGATCCCAATTAGCCAACTGTGAGAATAAAAAAAAAAACACAAAACAACCAACCAACAAACAATAAAAGCATTTATATGACATATTGGGAGATCTGAGCACTGATTGAGTAAGATACTAAAGTAAGATACTAAGGAATTATTCATCCTTTTTTTCTAGGTATAACAATGGTATTATGGTTACATTAAAAGGAAGAGTTCTTATCTTTTAGGATTAACACATTCATGGATGAAATGTTATAATACCAGTGATTTGTTTCAAAGTACTCTAGTATTTGGGGAGAAATGGTAGAGGTACAGATGAGAAAAGATTTTCCAGGTGAATGAATTTCAATCATTCAAAATGATTGACGTTTCAGCCAAAAACATCTTGAGGGCTTGCTTATGTTGAGGCCAAACAGATACCTTAGGGGATATTTTTGGAGGTAGGTGCTACATTACCAGAACCCCTTATTCATAGCTATTAAAGTTTGGCTACCTTAGCTTTTCAGTTACCTATGAATTTATCTCAGTGATTAACACACACTCTTTAAAAAAAAAAAGTTTATTTATTTTGAGAGAGAGGGAGGGAGAGTGCATGTGCGAGTGGAGGAGGGGTGGGGGAGAGACAGAGAGAGGGAGAGAGGGAGGGAGAGAGGGAAAGAGAGAATCCCAAACAGGCTCTGCACTGTCAGCACAGAGCCCAATTCGGTGCTCAATCCCATGAACCATGAGATCACGACCTGAGCCAAAACCAAGAGTCAGACACTCAACCAACTGAGTCACCCAGATACCTCTAACGCACACTCTTAATTGCCTTTTACGTCAACACTTTCTCCTATAGCACTAAGCAAACACTTGTTTTTTTAATTTTCAGAATTTTATCCCAGCTACAGTTCTCTTTTCTAAATCACAGAAGTGAAAAACACATCCTGGTGAGTCACTATTGTTTTAGTTTGTCTACTGTTGCCTACGTATCATAGGGCCCCTCTTTTCATCAATGCAATTTCTTTGATGAGCATTACTAAATGTTTAGTACAATGCCTGCTACATGTCCAAGACTCACAGAGGTGCCTTAGGGAATGTGGAATAAGCAGAATTACAGTCCTTCCCTTCAATGAAATGATGTAGGCAAAGTGCTTGGCACATCATAGGAGAGCGACAGAGGTTGATACCCTTCCTTTCCTGTGTGCCTGTTGTTCAGAAGGGCAGGGTACACAGTCATGGGACACAGAGTGCAGCTCATATTCTCCTAGGTGTTGTATACATGCTGCCACCAAACATAGTATGCGAAATAAGGATCGACCATGACGTACCTGAAAAGCATCCTTGATTTTTCCCAAGACTCTGGCTGTTCTACTCAGTGTTCCAGTGAATATCCCTTCTAAGGGGACATTTCGGCATCATCGTAGGTGGGGCTGAGGCTTTGGAATATTCATGGGAATGATTCTTTCTAATGGGTCATTACCAACACTGTATTCATTCAACAAACGCATGTGTGCCTACCACGTGCCCAGCACTGTACTCGGTACAGCAATATAATGGAAAAAACCAGACACAATCTTCACTGTTCTATAGCTTGTGGTGCTGTGGTGAAGACAGATGTTTGTCAGATAGCCACATACACACACGTGTATGATCGCAACCTGTGACAACTGCTTTGAAATGTAGGTTTTGTTTTGCTTTGTTTTTAAAATGTATAACAAAAGACTCCAATTTTCCTAAGCAGCTGGCTGGGAATCTGAACGCTTCACAAGATTTAACTAAGAGGTGGGATTGTATGGGGGCTGAGGGGTCCCTGGGGGTTGCTGGCGGTGTTGCAGGACTGGGATTGAAGAGCTTGAGACAGAAAGGACAGTCTGCGTGAAGACACCGAGGCAGAGAACAAGGAGGAGATGGCCTGGAGATCCTATTTCAGGCTGATAGGAAATAGGCTAACAGACTAACAGGGAAATATACTCTGCTTCTAACACAAAGAATAACCAACTCAGCTCAGCTATTAAATATCCACGGGGATGAGGAAATGCTGTGGGCTGATGAGCAGAGAAGGTTGCCACAGAACAAGAGTTTTAAGAGACCAGCACATATTCAAGGAAATGCTTTTCACTCCTTTTTTCCCCCCTTTTGTGTCTGTGACTCAAAAGGCAAGATACTCAACCTCTGAAACCCTCCAATTGCAGATGTTTACTGTCTTGAGGAGAAGCCAGTTGCTGAGAGCTGACAGAAACATCTAAGTCATAATTCTTATAGGAGAAGGGAGGAGATGATGCTTTCTTTAAACCACCAAAACAAATTTTAAATTCAAATCAAAATAGAAAAAGGGATTTCAGAGCTATCCCAAGCATTTGGACAAAAATCAGACTGAGGTAGGGAAAGGGGGCAGAACAAAAAGAATCTAGGAAATCAGCACTTATTGTGTGTTTAAATGGATGAATGAATCAATGCATGAATACTGTGCTGAGTATGTTTTATGTATATAGTATATAATATATATTTCTATGTATATTACATTATATACACATACACCACATGCACACACATATGCACACACACACACACACACACACACACACACACACACACAGTTTCTTTAGAATTTTCTTAGAAGAACCTTTCCTGTAAGGTGGTCATTGTAGTTGTTATTATTTTTTTGATCATTTTACTGACCATGAAAGGTAGCTGTTCAGGTTATCTGGTAGACTATGTGCTATTTTCACTAAACCTCACAGGAACAAAGACAGTGTGAGCTTCCTCAGCTATTTCATCCTTGTCAGTACTGGCCATTTGGCTCACTATAAGGGGCTGGCCCTGCTTTGCCCCTGTAACAGCTAACACCACACGGTACCCAGTGTCATGGTAGTAAGAAGTGTTCTTCTCTGCCAAGGCCACTTGGGAAGCAGGTCTTTGCGTTCTCACAGTAGATACACTTCTCCAGTGTGCAGAAGAGACTGCATTTTCTGTAGATCCTGCCTTGCAAAGCATTTCGGTTCTCCTCTTGGGAAATGTATGTGCAGGCCAGGCTCTGTTTATGAGTCCTTTAATATCTTTGGAGAGTGTTTAGATTACAAGTTGAAAAACCGATTTTTTAAGCTGAAGTTAAGCCAGAATATTATCCCCTCAAGAGTGTCTTTTGTTAGAAACAAAACACACACACACACACACACACACTATACACAGAGAAAAAAGCCCACGTCACTAAGACCCATCATGGTCTTGCTGTATATTAGAAGACAGGCACTATTGCTAACAGGCAGTAGCCTCCTGGTCTCCTTGGAGACCACCAAGAGGAGCCGAGCAATGTGAAAGTCAGGAAGCTTGATGGGCAGTGGAATAACAAAGGCTGAGTATAGGCTCTTCAGGTGCAGAGCATTCCAGAGAAACAGCATGATTCAGATCCAGGAGCTATAATTTTGACTTTACCACTGACTGGCTAAGGAAAACTTGCAAGTCACTAAATCCTTTGTGGTTCAGTTGCCTCATCTAAAAGTTGAGGGGGGAAAAGATATTGCTCCTTGCTTCCTATGCATTTATTATTAAAATTCTTAGGAGTAAAGATGTCCTATTTTCAAAGTGATTCAATTTGGAAAGTCAGCAAAGGAGCCCAAGGATTTGGTGGTCATAAAACTATTTAGTATTTGGCCTTTCTGAGCCTCATATGTAAAATAATACCTAACTCAGAAGAGATCATGGATTTGAAACACAACATATAATCAAAGAGTAAACACACTGGCACCCAGTAAACATCTCCTATATAGCTGTTAATATAATAAGACAGAGCACAATGTAATGATTTTTAAAAGGCACATGACTGAGAAACAGATAAGCTTGGGTTAGATTCCTACTCTGCCTCCATTTGACATTGATACAATAATAAACCTTGCTGCTTGCACACCTTTACATGGGGAAAATAGTTCTATTGTGAGGATTAATTATGCAAACCATTTGGTACCATGTCTGATGCATAGGAAGAACTCAAGGAGGAGAGGTTCTGTCTAGACATCCATGCACTCACCCGTCATGTGTCTGTATCTTACAGTGTATCTTATCATATTCTGAAACACCTGTTTCTCTGAGACCAAAACATATTAGAAATATTGACCCAATGAATTCATGGGGCTGCATCCAAAGCTTAACCCTTTTCCGGAGAACAGTAAGATGAGAACATGCAACAAAATACCTCCTCTCCTTGAAATACTACCACATAGCACAGTGCTCTGTGCATACACTGTGCTATGGAGTGCACAAAGAGAAACATTTGTGATATTTGTGAGTAATTATTAACACTTACCATAACTGCTACTTGACATTACTATCTCAGGTTTTTGCTATAATTCTGGATGCATTATTTTTTTTTACTTGTGAGAATTTGGCCTGTTATCTTTGGAGTTAATTGTGATGCTATTATTAATTACAGACAGTATCACTGAGAGAAAACATGTTGGAGTTTTTCGTGTCCTAAATGTCTGAAGTCAATTTATGAAGCCGGGACCAAGCCCCATGATCAGCACATAGTAACTGCTAATGTTCTCTTAACCCTCTAACTTAATTTGGTTGTCAAGGAAAGATATGTTCCAAGATTTAAGCCAAAGGATGGTTATCCAAACAGGTGGAGTCTCATCGCAGCCAGTATAATGGTTTGTCACACTTGCTTGGTTATATCTGGAGTCTGCGTAAATGGATATATAGTGCTATATATAAAATGTACTTGACTTAAAAACATTTCCACAGAGGGTTTCCTGTAAGGACTTACTCCCCGCTTTCCTTAGCTTTATTAATCAAACCTTTTACTGATTTTTACTTACTGAGAATTAAATGAAATTAAATTAACTCTTGGAACAAAAATGTTATCTGTTGCGAAAGATGACTCATTTTCAGATCCTGAAATTTCTATAACCATGTCACATGGTTTTACATTTAATACTGTTACAGCAGAAAGGTTAATTATAAAGATAATTAGTTTTGATATCAGTATTGAATTCAGCACCTATTTGGCAGAACTATGCATACAAGACAAAACGATGCAGTTCCTTCTAATAACAAAATGAAAACATGAGCTTTGATCTCAGAATATAAAATCCTAGAATAAACATACTCAGCTAATAATTCTAATAATCCATATCAACTGTATCTGGTGGTATAGAATTTTTTTTACTAATATTTTTATTACTGCCTCAGCAAATCATTTTCCCTCTAGACTATGTAATTTTGAAAGCACACAAAAAGTCAGGTGTTAAAATGGTATTTGATAAAATGAGCTTCAAATGAGATCATCACAAGTACAGAAATGGGGCTAAATAAATTGTATAAAGAATCAATAGTTAGAATGAAAGGCATAAATTAAAAGGATGGATTTTGCTGTTGGCACTAAAGTTTAAACCTGATGTACAGAATCTGAAACTAAAAGCAAAACATACCATTACTTAGTTCAGTGATTAAATAGGCAGCAGTAGGTTTAATCCCTTTGATTTAGCAACCTGAGAATGAACTCATGTTTACAAGGAAACCACTACTTAACCTATTTGTCTTTCTTGTTATCTGTGGTAGTATCTTAAAGATGGGGGGCAGAAAAAAATTGCTTAAAAGTTCAGAAGATAGTTGATATCACTGTATTGTATAATTGAAATTTGCTAAGAGAGTAGAAGTCCAATGTTCTTAGGCCCACCCCAAAAAGATAAATATGTGAGGTGATGGATGTGTTAATTAGCTAGGGGAGAATCCTTTCACAATGTAAACCTATATCAAATCACCATGATGCACACTTTAAATGGTTTACAATTTTATATGTCAATTATACCTCAATAAAACTGAAATCAGAAACTGAGCTGAGACCCCCATTTACTGAGTCCTTAAGTCAATAATGTAATAGCTTTAAATACCTATTCTGAATAAATGACTTTCTACTTTTTTTTTTAGGAATTCTGAGTACCTGTGCTGTTTTAGCCCCCCATTCTCTGCTAAAGACTTTACTTTGGGAAGGAGGTTTTAGAATATACAGCAAGACTTACTGCTCCACAATAAAACAATTATACAACTTCTGAGAAGTTGCCAAGAACAATCAAGAAAGATGTTGCTTTTTATGCAGAACAGTCACTGAAGAATAGCTTTGCATCTTAGTCAATGTGCAGATTCTCATTATTTATTTAGATTTATCTGGCAGTGATTCTCTGAAGGGCTCATTAGAGTAAATTATTCCAATATCATGTTCATTTACAGACTCATGTTATTTACCCCAGGTTTATTTTCACATTTTTGCAGATTTTACACACTAAATATGTCTTGAATCTAGTCACATCTCTCCATCCCCACCACCATATGCATAGCCCAGCCTATCACTTTTCACTTAGATGAATGGAATTGCCTGTAAAGTGGGCTTTCCACCTCCACTCTTGCCTCCTCCACCTACCCTCTACTCCACAGCCCCCATGATGTCTTTTCTGCATAGAAGCCAGCTGAGATTTTGACAAAAACTCCATTGAATTAGTAGATCAATTTGGGGAGTATTGTTATGTTAAAAATATCAAGTTTCTGATCCATGAATGTGGATGTCTTTCCATTTGTTTAGGTCTTTTCTAATTTCTTTCAACCATGTCTTATAGTTTTAACACTACGAGTTTTGTGGTTCATCTATTGATTTTACTCTTCGATATGTTATTCTTTTTGATGCTATTGTAAGTGGGATTGTTTTCTTAATTTCATTCCCAGATTACTTATTGCTGCTGTATAGAAATACAGTTTTTGTAGATTGATCATCCTTAACCTTACTTAACTCACTTAATAGTGGATTCCTTAGGATTTTCTATAGAAAATATATTCCTTAGGGTTTCTATATAAAAAATAAAGTCGTTTGAAACTAGACATAGTTTTAGTTCTTTCTTTGTAAACTGGATGTCTTTTATTTCTTTTTCTTGTCTAATTACGCTGTCTAGAACTTCCAGTGCAATGTTGAACAGAGATGGTAATAATGGTCACCCTTGTCTTGTTCTTTATCTTAAGGGGTGAAGCCTTCATCATTTCACCATTAAGTTATGATATTTGCAGAGAGTTTCTCCTTTGGGAGATGATACCTTTGATGAGATACAGGAAATTCACTTTTATTTCTAGTTCGTTGAATTTTTTTTCCACAAAAGGGTGTTGAATATTGTCAAATGATTTTTCTCCATTGACACTGTCATGTAGTTCTTTTCCTTCTACATTATTCAGATTACATAAACTCTTGATCTATCTCAGGCATATGCACAGCCTCTCTGGCCTCCTTCCTTGGGGATAGTATGGTTTTAGCCAATTCTCTTTAACTGAACTGCCCATTAAGCTTCAGGCTTCAGGCTAACACCTAGCTGTTAGCCTCCACTAAATTAATTGCTGGCTGATTTCTCTACTGTTTTTGACAACGCCTTTGGTCATACATTGCTCCACAGTCTGATCCAATTAAAGCTGGGTCTTTTGCAGGGGTAGTCTTTGAGGCTTGAATTACCCCCAGGAGGGCTCTTCTTAGCTATCTGTTCTCTGGTTTCCTCTGTTGTACTTCTAGCTGCTCAACCATCTTTCTTGTTGTTATCAAGGACACTCCTCTTAATTGCTCACCTCTTGAGAACTCCACTGTTTTCATCAGTTCACCATCAAGTTCACCTCTTGAGAACTCTACTGCTTCCCCACACTCTGTTACAAATAAAGGGGTGCTTTTCCTGATTTATTTATTTAAGCTGACATCACTTGTCACTATCCATTTGCCTTGCTTCATTTTTCTTCTTAGCCCTTACATTGACCCAATGTTACACTACATATGTGTTTACTTTATTGTCTATCTCCACCATTGGGATGTAAGCTCCCTGAGGGTAGCTTAATGTCATATACCTAGTTCCTAGAAGAATCCTTAGCATACAGTAGACATAATACATAATGGGTGAATATGTGATGCAGTGAATAGTGAAGGAATAAATGTCAACAAATACCACTATCTATCAAAAGGAAAAGGGAAAATGCACAGAGTTCAGTATTTGCATACAGATGACTATTCAGAAAACCTTTGAAGTCTATGATAACACAACAGTGTTGAGAAAATGAAAAGTAGAGTGGGATAAGCAGGTCTAACGCCCCAAATGAAGATGAACTAAAATAATAATAATGATTATAATACTAATTACAATAACAACACAGCTAACACAAACAAATGCTTAAAGTGGACCAAGCCCTATGCTGTGCTTGGGTCCTTGATATCATTTAATATTCACAATGACACTTTGAGGGAGGTACTATTTTGCAGATGTGCATAGTGAACACAGAAAGGTTAAGGAGTAAACACAGGGCACAACCAGCAAATGGCAACATTTTGTGTCCAGACTGCGCAGTTAGACTTCAGGGCCTATTTTACTAAGTAAGCTGTACTACTCTGCCTAAACATACATGGTACTAGGAATGGGGAAAATGACTGAAAGTAAAGGAAATAAAATCAGAATCTTCTGAGACTCTAACAGCTGCAGATAAAGGTGAGGTCATGTTAATATTAAATCTCAAATTATTTTGGCTCATTACATTATTTCATGGAATATGACTTCAGTCTCCCATGAAGTCCACTTTCTGTAGCCCCCCACAAAAGTTCTGAGGGATCCCCCCGAGGCATGTCACTTGTCTCACAATAATTCCAATTTCTGCACAGGTATTCACCGGGCTTGCACCACCTCCTGCTGAACTTCCTGGTCTTCATGGGGGTCCCATGGCTACTCTGTGGTCTCCATCATCAATGCACTAATTCACAGGGCTAGAATCATAATGGTTAATGGGTCTGGAGCAGAAATGAAGACCATGCTCATGGCACTCTCTCTGTGTTGCATTTTATCTATAGTCAGGGAAGCCAAGCAATGCTGGTCATGCCCAGTTCTGAGAGTGTTCCTTGTAAACAGATCTTTTACCCTCCATACGATTTACAACCAGGCCCATGGACCCAATCTTGGGAAGATACTTGAAGTTGCATCCCATCAGCCCATTTTCAGCCTTTATGTATTCATATAAACCTGCATGCAAGTCCTCCTTTCTCCTCTAAAACCAAAGCAAAAGCACTAGCACAGGTGTATCTATGGGAACAGATGTTCTTTAAGTGCTGTTTACTAATCATGATCAGTGTTGGATTTCAACACTGGTGCAGCCTCAGCTTAAATGGATCACCCTTCTTATCTCCAAAGCTGCTGCTCCTGACATTACATTCTATTTTCACATCTTGTTAATATTTCCAACTTGTATATTATCTTAAATTTGTGGCACCAGGGAAGCAGCTAGAAAGACCAAAATGGACACATGCTGCTTGTCCTTTCTAGGGTTCTAGTTTCTAAAACTCACTGCTGAAGTGTCCTGTTCAGAATTGTTACTGACTATGCGAATGATCCCTTGGGAAAATGCCTCAGGCTAGAGGAAGGGATTGCATGAGAACGCAGTTTCCTTACATTGCATAAGGAGAGAGTAGCGTCTTAACTCTGAAGAATTAGAGCAATATTAGCTCCGATGATAGAGTGTGGTAAAAACAATGTAAGTTCTGAAATTCGACGCACTGGGTATAGAATCCTGGTTCTTTCATGTCAACTGAATTCAGTAAAGATGCATTGAGTGCCTACTGTATATGCCAGCTACCACTAGGCACCACTGACAGCAGCAAGTGGTGGCAAATCACCTTAAAATAGATAAAAATAGACAAAAGGATGTACTAGGTCAAGTGTAGTACAAGTTTCCTACTTATTTGAAATTAGATCAAGTTAATCAAAAGTTCTTAAGCTTTCACTGAATTTCTTCATCCATAAAAGTGATGACCATAATACTTTAAAAGATTATTTTAAGGTTTGGAAAAAATATATCTGTATATATATATGTGTGTGTGTGTGTGTGTGTGTGTGTGTGTATACACATGCATGCTTATACACACAGAGACAGAGAGAGAGAGAGAGAGAGAGAGAGAGAGAAGCAAACCCATATATCTTTACCAAGATTTGCCTTTTGTTAACAAGGTTAAATAACCTCTTGGAACATCTGCTTTAAGTCGAAGGATGCAGCATTTGCATCTATCTCCTCTTCTGTTTCAAGTTCCATTGACGGATGTGAAAAATGTATTTTAAAATAAATAATTCCTAACAGTGATGGAAGAATATGAAAGTCTGCTATCAGTGAAGCAGAAGTCTTAAGGCATTGCAATTACAAAGGAATCAGAACTAAAAGAATAACCCAAAATACAGGTTAGAGACAAATGTCTCAGATGGAATCCCTTCCTCTCCAAAGAGAAATTTTAAAGTCAGAGTCCACAAATGCAGGTAAGACAGCCAGCAGAGTAGTTCATTAAAGGTCTTCCTTCAAAACAGCTGGGCTGGTTGGGGCCCACTGCTTCTCTGCTCACAGTGCCCACTGGGGGGGAGCCCCAGGGATACTGTGGGCTGGACCAAGAGGCAGAGCAGAGGTAGAGATAAAGCTGCACCTTTGGGTAATTGCCAGGAATTAAAAATGAAAAAGGAGCAGTAGATACCAGGCTTTTCCCATAGATAGAAGCCAAGGCATGAGTTTCTGCAGAGACAGTTCTCATACAGAGACCCCCAGAGAAGCATGTGGTTGAAGGAGAAATGAGGAACCCTACTCTACTCCCTTAGCCTTCTGCACACTCTGCCCAGCATCATCTCCAGACACCCCTCTAAACAAATACTACTAGTCCCACAGCCAGGACTTCGAGTCACAGCAGGGACACAAGAATGCTCCTCTGGGAATGAAACAGACTCCTAATCAACAGAGCTTTAAGTCTAAACCCTCAACTCAAAATAGGAACATAGAGTTTCAAAACTTCAAAAATATCAAGAAAACTAATAACATGAAATGGAGGCACTGATATGAAAACACAAGAAATACACAAGGAAGCAGAGTTAATGGGGGAGAAACAACGAAACACATTAACAAAAGAAGATTCATTGCTGTTATAAATCAAGACAGAGTGCCTGAAAATTAAAAAGAAGATAGTAGATAAATTAAATTGTGAAGTTGATATGAGTGATACATGAATTTGTGGTTTAAGAGACTGAAAGAGGAGTCTCCCAGAAGTCATTGCAGAGAAGAGTAGGCTGACATGTTTTGCAGAGGATGGCTCTGACTTTATGCAAAAAAAATTGTTATGTGGGACATTGCTACCATCAGCAAAGCTAGTGTTCACTTTGTGTTTGGGAGGGTGGATACAGGAGGGGTTTGAGACCCCAGTCGAGGTGCGTTTTAGTACTAATAAGGTTAGCTGTGTATTTCATAGGAATTCATTTTATTTCATGTTGTTTCCTTCTCTATGTTAAGGTTTCATGTCTAAGAGAATGGGGGTATGAATCTGTCTGCCAACGTGAAGGGACCATCAACCTCCACCATCCACTGCTCAAAATGCTTTTCTAAGATCAGTGAGGCACTGTGTGGGATGGATGTGCAAGGTTTCCTGATATGAGTTGAACTATTTCTAAATACCTTCTGATGGATGACTGTAAATATGATCTATATAATCTGGAACTCAGAATAGCCTTCCTGTACCTGGTACCTATTGAGGAGGGGAAACAAAAGCAACATCGCTGCCGGGGCCGGAAACTCAGTGGATATAAGTTGCAAATGTTGTGTTTTATTAGAGAAATTGCTAATTTTATGATAGCAACTCTGGACTGTTTATACCATGAAAAACTCATAGAGTGGTTTGCCACAATTTCATACCCTAGTGATGCCTCTGCAGAGGTTATGAGAGTGTTATGTAAGATCATTAAAGCGGAGCCAGTTGGAGTGTGTGTCCCCAGTGAGCTTCCTGCCAAAACAGCCAAGTTAGAGACTTGTCTGAACCTGTGTCCCCAAGATAGGTATTATCTGAAAGAACTTTCTCTGATGTGATAAATATGTGCTTTCTCCCCAGACTTTGCTTATGTGAATAAAGGTGATTTTTTTTATTATGGCAAAGTTTTCTAAAATGACTATGGCACAGACAGTTTTAAAATAGATTTTACTACTCCAGGGAGCTTTGAGTAGCCAAAAAAAGGGGTCACTTTTTTTGGGGATATTTTGAGGAAAGAGATGGGAAATTGATCAGGCAATAGGTTTCAAAAATCTCTAAAAGTATAAGTTTTTATGAGATCATTTTGTTTGTAATGATTCAGTTAAGGCAGGAATTGTTGACTGGCTTAACGAGACCCTAAAATTTTAAATGAGTAAGCATAAAGCTTAAAATTCATTTCAGAACAAAGTGCCCTTCAAGATTATAACTAGCTATAGGCATTCATACTTCCAGGCAATCTGCAGTTACTCAGGCAAATTCCTGAGGAGTGTGGGAGATTTTTATGCACTGTGGCTGGCAAGAGAACAATTATGAAGCCCACTATGTACCAGTTGAATAGATGAGAGTCTTTGAGTTAAAAGAGAAATTTGGGGTGCCTGGGTGGCTTAGTCGGTTGAGCATCTGACTGTTGGTTTCGGCTCAGGTCATGATCTCATGGTCCTGGGATCCAGCCCCCCATTGCCTCTGTCCCCCGTACCCGCATTGGGTGTGTAGCTTGCTTGGGATTCTCTCTCTCTCTGACCAGCATTCAAATAAGATGTTTATTCTGGAAAAAAACATTTAAATTAGAGGCTCTGTCCAGTTTATATACTCAAAGACAGTGCAGGGAAAAACATTTTTTTCAATCTGGTGAATTTCAGAATATCTGTACCTACTCTCCCACAATCTTCCTGGTCAAGAAGTCAGAATGTCAGTGCTTTACTGAAATGTTTGAGGTTGCCTAAAGAGTTTAACAACCGGATCAAGATTCCAATGATTTGAAATCTTTAGCAGTCTGAACATGTATAAAACTGGATCATATATTACACTCTCCAGAACTGCTTCAACACTTGTTTGCTCTAGAACTATGTAGCTAACTACAGTTGTTGTTGTTGTTAACAGCATAAGTTCACAAACTACATCCCATAGGCCAAATCTAGCCTGCTGTCTGTTTTTTAAATAAAGTATTATTGGAACACAGCCATCTGTGTATTGTCTATGACTGCTTTTGACTCCTAACAGCTGATTTGACTGGTTGTGGCAGAGCTCATAGAGCTTGCAAAAGCCTAAAATATGTATTATGTGTCCATTTACAGAAAAAGTTTGCTAACCTGGAACTAAAGCATCCCATAACAGGACACAAGCTTCCTGAAGTGCTCATTCAAATGAGGGCACAAGAGTGCTGGAGAATAATGTGCTACAAAATATGAATGAGCGCATCAGTGTGGACAACACTCAAACTAAAGTAGACTTTGTTGTGAGCCCATCCAGGGAAGATCCTAATGCCTGCTGGGGTCACTAGCGTGTGACCACCAAAGACACTGGCCATGTTATGGGGTGTACCCACCGACATCCCAGTCCATTGGCACCATAGCTATAGGAGGTTTAATTCTCTGTATGTCTACATAGTTGTGATGCAGCATTGGCTGGTTGCAGACCAGTCTGTGCCACTGAGGAGGTGTGCCTTGGGCTACAGGAAGAACCCTGATGTAATGGGCATCATTTTTCATAAGTCCTACCCAAGCTGGAGAGCAGCCGCCCATTCAGCAGCATTACCATCTGGATAGAGGCCAAGCAGGACCAAGATATACCACTTAGATTTGTATTTTCAAAGAAGGTGGACTATTTAATAAACAGAAAAGAAATGTGATTTATCTACGAAGGAGAGTTGTGGATTGACAGGTTTTCAGTGGAGCTCCCATTTTGTGTGGAGCTGGTATCAGATCCTAGAGGCCTGTTCTGAAGGGACATGCAGAGTGACTCAACATCCCTGCTTTCTGAGTCCTGAGGAGTTTTCTGGAATGTGGGATTTTCATGCTAAACTACGAAAGTTCTGGGCATACCAAGAAAAATTAGTTATCCTAGGGCTATTGCTCTTTAATAGTTTTTTTTTTTTTTCAACGTTTTTTATTTATTTTTGGGACAGAGAGAGACAGAGCATGAACGGGGGAAGGGCAGAGAGAGAGGGAGACACAGAATCGGAAACAGGCTCCAGGCTCCGAGCCATCAGCCCAGAGCCCGACGCGGGGCTCGAACTCACGGACCGCGAGATCGTGACCTGGCTGAAGTCGGACGCTTAACCGACTGCGCCACCCAGGCGCCCCAGGCTATTGCTCTTTAAAGGAAAGTTCTGGAGGAGAGTGAGGTCTGTATCATGGCAGTGTGAGTCGTTCCTTTTTTCCCTCCCCTTTGATTTACAAGTAACGGGGCATCCAGAACCAAGCAAAAGTGCCTCTGCAACAGTATGCCAGGACACCTGGGACATCCACCCACATGTGCATCAAAAGTGGGTGGAGATACACAGATGATGCTGTGTATCCACGGGAGTCATGAGCGTGGCCCACCCTCACCTGCTTCTATCGGGGGGGAAAGTAACCTGGAGAATACACAATTGGGCACTCATGGGAAATAGGGAATTTGTGGAGGGACAAGCCCATCTGATGCGAGAACTTGGCAAGCCTTTGGAGTTAGATAGAGACAATTCTGTAGTCAGAGAAAAGGGAGGAATGGGTGAGGCAGCCCCACTCCCAAGAGCTCACGCTGCCGGGCCTTGGGATTGTGCTGGTGGCAGCGTGGCAGCTGGGAGCAGCTACCTTTCCCAGCAGAGGAGGTGGAAAGTGATCACAGTGTGCGGTGTGGTCAGCCTGAGAAGAGAAACCAAAAACTTGTGTTATAGCACCACCTTCTGGAAATGAAAAGAAAGGCTTCTAATTGACCACTTGTTAAGCTGTTAGAATCCAAGAAAATGAAGCCTTCCATAAATAAGAAAGGAGTTTCCTGCTTTAAATGTGACAGCACAGGCACATTTCATCCAACGCTATGACAAATCACAGCAATATGGTATCACAAAAGGAAAATGATAATTCTCCAGGAACTCAACTCAAGACACGGACTACTGCAATATAACCAATAAAGAATTCAAAATAGCTGTTATGGAGAACAAACTGATGGTTGCCAGAGGAGAGGGGGGTGGGGATGGGCAAAATAGGTGAAGAAGAATGCAAGATACAGGCTTCCAGTTATGGAATGAATAGGCACAGCATAGGGAATACAGTCAATATTTCCAATAGCATCGTATGGTGCCAGATGGTAGCTACACTTGTGAGCATAGCATAATTTACAGAGATGTTGAATCACTGCGCAGTGCATTTGAAACTAATGTAACATAGTATGTCAACTATGCTCAGTTAATGAAATTTTAAAGCAAAAAACAAAACCAAAAATTTCCAAATAGCTGTTATGAAGAAATTCAATGAACTACAGAGAACTCAGGCAATTCAATAAACCCAGGAATAAAATTAATGAACAGAAGGACTACTTTACCAAACAGATTGAAATTATATTATATTAAAAAAACAACAACAACAACAGAAATTCTGGAACTGAAGAACTCAACGAATAAGATGAAGAATGCATTACAAAGCTTTGGTAATCGCGCAGATCAGATGAAAAAGAAGAATAAACAACCTGAAGGATAGGGATCCCACAATTGTTCAGGAGGAAAGGAAAAGAGAACTAAGATTTTTTTAAATGTGAAGAAACCCTGCAAGAGATATCAGACTTATTAGGAGAGCCAATGTAAGGATAAAGAGTGACTATAGTTGATAATACTGTATTGCATGTTTGAAAGTTGTAAAAGAGTAAATTTTCAAACTCCTCCTCACAAGAAAAAAATCTGTAACTGTGTATGGGGAGGGATGTTTACGAAACCTATTATGGTGATCATTTCACAATACATACAAATAGCAAATCATTACGCTGTACACCTGAAACTAATATAATGTTATGTGTCAATTATGCCTCAATGAAAAATTTAAAAATAAAAAATAAGTAAAGTCAGGAATGATGATGTTAGATGAACCCAATTTATAGTTGGGTTCTCTGATAAAAACACCCCCTTTAGCTGGCTATTTAATTGCCTGGGTGACATGTAAGAGAAAACAAATATATAGTTTTACATTTATATTTATATTTATATATTTAATATATATGTTTAATATTATCATAGCATGTCCAAACCTTGAGGTCCTATCCTAATGCCTATCATTAATGGGAGATAAATTCAGATTAATTTAGTTATGACAATTTAGCTATCTGGATCACTGTCTTTCTAGTAATGAGGAACTGGAAGAGCAACTGTAGATACTTACTGATTTTATTTATGTTGGGTAACACTGTTTTCAGGAAAGCAGAAGCAGAGGTTCTTTGTAGGCTCCACTTCCTCAGTTGGCCATGGAGAGAGAAGTGTGAATAAGTGAAAAGATAGTATTTCACACTTCTCATTTACTTTTATTTTTTACTTTCATTTTTAAGAAAGAGAAGGGGAGAGAGAGCTTACAAGTGGGGAGGAGAGGGGCAGAGGGAGAAGAGAGAGAATCTTAAGCAGGCTCCACGTACAGTGCAGAGCCCGACACGGGGCTTCATCTCAAGACTGTGAGATCATGACCTGAGCTGACATCAAGAGTTGGACACTTCCCCGATTAAGCCACCCAGGCGCCCCTCACACCTCTCATTTAAATTGTCAGGCATGTATAGGACACTTTGGGTGTGACAGTAAAGACTAAATATAATGGACATAATAATGGCCCCATCTTACAGGGTTGCCTGAGGACTATATAACATAATGTGAGGAAAATACTTATTGAAGGCATAAGTGTTCAAAAGATGCTAGCTAACAGGTTTATTAATCATAATCATTAATGCAACTCTAACAGAATACCAAGTAATGACAGTATTTTTTAACAATAGCCTTGGGAAAGCTACCATAATATTTCTGAGTTTTCCTTCCCAGCTATAAAATGAGACTAACGATTCCTACCCCTAAAAATTGCTGAGGGGATAATATTTTAAAAATTATGAAATTCTTATTTATTTATTTAATTGAGATACAACTGACACATACCATTATGTTAGTTTCAGGTCTACAATATAATGATTTAATATTTGCATATGTAGTGAAATTATCACCACAATAATTCTAGTTAATATCCATCAAACACATAGTTATGAGTTTTTTTTCCTTGTGATAACTTCTAAGATTTACTCTACTAGCAACTTTCAAATATACAATACAATATTAACTATTTTCCCTATGCTGTACAATACATCTCCAGGAATTATTTTATATGAAATTCTTTTTAAGTTTATTTTTTTATTTCAAGAGAGAAAGAGAGAGAGAGAGAGAGAGAGAGAAACAGAGAGAGAGAATGAGAGAGTATGAGCAGCATAGGGGCAGAGAGAGAGGGGAGAGAGAATCCCAAGCGGGCTCCTCACTGTCAGTGCAGAGCCTGATGCAGGGCTCGAACTCACGAACCATGAGATCATGACCTCAGCTGAGATCATGAGTCAGATGCTTAACCGACTGAGCCACCCAGAAGCCCCTATGAAAAATTCTTAACATTAGCCTGGAACATACTAAGCATCCATCCATCCATCCATCCATCCATCCATCCATCTATCCATCAATCCAACTATCCATCAATCTACCTGCTAAGCAAACATTTATTGAGCATATACAATGTGTTTTGTGCTATTGGGCTAAGTGTTGGTCAGTCATTGTAGATAAACCATAATCCCTACTTTCATAGATTTCATCTTCTGATGAACTATAAACAAAACATAAATATTGGCTCAAATATGGCTTTATTATAGTAGATAAATTAAGGTTTTTATTTACAAGTTGGGAATGTTAGCAAATGAGAGATAGTGTGTGAATAGGAAGACTTGTGTACCAAGGCAAAGGAATTTAAAGACAAAGAGGTACCGCCTAGCAGAGTGCTGGCCAGTGTGATGAGACCTACAGTGTTGCACAAGCAGTGGACAAGTTCCCCAGCAAAGGTGGAATCAAACTAATAGTCTCTGGAGCTATGCTGCTAAATACATAAGTACAATGGTACAATAGATGATTGCTGAATAAATTAATAAATTCGTCCTGCAAGAATAAATGCACCATAGAGATGCAGTAACAAAAATAGAACACGAAAACACAAGTGTTGAAAATACAGGAAAACATGGAATGAAAATTTTTTTTAATGACAACAAAAATTTGGGGGCAGCTAAAGGCCCACTATAACTGTCTCTTAAGTTTCTCTGGCAAGAGCTAGCCATTCTTAGGAGAATTCTCTGTACCTCTCACTTGTGGAGTGTTAAGTAAACAAGGAAACCATCACTGATGATGAGTTCCAGGCTAGAGCTCCATCAGGTAGGTAGGCTATCCGGAACTAAGAAGTCAAATCCACCCTCAACTACAAATAGCAAGCATAAGGTCCAAAGCAAAGCAGTCAAGAGCTAGATGGATGTAGAAATGGAAGGTATGCGGGGCACCTGGGTAGCTCTGTCAGTTAAGCCTCTGACTTCGGCTCAGGTCATGATCTTGTGGTCCGTGAGTTTGAGCCCTGTACTGGGCTCTGTGCTGACAGCCCAGAACCTGGAGCATGCTTCAGATTCTGGGTCTCCCTCTCTCTCTGCCCCTCCCCCGTTCACACTTTGTCTCTTTCTCAAAAATAAATAAATATTTTAAAAATTATTAAAAAATAAATGGAAGCTAAGCAAAGAAATTAAGGTAAAGGTCAAGAGAAAATGTCTAAGACTATTTCTGTGAACAGGATTGGGATGTTTGAAGCTTATAATTGCGTGCTGGCCTGGCTTAGCCTGGAATAAAAGTTTTTGCCTGGTGATTCAGTTATTTGATCTATTTGGGGTGTGTGTGTGTGTGTGTGTGTGTGTGTGTGTGTGGGTGTAAATTATTGGTGAATAAATACATTGGAAATTGGAATTCTTCCCCCATGTTGTAACACTTCCTAAGTTATAATACCATTAGATTTTCTTCTCTGTGGGAGTTTAGTCTCCCTAAGTGTAGGGGCTCCTATTCTGCTTCTAGAAAAACAAGCTCTGCTTTAAAAATAGTACTGTAGGAGCACCTGAGGCTCAGTCAGTTAACATCTGACTTCAGCTCAGGTCATGATCTCATAGTTCGTGAGTTCCAGACCCTCATTGGGCTCCATGCTAACAGTGCAGAATCTGCTTGGGATTCTCAATCTCTCTCAATCTCTCTCTCTCTCTCTCTCTCTCTCTCTCTCTCTCTCTCCCCCTCTCTCTCTGCCCATCCATTACTTTTGCATTCTCTGTCTCTCTCAAAATAAATAAACTTTCAAAAAAAAAATAAAGATAGTACTGTAAAACTTGTTTCCTGAGAATTACATTGGCCTGGAATCTAGTCTTTTGTTGACAGGAAGTACAGATTTGTGGTGCGTTCATGTTCGCCCATAAAATTCATTTGTCAACCCTAGCAACACCCTAAAATGCCTTATAAGATCCTGACATGCATATAAATAGGACACCTCATGCTCTGGGGGAAGCCAAGTGAGTGACATCAGTTATTCTAACAATAGAAGCATTAGGGTGTGGACTTCAGGGTGTCCTGGGTATAGCCCCATTTGTATATCAGCACATCATCATCATTATCATCATCGTCATTGTCATCATCACTGTGGTAATCGTCACCCCTTGTAATGACATTTCATTACAGGGGATAATTTTTTTTAATAACTAAATATAGTGTGTGGGTGCATTAAATGGTGAAAACCTTGGGCCTCTGCACTGATGAAGATGTTTGATGGTCTCTGTTTCAGAACACTGTATATATGCAGTTTGAAATTCTCTTGAAGAGAATTTACTGGTTTAGACAAAGGTCACACAAATCATAAAACAAGCAACATTTAAAAAATTCTGCAGTAGGGGCATGGGCATTATCCCATTGTCCTAATTAATAAAATAAGCCTGAGTGAGTCTATGTGGTCTAAGGATACCTAATTTACTAGATAAAAGAGAGGAACTTGAATGCAGATTAACTTCCAAATCTTTGCATTCTACTGTGAATGCAGAGTCCACATTCTAATTCATGTCACTGGAAAGTTAAGTTGTGACAGCGATATCTTGCACAGGTTACCAGAATGAAGATGAACAATATTCATTAGACATAGGTACGTGGCTTTTTCATCCAGGCATTTGGCAAGGTTGCTGTTGGCAATATTGACATTCTGGAAACACAAGCTGTATGATTTGGAGAATAACTTTTCTTGAAGGACACTCATGAATAGACTGGTGCTCAAATGGAAATTTTTGGATAGGTAGAGACCTTGAACTTCAGTTCTGTTCTGTTAGACATCTTGAATAAAGATGTAGTAGTGAGAGTTAGGATCTAAAAAGTTTTGAAAAACCTTGGAGCAAAATAAAATTTAGTAAAGATCAGTGCAAAGGTCTTCTCTTGGCTTCAAAAGCACAGGATGGTAAGAGATGTGGAGGCAGTTCTGAAAAAAAAGTAGCACATAAAGAGAGATCCTTTCACAGGTCTGAGCGCACTGAAGGCGTTTGGTGCAGTCCTGGATGAACCCCTAAGAAAGCAGTTAAATAAACTGAAGGGTATTGAAAGCAGAGAGGCAAGGAGGGTGGAGGAACTCAAAGCTACTCCACATGAGTATTCTGTTAACAGATCGCAGCCCCAGGCATGGAGAAGACGAGACACAAACTGGACAAAGCAAATGTCACCTGGTACTTGCAGAGCTATTGTGCAGAAAAGGGTAAAGCTTTTCCTCGGTGGCTATAAGTGGGGAACTGAAGATGTGGGTAGATAGTATGGTAAGACATTTCAGCTTGTAAGCAATGAATCACTTTAAATGTCAGCACTGTCACAAGATGAGCAGGCAGAGAGTGGATGACTACTTGGAAGGGTGTTTCCAGTAACAGTGTGTATCTTCAAACACTGAGATTCTGAGCTTCACAGATCCCTCCCCTGCTCTTTAAATATTTGACATGCCATCATCACCAGCCTCATTTTTATATAGGGTCCCAATATTGGAAATCGTTCCTTTTATGTTCTTAAGATAATTTTGAAGATCTACAGCAGAGTTCAAACAGAGTTTACTTTGCATATTGATTTAATAGGTAAGAGCAGGAAGCTCACAAATGCCATATGCAAATTTGTTCCAAATGAGCTCTAAAAATGGATTTGGAGCTAATTGTTCAGGCACGTATTTCACTGGGGATGAAGCACTGGCCAAACATATTTCAAAATGACGAAGAGGATGTGTTAGCATCAAACCCAGGAAAAGGAGCAGTAGTATGCAAGTGATTCAGAAAAGGAGAACATTCCATCTGAAGCCTTAAGGAGAAAAGAGAACATTGCCTGAAGTCTTATTTGGAAACAAAAGAACTGTGAAAATAATTAGTGGCAAATAACTTACAGCACTGCATTTCCAGTATGGGTCATTTTTAAAAATAAAATTTTATTGTTTCAGCATAATCTAGAGACAGAAAAGTGCACAAATTATAAGGGTAAAACCAGATAAATTACCACAAAGCAAGCACATTTGACTACTGCCCAGATCAAGAGATACCACAGAAGTCCTCCTTCCAGTCATCACTTCTACTTGTGACTTATCCTACATCAGTTTTGCCAATATTTAAATTTTATATAAATGTAATCACTCAATGCCTTCTTTTGCAGCTGACTTCTTTATATTAATACAATGTTTGCAAAATCCATCCAAGTTTTCGCGTGTAGAATTACTTCATTCATTTTCATGGTAAGAGCAATTCTATACATTCCACACTGTCATTTTTGTAATATATTTTATTTTTTTTATTGACCTCTGGGATGTTTCAGATTTGGACTGTTATACATACTGCTGTTATGAACTGTAACTTTTTTTGGTACGCATGCGTATGCATTTTCTGTTGGTTAAATATCTAGGAATGCAATTGCTGGTTCATGGTCATTTGGATATTCAGCTGTAAAAACACAGCTTTAGTGTGCCACTTTTCCACTCCCTCTAGCAGTGTATGAAAATTCTATTTACTCCATATCCTCTGCAACACTTGATATTCTGAGGCATTAAACTCTATTCAAATTTTAAATTTTAATTGTGAGGTATTAAATTCTATTTAAATTTTAGCTATCTGATGTACAGTTAGTGGTATTCCACTGCAGTTTTTGTTTCCAGTTCCCAAATCACTAATATGTGTTTATTGGGAAATCTTTTGCAAATTGTCTATTCATATATTTTGTATACGTAAACTTCATGTTATTATCTTTTTCTTATTGGTACTTAGTTGATGTGAGTCCTTTGTCAGTTTATGAACTACAAAAATCTGTTCCCACTCCATGATTTGCCCTTTTACTGTCTTGATGATGTCTTTGCTGGGCATAAAAATCTTATTTCAGTGTAGTTCAGCTTATCAGTATCTCTTTAGTGATTATTGATTTTTGTATTCTAAGAAAAAAAATTCTTTCTATATCCCAAGGTCATAAAGATACTTTTCTTTGTTATCTTCAGAAATCTTATTATCTTACCTTTCACATTTAGATCAACTTTCTATCTGGAACTGATTTTTATGTATAGTGTGAGGTAAGGAGTCAAGATTCATTTTTTCTTTCATTTGAATGTCCAGCTGACCCAGCCCCATTTATTGAAAGATCATTATTTCCTTCTGTTCTATATTACCACCTTTTTTGTAATTAAGTGTCCATACATGTGTGAATTAGTTTGTGGACTGTATACTCTTCCATTAGTCTATTTGTACATTATTCTGCTAATACTATATTGTCCAAATTATTTTAGATTTAAAATAAATCTTGATACCCAGTATTTTAAATTATTATTATTTTTAATGCTTATTTATTTATTTTGAGAGAGAGAACCTGTATACATGAGGGGAGGGACAGAAAGAGGGAGAGAGAGAATCCCAAGCAGACTCCAGGCTGTCAGTGCAGAGCTCAGACACAGGGCTCAATGTGGGGCTTGGTCTTATGAACCACGAGATCATTACCTGAGCTGAAATCAAGAATCAGATGTTTAACCCACTGAACCATGCAAGTGCCCCTCTTGATACCTGACATTTTAAATCTTTCAAATATGTCCCTTTTTATCATTGTTTTTGACATTTTAGACTCTTTACATTATCATATACACATTCAAATCATCTTGTCAATTTCCACAGAAAACACTTGTTCAAATTTTGATTAGAAGTGGATTTAATAGAGACAAACCAAAAAACATACTCTTAACTGTAGGGAACAGATAGTTACCAGGAGGGAGGTGGGTGGGGGAATGGGTAAAATTGGTGAAGGGGATTAAGAGTGCACTTACTCTGATGAGCACTGAGCAATATATGGAACTACTGAATCACTAAATCGGACAATTGAAACTGATATGACATTGTACATCAATTACACTGGAATTAAAATGAAAACAAAAAAAGAAATGCATTGAATATAGGTAGCTTAGAGGAGAACAGACATCCTCACGATACTGAATCTTTTTATCTGAAAGTAATATATAGTCTTCCATTCACTGAGGTCTTTTTAAAATTTCTCTCAATGTTATACAGTATCCCACATAGAAGATCTTCTAATATTCTGTTAGATTTATTTTAATATTCTTTGATCCTAATTTAAATGGTATTATTTTAGGGGCACTTTAGTGGCTCAGACAGTTGAGTGCCCAGTTCTTGGTTTCAGCTCAGGTCATGATCCCAGGGTCATGGGATTGAGCCCTGCATTGGGCTCTGTGCTGAGCATGGAGCCTGCTTAAGATTCTCTCTCTCTCTCTCTCTCTCTCTCTCTCTCTCTCTCTCTCTCTCCCTTTGTTCCTTTCCCATGCTTGAACACTCTCTCTCTCTAAAAATAAATAAATAAGGAAAGAAAGAAAGAAAGAAAGAAAGAAAGAAAGACAGAAAGAAAGGTATTATTTTAAAAATTGCATTCTCTGCTTGTGTGTTGCAATCGTGACATATGATCGATTTTTTTGCAAATTAACATGTAACTGTTTTGCTAAATTAATAAATTTATTCTATTAGTCTGTCTGTAGTCTTTGGAAGTTTTATGTATAAAATTATTCCACTGGCAAATAAAGACAGTTTTATTTCTTTCTTTCTAATACTTACACCATTTTTAAAAAATATTTTATTTTTTTAAAAGTAGTCTCTATACCCAATGTGGGACTTGAATTTACAACCCCAAGATCAAGAGTCACACACTCTACATACCAAACTGAACCAGCCAGGCACCCCTCCAATATTTATACCTTTTATTGACTGTTTTGCCTCATCACACTGGGTGAGGATACTATGTTGAACCGAACATCTAATATCAAGAGGACAGCTTTCATTGTTTCTCAGTGACATATGATGTTTGCTATAGGATTTTGTAAATATCCTTCTATTCTTAGTTTGTCATTTTTCTTTTTTAAATCATGGATGGATGTTGAATTTTATTCAGAGATGTGTTTTGGTCTCTATTTGAGATGATCATATGATTGTTCTCCTTTATTTGGTTTATGTGGTAAATTGCATTCATTGATTTTTCACGTTACACTATCTTGCCTTCCTGGAATAATTCTCACCTGACCGTAATATATTATCATTTTTTTTATATCACTGGATTTGCTTTGCTAATATTTTGTATAGGCTTTGTGTCTATATAAATGAAAGTTAGTCTCTCTTAGGTCTTTATTGTAATGTTCTTACCAGTATTTGCTATCAAAATTATGATGACCTCAACAAATAACTTGGAAAATTTTTCTCTTTTTCTGAGCTATGGAATAGTATATGTAAGGTCAAGTTTATTTCTAAATATTTGGAGGAACTGATTAGTAAAATTGATGGACATGGAAATTTCTTTCATAGGGTTTTAGTTACAGATTCAATTCATTTAGTAGATACTAAATTATTTGCATTTTATATTTCTTCTTGCGCCACTTTAACCGTTTTGGTAAATTATGGCTTTTTAAAAAAAATATCTATTTATATTTGACAGAGAGAAAGAGACAGAGTGCGAGTGGGGGAGGGGCAGAGAGAGACTGAGACAGAATCTGAAGCAGGCTCCAGGTTCCGAGCTGTCAGAGCCATCAGCACAGAGCCCGATGTGGGTCTTGAACCCATAGCCATGAAATCATGACCTGAGCCAAAGTCGGACACTTAATTGACTGAGCCACCCAGGCACCCCTAAGTTATGGCTTTCTAAATCATTTCATTGAAATTATTACCCCCAAACTGATATGATATCCTTTTGTTTTTATTTCCTTAACAATGGGATCTATAGTTAAGACCCTTTGTTATAAAAAAATCATTCTTGATATTGGTATTTTGTGCACTTTCTTTTTTTCTTGATCTGTCTTTCCAGGGATTTGTGAAATTTATTAGTCTTTTAAAATGTATTATTAGATTTATTTTCTCTAGCACATTTGTTTTATATTTTACTGATATATGTTTTTAATTTTATTATTTGTTTCTTTTTGCTCCTTGGCCTAATTTTTTTTTATGTTTACCACAATAAGTTTATTTTTTTATTATTTTTTAATATGAAATCTATTGTCAAATTGGTTTCCATACAATACCCAGTGCTCATCCCAACAGGTGCTCTCCTCAATGCCCATCACCCCCTTCCCCCTCCCTCCCACCCCCCATTAACCCCCATTTTATTCTCAGTTTTTAAGAGTTTCTTATGGTTTGGCTCCCTTCCTCTCCAACTTTTTTTTTCCTTCCCCTCCCCCATGGTCTTCTGTTAAGTTTCTCAGGATCCACATAAGAGTGAAAACATATGGTATCTGTCTTTCTCTGTATGACTTATTTCACTTAGCATAGCACTCTCCAGTTCCATCCACATTGCTACAAAGGCTGTATTTCATTCTTTCTCATTGCCAAGTAGTATTCCATTGTAGATATAAACCACAACTATTTAAAAAAATTTTTTTAACACTCATTTATTATTGAGAGACAGAGAGACACAGAGCGTGAGCAGGGGAGGGGTAGAGAGAGGGGGAGACACAGAATCTGAAACAGGCTCCAGGCTCTGAGCTCTCAGCACAGAGCCCAACGCAGGGCTTGAACTCACAAACTGCGAGATCATGACCTGAGCTGAAGTTGGTTGCTTAACCGACTGAGCCACCCAGGAGCCCCTAAACCACAACTTCTTTATCCATTCATCAGTGGATGGACATTTAGGCTCTTTCCATAATTTGGCTATTGTTGAAAGTGCTGCTATAAACATTGGGGTACAAGTGCCCCTATGCATCAGCACTCCTGTATCCCTCGGGTAAATTCCTAGCAGTGCTATTGCTGGGTCATAGGGTAGATCTATTTTTAACTTTTTGAGGAACCTCCACACTGTTTTCCAGAGTGGCTGCACCAGTTTGTATTCCCACCAACAGTGCAAGAAGGTTCCCGTTTCTCCACATCCTCTCCAGCATCTATAGTCTCCTTATTTGGTTCATTTTAGCCACTCTGACTGGCGTGAGGTGATATCTGAGTGTGGTTTTGATTTGTATTTCCCTGATGAGGTGTGACGTTGAGCATCTTTTCATGTGCCTGTTGCCTCAGCCTAATTTTTTTAACTAGTGGAAATGGATACTTGGATGATTTATTTTCAGCTTTTTTTTTTCTTTGACAGGAAGCAGGGTTTATTGTGGGCGTGAATAAGGAGCGGGCAGTGTCAAGGTTCTCATGACTGCAGAGCCTACCATTTGTCCAAGGGGCCACAATTAGGGATGTATTTGACCAAAGCCATAGCTATCTGGGATAAGCTACTTTTCAGCCATCATGTCTTCAAATTCATTCACATTAAACTTAGTAAAGCCCCACTTCTTGGAAATGTGAATCTTCGGGCAGCCAAGGAACTTGAACTTGGCCCTGCATAGCGTCTCAATCATATGCTCCTTGTTCTGTACCTTGGTACTGGTGGACATGATGACTTGGCCAATGTGGACCCTGGCCACTGTGCCCTGGGGCTTTCCAAAGGCACCCCACACACCTGTCTGGAGCCTGTCAGCTCCAGCACAGGACAACATCTTGTTGATAAGGATGACGTGGAAGGGATGGAACCGCATTTGGATGCAAAAACCATCTTTGCCACAGCTTTTCACCATGTACTTGTTAGCACACATACGGACAGCCTCCAGGGCTTCAGAGGAGAGCTGCTCGTATTCCTCTGGCACTGTGTGGCCACACAGTGGGAACTGCTCCACTTCTGCCGCCTTCTGCCCAAGGTCAAAGATGCGGACCTTGGCATCAGGGACACCTCTGCAGAAACAAGACTTTGGACACCGCTTGTTCTTACAATACCAGTAACACCGGGGTGGGTGGTGGCCCATGGCAATACCACTGGGCCCATGGCCCAGTGGCAAGCCAAAGGAAAAGAGGTTATTTTCAGCTGTTTACTCCTAATAACAGCATTTAAGTATGTCTATAGCTGTATTCTAAAAGTTTTGATACGTTGAACTTTCACTATAATTCAAAGAAAAATATCTCCTAATTTTCATTTGTATTCATTCTCTTAGTGTTTGAATTACTTAAAAGTTTATTACTTTTCAAATATAAAATTTTTAATATTATCTTGTTTCATTATTGATTTCTATCCTAACTGCAATGTTGTCAGAAAATGTGCTCTGTATAATTTTACTTTTTGATATTTTTTAAGGTTTCTTTTAGATTCATCATTTGGTTAACTGGCTTGGCATTTGGTATGAATTTTGCATTTGCTGAGTATAAGGTATGTAAATAAGGTCAAGTTTATTTATTGCATTGTTCAAATCTACTGTATCCATGTTGAGTTTTTGTCTGTTTGGTGTATCAGTTACTAAGAGACATCTGTTAAAAATCTCCCTATGATAGGGGTGCCTGGGTGGCTCAGTCGGTTAAGCGTCTGACTTCAGCTCAGGTCACGATCTTGCGGTCCCTGAGTTCGAGCCCCGCGTCAGGCTCTGGGCTGATGGCTCAGAGCCTGGAGCCTGTTTCAGATTCTGTGTCTCCCTTTCTCTCTGCCCCTCCCCCATTCATGCTCTGTCTCTCTCTGTCTCAAAAAAAAAAAAAAAAAAAAAAATCTCCCTCTGATAATGGATTTGTCCATTTTCCTTTTAGTTGCATCATTATTTTGCTTTACATATTTTGAAACTCATTATTAAGTGTAACAAATTTACAACTATAATATTTTGGAAATATTAACTCTTTTATCATAATAAAATTTCCTGTGTTTATTGCCAATAAAGTGTCTTGCCTTATAGTCTAATTTCCCTGAGAAATATATAAAATATAGTTATATTGGCCTTAAAATTTTTTTTCATTCATCTATTTTAGTTTTTTTGTGTTGCATTTCAAGTGTGTCTCTTAATCAACATTTACTGTCATGTACTTTTTTTCATGTAGTCTAAAACCTTTGTTTGTGATTGCTCACTCATTTAGATACTATTATATTAGGGGGTTTGTATAATTCTTTATCTTATTACCTCTTTAAATATTGGTTCTGCCTAATTCTTTCTCTTCTCTCTTTCTAGGACACCAATTCTGGGCATGTTAGGACTTTCCTGTGTCTTCTTTGTGATTTTGTGTAATTTTTATCCTTTCTTCCCTCCTCTGTTCTTCAATCTGATATTTTCTTCTGATTTATTCTAGCTCCATTTTCTGTGTCTCATCTTCTATTAGCCCCATCAATTGAGTATTTAATTTTATTATTTTATTTTTCTGTTTCAGAATTTCCATTTGAATTTTAAAAGCTAGATTCCCAAAAGAAATGTAAAATTCTCTGCATTTCACCTTATTTCTTCAAACTATTAATCAGTTATTTTAAAGTCCTTCAATCTGTATCTCCTTATGCATTTGTTTCTATTTTAGGTTTATTTTCATGATTTTGGTTATTAGGTCTTATCTTTTGACATAAGTATGCCTATTAATATCAATTGAAACTTGAGGAACTCCCCTCTACTTGCTAGATGGGATGCTGCCTGATTCATGGGTCATTTAATAAGACCAATTATAGGGGTGCCTAGATGGCTCAGTGGGTTAAGCATCTGATCTCGATTTTGGCTCAGGTCATGATCTCACAGTATGAGATTGAGCCCCACATGGGGCTCTGCACTAACAGCACAGTGTGGAGCCTGCCTAGAATTCTCTCTCTCCCTTCACTCTGCCCCCCTCCCCCAATCTCTATCTCAAGTTAAACAAATAAACTTTAAAAAATAAAGCCAATTGTATCTTCAAATTGTATCTATCTATATCTATATCTATATCTATATCTATCTATATATATTTGTACAGAACCTTGAACAATACATGCAAAAATTTTCAGAGCTAATTTACTGATTTAGAAAGTGTTATCATTCTCTAGAACTTTTTTTTTTGGCTCCAGAAATTACTTTTTTTAGGTGTTTGTTTGTTTGTTTGTTTGTTTATTTATTTATTTATTTATTTATTTATAAAGGGAGAGAGAGAGTGTGTGAGCAGGGGAGAGGCAGAGAGAGGCAGAGAGAGGCAGAGAGAGAATCCCACACAGGCTCCATGCTGCCAGTACAGAATGTGATCTCACGAACTGTGAGATCATGACCTGAGACAAAATCAAGAGTGGGAGGTTTTAACCGACTGAGCCACCCAGGTGCCCCTCCAGCCATGACTTTTGCTCGTGGTAAGAGGGAGGCTGTTAAAATGATGATGAATCCCTTAATCTATTCACTGATTATCTATTTACCTAACTAATTTAGTAGATTAGAAATTTGGCTCTAATCTTGTGATGACATAGCATTTCTAGTTCATGCCTTCTCCAAAGGTGAAGTCCTATAAAGGTCCCACTTGAAAGCTTGACTATAAGGGTGCCACCTTCTTTGTGGTCCCTGGACTCTAATTTTTCCCCTAAACAGGTGTCCTTCACTTCTGAGCTTCCTAACTACCCCTTTCTGCTCAATTTCTCTGCCTCTCAGTGGCCACTTACAAATCAGAAACACCTTGAGTGAAAACTAGAATTAAAAATCAGGTTCACCCTTTGTACTTCTCTTTTCCTGGGGATTTTGTTTTTTCAGGTTCTCATGACCTGGCCAGCTTTCTATAGCCTTCAAACCAATAGGTTTTATATTCTATCCTTTTTTTTTTTTTTAGTTGTTCTTAGAAGGTGGGTGTGTCTGGAACAGTCTTCTCTACCATTACTAAAAACTAAAATTCCTCCAGTTTGAGTTATTTTGAAACATATTGAGTTTTTTTTACTCCTATTTACTCCTATAACACAAAAATGGCACACCTGCTGCAGCTGAAGACTTTCCAGACAAAGAGACCTTCCCTTGAAACTAAAAAACAACAGTCAGATGCACTAATAATATTATGCGTAGAACAAGAAATGTGAACAAAAGGAAACAAGGATTGCAAACTGTTTGCCTAGAATATTCTTCAGCATTTGACAGGAAACCGGAAATCATCAGAAATTACCAAAATCATAATTCTAATTAGGGCCTTGAAAGTAGAGAGAACCCAGGGATGGTGTGTTTGATGCTCGCTCTTCTCTTTTTTTTAATGCAGAAATGTCAAATTAGAGCTAAAAACTGGAGTATATTTAAAATGTTGATATTTAACAAATTAGCATTTTAACTCCCAGATTTCTATACAAAATTATCATGTAATTTACACAATAGTTATAATATTTCTAGACTATTACAGTGCTGCATAATAAGCTAGACAAATTAGAGCAGTTTGAGGAACTTATTTTTCTTTCAAATACTTGCCGTTTATGTCTGTGACTGTGTGCTTATCTTCTTTTGGAGATAATGTTAAGAGTCTAAAAAGCAAGGCTGTGGACAAATGTACTCCCTTACTCTGCCACTCTAATGGTCTCTGCTTGAGCCATCCTCTCTCTCACTCTAAGTAAATGAACTGTTCAGTGTCATATCATAGGCAATATTATATATCCATGACAGAGCTAATCACCAAAATACATGATAAGAATAGTAGTTCTAGGTCCCCAGTTGGTGACAGAACAACTCTGTCAATTTTCGAAGGGAAATACTACATATACAATCTTTCATCCCAAACACAACACACAGTTTATCTCCCCTTTTTGTTTTTGATAATATCATTTTTTTCCTTAATGGATTCTTACAGTAGTCCTAAAACCTTAATATTTCTTGACAGTTGGCCTTGTTGTCATTTTGCAACCTGGATTACTGTTCATCTTTTTAAGAGCCTGGTTTTTCAACGCTAGTGTGTTTGAAATAGTTTTGAGGTTTTGTGGTTGCTGTTGACTCTCTTACGGAACTTCGAACACACCAGTTTCCTTTTGCTTTAGTGAACTGGCTGGGCCTTTTGAATGCACGCAGTCCATGGAAGTGCCCAAGCAGACTTATTACTAGAAAAGAATCCCATCTGGAATTCAGACAGGTGGCCCATCTCAGTACCTCCCTGAGAAGTCTGGCTTTTTCAGGTAAGTGCAGAAGACCTGGGGTGGGACGCTCATGAATGAAGGTTATGCGTGAAGAGAACATACTGAACTTACCATTGAAGTTCTAATTCAGAATCTTCAGTCTCGCTGTAAAAAGCAAGCTTATTTCCTCTTGATCACAATTCCTCCTTTAGAAAAGGAATTGTCCAGTTCTTTCCATGTAGTACACACTGCTCTGAAGGTGACACCCAGTTTTTATATGTGGTCAAAAATGAACAAAAGTGGTTTCGGAATCTGTCAAAAGAAAAAAGAAAAAAAGAGAGTCTTGTTAAAACCATCATAGAGGCCTTTGGGCATTTGATATTGCATTTACATATTATTAAAATGTTTATATTTTAAGTGTTTTTTTCTTCTGAAAATCTTTAAGCTCTATTATTGGTAATATTCTCACATATGGTTTAAAACTATTCTGGCAGCCTTAATCAATAGAAGAAAACAATCAACAGCAGTCAGGTACTTTGAAATTTCTAAAAGAAGTATATTCAAAGTAACATGTGTAATAATGGTTATTATGATTCTTTTATCCTATTTTTGCAGTACTATATGACAGAGGGAATCTGAAAACAACTTTAAAATCACAGAATTGCAAGAAGTATTGCACTTCAAATATGTGAAATAAATATAATGTAAACTTTAAAAAAGTAAGTCAGTAATGTACAACTTGAGTTTGAGTTTAATCTTGCTTAACAAATTTGTAATATAATTTTGGATGGGTCACTTAATTCCTGGATTTCAACTTCCTATACAACTGCGTAATTATTTGTCTAAGAGATTTTAAGGACTCCAGATTTACAACTCCTTGTTCTATTTTTTATTGGGTTTAAGTCAATCAGTCAATATTATAACTGATCAACAGGAGTAATGAGAAGAACAATAAATGAGGAATCAAGTGGTATGAATTCTAGTCTTCTGTTTTCTAGTAATTGGCTGAGTAATTTAGAAAATATTTTCTAAACATTTTAGGCCAGGGCTTGCCAAATTTTTTCTATAAAGGACAAGATAGTAAATAACTTAGGTTTTGCCATCCAGGAGGCAAAATTGAAGATAATATGAAATCATTCAAAAATGTAAAAACCATCTTTAGCTCACAGGCGATAGAAAAATGGGAGATGAGCTATATTTGGCCTCAGGGCCATAGCTTTCCAACTCCTGTTCTAGGCAATGATTTCCAACAATTATAAAGTGGAAGATGTAGGAGTTTGTGGATGATACATAGGGTGATCCACCAATCCCCTAAAGTTGTATACAAGAGTCTGAGTGTATGTAAATATGCTACTTTTTAATGAGAAAAAAAGCCCACATATTTCATCAGATTTTTGAGGGGTTCAAAACCCAATGTAAGGTCAAGGACCACAGGACTAGATGATTCCTAAAGATGTTTTCCAAATCTAAAATTCAATGAAATGTTTGTTGGATGTCTACTATGTCTAAGCCACCGTGCTAACACTACAATAGATGTTATTAGCACATTATGACCAAAATAACATGTCAAAAATATACTAAAGAAGATTGTAATATGCACAAATCAGTAATATCCTTCCAAATAATAGCTTTGGCAAAAATTCTGCAATTAGTCAGACATTTTTGAGATATTACTTTGCAAATTGTCTTCAAATCTGGTATGAATGATGTCAAAATATTAATCAAATATTCTTATTGTCTTATCTTATTTTTGATGACAATGGTATTAGTCATGATAACCATAATCGAATTTAACCTAAGCAGAGTTTCTTTCCTAAAAATATGACTTCTGTAAGAGCAGGAACTATGCATTTTTCATCCTTGTATTTGGGAACAATGTTTGTCACATACTAAGTGCTCAACATCTCTGGAATGTATATTTGAATGAATGAATGAATGAATGAATGAAAAGACAATCCTATCATGGCACATAATTACGGTCACATTGAAGGCCTAGCACCCAAAACGCTCTAAAAACAATCATTGCTAAGGCCAAAGATTGCTTCTCTTTTCAACTTTGGACATAACCGTGATTTCAAAATACTTGGTCAACTAAAGATTGCAGTTCCTGGGGATTAAGTCATCTTTTTTAACAAGAGTGAAGTTTGTTGAATTTAATTCACATGTTACAGATGTTCCAGTAACCTAGTCTGTGGGAGGGAGTGATGGAGAGTGGTGTTTGATTAAGGAATAGCAGCATGCTCAGCGTCTGAGCCCTTCCTGCTAAGACCAGGTAGTTGGTTGTACCAGCTAGAGCATTACACGTAAACAGGCAATCCAAAACTCAGATCTAATAGAACTTACAGTAACACTCTGTTCTATGATAAAGAAGTTCAGCCTGATTTCCATTGCCTGGCCAAATGATGATGCCAAAATCTGAGCACCATTGACTTGGGATTCCCCACAGCTACACAGGGTAGAAAATGACTTGCAATTGAAATGTACCTCTCTTCTCTATCTAGGAATAATTTCATTTTATGAAAGGGGAATTCAATTTACAATAGCTGGCTAGTGATTCATTCACTACTCTAGGGAAATTTGAATCTTAAGATTTAAAAAATTTAAGAAATGTTAATGAAAAGCCTGCGCAGTCCTGTGTACATCTGGAGTTATGCCTGAAATGTCCTTATTCAAAAAAGTGCATCCCACCTCCTTCCCTGCTTTCACTCCCCCTCCACTGCAAAAGCTATTAGGTAAATAGCAACAAACTATTCACTTTGGGATGTAATTATAGAGCATGCCTGTGCAGTGTCATGCTGCATTAAATAACACCACTTGTTCAACTGTTAGAGGTTGTGCTAAAGTCATATTCCTGGATCTCCTTAGGGATTGAGATTAGTCCTACATAGAGTCAAAAATTCCAAACCTTCATAAATGGGATCTCAAATATATAACCCAATTATATTTAAGGTCCAAGGTCTGGCTTAAGTTATGACAGGAAGCTCCATCCCTTCCTGAAGGATTTTTGAGATATTCTGGGCTGTGCTTCAGTGTTCTATAAGCCCAAAGCAGCGGGTGCCTCTCATCTGACTGCTGCCCTGGGATCTATCTGCAGATCAATTCTGCACCTTTCTTTCTTTTCTTTTCTTTTTTAAAATATTTATTTATTTATTTTGAGAGTGATCAAGCAGGGGAAGGGCAGAGAGAGAGGGAGAGAGAGAATCCCAAGCAGGCTCCGTGCTGTCAGCACAGAGACTGATGTGAAGCTCGATCTCATGAATCATGAAATCATGGTCTGAGCCGAGATCAAGAGTTGGATTCTCAACCAATGGAGCCACCCAGGCACCCCACCTCTGCACCTTTCTGGCTGGCTTCATTCCAGAAAGTGAACAAGGCACCTCTGGTTCCCTCTCAAACACAACTGACTTGAATCTGTAACAAATTTTTCTGCAAACTTTTTCTTGGAAGGACTAGATAATAAACATCTTAGGTTTCATAGACCATACAATCTCTGCCACAACTACTCAACTCTGTAGGTATCATGCAAAAGCAGCCACAGATAATACATAAACAAGTATCTGTGATGAGATAAAAACTTTACTTATAAAAACAGGTGGCTGGTCCACCGGCTGTGGTTTGCTGGCCTATGAACTATATTGAAGGCTTGATGATAACTTAAAAATTACAATTTTGTAGAAGGAAATGAAAAAGTTAAAGTTAGGATCACCTAATGTGGGCATTACTACTTCTTTGTGGAGATATCCAACAGCTACCTCTCATTAGCCCTGGGGTGTGGCCATGCTACTGAGGCCTACTCACGATTCTGGGGCAGAACACTTCTCTCCTTACCTTCACATCGACAAATTCAGGTTTCTCCCTTCCTATGTGAAGCTCTGCTTAGAGTGTATCAAAAATAAGTTTGTTCCATAATCATCTCTAAAGAGCAAGGCCCATTGAACAGAAATGCAGTCCATCCACATATGAAGCATCTTCAGTACCTTCTAGTTGTACTACAAGAAAGCTCACCAAAATATCCTTTCTTTTTTTTTTTTACATTTTTTAATCTTTATTTTTTTTTCCAATATATGAAATTTATTGTCAAATTGGTTTCCATACAACACCCAGTGCTCATCCCAAAAGGTGCCCTCCTCAATACCCATCACCCACCCTCCTCTCCCTCCCACCCCCCATCAACCCTCAGTTTGTTCCCAGTTTTTAACAGTCTCTTATGCTTTGGCTCTCTCCCACTCTAACCTCCTTTTTTTTTTTTTTTTCTTCCCCTCCCCCATGGGTTTCTGTTAAGTTTTTCAGGATCCACATAAGAGTGAAACCATATGGTATCTGTCTTTCTCTGTATGGCTTATTTCACTTAGCATCACACTCTCCAGTTCCATCTACGTTGCTACAAAGGACCATATTTTGTTCTTTCTCATTGCCATGTAGTACTCCATTGTGTATATAAACCACAATTTCTTTATCCATTCATCAGTGGATGGACATTTAGGCTCTTTCCACAATTTGGCTATTGTTGAGAGTGCTGCTATAAACATTGGAGTACAAGTGCCCCTATGCATCAGTACTCCTGTATCCCTTGGGTAAATTCCTAGCAGTGCTATTGCTGGGTCATAGGGTAGGTCTATTTTTAATTTTCTGAGGAACCTCCACACTGTTTTCCAGAGTGGCTGCACCAGTTTGCATTCCCACCAACAGTGCAAGAGGGTTCCCGTTTCTCCACATCCTCTCCAGCAACTTTAGTCTCCTGATTTGTTCATTTTAGCCACTCTGACTGGCGTGAGGTGATATCTGAGTGTGGTTTTGATTTGTATTTCCCTGATGAGGAGCGACGTTGAGCATCTTTTCATGTGCCTGTTGGCCATCCGGATGTCTTCTTTAGAGAAGTGTCTATTCATGTTTTCTGCCCATTTCTTCACTGGGTTATTTGTTTTTCGGGTGTGGAGTTTGGTGAGCTCTTTATAGATTTTGGATACTAGCCCTTTGTCCGATATGTCATTTGCAAATATCTTTTCCCATTCCGTTGGTTGCCTTTTAGTTTTGTTGGTTGTTTCCTTTGCTGTGCAGAAGCTTTTTATCTTCATAACGTCCCAGTAATTCATTTTTGCTTTTAATTCCCTTGCCTTTGGGGATGTGTCGAGTAAGAGATTGCTACGGCTGAGGTCAGAGAGGTCTTTTCCTGCTTTCTCCTCTAGGGTTTGGATGGTTTCCTGTCTCACATTCAGGTCCTTTATCCATTTTGAGTTTATTTTTGTGAATGGTGTGAGAAAGTGGTCTAGTTTCAACCTTCTGCATGTTGCTGTCCAGTTTTCCCAGCACCATTTGTTAAAGAGACTGTCTTTTTTCCATTGGATGTTCTTTCCTGCTTTGTCAAAGATTAGTTGGCCATACGTTTGTGGGTCTAGTTCTGGGGTTTCTAGTCTATTCCATTGGTCTATGTGTCTGTTTTTGTGCCACAAAATTATCCTTTCTTGACTAAAGCAAGTGTCTGTCCTAAAGACAAATTATTTTCCTGTTTCTTTTTTTTTTTTTGCTAAAGAATACACAAAATTTACCATTTTAACCATGTTTAAGTGTACTGTTCAGTAGCATTAAATATAGCTACATTATTATGCAACCAACACCACTATCCATCTCCAAAACTTTTTCATCATCCCAAACTGAATCTCTGTACCCCTTAAACAATAAATCCCTACTCTCTACTCACACCCTGGTAACCACCATTCTACTGTCTGTCTCTTTCATGTTGACTATTCTAAATCCTTCAGATAAATGGAATCATAGTATCTGCTCTTTTCTGGAAAGATAAATTCTTGGTTCTATTGTTAGAATCACATGAAAAAATAAATCACCTGTCTATTCTGGCTCCCAGCGATCTCTGGTTTGAAAATATTGGCATCTAGTCTGAGAACACCTGACATGAATTATCTCCCACTATTCTCCAATCTGTTGCCCCTGAGATATTATTAGAATATCTCATCTTTCCCCCAATGCATATTACACATTATCTTCTTTGTAAAATTGTGATCCATGCCTAGACCACTGCTGCATCATTTTCCCCTCTGGGACTCCTAGTTGTCAAAACCAGCACAGCAACTACGTCTAGGGCCTTCACTGACATTGACAGATGGAAATGTTCTCCTCTTTTTGTGTCACCTGATGTATTAGAAAAACCACCCACTCTTTCCCTTTTATGGGTGTGTCCTTTACTACTAATACAGAATACCTCAATTCTGACACTTCTGGTTAACAAATGTACAGAGCCTTCTCTTCCCACATCAAGTATTTCTCCACAACACCAGCTGTGGCCTATAATTTAACTTGATCTGACACTATCTACCTGGAGACAGAGTCAGACCCCACAGGTTAAAGGCCAAGTCCCAAAAAATTGCTCCCAGCCTGCTTCAGATACCAATCACAAGTAGTAGGTCCTCATGGTGCACATCACTCTGTCAGATTTGGCTGCAAAACACAGTCTTCCACTACTCCCTTCTCAGATTTGATTAATTTGCTAAAGCATCTTACAGAACTCAAGAAACACTTAACTTACGTATACCAGTTTATTAAAGCATATTATAAAGGTTACAAATGAACAGCCAGATGAAGAGATACATAAAGCAAGGTCTTGGGAGGGACCCTGAGCCCTGGAGCTTGTCCCTATTGAGTCAGGGGAGATGCCCTGCCAGTGTGGATATGTTCACCAACCTGAAAGCTCTCCAAAGCCCCTACTTTTGGGATTGATCAATTATGAACTCCATTTCCAGTCCCTCTCCCCTCTCTGGAGGATGGGATGGGACTGAAAATTTGGGATTTGGTCTTTCTGGTGACTACCCCCCCATACAGAAGCCATCTGGGAGCCCACCCGGAGTCACCATGTTATGAGTACTCTTATCACTTAGGATTTTACAAGGAGTTAGGAATCCTGTGTCAGGGACTGGGGGCAGAGACAAATATATGTGTTTCTTATTATTTCACAGCTGTACAATGGCACTCATGTAATTTATCACACAGTGCCTAAGACTATTTTAATGCAAGTCTTCTCTTTCCCCTAGGTTGTAATCTCTTTGCAGAGCACTGACCATATCTAGCACAGACTTTATTCTATGCAGGAGCCTGACTTAGAAAAGCTTTAGTTGGGATTTGCACATGATATGCAAGAATTAAATTCAAAAATTTCATCAATCCACTTCCCCCAGTCTCTCTTTCCATACACCACATTATTTACAATATATCCTAAAAATATCTCTACCAAGAACAAAATTGCTAAATTGGCCTGTTTCAGATCTCTTCCCATGAAGCAAATGTCAAATAAAACTTTTTCTTGTTTTCAGGAAAAAAAAATGAATAGTAAAATAGGGATTATTATCTACTTCGTTCTTTGTTAATATTATAGGTAGAGAGGCATGTGGAAATATGCAAAGATGTTTATGACCCCTTCTGTCTAGGAGACAATAATATATTTGGAAAGCTGCAATTTATCCATGTAAAACAAATGCAAAGATCATGTCATCATGAGGATCTGTATTTGTCAAAATTTTTATGGCTTCTAAGCAGGAGATAGGTATAATAATCTTTATTTTACTACTAAATTTTTAAAGAAAATTTAATGAAAAGAACTTGAAAGTTTAATGTCAAATTTTGTTCAGAGAAAAAGATCTAAAAGAGGCCAATTCTAAGATGTTGCTCTTGGCAGAGACATTAACAAGAAAAAAAGTGGTTAGATAATTTTTGTTACATTGCATAAAAAGAAAAAGGATGTTGAGTAAAAATCATTAGCCAGATGATGTATAGGTAGCTTGTATAAGTAGCTAGTTTTCTATACCAGGTCTTAATACCATTAAGGCTTATTAGAAAAAATTGAAAGCAGTTTATCAGGAATACTAATTGCTTCCCAAAAGAACATAGTGAAGTGGATTACACAGAAAAGCTCTGTTCCAGGTTAGGTTTAGATAATTTTTACTTTATGTTGATAATGACAAAATCAAAGATTAAGGTCACCTGGACACTGTTGCAGGTCAGGGAAGTGAATTTTGTTTGAGTTTTCTCCAGCAGCCTCTGTATTCGGGCATGAGTTGCATGATGTGGACTCTAAAAGCTGGGATAATTTCATGAGTAGGAAGGTCAGTGAAGACAGAGGGGTCAGAAGGTTGGGACTCTCAACTGAGACTTGATGTGTGAAATTTGAAGGACTGACAAGGAATGTGGCGGTCCATTACATTAACGCAGTGATTCTCCAGGTGTGTCTGTATTGGAAGCACCTGAACAACTTGTTAAAAGCACCAATTTCTAAGTCTCCCCATAGATTCCGATCCAGTGGCCTGAGAGGAGGAATATTCAGAGAGATGATCTGTGCATCCTGGCCCCAATACCCAGTACTGTGCATACATACAAGAGAGTCTATCATAGGGGGAGATATAGGCCTTATTCCTTTTAGCTATGCTTTCTTTGTAAAAAATCATGAGTCTTTCAGCCTTTGTATACTTCTAAGTGGCAAACACATCTGCCATGCCCCACACCTTGGTCAACTCCAACAAGCCTCAGCTTTTGTGTTTGTAAAAGAGAGATCACATCTAACTCAAATGAGAATTGCAAGGATCCAAAGTACTGACATATGCAAAATGCCTAGGACACAGTATTATTCAATAATTATCATCCTTCTTCCCTCCTACAACCACTGTAGAGTTTATAGTTCCTACAATAAACCTGAAACTATTCTCATCTCACAGTCCCATCTGTCAATGACATTCAATCAAAGACCACGTGGATACCTATAGTTTTTTTTTTTTAATTTTTTTCTTTTTAACGTTTATTTATTTTTGAGACAGAGAGAGACAGAGCATGAACGGGGGAGGGTCAGAGAGAGGGAGATACAGAATCTGAAACAGGCTCCAGGCTCTGAGCTGTCAGCACAGAGCCCGACGCAGGGCTCGAACTCACGGACTGCGAGATCATGACCTGAGCCGAAGTTGGCCGCCCAACCGACTGAGCCACCCAGGCGCCCCTGGATACCTATAGTTTAAAAACTCTGGTTTATTACTCATTGCAGGGAGGGAGAAAACACACCATGGGGGACCACGGGCTAACTCAATAAGATAGTGTTAGAAACAATCTATCATAGAATTTGGGCTTTGACGGAGTGATTTAGGGGAGGGTTTCAAGAAGTAGGGGTTGGCGCTATACTGGATGTTGCCAGAAAGCAAAGGCCATTTTATGTTTCGGTCATTAATTTTAACTAAGGAAGGGGATGTATGGTACTTCATGTGTGGCCCAGAGACCTTGTTTTTGTCTGTGTTTAAACAAAATTATACAGAGGCCTTTCATTGTCTCATTTTATCAGACTGACACTCCTGACTGCTCTCCTTTGCTCTTTTTCACTTCTGAAATGAAACAGAGTATAGAGGAAAAGCTGATATTCATTTTAATACCTGTTTAAATGAAGAGACTGAACATTTACTGACATTGCCTATGTTTGACATCATGCCAAGCTTTAATTCTATCTCACAGTACATGTTCTATATAAGGTGGGGTTAGAAGCCAGATCAGCTACGACTTCTAATTATAAAAGCTTCCAGTCTTTATGCTGTTGTCTTGTTGGCACCACTGGAACCCATGAATGAATTCCTGCCCATCTAAATAAATTGATTTCAGAGGGCCTGGCTGGCTCAGTTGGTGGAGTGTGTGACTCTTGATCTTGGGGTTGTAGGTTCGAGCCTCATGCTATTGGCATGGAGCCCACTTGGGATTCTCTGTCTCCTCTCTCTCTGACACTCCCCCCATCATGTCCTCACCCGTGTGCACATGCTCTCTCCCTATAAATAAAATCTTTATAAATAAATAAGTCCTTCAATTTATAATCAGAGACTGGAAAAAACCTTTTTTTTTGTTAAAAAACATAGTAAATATTTTTGAGTTTGTAGGTCATATAGTCCCTCCCATGATCACTCAACTGTCATTGTAGCAGGAAAGCAGCCACAGATCACACATGAACAGATATGTGTGGCTGTGTTCTAATAAAACTTTACTTACAAAATCAGCTGGCAGATGGGATTTGGCCCTTAACCTATAGTTTGAAAACCTTTTATCTAGATTATAAGCAGTCAGAAATCCCAAATCAACTTGGATTTTTTAAAATGTATTTTATATTTTGTTTTGTTTTGTTTTTAATTTTGTTTTTTTTTTAACGTTTATTTATTTTTGAGATAGGGAGAGACAGAGCATGAATGGGGAGGGTCAGAGAGAGAGGGAGACACAGAATCTGAAACAGGCTCCAGGCTCTGATCTGTCAGCACAGAGCCCGACGCGGGGCTTGAACTCACAGACTGCGAGATTATGACCTGAGCCGAAGTCGGACGCTTAACCAACTGAGCCACCCAGGCGCCCCTGTATTTTATATTTTGAATAGTTAAATGTGCATAATAGGAAAATATGTGTAAATATAAATTTGTGTTTTATTTTAATAAAACTGCCAAAAACATTTGAAATAAACTACCAGTTTCTGAGCATGACAGAATCAGGACGGTCCCTCCTATCATTTGCTTCTGTGATCCTGTATAGTGGGAAGTGGAGCTCAAGAAGCCAGAGGGCTTATCTAACCATTATTCTGTGCTTCCTTTCCTTGCTCCTTGAAGGAAAACTCTTGGTAGCTAAACTGAAGCTCAGAGAGGTTGAATACTTACTTGTCCTCAGTTATCCAGATGCTGGTAGAGCTGGTGTTAAGCCGTATTTGTTACATTATACCCTATGCCTCAACTTTAGTAAGTTATTGAATTGGTGACTTAGGGGCATAAAAAGAGAAAGAGAAAGAGAAAGAGTATATGGTCAGAATAAACATAGGGCAGAAGGCATTTTGTTACAGTTTGACCTTTTGAAAAGTTAGGGTTTGGATATAAATGCAGAAATTGGAATTCAGTACCAAAGCACTGGAAAACCATAGTATGTCCAGCCTCAGCACCCAATTCCCTTTTTATAGATTTCTCTTCTAGTAAGGCATAACATCGTGTCCCAGTTGAAAGCAAAAGTCACCTATCACCACTGTATCAGGTTGTCTCTATCTGTGACTCGTAGGTAGAAAGATGGGGTGGGCATCTTGCAGGAGATGTTTCCCCTCTGAACCTCTCCGACTACATGCTATGCCGCTGCTCTTGGTTAAAAGGAATTTTCAATTAGAATCTCCCATTCCCCAAATGTGCAGAAAAAAATACAAGTGTGTATGGGTAACTGGCACATGAGCATTTGTATGACTTTATGTTTAAAATAGAATATCACACAATGACATTTTTCATGCAAAAATAACAGTCATAAAACTTATACATGAATTTATACCCAGCTCCTATATATTTTTATGGATAGAGCCCACTAGATAATATTCTTTCTTTTAGAAGAGTCCAGCCTATGTTCTTCTTCTCCCACAAGCTTGGTTTAACCCGCCCCCTCCTTAAATAACAATTAAGAAAATGGTACGCCATAAATATTTTTTCATTTATTTAAATGTGTTGTCACAGGAGGAAAGGAGGTGAGTCTTGCTTTGGGACACAAGGGGGACATTTGCTAAGCACCATTATATCTCTGCTCACCTCTGTCCTCCCTTTTATCTCACCTAGAGCTGCCAGATTTAGAAAACAAAAATAGAGGACTCCCAGTTAAAGTTGAATTCTGGATAAATGATAAATAATTTTTTTAGTATAAGTATGTCCCAAATATTGCATGGGATGCTTGTACAAAAATAATTATTTGCTGTTTATCTGGAATTCAAATCTAACTGGTTATCTTATATTTTATTTGGTAATTCTACACATAAATACTTAAGGCTCAGTTTTCACATGGTGGGTTGTCTGGTTTGACAGAATTGAATTCAATGTCCTGTTCAGCCACATATGAGCCCTAGTCAACCTACTTAACCTGAAGGTAATAATTCATGTTGTAGAGAGTTGTCATAAGGATTACAAGGAGAGAGTGCAAATAAATCACTCAGGTCAGGGCCAGGAATAGGCAGCTGCTCAACAAACATTGGCCAAATGTTTATTTCCTTTTCTTCCTTCAAATTCTTTCAACTCTTCCCCTAAACTCTCTGACAAGAGGTTTTTTTTCCCCTTTTCCCTCACAATAGACTGTACCTGTTTCTATTACAGCATTCATTGCATAGAACTGCAGGCCTGTTTTGTAATCATGATGATACAGACATATCAATTCCTTCCTCCCTTTTTTTTTTTTTTTTTTTTTTTTTGTTAGTGTTTGCCTGCTGTAGCTTTTTAGTACTTTTTCTTTCAAACTTTCTAGGTTCTTTTATTTAAGGTGTGTCTAAATAATGGGATTCTAATGGATTTTTAGACATAAAGTCTGATAATCTTTTTTAACTATAGAGTTTGTTCACTGAAATAAATCATTACTGGAACGTGCATTTTTTCCTACTCCTCAGTGTGTTATTTGTATATCTTTTTGTAAGTTTCATTCTTCCCTTCTTCCCTCTACCTTTCCTTCCTTCCCTTCCTCCTTCCTCACTTCTTTCCTTCTTTCCTTCCTTTCTTCCTTCTGTCCATCCTTCCTTCCTTCCTTGTTTTCTTTTCTTTTTAACCAATTGAACTTGCCTTTTCTTCATTCCATTTTTCCTCCTTACTGGTTTGGAAGATACACATTATATTTTTATTCTTTTAGTGCTTTCAAAGAAATATGAAATTCCATATTATTTTCAGAGCCCTAGGTTAAACAATATCATATTTTCCTCTCAAACACAGATCCTAGAACACATTGACAGAAAACCTCCTCTCAAGTTATATTTTTGCCCAGTATTTTAGTTTTGTCTTATATTTTACCCCAATAAATTAGATATTATTATTTCTGTTTTATATAAAATCTGGTTAGATTTACCCATATATTTGCAGTTTCTTTGATTAGAAATTTTTTCCTCTGTCACTTCTTGTATAAATTTCCTTCTTCCTTAAATACATCTTCTACATGTTCCTAATGTAAAGAACTAGGTGTTACAATCTGTCAATTTTTATTTGTACAGAAGTCTTTCTTTCATCCACATTCTTGAAAGAATTTTGCTGGGTATACTTTGTACATCAGTAATTATTTTTACTCATTGTTTTTAAGATACTATCCTACTGTATTCTGACCTCCACTGCTGCTTATAAGAGCCCACTTGTCTGTATAAAGGATTTTGTTTTTATGTGATCTATCTTCTCTAATGGGCTGCCTTTAACATCAGTGGCTCCTTTTCTTTAGCATTCTGCATTCTCACTTTGCTGTGTCTAAGTATGGATTTATCTCTTTTTTTTTTTCATTCTTTTTTGAACTTACTGAACCTGATGATAGTTATTGTTCATCAATTCTGGAAAAGTCTCAGTAATTATCTCTCAAAAAAAACTGCCTTTACTTTGCTCTATCTTCTCTTCTAGAACAAATTCAGCCTCCACATCGACTTGTTTTTTGTGGTTTCAATTTTCTTGATGATAACATAACATAGTTGCTGAGTAACAAAATTGAAGCCAGGCTCTCTAGGTCAAATATAATGGCTCTATCTCTTCTTAGGTATAGAAACTTGTGCAAGTTACGTAGCCTCCCTATGCCTCAGTTTCCTCATCTCTAAGGCAAGGAAGCAATAGTATTTCTTTATGGGATTATTATGAGAATTATAAAAGAAATTATATGTAAAGTGCTAAAAAAGGTATACAGTCCATTTTGTCTTATTATTTTTCTTTCTGTGCTGTACGATGAGGAATTGATTCACATCCATTATACAGCTCACCAGTTTTTACTTTCTTTGTCAAATATGTCCTTTGGGATGCTGGTTCTATTGGCATATTTTTCATTTTCAAGAGTACAATGTTGGTTATTTTTCAAAATGCCTGGTAAATCTTTTTAATATTTACTTTTAATTTACTCTTGTATGTCTTTACACATTTATATTTGCATTGACATTTGCTTCTCCCAGGTACCTTCTGTGAGACACCAAGAAACCCTAGGCCACTTTGAAAACTGCTTCTATTGGCCTATCCTCAATGTGTTGGGAAAACATATTGAGGGAAGGGATAGAGCAAGTTCTCTCACTTGATACAGCTGATTTGAAATGACTAAGAAATGTGGGTCTGACAAAAAAAGAAACAAGAAGCTGAGGTCAGGTGTTCAATTTGAGATTGAGACAGTGGTTTTTATCTTTGATGCCCATTAGAAATATTTGGAAAGCATTTTAAAAATATGGGTGCCGAAGCTCCTCTCTAGAAGTGGGAGCCATGCATCAGTGTTTTCCCACAACTGTCCAGGCAAGTCTATTGTGCAGTTGGCACAACCAGAGTAATGAAAAAAGAAACCCTGAAACCATTCCAAGCGTTCCAAACAGGGAAGGACATCGTGCAGAGGATCAGATGCTACAACACCATTGGGAGTGCTTGGAGAGTAAAGATTAGGGCAGTTGCTGGTTTTTGTTTTGTTTTCTGAAAACCTCAGGGAAGATATAGCACAGGAATAGGAATCTCAGAAAACTGCCATTGAAAACTACAGCTGCTTTTGATCCAAGGAGGGTGATTTGGAGGAAGACTAACATCCTCCTCCAGAATGGCTTATCTGCTCTCTACAGAAGCCCTTGGGCCTGCATGCTGTTTCCAAAGGAAAGGTGACAGCTTCTCTTTAGTTTCACTTTCAGATTGTCACAGGGACACCGCTTCTTACTAGTAGCATCTAACACTAAACTGTGGCCAGGAAGTCTAGGAGATACAGAGCAGGGGGTTAATGGTGCAAATCGGTCACCAGATTAAGAACCACTGGACTGTGATAAGTAAACTTCCAAAGCTCAGAGCACAGAGGTTCTCAGGGCTCTCAGTAACTGTGGACATCAAAATGCCTCCAAAAGCATTTTTTTCCAGATTCAAGAAGAAGGCTCAAAGTTAAACTCTCCCAGTGGAGAGAACTTTTCTTGATCCTCCAGATCCCTGTAGGTACCAAGAGGATGTAGGGATATCTTTTCCCCCTGCCTTAACTTTTCTCGCAGGACTAAAGATTTCACAAATAAAGGGCAATAAAAAGAATCTAAGTCAACAAATTAAAGGCAACACTTCGAATCTGGTATTCAAACGGAGGGCTTAATGATGAGTACCGTGAAAATGCAACTATATAAAAAAAAGAAAATGCATCTGATACCAAAGCTCATATTCTTTGTTCTTCATGCCATTGCCTTTTTCTAAGAAAGTGATGGTGTGAATTTTGTAGGGTTCTTTTTTTCATTTTTCACATGAATCATCATTTAGCACAGACTCTTGCAAAGAAACTGGGCATGGATGAAGGAAAATAAGAGAGGCCCCTTCTCATGTTGGTGGCTCTCCTCCTGTTCCCTCTTTCTGAGAGCGACCACCCACCTGGTGTGTTTCCTACTTCTCTCTCACGCCTACAGACTCTCCCTCTTCCTCTTTGTCTCCTATGCTTCCCCAAGCTTCTTCTCTTCTTCTTCCTTTTATCTCCTTCCTGTCAAAGTATCTGGCAAGTAGAGCTGGGCAGAAATGTGGTTAGATATGTGTGGGGTTTCTCAGGGGTGGGGTGACCACAGATTCTGTGCCCAGGGCAAAAATATTACCCTAGAGGCAGACAGTTGCACCCTGAAACTCCTATACCTTCTCCTGTCATAATAATATTGAATGCTTACTGCTTGCCAAGGTGATGGTACTGTGTTTAAATATGGTGCTTACAACCATGATTGACACATATTTAGTACCTTAGTGCAGTATCATCCCTAAATTTTCACAACACACTTGCAAAGCATATAATCTTATAATTCTCATTTTATAGATGAGGAAATAAAAGTTTAGAGAAATAAAGTAAGTTGCTCAGTTTCAAATAGCTAACATCCAGATCATGTGGTACACATCCCACCTAATTCTCAGTTTCCCTGATTATTCCTCCAATCCTGGCATTATAACTTAAGAAGGACATGGATAGACTAGAGTGTCCAGATAGTCTGGCCACATGAGGAAGGAAACCAAACCATCTTCATCACCTTCATTAATGATGAACATTTATAAAGTGGTAAAGTGCCACCTCTATACCTAGTCCTCCTGTGTGTTTTACATAGATTATCTGCATGCAAGTGAAACAGTACAAGAACTTTATGAAATATGCCACATTATAACAATCCAATTCACAGATGAGGAAAATGAAGTATAGAGACATTAATTATGTAACTTGCCCAAGACAGCCCAGCTAGTAAATGATAAAGGCAGGACTCCAGTGCCAAAGCTTGTAATTCTACAGAAGGGTATAGAGGTTGATAGGAAAGAAAGAAGATAGGAATATTTGGGTTGATGAAGAAATATCATTTAGAAAGGAAAAAAAAAAATTTTAATTGTAAACCTCCCAAGAATAGAACTAGAACTATGGTGGGTTGTTATAGGGAGGTAGACTTCTGTACAATATAATAAAGAACTTTCCGGCAATTACTTTTGTCCAATAATGCTACAGACTGCCACACAAAACAAGAGTATGGATTCTATGGCACCGGAAGTGTGTGGATGTGAAAGAAATTTCCTAAATTGAAAAGAACACTGGAGAGTGCATTACCTCTTAGATAATATATAACCTCTAAGATGCTTTGGATCTAAGAGTCAGCTTATTTAAACCATCACAGCAGCCTAGCAGACAGAACAGATAGAAGGTTGTAATTTTATAAGTGGCCATATTTAAACATGATGAGGAAAAATGGTTGAATCTGAATCTAGTCTCTGATTCTGTCAGCATTTCCTCAAACTGTCTCCTGACAAATTACCTGGCAAAAAAGCCAGCCAAAAGCAGCCTGTGTTCCAATTAAGCAGGACTTGTTGTTCTTCCAGAATTTATTTTTGTGTTAGGAAGACACATTTCTTCCTCCACAGTTTAATGGGAGT